>NC_133330.1:64338818-64965961 GCF_042186555.1 Aquarana catesbeiana
CTGCACATAACACTTTCCTATACCTTGCCTATACACGGATTTCTCAATTGTATCTATGGAGGCAGTCATGTTGGTTATACAGGCTGGAATTCAAACATGTCTGCCTTTTTGGCTTAAGTTTACACATGAAAGAAAAGGATGTTTGTGCTTTTATTTCAGCTCACAGGAAGGGACAAAGGAGACTGTGTATTTCTAGCAGGATCAATGGGTATTTTCTGTACTTTCTGAAAATGTTCTTAGTCTGAAAATAGAAAACTAATGCAACTACATGTAACTGGTAACCTGCAATGTGTTTACATTTTTGTTTTAAGGTTTTAGAATTGCTCTACTTTTGCTGGGGGGCAAAAAAATTCCCCTCTGGGTGATTAATGTACTTTGCAAGTATTTAAAATAAAATAAAAAAAAAAAAAAACTTTGCAGATTCCCACCTTTTGTTCTAAAGAAATCGCTGTGTTTGTGTCCATGCGCAAAATGAATGTGCATGGTAGTGATTTCATAATTATCAATTAGCTGCTGCACTTGCAAGACCTTAATGAGAAAATTGCAAGGTCTGCATCCCTTTGGACATGATTTCTCTTTGAGAGTATCTCATCAAAAATGACATTTTAGTTGCAGGTGATAACAAATCTGATTTATATCTTAGTGCAGACTTCTGTGAAAATCAGTAAACCAGTCATACAAGCAGGATTTTACTGCGATTTCAGAGAATGCCTGTGTAATCTGTAGCTCTAAGGACCTCAACTCGCATGAAAGTCAGACCAAAGTAGTGCAGGGACTACTTTGAAGTCAGCACGACTTGAAGTTGCACATGTTTGAATGGTTATCATTGGAAATTATGGGGAACGACTTGCCATGCGACTTTGCAGTCGCAAGACAAGTTGCACAAGTGTGAAGGGGCCTTAACATTAACCACTTCAATACAGGGCACTTAGACACCTTCCTGTCCAGACCAATTTTCAGCTTTCAGCGCTGTCGCAGTTTGAACGACAATTGCGCGGTCATGCTACACTGTGCCCAAACTAAATTTTTATCATTTTGTTCCCACAAATAGAGCTTTCTTTTGGTGGTATTTGATCACCTCTGCGGTTTTTATTTTTTGCTAAACAAATAAAAAAAGACCGAAAATTTTGAAAAAAATAAAAGTTTTGCTTTTGTTTCTGTTTAAAAAAAAATGTAAATAAGTAAGTTTTCTCTTTCACTGATGGGCACTGATAAGGCGGCACTGACAGGCACTGATATGGCGGCACCAATGAGCGGGCACTGACGATGGGCACTGAAATGTGTCACTGATGGGCACTGGTAGGCGGCACTGATGGGTGGCACTCATATGCAGCACTGATAGGCATTGATAGGCGGCACTGATGGGTGGCACTAGTTGGCACTGATGGGCAATGAAAGGCGGCACTGATAGGGTGGCACTGATAGGGTGGCACTGATAGGCGGCACTGCTGGGCACCGATGGGCACCGATGGGCACTGATAGGCGGCACTGATGGGCACTGATATGTGGCACTGATACGCGGCACTAAAATGAGGCACTGATGGGCATCCCTGGTGGCACTGGCAGTGGTAGGCATTGCAGTGGGCACTGACTGGCAGCTACCTGGGCACAGATTGGCAGCTGCCTGGGCACACAGTGACATTTCCCTGGTGGTCTAGGGGCATACCTGGTGGTCCAGTGTGGATCGCTTCCCTGGTGGTCCGGGGGGGCTGTGCTGATAAACAATCAGCACAGACCCCCCCTGTCAGGAGAGCAGCCGATCGGCTCTCCTCTACTCACGTCTGTCAGACGCGAGTAAGGAAAAGCCGATCACCGGCTCTTCCTATTTACATCGTGATCAGCCGTGATTGGACACGGCTGATCACGTGGTAAAGAGTCTCCGTCGGAGACTCTTTACCTAGATCGGTGTTGCAGGGTGTCAGACTGACACCCTGCAACAACGATCGCCGCGATGCGCGCCCCCGGGGGCGCACAGCGGCTAGATATTCCTGATCACGTCATATGACGTCCGATCAGGAATATCAAACCACTTTGCCGCCGACATTCTGTAATAGGGCGGGCGGCAAGTGGTTAAATTACAATATGACTTGTGTTGCATTTGTTTATGCCATTTTTTTTTTTATTTGCTATTTTTTTCCCAACAAAACTGGAGTTACCCTAATAAAAGGTGTCTTGTCTGCTATGGACAGAATATGTCCCATTCCTGCTGTGTGCTATAGATATACATGTTAGCAAAGATTCCCTGAGACGTTAAATTTATTTCAAGGGTTTATGCATAGCAAAAAGGTTAGGTAAGACGACTTAGTCTGTCAATATATCTTGTCCGATCTTTCAAACTAATACAATATATTTGGATTATGTTTTTGGTACTTATACAGTGATGAAGGGTGGTATATATAGTCGTCTCTGTGAGGTGTGTGACAAGACGAGAACTGGGAATGATTTCCAAAAATTGTTACAAAAGCTGGAGAAAGAAAATTTGGTAAGATTAGTCTGTTTTGTCGGATTTCCCTGCAGTTCTGCTCTTGTTATTGCTGTGTAACCTGTAATGGCATAATTACATTATAGCTGTTAACCTTTTTATGATTGCTTTATAATGTGAAAAATTAACTTGTAGGGAACGTCTAGAAAGGTTGCGTGCCTTGAAAAATCTGCCTTTTTGGCTGAAATTTCCGCTGACTTCCAATACATTGCTGTCTTGTTAGGTTATGCTATATTAGTCTGTTTAAGCCTTCTTTGGCCTTAGGGGTTAGCTAAAGTAATACGAAAATGCAGTAGAGAAAAGTAGCATTAAAGTGGTTATAAAGCCTAAACATCTTTACCTTTTAATACGGTCCATGCATTAAGGTAAAAAAATGTTTAGGCATGAATATCGCCCCTTTACTCCCCTTATACTTTTGAGCCCTCATTCGATCTAGCAATGTGCACGAGAGCAGCTCTTCTCTCCCCTCACTTCTTGGTCTCACAGACTTTGCTGAGGCATTGGGAGCAATTGGCTCCCACTACTGTCAATCAAAGCTAGTGATGAGAGAGCAGGGAGTGGGGCCGAGTCAGACAGCAGGGCGCAGGAGCAAGCATGCAGGTAGGCCCCATGGGAAGAGTTTTTTTCTATGGGGTGTCATTAAGAGGATGAGCCAGGAGCGCCAGCAGGAAACTCGAAAAGGATGTTCAGGGCTGTTCTGTTGCAATTCCATTACACAGAGCAGGGAAGTATAAATCTGCATTTTTTTTTCTTTTTAAAATAAATAAACAAGCTTTACAATCGCTTGTAAGGTAAGGGCTTTTTATATTCCTTTATGTTAATGGTGCCCTCTGTCACTTCCGTTTTATATAATGGCTAAAATAACTGTGTAACACTAGTCCATTTTAACAAGTGTGCATTAGACATAATTTTTAAGCACAGTAGTTGGAGGCTGTTGAGAAACAGAGGCATCCTTGAACAAGCAGTCCCATCCTAGAGAATAAGTTACTGTGCCAACCTTGTTTAAGGGCAAAGAGGGAATTGGCCAAGGTTCCTGTGCCATTAGAATGGTGTGAAAAAATATGTTTATGGCACGTGCAGCATTAACTAAGCAGATGGACCCATTTCAGGTTTATCTGCACTACTCGTGCCAGTTTCTATTTCAAAGTGATATAGAAACTGGTGCGGTGTCTGCCCCTAAATCGCTTAAAGAATGTGGCACTTTTCAATATAAAAAACTCCACAGATCCCTGCCAGGCTGCACCTGGCATACAGCTCACATCCCTCTCTGAGCAAAGAGGTGGTGGGGAATGTTTGGAGCATTCAGCCCAAGCTGAAGTGTTCTCTGTGCCATCTGTCAGACATGGCATAGATCAGGGCACAGATATTAGAGGCTTGTGCCCCTTTGTTAGGGAGCAGCATTTGCTCAGTTTTCTGAGCTTAGACTGGTGCAGGTATAAAGCCTATGACACTCTTAATGCCCCTGATAGTCTGCCAACATCACATTTTATATTGTAATATGGTCTATTGACATATTTACTTTGTGGAACTTGTGTTAACTTGGCAAGCGACAATGTTTTTGTTGTAACACCAGCTTCTCAGAAATCTCAATGCATTAGGGTGATTATAGTTTCCTGGTTTCCTGATTGGTTGGTGTGACATACAGCCATCGCTCCCCCACCCCCTGCCCCGCGCTGTGCAATAATTGATTTTGTCCTAACGGTAGGCGTGTAATGCAGTAGGTGTTCAGCTAGAGGAGATCAATGAAAACTACAATACTTGTACTCTTGATTATTGCTAAGTTGGAAACTGCTGGCATATAAAATTCTGACTAAAGACTTGTGATTTGAAGATTTTGTAATGTAGATTGGTTCTGCTTTATAGGCTTTGGTTAAACCACTGCCAGACAGAGGATTCCTATTCTTCTTTTTTCCAACACCCATGGGATCTGTGTACGGTAAGTATACTACGTTGACTCTAAAAATATTTTGAAAAAAAAAAAAAAAATTTACTAAAAAAAAAAAAAATGCCATTTCAGGTTCTCAGAGTAAAAAACCTTACCCCCTACATGCTCTCTTCATCTATCAGCAGTCCAGAGAGACTTTACAATCTGGTAAGTGTGTGAAATTGTTTTTATTTCTATTTCAATAAATGTTTTCGTTTGCCATATAAAATTAAGTTTCCAGTACAAAGTAGCATAGAAGAATCATTAAAGTGGATGTAAACCCCCACATATACCCAGTAAAGTGAACAGCCTCAGATGATACACAGAGATTAAACAAATGTCCCTGCATAAGTTTTACATGTATATCTGCTGTCTTCATCTTTATATATTCTTTAGAATGTGCACATGGTGTTAGAGATTTTCTCTTCCTGTTCAGCACTCTAAGTGGATTCTTGGCATACAGCCAAGACAGCTGATTGGAGGAAGGGCACACCCCCCACTCAACATAGGAAAAGGATGGAAGGAATGTGCAGAGCTGTGCTGTGACAACACAAGCTCTCTGCTAATCTATTTATAGCAACCTCCCATGACACAAAATTCAGCCTGGTTTTATCTTGGTTGAAGGAGAACTTGTCAGAAGTTATGCTGATAGATAGAGCAGCGAAACAGCAGAAAGATCTGGGACTTGGTGCTTTGGAGAGAGATAAGAAAACACTACAGATATGTACTTGGGTCAAATTTCATGAATCAGGTTTGCATCCACTTTAATGTATTCACACGTTGTGCGGTGACAGACCTTTTACTGCATTATAAAACGCTTGTCACTGCAAGGAGACACAGAAAACAATTGTTTTCGGTGTGTCTCATTCACACTGCAATGCAGCCTGCAGCTGCACTAAAATGTAAACATGCTGCATTTTATGGCAGCACACAGTACAAAATAGACAAAAAACAGAAGTTTTGCCCGGATCAACCAGTAAATATTAACGATGATGGCCAATTTCAGCGGGTAAGTATAAACCACTCATACAGGTAAAAGCCTGGATGCAGTTCAAGTTGCCCTTTTAGACATATTGGGAAAACAGGAGACACAGAGAATTTCTCTAAAGTGGGTCAACAAAGAACACTAATGTGAATACAAAACCAGCTTTATTAATTACCAAAAAATAAATCAATTAATAGTACAAAAGGTGAAAAAGTAGCAATATGGACAGACGGTTACCACAAACCAATTAAAAATTGGACAACGTTGTCACAGGGGGTATTAAAAACAAATGGGAGCCGCGGCTACACACCCACTCATACACATCATACACACTGTATAATGAGGTATAATAAAAATAAGGATAGTCCTGCACAGTAGGAGTAGCGATTTGATGGAGGGTATTCCTAATAAAGACTATCCAGTGGGGCAGGAACAGTCATATACCATTATTATTGAGGTGATGTAAATGGGTGGGTGATCTGACAGACCGATAAATCATAAGGTATGGACCATAGATGGAGCGATCTCTCAAGGGATCATTGCACTCAGTGATTGTTTAAACCACAGCTGATAAGTAGATTGCAATCGCTTCCCAGGTTGCAGCAAGCAAAATTGTAGAGTCACCTACATAGGCAGCAAGGTGAATGTCCATGGAGACAGCATTTGAGGAGACATAGAAAAAAACTGACATACGTTTTTTGAAGTGCTGAATAGAGTGGAAGGATCTCACCAACCGCACTGTATCCGTCGTCAGACTATAATGGACCTTGATGTTGGAGTCTCTCTGTGGACAGGTGCTTCTGTGTGGTTCACTAAGAGTGTAGATTAGTAAGGAGCCATCCCTCACTGTGGGGCCGCCGAAGCGCCGTTGCTGTAGTATGGTGCGTGGCTGCAGGGAAAAGCTGACATCAGCTGTTGGATCAGCTGTTGGGTCCGTATGAGGATAGGTCAGATCAAGTTGCGCGCGGCTCCCAAGGACGTGCTGACGTCACACTGCTGACGCGTTTCACCAGCCAATGGACGCTGGTTTCCTCAGAGCTGACAGTACAAAATAGTATGGTGCTACTGTACAGTGACATGAATGAAGTGTATGGTGTGTACACTTTTTAAGTAAAGTTTGTCCAAAAAGAGTTGTGTGATGCGTTGAATTGCAAACCACACTGCCACCTAAAGCAGTCAGGAGCGGACAGCTGTTGGAAAGCTAAAGCACTTCGGCAGCTATCCGCTCTAGTGTGAAATGGCTCTTAGAGTATAATAGGGTTATGTTGCGTAGTGATTTGGTTGGTAGGCACCTCACTCCCGACTCTGTGAAAGTGGTCGGCAGCTATGGAGCTGCCACATCACTTTCACTTTGAAGCTGGTCTCCGCCTCTACAAAACCCACACAGACTCATGGCTGCAGCCATGAGCTTGTGATTAAGGGTTTACTTTTTGGATGTATATAGTACCTGCGGATCAGTGTGAAAGAAGCCTAATAGTCGTTAACCCTTTTATAGGTGCTAATATGCCCATTGCCAAAGCTATTATGCCCAATGTTTGTGTTTAATACACTGACCAACTTTTCCTCCTGCAGCTGCTGCTGTAATCATTCTCCAGACTGATTAGATTAGAAATGAAGTGCAGTTGATATCAGCCTGTCTGGAACAGGATCTGGTGCTACAGAGGAAGTATCGGCTTATGAGGCTTCTGCTCCCTTTGTGGCTGCCTAGTCTTTGTGGCCACTTGCTGGCTTCAGGTCACTGCAATCTGTTGCTCTGGGATGGCTGGTTGGCAAGCCCAGATCGCGATTAGCAGGTTGTCGACCCCAGACAGACCTTTTATACAAGTTTCTAATCCTAAGAATAGTGCCCCGCCTTTTTCCTGTCAAGAGGCACTTTTAGTTTTTTATCTTAACCCTCAGTTGTACTGCTTTAAAAATGGGACTTTAAGCCAAGTGCAAAAATCCTTTCTTTGAGCCAATGGAGGGACACTGGTTCCACCTTTCTGCATTCAATTACTAATGCCAGGAGTCTGGCGGATAAGATGGGAGAACTAGAGCTACTGTTGTACAAGGAGGATTTAGATTTTGTAGGAATTTCAGAGACCTGGTTCAACAGCTCTCGTGATTGGCTGGTAAACATTCAAGGGTATTTCCTATATCGCAGGGATAGAGAGCCTAAAAAAGGGGGAGGGGGTATGCCTGTATATCAAAAATGATGTACAAATGAATGTGAGAGACAAGGGAGCAAGGGAGGAGGTGGAATCTTTATGGGTAGAGCTACAAAGGGAGGAAACTAGGAGAAAGTAATACTGGGAGTATGTTATAGCAGTGATCATCAACCCTGTCCTCAGGGCCAACTAACAGGCCAGGTTTTATGTATTACCTTGGGGAGATGCAGACTAGAATACTGCAATCACTGAGCAGCAAATGATATCACCTGTGATGTATTTCAGTTATCTTACAAACCTGGCCTGTTAGTGGGCCCTGAGGACAGGGTTGATGACCACTGTGTTATAGGCCCTCTAACTAGAGGGCCTCCTATCGCAATATGGATTAGCGGCAAGGATGGGAAGTGTCATAATGGGGGATTTTAATTATACAGACATAGACTGGGTGGAAGGAAATGCGCATTCATCTATGGCTCGCCAGTTCCTAAATGTCCTGCAGGACAATTTATTGGGTCAGATGGTAAATGCACCAACTAGAAACAAAGCGTTACTAGACCTGCTGATAACCAACAATACAGACCTGATCACGGATGTGGAAATAAGGGGCAGTTTAGGCGATCACGGGTCAATTAGTTTCAGTATAAATCACACAAATAGGAAACATAAGGGGAATACAAAGACACTGAATTTCAAAAGAGCCAACTTCCCTAAACTACGATCCTTACAAGAAGCTACTAAATGGAATAAAATCTTAGGAACAAGGAACACTGAGTAAAAATGGGTATGCTTTTAAGAGCATATTAAATAAGGGTATTAGCCAGTGCATCCCAATGGGAAATTTAAAAAAGCTAACAAAAGTCCTGGGTGGCTTAACTCCAATGTAAGAATGCATATAAAAGCAAAGGAGAAGGCCTTCAAAAAATACAAGACTGAGGGATCATCATCAGCATTCCAACTTTACAAAGAATGCAACAAGAAATGTTAGGGTGCAATCAGGGCAGCTAAGATAGAACACGAAAGGCACATAGCGGAGGAGAGTAAAAAAAAAAATCCCAATCCTAATTTTTTAAGTACATAAATAGTAAAAAGGGAGGTCAGATCATATTGGTCCCATAAAGAATGATGAAGGAAATTTGGTTACGAAGGATGGCGAAGGTATTAAATTTTATTCTTCTCATCGAGCCTTCACGAGGGAATCGGGGGGGGGGGGGCTTCAGTAACCAAAACTGCAATGTTTTATCCTCATGACACGTCATAGGAAGCACCCTCATGGCTAACAGAGGACAGAATTTGAATTTTAAACTTGAAAAATGTAAAAGTAAGTCACCGGGACCAGATTGCTTGTACCCGAGGGTCCTTAACCGGTTCCCGACCATCTCGCGTCTATTTACGGGGGCAGAATGGCACCCCTGCGCAAAACCCCATATCCATACGGGGTATGGCCGGCAGTCGCAATCGCTGCCTGCCATGTGTGCACGATCGCTAGCGCGGATATAGATAGAGATAGATAGAGATAGATATATAGATATATCTATATATCTATGTGTATGTATGTATGTAAACACACATGTCGTTTGTTCCTAGTAAGTAGGAACAGTGATATGTCTCTTCTACTCAGTCCTATCCCCATACAGTTAGAACACACATTTAACCCCTTGGTCGCCCCCTAGTGTTAACCCCTTCCCTACCAGTGACATTTACACAGTAATCGGTGCATTTTTATAGCACTGATCGCTGTATAAATCTCAATGGTCCCAAAAATGTGTCAAGTGTCCGATTTGTCCGTCGCAATACCGCTAAAAATCAGATCACCGCCATTACCAGTAAAAAAAAAAAAATGTAAATAATAAAAATGCCATAAATCTTTCCCATATTTTGTTGACTCTATACCTTTTGCGCAAACCAATCTCAATACGCTTATTGCTTACTTCCACAGGCAGTGGTTTCACCGTGGAGCATCGATAGTTTTTTTAAATTATTAGATGAGCACCTGAGCAACCACAGCATACAGGGATATACAATGTAATACTGACATAAAATCACACACATAGGTTGGACTTGTGTCTTTTTTCAACCTTGCCTTCTATGTAACTACTACATAACTATGTCTTAATACTACTATGCTACAAAACTAAAGCCTGGTACACACTAGCAGTTTTTTTTTTCGTCAGACCTATTGGGTTACTCGAGGAGCTGCTGTACTAACAGTCTGATGTTAGAACAGTGATAATGTGTTCTAAAGGGGGGGGGTGGAGCAGCTCCCCCGGTCAGCGCTCTCAGCTAATGGCGGATGCCGATCGGCAAACCTTTTTCGGTCATACCCCTTTGACAGAAGCTGGACCGGCTGCCGTACACACAAGCCAAATGTCAGCTGGTATTTATTGACCCAGCCAATACCCTCGTGTAGTGGGCTTAAAGTGATTGTAAAGAACGAAAAAAAACCTGCAAGACAAAGGCATAATGAGCTGGTATGCGTAACATACTAGCTCATTATGAATTACTTACCTGAGATCAAAGCCCCTGCAGCTGTCCTCGTATACCGCTCCGGTGGCTGACATCGCTCTCAGAGTAAGTTCTGGGTATCGCGGGCTCCGGCGCTGTGATTGGCCGGAACCGCGATAACGTCGCGGGTGCCGCCAGTAACGGCACACTCACCTGAAGCAACGGCATGTACGTGCCGTTGCTTCAGTGCGCATTTGACGATGATGGCACATGCAGATACAGGGGATATCTCCTAAACCGTTAAGGTTTAGGAGATATCCAGGGTAGCTACAGGTAAGCCTTATTGTAGGCTTACCTGTAGCAAAAATTGTGTTGTAAGGGTTTACAACCACTTTAAGGCATGCATGGCAGTATAACCAGCCTGTTAATGACTTCCTGTGTTCCTCAAGGGAAGGATTTTACGGTGAGTACAAAATTCCTTTTCTCCTGGTGGTTGGATTTACACAAACATCAAGTGCTTATAGCTTATCCTGTTTTTTTTCTTTTTATTAAGCTAGTCAAATGCAAGTTTACCTGCACTTAACAGGTTTTATATTCTTTTCTTTTAATTTCTTTTTCAGCATCACGTTTCAAAGTCCAGCCCACTTTCACAGAAAGCAATGAAATTATGCCTGAGTTCTTGACCTTTCTTGGTGCTTTACACTATGCCATCAATAAGGCTCATTCAGACACTTCTGACAACTTCAACATTGTTGTGGAGAAACATGTGCACTTGTATTTGAAAAGACGAGAAGACGTATCTTACAAACACAAAGATTTTAAGCTTCGACACTATGAACAGGGCTGCGATGATAAGAAAACCTTGTTTGTAGCACCAAGAGAGAAGAGTGGGATACTTCGAGTTGTTGAAAGCTATCTGAAAGGATCAGATGCTTATACATTGCTAGTAAAGCGTGCAAAGGAGCTGATCACGGAGACTAGACGGGTTCAGCAGTTCAGTCCCATCTCTGACTATGAACCCATGGAGGAGGATCATGATAATGAAACAAGCATTAGTCGAGCTACTGGGCGTGAAGTGCTTCCTGATAATTCATTTTATGATCCAGACAAAGTGAATTCTTTGTTAAACCTAATTCAGACTAGGAAAAAGGGTAATTTGGAGACAGATGACGTTGCAAACATTGGTGTGAAAAGAAAGCTGGAAACCAGTCCAGAGGCACAATGGAAACATCCAAAATATGAAGACTACATGCATCAGAACAGTAAGTTTTTTAGCAAGATTATTGAAAGTGATCAACTACCTAATGTAGTTGGAGAAATAATGAGCTAGAATTGCTTTTAAATCGCAATCAAGTCTCAATGTGGTATGCAAAGGCAACACAAGAAATGGACAAAAAAAAAACCACCCCCAGCAGGTAGGGTGTGCTTGGACTTTATTACAGACATTTATACAGTGCTGGCAATTTTTGCAGCACTTTGTATACATTTCTTAAAGTGGTTGTTAACCCACTATATACAATTCGCATCATCCTCTCTGTTTAAGAATGTAATCTGCTCGTGTCTGTGTTTTAAAAAGAAAAATGTAGCTATATACCTGATTTTAGAGCGGCGCTCACATCACCGGCTGGCTGAGAGAGAGCCTCCTTTCTTGGCCTGACAGCTGCAGTGGGTGGGGAGGGGAAGAGGAAAGAGCCGGCTGGTCACGTGAGCAGCGCTCTGAATTTAGGTATATAGCTGCATTATTTTACATAAGACAAACACGGGCATATTGCATTATTAAATAGAGGATGGTGTGAAAAATGATCTGTATTTTTTTAGCAGTGGGAGGGGGACGGGCATGGACACAGAGCTGACATGCGGGGGGAGAAGGGGGAGACAGAGGAGGACAGTTGAGGCAGTGGCTGAGGGAGGCATGTAAACTGACTAAGGTATCAGGGCACAGCAGCCATGATAAACTGTGTTCAGTTTACAGGGGGGAGGGCATAGCCAGGCAGGATCAGCCAGGTATTTGAGGTGTTTCAGGGGGCCAAATTACACAGCACAAGCAATGTGCTGTATAACATGCTTTAAAGGAACAGGTTCCATATTTTTTTTTTTTGAGTAACAAACCCTTTTAATTTTACATCTAACACGTTTAAATTTACATCCATCTCCTCACACTCTGTCAGTGTGAGGCAAGGAGAGCCAATTACCGGCATCTCTGTGTTTACATGTCAGAGGCTGTGTCCAATCACAGCCAATCACATGGTTAAAGGGCCGTGGCTCTTTAGAGATCTGGGTCGTGCCCTGTCCTAGCAATACGCTGCAGCCATGATCGCCATGCTGCGCGCAAGAGCGGTCGTTCTAGGTGCCGTATGACGTCCACCCAGAACGAGAGCCGCACCGACCCGCCGTCATTTGACGGTGGGTGGGCGGCAAGTGGTTAAAGAGACATTCAGGCCTGTTTTTCTTGGCCTTCAGCTTGTAAAAAAGCAGTGTGAACAGCAAATGTTTATTAAATTTCTAGCAAGCTTTTGCAAAGCGTTTGACAAGCTTTGAGCAGCTTTTTCTAAGCCTTTAAAGTGATTTGTAAAGTCTTGTTTGTTACTTTTATAGAAAAAAAAAAAAAAAAACAGGATTTGCACAGAGCAGCCCAGATCCTCCTCTTCTCGGGTGCCTCTTCTGTGCACCTGGCCCCTCCCTCCCTGTTGAGTGCCCCCACAGCAAGCAGCTTGCTATGGGGCAGCCGAGCCACAGCTCCGTGCGTCCATTCAGACATGGAGCTGCGGTTCGGTCCTGCCCCCTCTCTTCTGATTGGCTAACTGGCCATTGGCTCCCACTGCTGTGTCTCAGCCAATCAGGAGGGAGAGTCTCGGAGGGCCGAGACACTTGTTAACATCCCTGTACAGAGACGGAGCTCAGGTAAGTATTAGGGGGGCTGATTGGAGCTGCTGCACACAGAAGGCTTTTTATCTTAATGCATTAAGATAACAAACCTTCTGACTTTACAACCCCTTTAAAGTGCCCTTCAGCTCCTGTTTGGAAATGTTATACACAGATCATAATGGGAGTGCTGATTGTCACTTTAAGCAAGCTGCTAGGAGGCTTTCAATAAGCTTCAAGTAGTGCTGAAGCCTGCTAGTAGCTTGTTTAAAGTGGTAGCCAGCACTCCCATTAGGATCTCTGTTCAGCATTTACAAACTGGAGCTGAAGGGTACTTTAAAAGCTCCAACAAAGCTTGCTGAAAGCTCTGCAAATGCTTTGTATTAGTTGCTGTTCACACTGTCCTCAAGCACAGCTGAAGCCTGCGTGATACAGGCCTTACAATAAAGTGCTATCCCAGTACCTAGGGTAAAATGCCTGCAATTGTTTGGTCTGAAAGAGTGCCCAAAGCTGCTCCAGTGCTCGTGACTTTACTGCACCCTCCTCCATAGTGTGGTGACATCATTGTGCATAAACTCTGCTTAAGATTTCAGCAAATCTTTGTTGCACAGTATATGCATGCTTTTTTGGAGTACAGATTATGTATTCGCATGTTGATATATATTTGCACTTTAGGGTAGAATTGACACATTTAGAGCACTTATATAAGTTATAAGTTACCGGTATTAGCAGTGCAGGGATGAAGAAATGTGAAAATTAATAAGAATGTTTATACTTGGTGCTTTAACAAAGTGCTATAACGCGTGTGTGTGTGTACTACCATGTACCTTGGTTCAGTTTTGTGTGGCCTGTGTGTGAATGCTCTGGAATAACTGGCATTGTTTCCTTTCTCAAAGGTCACGATACAGAGGAATCTGCACATTCTTTAATATCTGCTCTTGGTGGACAGGATACAGATCTGAGACAAGAGAATGAAGAGGAAATTGCATCAGAGCGGCTGTTGGCTGATGCGGAGTATTGTAAAGGATTGTTTGAAAAACTTTCGAATTCTGGCCTATTGGACCCAAAGAATTTGTTGCCTGTTCAAAATGCAGTCAGTGTTGAGACTTCAAACTTGGACTTTGTGGGATTGGCTAGCGATGCTCCTACTGGTGTGGAACCTATTGTAACTGCCCCGGACATTGGTACACCTTATATTGAAAGCACTTATGTGGAATCCCAAAGTGAGCATGTACCAGAGAGCGTTGCAACACCTGTTGCTCCCGTTGCCGACATTGCCCAGGTACAGAACATAGACGATGGGAGTGATCCGCTGCCAGTTGAGGATATGATTCAGGTAAGTAAAGTTTAGTACTACTGTAAATTTTTGAATTGATCTGTTGCTGAAAACTGGTACAGTGGGCGTAGAAAAGAATTGCCCCCCTTTTTAAAATCACATTTTGTTGCTTTACAGCCTGAAATGAAGACAGGACGTTTGTTTTATCCAGCTGTATTTACTAGTGCAACTTATAATATCCAAGTGAAAGAGATAACACCAACATGTTAAAGAAAGAAAACATCAAAAACAGTTGGAAAAAGGATCACCCCCTTGTGTCAGTATTTTGTTGAACCACATTAGGCTGTAGACTTTGCAATATTTGACGACTCTTCTGCTTAAGTACAGTTATGTTTGATGGTGACTGTTTGTGGACTGCAGTCTTAAAGTCATTTCACAGATTTTCAATGGGGTTTAAGTCTGGGCTCTGACTAGGCCATGCAAGAACATTCACCTTTTTCTCTTTTAACCACTGTGTGGTCATTTTTGCTGTGTGCTTTGGGTCATTGTCATGGTTGAAGGTAAACCTTCTTCCCATGGACAACTTTCTGGCAGAGGACAGCAGATTTTGTCCAAGAATTTGATATTTTGCCCCATCTATTTTTCTTTCTATACTGACAAGTCCTCCAGTCTCTGCTGCAGAGAAACACCCCCAAAACAGGATATTACCACCTCCATGCTTTACTGTAGAAATGGTGTTATTTGGATGGTAAGTTGTGTTGGGTTTCTGCCAAACATATCTTTTGGTGTTGATGCCAAATCAATTTTAGTCTCAGCTCACCATAATACCTTTTTCCATGTGGCCTCAATCTTCAAGGTGCATTTTGCCAAAGCTCAGTGGTGACTGCATGTGACCTTTCTTGAAGAGTGGCTTTTTTTCTAGCAACCCTCCCATACAAGCCACATTTGTGGAGAATGTGTGATATTGATGTCACATGGAAACAATGTCAAATTCCTGCAACTGCTTCACAGTTGCTGTAGGCTTCTCGGTAGCCCCTTTGACCAGTTTCCTCTCCTTTTTTCCACTTTGGAGCGACATCCTGATCCAGAGAGGGTCTGTTCTATTAAATACCTTCTACTTCTTAACCCTTTTGGTGCCAGCGCCTCCCAGGCCTTTAAGGGTTTTCAGATGCAGGGTGGGAGGGGCAGGGTCTATGATCATATGACTCTTGGCACAGCAGGTTTTGGATTGTTGCATGCAAATATGCAGCCACTCTGCGCCAAGGCCCACCCACCAACAGTCCGTATATTTGCGCGCCGTATGCGCCAACAGGTTAATAGACGTCACTGTGCTTCTAGGCTATTAATAAAGCCTTTGACTTTTTTTGTATCCATCTCCTGACTTGTGCCTGTCCACAACTGTATCACGGAAATCCCAGTAACAGTGCTTTACCACCCATAGTTGATTGCTTCAACTACCAGGGACTGAAATCCTCCAGGAAAAACCTTTCCCTGAGGAACTAATCAAAATGACCACAGGTGACCGTTTGAAAGTCAAATGACTTTGTGTGCAAGTGAGAAGGTGATTAGCTGATTGAGTTTACAAGTCTTTTTTTGGAGGGGTGTGATCCTTTTTCCAACTCAGTTATTCTGCTGTTGAATTTTTTAATATATTTTTTGGTATGTTGGTGTTATGTCTTTCACCTGGATGTTATAAGTTGCACTGAGTAAATATATCTGCAAAGCAACAAAATGTGATTATTTTAAAGGGGGTGATTCTTTTCTATACCCACTGTACATAATTTTATGCATTTTGTTCCCTATTTTAACAGAACTATAAAACTGTAGAATTTTAACAAAACCATAACATGGCTTGTATTCGTACTTGCACTTCTCATTTCTTTGTGTTGGCTTTTGATTTCTGGGAAGCTAATGCTTTATAAGATGTTCTAGTTAGGCCACAGATTCACACCAGGCTTTTCAAATGCCTACTTGCATCCTTGGACTATATACAGATTACTCCAGGAACCCCAAAACCTTGGGGCTTTATTAGGAAATATTGACCACAGAATATATGGACAAACTCTGGCTTGCTTTCTTTGGGCAATCAAGGCTGCCAAACCTATAATTTTTGGGCTGTTTACCATTTAAGTCAGGTTTTCTTAACCTTTTTTTACCCTGAGGGGAACCCCAGCTAAATTTGATACCTTCCAGTTTATGGTATATAAGAATGATCAGTACAATGTAGATATATGCAACATAATGTTGCTCTGCATTCAGCAGATTAATAAAATAGAGCAAATCTGTGTCTAGGGTCGTGAAGTTACTTTTGTGTTTTGCACTATAGACCTTAATATAAACATTTACTAACTGACATATCAGTCTGGATGTTGCACCACTTCCTCACACTCCAAGCTCCACACTCCCCCATATGCCCCTTCCCCAGGCTTTTCTGTCAAGATCAATGAAACGATTATCAACACGTCCCCACATGTCAGGGTTCTGGGTGCTATCCTGGACTCTGAGTTCTCTTTTCAGCCACAAATCCAATCACTGCCTAAAGCTTGCCACCTCAACCTCAGCAAGATCTCCAAAATACTTCCCTTCCTGACCAATGCTAACACAAAGCTGCTAATTCACTCCCTGGTCATCTCTTGCATCAACTAATGGAACTTTCTCCTCACCTTTACATAGGCTATTCCCCCTTTAGTCCATCATGGGTGCTACTGCCAGACTCGTCCACCTCACCAACCATTCCGTGTCTGCTGCCTCTCTCTGCTAATCCCTCCACTGGCTTCCACTCACCCAACAAATTAAATTCAAAATACTAACAATTACATACAAAGTCATTCACAAATCTTCTCTACGTCAACCTGGTCTCAAAAACCAACCAAATAGTTCTCCTCTTTATCCCAAAGACCTCCTGCACTCTAGCTCCCTTGTCACCTCCTCCCTATACCTGCCTCCAGGACTTCTCCCAAGCCTCTCCAATCTACTGGAATTCCCTACCCCAATCTGTTCGACTATCTCCTACTTTGTGCACTTTTAGGCAATCCCTGAAAACCCTTCCTTTTATCCTGCCTCCACCTAACTGTAATTTTGATAGAAAGTGCTGAGCAGGGCCCTCTGATTCCTCCTGTATTGTAACTCTCTGTTGTAAAGGGCTGCACAAACTGTTGGTGCTATATATATCCTGTACATTAATAATTATGTTATTACAGCAGCAAGCCTACAGAGACGTTTGGCTACCACTGTCCAGAGCTGACATCTAAATGTAAATTATGGGGTTGATTTATTAAAAGTGGGGAGTGCAAAATCTGATGCGGCTCTGTATAGAAGCCAATCGGCTTGCAGTTTGTTTTTGTTTTTTTTGGTCAAAGCTTTAATTGAACAAGCTGAAGTTAGAGGCTGATTGGTTTCTATGCGCAGCTGCACCAGATTTTGCGCTCTCCAGTTTTAGTAAATGAACCCCATAGTATAACCAGCAGTACTGCAGGTTACACATAATGGTTTACATGCTTGCCCTAATGAAGTCATGCATTGATTGTGCTGTGCATGTGCAGAACAAAATCTGCCTTCAGTTATTTAGAATTGGCCGAGTTCATTCAGTGCATACGCCACCTCCACATGAATGACTCATTCAGGGCTGACATGTAAACATTAGTAGTGTGTAATCGGCAGTGGCAGCGCCGCTGTCTTCACATTGTTTACGTGTCAGCACTGAGCGGTAGCAGAGGTCAGTAGGGGCAATGTATGCTGTAAAAAAAAGTACAGTAAATGTTGACACAAACATTACATTTGTAAAGTGTATGGATACATTTTTGAGTAGGGTAAATACTGTAAATTAGGCCTGACACGTAGGTGAAACTAAAATTTTTTTTTTTTTTCTAAAGGCTAATTACAAAGTTTGTTTATGGCCGTGCGTGTTATTTCATTTCACACGTAGTAGATCATAGCCAAAATCATTAGTTAGCCATTTCCATCTTGACAATGTTACAATGGATCATCATAGACAAACTCCTTGAAGGAATACTCTCTTAATGAAACAAAAAAAATAAATCAAGGCACTCAAGTGAAGCAGCATTTGTGGTGAATTAGCACAGCACCGCCAGCCAGACTTGTCTGGTGTCAAATGTTTAACACAGTCTTGTTAAAACAAATCAAAACTTGTCACATAATTATACAAAGTAATTTGTGACCGGGATCTTACTTTTTAGAATCACCTTCATGTCTGTAAAACAGTGATGGCCTACACAATATTTTCATGATAATCTTTCTATTGCTGACAGTTTACCAATACTTGGTTTTTTATCATGGAGGCTAGATTAGGCTCCATTTACACTATGGCATTTAGGATCGCAGGCAGAATCGCCCTGTTTCTGTATTACCGCAAATCGCAGGACACCATTGTGATCCCTGTTAATTTGGCACCCAAATCGTGGCTGTCTGGTGACAATCGCAACAAAATTGTGCCGCAATTTGGGTGCCATTCAAAGTAACCATCCAAAGTAAGGGATCACAAGAGCATCCTGCGTTTTGCAGCAATTCCGCCCGCGATCCGGAACGCTATATTGTGAACGGAGCCATACTGTAAAATCCTCTTATCAGGTCTAATCAGAAGTGATGCTAACAAGTTTACAAGTGTAGAGTGCTGCTGCCAAGGTTCTTACACAAACTTTCATAGCTCCATTTTTAATTATGTTTTAACTATTCATAGTCGGTGGTGCCGGAATCTCTACCATGGGCACCCGGCCGGCTGTGACCGCTTGTGGCTTCACAGCCGAGTGCCCGCTAAACATGCGTGAGCTGCGCTTCGTGGCTGGTCCCGAAGTCTTCTAGGACCTGTCATGTGTCCCAGAAGACTTCAGGAAGGAGAACTTCTGCTTCCTATCACCTAAGGCAACCGGAACAGAGGTGGGAGCAGGTACCTATCACTTTTGGGTTAAACTCCACTTTAAGGCCTCATGTACACTGCTGCTGGTAAACAGACATTTAGGAGCAGTTGAGCATTTTTTTTTCAGCTGCCTCTGAACTCTCCTCTGTTATCTTATCAGTAAATGTACACAGTGTCCTTTAGTGGTTTCCAGGCAGTTGAGTTTAGAAGCTTTCTTTGGAACACAAAAAAATGGGTTCAGACAGATGTTCAGAGGCTTTTGAAACGCCAAATGCCTGTAACAGTCTGTAAACGATGCTAAACGCGGTAACTCGCATTTAGCAACGTTTCGTTTAGACTTTCTTTTTAACAAAAAAATATATATTTTTCTTCTTTTTTTGTTTTCTTTTTTTTATTTTTTATTTTTTTTACAAACACGGCTAAACGGCCATTTTTGATGCCGGTTTCTAGCTTGCAAGTTAAATCATTCAGGAGAGGTTGATCGATGTCCCGCCTGCATGAAGCCTTAATGTGAACTTTGTTTTCAGAGGTGTTTTTAAATGTTACATTTCGTTATGTATAAAGCATAATATTTAGTGCTGCTAAATTTGTTTTATTGGTAAGAATAACTATGTCTGAGTGCATCAGTTTTGAAAGGAATGAGTATTCTTATTACTGAGAGGTTCAGAGGTCCGCTGAAGACTGTCCAAACTTCATGTACTGTCTTGTAGATTTTGTGTGCAATGCATGATATCAGGCAGTTGAAAGGTAGCTGCTTTTAGACTTCAGGTTAGTTCTGACCCCTTAGCACTCCAGCTAAATTGCTGTTCATAAAATAATCAAATACAACTTACCTTTTTCTGCCCAGGGGCCATATTCAGGATATGCCAGTCCTTGTCCCAGCACACCTACTGAAGAAATCTATCAGCAGCAAGACTCTAATTCCAGCAATGTGGAGACTGAAATGAACTGGAAATTAATTCCAATTACAGGTAAGGTTAATCTGCCTTTTTCAAGTATTTTGGTTTATGTGGAGGAAAATGTGTCCTAGGAGGGCTTTATCTAGAACCCTTGAGTTAAGTGCAGCTTTAAGGAAAGAAACCTGCAACCTACCAGATTTGTTACCGAAGTTACATTTTTTGAAAAACTGATATTGGTTGTTGTAGATTAATGCACTTTAATGTTCCCTCTGTCAAAGTCTGAAGGAAATGCTGATGGGGGAATCTAGTTATAAGGCTGTCCCGAGGCTCTGAATTATGTTTTAGCTTATGGCTCTTTAGGTGTACAGTTGTCTTCTAAACACCACTAAAGCCCTATCTGGCCCTCAAGCAGGGTTTTCTGTTTTTTTTTTTTTTTTTTTTTTTTTTTTTTTTTTTAATGCCTGCAAACACGGCCTTATACATCTGCTAGCTGATATGTGGTGCTGCCGTGGTCAAACACTAAGCCTAACATAAACTCCCTACACACATGAAACCTTTCATCAATAGATGAACCTTTGTAGGTAGCATAATTTCTGCTTTATATCTTTGTTTTGGTCCATTCATATTGTAGTAATAAAGTGCAAAAATGTTTGTTTTTGTATGGCCCCTTTCACGCGTTGGCGGCATAGTGGTGCTATATTTAGCACCGCTTTAGCGGCGGTATTCGGCTGCTTGCGGGGCGGTTTTAACCCCTGCTAGCAGCCGAAAAGGGGTTAAAACGCCCCCCCCCCCCCCCGCAAAGCGCCACTGCAGCAGCGCTATGCCGGTAGTATAGCTGCACTGCCCCATTGATTTCAACGGGCAGGAGCGGTGTATACATATGTGAAGGACACCTATTAGCAAAAGTACTAGGCATAGGACACACCCCCTTTAAAGGAGAATTATACAAAAAAAAAAGTTTAACCCACAAGTTTTTTTTTTTGTTTTTTTACCACTACTATTCCTTTTGGAAAGGAAAAAAAGTGAATTATATTTACAACTATATAGATCAGACCAAAATGAGGAGGAGAGGGGGGACAGAGGGACTGTGTTCCAGCTCACGGACAGTCCCTTAAAATCAGGCATAGTTGGGGCAGAGATAGAGATGGATATATATATCTCCATATCTCTATATTTTTTTTTTTTTATATATATATCTTTGAAATAGAATGTCAGATGCTGTAAAAGTTTTTATGCCCGTTTGAGCTTTAACCACCCTTAAAAGAAAATTCTAGTAACCCAGGAAAGCCTCTTGAATCCTTTTGCAGTTACATTTTGCTTGTTACAAATAGGGGTTGATTTACTAAAACTGGAGAGTGCAAAATCTGGTGCAGCTCTGCATAGAAACCAATCAGCTTCCAGGTTTTTCTGTCAAAGCTTAATTGAACAAGCTGAAGTTAGAAGCTGGCTGGCTACCATGCAGAGTTGCACCAGATTTTTCGCGCTCCAGTTTTCAGTTTGTGAAACGTCCTTTCAGTTTCAGGGCTAGTTCACACCAGATGCAGTTTCGTGCGCTTTTTTCCTGCGCTAAAAATGCATGCTTAGTGTTTTTTATGTATTCCAATGGCTCTAGTTCACACCAGTGCAGTCAGTTTCCGCTGCAGGAAAAAAAATAGAGCGTGCTGCATTTTGTCTGCATAAAACTGTACTGGAACCTAGCAAATTGTATCAAAAACGCACAAACTGCACTGGAACTGCGTGTGGTGTGAACTGTAAGCAAAAACTGATCCGGAAGGTATAAGTGCATTTTTGTGGTGTGAACTGGCCCTAAAAATACATGCACAGTGTTTTTCATGTATTCCAATGGCTCTCAGTTCTGTCAGTTTCCATTGCAGAAACTGACTGGAACTGACTACATTGCTGTGAACTAGAGCCATTGAAATACATGGAAAACACTGTGCATGCATCTTTAGTGCAGAAAAAAAGTGCATGGAACTGCATCTGGTGTGAACTGGCCCTTAGACTGAAGGTTCATTTTAAAGCATCAATAACTAGCTGAACTGTCATAAGAGGTGTTAAGCTGGCCATACACTAATCAAAAATTGGTTTAGCAGGGACTGGCCTGATTTGGATCACTGTGTGACTGTTCTGTGCTGGAAAATATTGTCAATCATCTGATATATTGATACTGATTTGATTTTCATAAGCATCTTCCATCTGCAGATCATAAATGTCATTGTCATTACACATTGCATGAAATTGGCATTTTTGGAGCATTTACATTTAGAAATATGCTTATACATATCTTGTGGCTAAAATGTTTTGGTTCTCAAAAATTTCTCAGACTGTGTATCATATTTGCGAATATCCAGACACTAGACGGGAGCGCTACATGTTTTACAGGTAAGCTGACTATGCATGGATCAAAATGTGGCCGGTTTAGCAGGAACCAGCCGAATTTCAATCCATGTATGGACAAACTGGTTGTATAGAATTTGATCTACCAATTGACTTCTGTACAGCCAGCCTGTCTTTTTTCGAATGATCAGTGTTGCTGGCTATAGCCGGCAAAACTAATCAATGTGTTGTGAAGGCTCCCTGCTGTCAAAACACAATAGTACAGCAGTAGTGGTTCCCCCTTCCACCTTGAATAAGTGGATAGGGGAAATTTTTTAAATTTTTTCCCCCTCGTTCAACTCATTGGTTAAACGGAAAAAAAATGAGTAACGTATGGTCCGTTTTAGTCTTAACTGTTTTACTAAAAATAATGTAAATGGCTAAAAGCTCAGTCTAAAGTTATGCACACAGCTGAATGAGCCGGAAGAGTCACTGTTGAGCACAGCTCCATACAACTGTTTTCACTTAGGGCACTTTCGCACTGGGGCAGCAGCGGTAAAGCGCTGATAGTTTTAGTGACGCTTTGCGCCGCTAGCGGTGCACATTTAACACCCCACCCCCCTGAAGGGTTTAAAAAGGGGTTAAAAGTGCCGCTGCCGAAGCACTCTGCAAGCACTTCAGCAGCACTGCCCATGCATTAAAATGGGCAGGGGTGGTGGTGGAGGAGCAATGTATACACCGCTCCTCCACCGCCCCAAAGATCTGGCTTTCACACTGGAGTGACAGGAGAGGCACATTGCAGGCACTATTTTTGGCGCTAAAATGCCTGTAAATCAGTGTGAAAAGTGGGATACTTGTCTGAGAGCAGACCGCTTCTGTGCTCTGTGACAGTCTGGGTGGTAGTTTGTAAAAGATTTTTATGAAAATATAAAAATTAAATGAAAAATATATATAGAGAATTTATAAGCCTAAAAAGGTAACCCAAACTCTTTTCTTTTAACAGTGGTTTGAAAACAGGTTTGGTTTTGACGCTCTTCTGCAATGCACCATCCATAGTCTGAAATAAAAATCTAGAAAGTGTGGAGAAAAAACAACTTCAATTGTCATATCTGCAAGTTAATGAAAGCAGGGCTGTTAATAATGTGCAACTTGGCCTCATAACACTACTCCAGAGACTCTTGTAACTGTAATCTCAAAAGCAATTTCTCTAGTAATACAGAATACCATTTGCTTTTTATAGCGGTCTGAGATTCACAAAATATGCTTTTTATGCTAATACTAATCATTGTATAGTGCACAGCTCTGGGCCTCGTAGCTATAGCATGATCTGTTATAGCTAGTTAACATCCTTGCATGAAAGCATTAGGAGTATAAACCAGAACCCATAATCTTAGCCTGGATGTCTCTGAACTAACCCCATTTTCCTTATGGCTTACACCACTATATTCTGGGCAGCATATGTTGATTGATTGTGAAGGTTTTGTTGGTGGAAATGCTGCTAGTAGTGTAAAGCTTCTGTTGGTACCATTGCCAACCTTGTTAATGGAATAGAAAAAAAAACATGCATATCCAGCACTTTATTTTAGCCTTTGTGGTCTGGATTTTATAACAGTAGTATTAAGACCGTTGAGCATAAGTGTTAGATTTTAATAGTTTGTGTTCAGTTCAAGTTTGCTGTGTACCTCTCAGAATGATTTCTCCTGCAATATAATCTTTACTGTATGCCTTCAGGCTGGCCATGCAACACAACTCCACGGAGTCCTGCCAACCCGTTCTAAACTTTGTGAACATATAGAGGAAAGCACATATGATGACAGTTTTGGTTCCCTTTTTCATACAAGTGGGAAGCACCTTTTGACGCTTGAAAGGTTTTGCTCTTTAACTTTTACATAGCATGATACTTAAATCTATTAAATCTCTCAAGTTTTTGGGCCCTGGAAAGGTTGCCATTAGTGTGCTATCTCTCAAATTGTCAAGCATATTTATGTTCGATGCCTGTATTACCTGGAACAAATTCTGTTAGAAGCTTTTCAAGAGCTGTTTGGTAGTGTTATGCTCAGTACATTAGAGTCCATTAGAATTTAGATAAGAGTCCATGATTTCTAACTACTGGTTTTCCCCAGGAGAGGAAGAAAATGTTCCTGAGGATCATGTTGGATTTCTTAAAGATGAGAACCAACAAGGTGAGGAGGCCAGTTTAATAAATTATTACTGTGAACCTGCTATACATGCCTGTGTACAGAAGCAGGACTGCTTCTAGCAAGCGTCCTTGGAAAACTAAAGCCTAGGTTGGCGTGGTACAAATCGTCTTGAAAAAAAATTGTTTTAGAGCTAATAATTACTGGTAGAACTGTACAGATCATTTACCTTTCATAAAGTCCATCTCATCTACATAATCATTTCTGATGTCTGCTCATTTCTGTTAACAGTGACAAATGGTTTTTCTAAAATGAATTTTTGCTGTCTATTGAGGGATACAGAGACGCTTCATTGTCAGGTTATACTGGCGCTTACAGGAGCATTGGACACTTGGAAACAAACTGCCTTCCAGCTCAGGAGAACCTCCACTACTACCAGCATGTTTCAGTGTTTTGGTATTTTCCTAGGTTAATGGATGTTGCTAACTCTGGTCTAACCTATTTATAACTTAAAGGGGTTGTTAAGGCAGTGCACACAAGCACTGCTAACCCCTTTGCTAGGATAACCTGTAGTATAGACTGTGCTGATTTGTAAAATTTTATCTTCTAAAATACCTTTTTTCTTCTCCCCAATCAGCAAGAGAGTGATGGGCGGTCAAGTGACCGCTAATCAGGGAGAAGAAAAAGGTATTTAGAGGATGAATTTTACAAAATGGCATGCAGTGTTTACTTCAGGTTATCCTAGCAAAGGGGCTGGCAGTGCTTGGGTGCAGTAATGTTTGCACTGCTCGAACGATGCAAGGAGAGGAGGGGCAGCTCACACATAGAGCTGACGGGGGGGAGGGGGGAGAGGAGAGCTGCGGATGATGAAGGCACGTAACTGACTAAGGTGTCAGGGCCCAGCAGCCATGATAATCCATGGTCCGTTCATGGGGGACGCATAGCCAGGCAGAATCAACCAGGAATTTTAGGTGATACGGGGGGCCAAATTACTCAGCACAAGCACACTGCTACTGTTCATGCTTTAAAGGAACAGGATCCTTTTTTTTTTTTTTTTTTTTTTTTTTGGCCAACAAATGCTTTAATCATACAGAACTGGTATTGATAGACCATGGGTTATATGCTGCTTCCTTCAGGTGATTGAACACTAGCAAAAGCTTTTGCTAGAGCCGCCCGTAGTGCATGCTCATTTAACCCTGCCCAATCAGGAGGTTTCAGGGTTTTTTTCCGTGTAATGGACTAGTTCTCCTCTGACAAAGTGTTTTTCTTTTTTAAACCGTTGCCATTTTTTCATCTGCTCTATCAATATCTGACTGCTCGTTGCCTTGCACTACTAGCAATTTCCAGATCTGTTACCCCCTCATGGACTGTACCCGGGCCCCACTTTGTGGTGGTAGCAGCATGTAATGTTTGCTTCAATCACTGGGTCCTGCGTTAGGTGTTCACCTTGGCACAAAATGCAATGTGTGCAGTTGGCTGCAGAATGCTTTAAAGGTCCAGGGCTCTGGTCTATTTCTATGGTTCCAGACCCTTAAAACCCATTCGGGGGTTTGTCCTCCAAGACAGGTGATGCCAGGACCTTAAACGGCCCACTGTCATCTCCAGAGCACAGCACACTATGCAGTTTACTGAGTAGTGGAGTTGGATGTTCATGTTATTATGGTACCCACTCCCATTGTGTCTAATGCCCCCCCGTACACACGATCGGACTTTCCGCCAACAAAACCGTGGATTTTTGTTCGAAAGTTGTTGACTCAAACTTGTCTTGCATACACACGGTCACACAAATGTTGGCCAACAACTCAGAACTTGGGAACGCAGTGACGTACAAGACCTATGACGAGCTGAGAACAAGGAAGTTCAATAGCCAGTTCGGCTCCTTCTGCTTGATTCTGAGCATGCGTGAAGTTTTGTGCGACGGACTTGTGTACGCACGATCGGACTTTCCAACAACAACGTTTTGTTGGCGGAAAATTTGAGAAACATTTGTTGGCGGAAAGTCCGACAGCAAATGTTCGATGGAGCATACACACGGTCGGACTTTCCGACAACAAGCTCTCATCCAACATTTCTCATCGGAAAATCCGACCGCGTGTACGCAGCATAACACTTTTCAGAGAGCATTTTTAAAATTGGCAGTTTTTCCCTCCTATCTGGAATTACACTCAGAAACATGAAGTAACTGTCTTGCTTCCCAGATGACACGTTTCCACCTGCCTGTTAAGTACAGGATGCACAAAGTATGTTGCTGCATTCCTGCAGCTGTCTTCTACAGAGATAATGCCAGAGGAACTTTGTCAGGACCTGGGATATGGCGGTCTCTGGACATGCCTTCTGCACCTCTGAAGCATAAATTCCCCACAGGGGAAGTACCCTTGGAAGTGGAGGATCACATGCTTCGCCAAAAGGGTTAAAAAGCCATTTGCTGAAGGGGCGTCACCACTCTGAGGAGGGGGGGAGGAGTCTCTTGGTCTTTGCACCAATCTGGATCTGAGGTGTCCCAGACCTCTGGATCCAGTCTGTTTCAAAGGGGAATTTCCTACATCAGGGAACATAAAAGATGCCGATCGCTATATTCTCATTTCCCTGTTTTTTTTTTTGTTTTTTTTTGTTTTTTTTTGCTGTGGAAGACCAGGGTTTCCAATTTCATTGTCACTAAGGTTCTTCTCTGCACCCCAAGTGTTCACAAAAGGGCCTCTTTTCTGGCTTTTCTACAAATCCAGGGCATTCATATCACTGGTTACCTATCTGCCAGCATCCAAAGGACCATCCAGTGTCTTCAAACCTTTGGCTGAAAATGTAACTTTCCTAAGCCTGCCCTCCAGCCCTTAGACTCTGACGTACCTGGGTCAAATATTATAATATGGTTTAGAGGTTTTCTTGTTATGTTGGCCACATGCCTATATTGCAATCTTTACCAAAAATTATGATTCCCCCATGGGGTGGGACTTGAAAGGCTCAAGAAGGTATTTGTTTTTCTTATAAAAAAAAGTATACATTTTTAAATACAGTAAAATTAAGTGCACAACAAGATTTCAAATTCCATACAGTAAAGTGAACACCAAATCCTATAATATGATACATAATCTTTATGCAGAGATCTCCTATTGTGTCCAACGCGTTTCAAAATCGACTAGCTTCTTCAGGGACAACTCTGCGAATATTATGGTGTGATTTAACAGGTGGAAATGAAAAGTAATCATATAAAAACATGTGAAACCACACATTTGCCACCATCCTCATAGACCAACTGCCACTCCCCAAGCTAGTATGGACATATGGAGGGAGAAAAAGCTTTTAATTTCCACCTGTTAAAAACACTTTATCACACCATAATTGCAGAGTTGTCACTGAAGAAGCTAGTTTACTTTGAAACGCATTGGACACAATATGCGATCTCTGCATAAAGATTAGTCTATATGTATCGTATCATATTCTGTCTTCGCTTTACTGTATGGAATTTTAAATGTTTAAATTTTAATAAGAAAAACAAATACCTTCTTGAGCCTTTAAAGTCCCACCCCACTGGAGAATCCTTATTCTTGGTAAAGAGTGGGTCAAATCTTAGGCCACGGCCCAAGCCTTAATCTTTTTCTCTCAATTTGCTTCTGCATGAGGGCTCTGGGGTCATGGTGGCCTCCTTTGGGACAGTTCCCTTTGCTAAACTTCACTCCAGACCACTTCAATCCAACATCCTGAAAATGTGGAACAAGCACATCCAATCCTTGGATTGCCTAATTCTTCTGCCCGATCAAGCAGAAATCTTTCTGTTATGGTGGATCTGCAATCCTGTCCTAGAATTGAATTACAGGACATGTAATGGCAGGTGTTACAGGTTACCCTTACAGGCTGGAGTAGAGTTTACAACTTTTACTATCCACGGGATCTGGTCCTCACAGGAGTCATAACTACCCATCAACATCCAGGAACTGAGAGCCATCCGATTTGTCTTTACAACATTGGATCTTCCTTCTACAAGGTCACAAAATCTGAATACAGTTGGGCAGTGCCGCAGCAGGTGTCTACATCAAGGGAGTCTTGATGTAGACACCTGCCAAAGGTGGGGGGAAACAAAGGTCCTCTTATGACTGCTGTGCAAGATAGAGGAAAGGGTTGTCTTTTTTTTTTTTTTTTTTTTTTTTTTTTTTTGAGGGACGGTGTCTCGTCTGACCATTTCTTGACATTAACAATGTTACTGGAGGCAAGAGCCCCTACCTCCCTCTACGTAAGAAGTTCAGATACAGGTCAGTTAAGTTAAGTTGCCTGTGTCTTTACCCTACTCCTGGTTTGGGCACACCCATACTTGGCTCTCTGGCTGCCCAAAAATTCTGGGGTATGACTACTAAGCCTTCATAAGTGGTGGGGCATTTGTTAATCCTTGTGGACTTCTGGGTAATTTTGGTCTTCAGACACTTAGGTCCAGAAAGTGACATTAAATTATTGACTGAACTTTTGCCTGATACAAACAGTTATTATTCTAGCTCTTATGCAATTTCTGTTTCAGGTGCTGTATCCTCGCTTAGTCACTGTTCATCCTTTTTTGCAACCTGTATGTCCAAAAGTTTCATTTTGTCCACGTTCAGCCTTAACAGTTGTTTGCCATTGCCCACCTTTTAGTTTGACTGCTTTTTGAAATCCCAAAGGTGAAGACTTTCTATGTCCCTCAATGGATGAGAAAGAAGCCTGAATCTTTTGTATCTGTTCTCTTTTCCTTAGTCCATTGAGGTCCCACCCCTTGTGTTTTCAATCATACATTTGGTGACTCTTGCTGTAAAGCCGAGGCATGCTGTTATTTAGGAGGGGTTATCCTGCGCTGGCCTTCATTTTTGTTTAAGTGTCAGTGCTCCTGTAGGTAGAAGAGGGAAGAGACACCTCTCATGTCTTTCCATAGGATTCAAGTAAAGGATTTTATGGGGACTAAAAAATCCTATTTTTTTTATTGTGTGTTTTATTGCTACATGAAGGGGCACAAAACTTGGAATAGAAAAGTAAAGTAAAAAATGGTTAGAACAGATGAAGCTTTACTTTATTCTTAACAAGAAGTAAAAGCTTTAAAACGTGCTATTCCCCATTCTCTATAACTAATTTTAATGTGAAGGAATTCTCAAAGAGCCTCAAACAAGACTCTTGATCTGGTTTTCAATGGGATTCCAACAGCTTAGGAACACTTGTTTACATTGGCTTTTTTTTTCTGAGAGCAGATCTTTGCAGCCTGTCAGCCTTCTAAAATTGTAATGCCTGCAGTGTTTCTTAAATTTTGAAAATTAATTTCTGTACAATATGTATAGATAAAGATGTGAAAGATTGTTTTAAAGTGACTTTACTGCTTGGTCAGAATATGTAAATACTTCAAGTGTGCATTTTCTGGGCACAGGTTCATTCTCTGTACCAAAAATGCAATGCACTTTTGTCGAAAGATGAGCCACAAAATGATTCTAGCCACCATCCATTCTAAACTGAGAGGGAATTGTGATGGATGGGAAAAAGGGTTTGAAGTGGTTCTAAAGCCTAAGCATTCCTTGTATTTAGGTAAAAAAAGGTTTAGGTATCGTGTCTGGCCCCTCACACTGCCCCCCACCTGAGGCCTCATTCGATTCAGCGCTGTGAACATCTGCAGCTCTTCTCTCCCCGTACCTCGTTGTCTTACTAGCTTTGCTGGGGCATCGGGAGCCATTAGTTCCTAGTGATGTGGGGGGGGGGTGGTAGCGCACCGCCAAGTTCCATTGTCTGTCAATGCAGTGGCAGGGCTCAGGAGTGAGCATGCATAAGTGCCCCCATGGAAAGCGGCTTCCCGCGGACAGAGGGGAGCAGCAAGGAGCGCCGGCAAGGGACTTGGGAAGAAGAGTTACAGAGCCGCTCTGTGCAATTCCTTTGTACAGAGCGGGTAAGTATAAAGATGTTTTTTTTTGTTTTTTTAAAGTTGCCTTTACAATCACTTTGAGCATATATTGCGTGTACAGTGAAAGCTGGAATAACGGAATAGTACATTTTTAAGGTTTTCTTTTTCTAACTTCTGTTTTCTGTCTCAGGCCTGAGTGTGGTGGAAGAACAGTCGGTATACTCCCCTTTAAGGGATACTTTTCCAGATGATCCACGAGTGCATAACACTAAAAGGAAAGGCTGTGGTTACTCCCCACTTGCTGAGTACCAAAAAGGAAGGAGACGGTCATCTCAGAATGAAAGAGCAGCTAACAGTGATCAATCCACCAGGAAAGGGCATTGCTTTCTTAAAACAAAGCATTGCCAGAATGGAGTGATTGAGAGCACTGTGCAGGAAATCTACAGCAGTTTCTCTGAGCGTCTGCAGGAAGTGTTGCGTGAAAAGGACATTGCCTATACTGCTGTCACTGCGCCTGTTCTGTCCTCAGATGAAAAGGATGTCAGGCTTTCTGATTGGCTGTATGCACGCACATCTAGTATACCTGTACAACAGTATATAGACGAACTACGTGTTAAACTGGACAGTGTGGTGAATTCCTATTTAAGCTCTCCAGAGACAGGCATGCCTTTGAATATGGAGACCGAAGTAAAGGAATCCATGGAATCCTTGCATCATAGTCAACAGCAAAATAATTTAAATGATCATGCACATCCTTCAAAAGACTCTGGTGACATATTGGAACCTTTACAAAGTTCTGAGTTCATTCATAATGGCTGTGTGGAAGGGAAACCTCAGAGAAGTGGACAGGATGTTACAATGGAAGAAATTCCTGTTCCTTTGGCAGAGCTGGTGCCTCGTAGCTCCCAGGATGCTGGGATACAGAACCAGGAGAAAATGACATCTGCTACACCAGACATTACTGCCTCAAGCACAGCACTAGCCCATCTAATAAATCAAATGAATCCAGAGGTGTTTAGCAACCTGGTGAAGATCTTCACCCATGTCAACAAGAATATAGTTAAATTCTATATTCACACGGAGCAAGAAGAAAATTCAATATGTCAGCAAATAAAGGTAAAGTGATGTGGTTTCTGTGTCTGTAAGGAGATTTCAATGTCCGGAAATGTCTCTAGGCATCAGATGTTTAAGTAACCCTTCTAATTTAACACCATTACTTGTGGTCTCATAAGCTCCTGCAATTTGTAGCAAGACCTTTATCCTGTTGACCGTTTTTCTTATTTATGAGAGAACACAGGAATGCATTTTGTTGGATTATCCTGCTACCTGCAGGAGAATTTTAGTAATAGAGAGAGGTTTCCGCGCTCACGGACCCAGGCTTGCAGCCCCCCCTTTGAAACACACCCTCAGAAGGGTGGGATAAGTTAGATTGAGTTTATAAATAGGGGTAAGTGGCGCTACCTGTGTTGGATACCTAATTAAATATATGATCTCTACTGGGTGCCCAAATGTGCACTCTAAAAATAAAAACAAATTACATATTGAATATGTGTCAATTTTGGTTAATGTGCCGTCCCAGTGTATACAAACAACTAAATCTTTATTGTGTAAAAAGGTGTAAATACACCCACCCCCCCTTTAAGTGTGCTAAAGGGTTAGATAAATACGTGAATAAAAAGTCCTCTTTTCAACTAATGTGATCATTACCCATCAATCAATTCCCAATTATTATTATTATAACAACTGATATAGGTGTTACCAAATTATCCCCCAGCAGACAGCTGGGCAGCAGAATAAAGCCTATACACAGTTCATCAGCGTTAAAAAACCCAATACACCTAGAAAAATGTGAAATTGATTGTTTAAAACCACATTGAATGTGCAAAAATGTGTATTAAAGGAATAAAAAAGTGAAAAAATGAGTGAAGTCAAACATTCAAAAAATCAATTTGTGAAAGTCCCAGCTTGCAAAGTTCCATATATTTCCACCAAATCCAAGTAATCTGTGTAAGGTGACTTTTGTGACAGCAACAGTTGATATCCAGTGACTCCGGTGTTCCCCCTCAAGGATCCCCACTCACCAGCTCCATGCACCCCTACAGGGGTAAACAGCATATAATCTCCGGCTCCCGATAACGTCTAGGATTCCAGTGAGGTTCTCCCTGGGGCTATTCAGTCCAAATAAGTATGCCTTCAGAACTCCGGGTTCCCCTCACATGAAAGAAACAGGGCTCCCATAGTGTGATAACGTATTGGAAATTTTATTAAAAAATGCTGATTACAGCAATCAAATAACATATAAAATAAATAAACTGTAAAAAAGTTCGTACTCCTATAAGGAGTCAGGCGATCACACTAGGTAATGGGAGGTCAAGCCTAGAGAGAAGCTCGTGGATGTAAACTGGCAACCGAGCGGTGTGCGCCTCAGCTGCGCTCCACACTCTCTCTGACTTCCGCGTGTGACGTAGGTACGTAGCTCCGTCTTACGCGTTTCATCATCGACGTCAAAGGCGTCTTTTTTACAGTTTATTTATTTTATGTTATTTGATTGCTGTAATCAGCATTTTTTAATAAAATTTCCAATACGTTATCACACTATGGGAGCCCTGTTTCTTTCATGTGAGGGGAACCCGGAGTTCTGAAGGCATACTTATTTGGACTGAATAGCCCCAGGGAGAACCTCACTGGAATCCTAGACGTTATCAGGATCCGGAGATTATATGCTGTTTACCCCTGTAGGGGTGCATGGAGCTGGTGAGTGGGGATCCTTGAGGGGGAGCACCGGAGTCAATGGATATCAACTGTTGCTGTCACAAAAGTCACCTTACACAGATTACTTGGATTTGGTGGAAATATATGGAACTTTGCAAGCTGGGACTTTCACAAATAGATTTTTTGATTCTTTGATTTCTTGATTGTTTGATTTTTTGAATGTTTGACTTTACTCATTTTTTTCACTTTTTTATTCCTTTAATACACATTTTTGCACATTCAGTGTGGTTTTAAACAATCAATTTCAAATTTTTCTAGGTGTATTAGGTTTTTTAACGCTGATGAACTGTGTATAGGCTTTATGCTGCTGCCCAGCTGTCTGCTGGGGGATAATTTGGTAACACCTATATCAGTTGTTGTAATAATAATAATTGGGAATTGATTGATCGGTAATGATCACATTAGTTGAAAAGAGGACTTTTTATTCACGTATTTATCTAACCCTTTAGCACACTTAAAGGGGGTTGGGTTTATTTACACCTTTTTACACAATAAAGATTTAGTTGTTTGTATACACTGGGACGGCACATTAACCAAAATTGACACATATTCAATATGTAATTTGTTTTTATTTTTAGAGTGCACATTTGGGCACCCAGTAGAGATCATATATTTAATTAGGTATCCAACACAGGTAGCGCCACTTACCCCTATTTATAAACTCAATGCAGGAGAATTTTGACACACAAAAAAACATTTTTATAGCCCCTTCTACTCCCAGCATGCTTTTGTTTTTTGCTAGTGTCTTAAGAGGATGGGTGACTTTTTTCCCACTCTGCTCAGAAGTCTTAACTTTGTTTTGCAAGATATTTTTTTCTTCAATCAGGATTCCTCTAGAAGTTGCTGAGCTGGTCTCTGTATGCAGTTATCTGGATCAGCAGCTCTTCAGCAATAGCTGAGGAGACCATGCATGGACCCTACTGGACAAGCTGGTGGGCTAGCAAGGAATGTGACCTTTAGACATACTTTGGGGCTTTCCAGAGTGTACTGGTTAGTTATCCGTGGAGCTGTTTGAGGGTCCAAAGCTGTGGCAAAGTTTTAGATTTGACATCACTGAGCTCATTGTTGCTAGGGTTATCGGCAACTTTTACTAGTCCATTGGTTCACTGCAGATGGGATTAAAAAATATGACCAGCTAGAACGGTCATATTCATGATGTGTCTGCTGTACCATGTACTTCTGTGAAATTGTATCCTGTTTTCTTTGTGTGACATTCCTGGTGTACCTGACAGTCTATTAAAAATTGACTAAACTGGGCAGGAGAGCACAATGTGGCCAGTTTTCTGGCTGTGCTGAGTACTCCTGCTAGTCTCCAATAATCAGACTGCTTCTCCTTCCCCGGCTCTCATCTCCTTATGCAGCTGAGAACAGAGGGCATATGATCGCTTATAAGAGGAGAAAAAAGGTATTTGTATCGTTTTATTATATGTATACAGTTTTTGTTTTTTTTTTGCATTTAATTTTTATTTTAAACCAAATGGGTTATTTTACAAAGTGAGGGTTTACATATTTAATGCTGAGGGACTGAGCCCTGATGTCTGGAGTGTCACATTTGCTCCTTTTCTCCTCTATTCTGCGTAGAGAAATCAGAACCTTGCTGTTGCCCACTGTTATAAGTGGCACATTGATCTTTCCCGTTTTTGCTGCCCTGCCTACAGCCTTCAGTAAAACTGTCAGTTTTTTTTTTTTAGGCTTTCTTCTATCTTCATCTCGCGATCTAGCCAGCAAGTCTGTTTTTCAAAAGCATAAGCCCTCTGGCAAAATGTATCAGTTTACATGGATGAGACAAACCATTCAACAATTGCAGGGGTACTTAAAACCATTTTGCTTTTATTTATGTATCCTAAAAGAGAATGGTTTGCTGTAACTAATTAGAAAGTATTGGCTGGATAATCTGCTAATACAGTACCAGTAGCATCAGCCATGCCATTGGATCTTTGCATTTTAGCATAGCCCTGACAGGAGGCCAAATAAAGCAACTGCTCATTGCAAATGTCAGTTTCTGTGCATTTCCGCAGTGTTTGAACAATAGTAGCCAGAATCGTTGGAGAACCCGTAATCACCCATGTGATGACGCTCAGAGCGGAGTTCCAGTGAAGTCTCAAATGCTCTGTTCCTTTTTGCTGCCATTCTAAACTGCTGTTTATATGCTACCAGAGGCAGTCATCCTGACATAGGAGCACTTCCTAGAATAACATGACTGAAATCTTGGTTAAGGTTTCTGCCGTAAAAATAAATCGGTACACTAAAATTGGTCTACAATTTTACTTTGCAATTCAGACAGGAATTTGTATGCATGTGAATAAAACACAAATAAAAAAAATGTTTAGGCAGTTTTACAGTTGTAACTGAACGCTGCAATTTACATCTCTCTTTTGTTACAGAATTATTTGTTGAAGCTCGGAAATGTACAGTGTAGTCCAGAGCAGATTGCAAACTGCAGTGCGAGCTCTGATAAGCTACTTATAATCATTCAGAATGAAGATATTGCCAGCAGTATTCATAAGGTGAGTGTTCAACAATTTTAGGTCCCCTTTTTTTGTACAAGCTCTTTTTTGAAATGTTGTTCTGTAAGGAAACTTAATTTATGGCTTGTTCACACCTGCCAAGTTTAACTGCGTTGCTCAACAAAGTTCGAACTTCTATACATGGCAACTTGCCTCATGTCCTGTTTGTTTTAGTTTAAATCAATGCGTTAAAGTAGGACAGGCTGAATTTTTATGCAACATGTTGAGACTTGTTACAACACATTGCCCTGAGCTGCATCCAGTGCATCCAGAAAGTATTCACAGCCCTTCACTTTTTCTCATTGTGTTATGTTACAGCCTTATGCCAAAATAAATTAACCGTTTAAAGACAGCCCACCGCGTATATACTGCGGCAGGGCAGCTCTATTGTCTATCGTACCTGTACATTGTTTTGTGCATGAGATACTGTTGGCGCACTCCTGCTGCACGCCAGGGGGAGCGTGCGTGCGGGTCCCGCAGACTCTGTCCGCCGGCCACCCTTGATCACTCCACAGAGAGGCAGATCCCCATTCTGCCTATGTAAACAAGGTAGATCCCCATTCTGACAGGGGACAACACTGAAATCATCTGTTCCTAGTAAAAGATTTCTTTTCAATCTTCATCTCACTGTCTCATCTACAGGCTTTTTATGGGGCAGAGCAGGATCTTCCTCACCGGTGCTTGATAGCCCTGGTTCTGGACCTGAAGAGGTTTTGGTGATTTTTCTCCAACCTGTTTATGTTTCTGAAAAAGATCCAACTGATACTTTTTTTTATTTTTTATATTTATTTTATTTTTCTAAATTTTCATACACCAAATAAAAAGGGTAAGGGATAGAGAGCAACATAAATTCCCATCCGACATAATGTGGGTATCTATTACAATATATCTACCACAATAAAAAAAAAAATAACATTAAGGAGATCACTAGAAAAGAATTGCCCGAGGATCCCTGGACATGTCTATTCCACGGGGTTAATATTCCAATAAAAGAATATAAAAAGTCAATGGTGATACATCTGATCAACGCCGCTAAAACCTTGTTCCCGAAAAAATGGAAGGAAGTGGACTGCCCAAAAATAAGAGACTGGTTTGTTAAAATAGAGGAGATTTATGGTATGTAAGGACTTGGGCATTGTGAAGAGGGAGGTAGTGAGGGTTTCAATAAGAGGTGGGAAAAGTGGAAAATGTTTAACCACTTAAGGACCAGCCTCGTTTTGGATTTTAGGTGTTTACATGTTTAAAACAGGTTTTTTTGCTAGAAAATTACTTAGAACCCCCAAACATTATATATGGTTTTTCTTCTAACACCCTAGAGAATAAAATGGCGGTCGTTGCAATACTTTTTTTTTGCACCGTATTTGCGCAGCGGTCTTAAAAGCGCACTTTTTTTGGAAAAAATTCACTTTTTTGAATAAAAAAATAAGACAACAGTAAAGTTAGCCCAATTTTTTTTTATATTGTGAAATATAATGTTACGCCAAGTAAATTGATACCCAACATGTCACGCTTCAAAATTGCGCCCGCTTGTGGAATGGCGTCAAACTTTTTCCCTCAAAAATCTCCATATGCGACGTTTAAAAAATTCTACAGGTTGTATATTTTGCAGTACAGAGGAGGTCTAGGGCTAGAATTATTGCTCTTGCTCTACCGGTCGCGGCGTTGCCTCACATGTGTGGTTTGACCACTGGTTTCATATGCGGGCGCTACTCGCGTATGTGTTCGCTTCTGCGCGCAAGCTCGTTGGGACGGGGGTTTTTTTTTTTTTTTATTATTTATTTTACATTATTTTATTTATTTTTACACTGTTTTTAATTTAAAAAAAAAAAATTGTGTCACTTTTATTCCTATTACAAGGGATGTAAACATCCCTTGTAATAGAAAAAAGCATGACAGGACCTCTTAAATATGAGATCTGGGGTCAAAAAGACCTCAGATCTCATATTTACACTAAAATGCAATAAAAAAAAGTCATTTGAAAAAATGTGCCTTTTAAGAGGCGTGGACGCAAGTGACGTTTTGACGTCGCTTCCGCCCAGCAGTGTCATGGAGATGAGTGGGCGCCATCTTAGCCTCACTCGTCTCCAGGCACAGGACGGAGACGGATGCAATTGCCTCCGCCGCTACCGACGGCTCCAGTAAGCGGCGGAGGGCACCGGATCCCCGCGGGAGGGGAGGGGGGGGCCGACTCACACCACCGATAAAAGTGATCTTGCGGCGAATCCGCCGCAGGGACCACTAATATCTGAAAGGCGGCCGCCGCACGAGAACGGAGATACCGGGGTTATGGCAGCTAGCTGCTGCCATAACAACGATATACCCCTTCAAAGTTTGAATGTACATCGTCGTGCGGCGGTTGGCAAGTGGTTAAACAAACTGAGTATAGTGTAGGGGGTTGAGGGGTTCGGAGGAGGGAGGGGGAGAAGGGAGGGGCTTTGCAGGGGTTGAGAAGGAGGAGAGGAGGGAGTTTTTGTTTTTTATATTGTGGTAGATCCAACTGATACTTAACCTCAAGACCATGAATTGCTTTTTGAAAGTACAGAAGAAATTCATCCGTTCTGTGGTGGCTTCTCCATCAGGAGGATTTCCACCATAGACATCAAGGACGCATGCTTATACATTCCCATCTGTCGGGGCACCAGCACTTTGTGGTTGGGAAGGTGCTTTATCTATTGTTGGTGCTCCCCATTGGTCTGGCGTCTGGTCACCATGTGTTTATTATTGTGCTCCGGTCCTAGAATTACTGAGTCTCATTCTGCACTGATGGACAACATGGCGATCACAATGCGTATTCGGGAGTTCGGCTGGGTTCTGAACCCGCCCTGTCCCAGACCAGTTTTCTGTGAAATACCTTGCTCTGATCCTGGACTCTGCACAGGCCAAGGTGTTTTCCCACTGGACAAACTTGAAACAGGTGCAGGCATCATGCCGATATAACCACTTCCCTCCCAAGGCGACATCCACCTGGGGGAAGTGGTTAAAGTGTAGCTTCTAGTTTTGATTAAAAAAAAAAAAATGGTGTAGGAATACATTGCTAAATGCATCCAACGCATCCATAAGTTAACTGCCTTTTTATTTTTTTTCCATCAGATCCCATCATTGATTACACTGAAGAAACAGTCGTGTGTCAGTTTTGCAGGTGTAGACAGTTTGGACGATTTGAAAAACCACACCTATAATGAATTGTTTGTGTCTGGAGGATTTATTGTGTCTGATGATACAGTGTTAAATCCTGAGAACATCACTGAGGGTAAGATGTTAGTCTTTTTATAGCTTGGTAGGTTTACACTAGGTAGACTGACAGGCTTGTCCATGAAGAGCGAGGGTTGAAACGTAGATTGCAGGTTGTTGGTATTTAAAAAAAAAAATGCAGAAAGATGAGGCCAGCGGTAAATTGTAACCAGCAGCAAGGGTTATTACAAATATCTCCTATTTTATATTGGAGGCCAAGCAAAGTCCTGACATTTTGCAGTCATGTATATACCGCCTTGCACTTTTTCTTTTAACAACTTTGTCATTTGTACAACTTGACCCACCCTACTTTCTGGCATGTGAGAAGGCCTGCAACTTCATTGTAGTATTTGGTGTCCAGAAGCCTTGCATTTTAATATTGACATGCATGAAGACTGGGCTGTTCCCATGTAAATTTAACGGGTCAATCAAAAGAAGCATAGGAACGTAAACCTGTGCTGAGAAATACTGGGGCTGCAATTGATGCCTTTATAGGAATCCTAGTTGCCTGGTTTTAATACATTCTCAGCCACTGACCTGAAATCAAAACTCCTGATCTGCATAATTGTTCCAGGGCGGTGCATCATAGTACCTGAAGCCTTTATATCAGCATGGCAGCCAGGTAACTAGCATTTTCGAAAGAAGTCTGCAATGGCAGCTTCAGTAGTCTTTCAGAACAGGTTTTCTTTTAAAAGGCTCCATTTGAAGAAAGCTGTAAAATAGTGATATGGAGCCTTGTAGTACTTGCAATTTCCTAGCATTAATGAGCTACAAGAAGCTTACATTTAACTTTTTAAGCTCTGTTGGAGTATTTGCCCTAACTTTTATTTCTTTTATTTTTTTATAGATGTACTGAAAAATTTTTTGCTGTTTCTGGAGCAAATTGACAGTCCTGATGGAAAATGGCAATGGAAAATCCACTGCAAATTTCAGAAGAAACTCAAGGAATTGGGGAGGTGAGTGGTCTCTGATGGATATAAGATAATGGGCTATGTTGGGTACAGTTAGCTGCAGCAACATGGACACCCAAAATGGGAGCTTTTCCACCTTGCCGCATACAAGAAAATACAGGACTTGACATTTCATTGGACTAAGAATTTAGGAAGGTATTTAGATCAATAAAATAGATTTTACATTTTTTACATTTCTGTATCAATAACACCTCTTTCACACTGAGCCGCCCTGGGTGTCAGCGGTAAAGCGGCGCTTTTCTGCCGCTAGTTTTAACCCCCCTGCTAGCGGCTGAGAAAGGGTTAAAACCCAGCCGCGAAAAGGTTAGAACCATCGCAAAGTGCTGCTACAGCAGCGCTTTGCCGGCAGTATAGCCACGCTGCCCCATTGATTTCAATGGGCAGGAGCGGTGTATACACTACTCCAAAGATGCTGCTAGCAGGACTTTCTTGGCGTCCTGCCAGCGCACCGCTCCAGTGTGAAATCCCTCGGGGCTTTCACATTGGAGAGACCACAGCGGCTATTTCAGGGCGCTTTGCAGGCGCTATTTTTAGCGCTGTAGCGCCTGCAAAGCGCCCCAGTGTGAAAGGGGCCTAACTGTAGTACAGCTTTAACAGTATCACGAGACCATATTTGCTGTGAGTATATTTAGTTGCTACAGAGCTGACTGCAGTAGAATTATTGATCCCTGTGCAGTAAAATTACCCTGTGTGTTGGCTGTCTTACCAGACTATTAAATGTAGAATACATCCTACCTTCATCCATACTGCAATTCCATCAATGCATTTGACCTATAACCTGCATATAGGCTTTGTCAAGTAAAAACTGATCTATGGGCTGGAAATGTATGTCTTCCATTATGTTCCCCTTTTAAGGTTAAACAAAACAGCCCTGAATATATTGACACTCTTGAACACCTATCAAAAGAAGCATCTGGTGGAGATCCTGGCTTATCATATGTGCGATTCTCAGACCAGACAAGCACCTGAGCTAGACTGTCTGATCAGACTTCAGGTTCAGAACATACAGCAGAGGCACTTAATATTCCTGACAGGTAAGTCTTCCCACACTTCCTTGTCAGTCACATTATAGATCAGTGTTTCTCAACTCCAGTCCTCAAGGCGCCCCAACAGGTCATGTTTTCAGGATTTCCCTCAGATGAATCGGCTGTGGTAATTACTAAGGAAGTGAAACTGATCAAATCACCTGTGCAAGATAATGGAAATCCTGAAAACATGACCTGTTGGGGCGCCTTGAGGACTGGAGTTGAGAAACACTGTTATAGATAACTGCAGAACAATTCTGTATTTACGTTTTCATATATCTGTTGCAGAAAAGGACAAATCATTGTTTTCCAGTCATGCTGAAAATGGAATTCTAGTGACAAGCATGGACGAGTTCATTAATAATTTTACAGATCTTGTTGGTCATCATAACTCCAGCAACGAAGAGCATTGCTTATCACAGCTGGTAAATCAAGAGAACCAGAAAGGTATTTAAAATTTGTTATTTGCAACTTTAAAAAATAGGTTAATAGGATATGTAAAGAAGAACTTCGCTAAGCAATATTGGCATCTAAACTGGCAACTTGACCACAGCACAACTTTAGAAAAGAAGGGATTCCTGTGAAAACTTGGCTCATTTCTGGGCCTCAAGTCTTTAAGAGTTGTACTTATGGGCAAGAATAAAAAAGAGGACATTTTATAAATTCTGTCACATGGCAAGACAATGCTAAACAGAATTGGCGAGGCAAAATCCTGAGACCTGTTACTACAAGGTAACTGCTTGTTTCATGAATACTCCCTGAACTGCTAAAAAGTAGCGCCACGACTGAATTTATCTTGACAGCTTCCTTGTTTTGTGCATCTTGGAGAGAATCTCATCTTCAGTGCTAAATCTGTTTTAGGACTTCGAAATCTTATAGTTGGCTACCCAAGAATACAGGTGCAGGGGGCACAAATTCAGTAAAACTGTCAGTTTGCTAAATGAGGCCACCTGATTTTACCTAATTGTGTTGCTAATTTCCTTGAATGGTCCCCGCAGTAAGGCTCAATTCACACTAATGCGTTTTTTGATGCATTTTGCAGAAATGCAGGGAAATTTTTTAACATGGGTTCCTATGGAACATGTTCACATCAATGCATTTTTGTGCCTCTGCGTTTTTGGAAAGGGTCAGGGACTTTTTTTCCCGCAAAATGCAGCGTTTTGCTTGTAATAGAATTCAATGGCCCCGCATCCAAAACGCAAGTGCCGCGTTTTTGCCGCAATTTTTTTTTTAAATTTATTTATTTTATGCTGTGTATATAGCTGGTTGCTAAGGAGGGGGCCGGGAAGCCGGCCACTGCGTCCTTAACAACCGATGAGGAGTCAGCTGGCTTCCTGCTCAATGTAAAAAAAAAACAAAAAAAGAGCGTGGGGTCCCCCCCCAGGTACATACCAGGTCCTTGGGTCTATTAGAGATTCAGAGGGGACCCCCATGCCAAAATTTTTAAAAAAATGGCGTGGGGGTCCCCCCAAAATCCATACCAGACCCTTATCTGAGCATGCAGGAAAGGGAAGGGACAAGTGAGTGGCCCCCCCTCCTGAACCATACCAGGCCGCATGCCCTCAACATCGGGGATGGGTGCTTTGGGGCAGGGGGGCTCTACACCCCCCCTGCCCCAAAGCACCTTGCCCCCATGTTGATGGGGACAAGGGCCTCTTCCCCACAACCCTTGCCTGGTGGTTTGTAGGCGTGAGACTTATCGGAATCTGGAAGCCCCCTTTAACAAGGGGGTCCCCAGATCCCGCCCCCCATGTGAATGAGTATGGGGTACCTTGTACCCCTACCCATTCACCTGGAAAAAAACTAGTGTAGTGTTTAAAAAATACAGTAGACAGTTTTTGACAAGTCTCTTATTATGCAGCTTCGGGGGTCTCTTCCGACTTCACTCTCTTCTCCGCGCTCTCTGGTACTTCTCCCGCTGTCCGGTGCCTTCTGGGTTCTTCTGCTCTTTTGCCTGCTCTTTTGCTAGCTCTTGCCTGTCTTCTCCGCCGGTAAAAACGTGTGTCCAAAAACACGGCAAGCACCACAAAAAGCACTGTAGAAACGCTCAAAAGCAATATGCATAGATGTGAATCGAGCCCAACACTGTGGCACTTCCTAAGAAGTTTTCTATCGAGTCGGAGCAGGCCTAATGACAAAATTATATGGCTCTTATAAACTTTTTTTCCCCTGCATCACGTCAGCCATGTGGTACAGACAAATCATTCTGGCTGACTGGTTTGCGAGAAAACATTGCATATTAGCAGCCCTCTCGCTTCAGAACCAGTGGCGTATTTGTTATAAAGCTGTAGTTGGAGAGCTAAATAGCTCTGACATAAGAAAATATGGATGCCTATTGTTTAAACAAGAGTTCTTCTTTATTCTACTGTTTTGATGAATGTCAGTAGATTTAAGTGAAAAAAACAAACATTCTAGACAATGAGACCAAAATGCAAGCTGCTTAAAAGAGTGTTTCAAAATGCATCAGGCAAAATGGCATTTGTGTGCAGACAATTTGAAAAACTTTAGCTTGGGATTTAAGATTTGGATGTACTGTTTGTAGAAATCTTTTTTTTTTTTTTTTTTTTTTTTTTTTTTTTAATTTTGTGTAGTAGGAATTTTTCAGTCTCCATAAGTACATTCTAGCCATTTCCCCTTGCTCTTTGCCCTTGCCATAGGAGCCACTAGCACAACTCATTAGATCACACCCAGAAATCACTGGCTTTACAGTGGCAGGGGTCACCATAAACTAAGCCTGTTGATGATGGTCTCTCCTATTTATCATTAACCCAATCATCACACTTCCCAACTTAATGGCATTAGTATCTGTTTAGTAATATCCCATGTCTCCATATCAACCATACCAAGCCCCATATCTTAAACATTTCAATACCACAGGTACAAGCAGGCTCTGCAAAAAACCTTCCCTTTCCATTGGGATTTCAGACGCTTCTCATACTTTGTAGTATGCCTCACCCCTTCCTACAACACCCTCTATACCATCAACTGCCCACACCTTTTTAGCAAACTCAAAATATTTCTAGCCAACATTACTTAAAGTGCCATTTTCTTAACCTGCAGTCACCTTCAAGGGATCCCAAAGTTTTTTGTTACAGTTGCAGCATCTAGCAAACCGTGTGTAAGAGATATAGATACACACACACGTGTTTGTGTATGTATGTGTGTGTAATATATATATATATATATATATATATATATATATATATATATATATATATATATATATATATTCATAAGCTTACATACCCTGGCAGAATTTGATTTCTTGGCCATTTTTCAGAGAATATGAATAACGCAAACTTTTCTTTCACTCATGGTTAGTGTTTGGCTGAAGCAATTTATTATCAATCAACTGTGTTTACTCTTTTTAAATCATAATGACAACAGAAACTACCCAAAAGACCCTGATCAAAAGTTTACATACCCTGATGATTTTGGCCTAATATGCACACAGGTTGACACAAAGGGGTTTGAATGGCTATTAAAGGTAACCATCCTCACCTGTGATCTGTTTGCTTGTAATTAGTGTGTGTGTGTATAAAAGGTCAATGAGTTTCTGGACTCCTGACAGACTCTTGCATCTCCCATCCAGTGCTGCACTGACGTTTCTGGATTCTGAGTCATGGGGAAAGCAAAAGAATTGTCAAAGGATCTGCGGGAAAAGATAGTTGAACTGTATAAAACTCTAATCAAGAAGTGGAAAATGAAGGGTTCTGTTGAAAACAGACTACGGTCAGGTAGACCAACTAAAATTTTATCCACAACTGCCAGGAAAATTTTTCGGGATACAAAGAAAAACCCACAAATAACTTCAGGTGAAATACAGGACTCTCTGAAAACATGTGGTGTGGCTGTTTCAAGATGTACAATAAAGAGGCACTTGAAGAAAGATGGGCTGCATGGTCGAGTCGCCAGAAGAAAGCCATTACTTCGCAAATGCCACAAAGTATCCGTTTACAATACGCCAAACAGCACAGAGACGAGCCTCAAACCTTCTAGCACAAAGTCATTTGGAGTGATGAGACCAAAATTGAGCTTTTTGGCCACAACCATAAATGCTACATTTGGAGAGGAGTCAACAAGGCCTATGATGAAAAGTACACCATTCCTACTGTGAAAAACGGAGGTGGATCGCTGATGTTTTGGGGATGTGTGAGCTACAAAGGCACAGGAAATTTGGTCAAAATTGATGGCAAGATGAATGCAGTATGTTATCAAAAAATACTGGAGGAACATTTGTATTTGTTAGCCAGGAAGCTGCACATGGGACGTACTTGGACATTCCAACATGACAATGATCCAAAACACAAGGCCAAGTCAACCTGCCATTGGCTACAGCAGAATAAAGTGAAGGTTCTGGAGTGGCCATCTCAGTCTCCTGACCTCAATATCATTGAGCCACTCTGGGGAGGTCTCAAACGTGCAGTTCATGCAAGACAGCCCAAGAATTTACAGGAACTGGAGGCTTTTTGCCAAGAGGAATGGGCAGCTTTACCATCTGAGAAGATAAAGAGCCTCATCCACAAATACCACAAAAGACTTCAAGTTGTCATTGATGTTAAAGGGGGCAATACACAGTATTAAGAACTGGGGTATGTAAACTTTTGATCAAGGTCATTTGGGTAGTTTCTGTTGTGATTATGATTTAAAGAGTAAACACAGATGATAATAAATGGTCAGCCAAACACTAACCATGAGTGAAAAAAGTTTTTGTGTTTATCATTCATGTTCTCTGAAAAATGGCCAAGAAATCATAAATTCTGCCAGGGTATGTAAACTTGGGAGCACAACTGTGTGTATGTATGTGTGTGTGTGTGTGTGTGTGTGTGTGTGTGTATGTATGTGTGTGTATATATATATATATATATATATATATATATATATATATATATATATATATATATTCACTACAATGCCAAAAGTTTTGGGACGCCTGCCTTTACATGAACTTTAATGGCATCTTAGTCTGTGGGTTTCAATATTGAGTTGGCCCACCCCTTGCAGCTATAACCGCTTTGGATCAGCTTGCATTTTAGGTTCATTGGTCTTTAGTGGGAAAATCAATTAATACTACTAATTTGCCAGGGTGTATTTTGCATATATGTTTACTTGCTATTGGAAATTCCATGTGGCTGTTGGTTTTCGTTCAATTTAACATCAAATGCAATCTTGTACTGCGGTAACTTTTGGCAATCCCTGTAGGTGTGTTTAGTTCTTTGGTCTACTAAATGGGGAAAGACTTCTTCTCAGCTTTGCCTTCTGCTTCCTTTTTTAACTGCCAGAAATAAATATCTGGTGTGTCTAGCCTTTGGCATGCTAGTTGGGATTTCCCAATGAACTAATGTTATTTCTCCCCCTGTCTTCTAAAAATCCCAACTTCTACCCCAAAGGACGATCACGGCACCACTGTGATAGAAGATGAATTTTCCCAGTGCATGTTGAATATGAAAAGGCTGCAGGAGTGAGTATAATTGTATAGTTATACTTGACTTCTCTTTGCAATGCAGCTATCAGCGAAGCTGATCTGAAGGAGGAAGAAGACATGTCTCTAGACTCAGAAGACGAGATGCCACAGATTGAAGTATGTACAAATGTAAAGCAAGAGCCTCAAAAAGACTGTGCTATGAACCAGCCAGAAGCTGGAAATGATTCTCAAACAGAGAAATCGACAAAGACTCCTATCATTGACCCAGAGTTCATGCAACCTATAACTCCAGTATCTACAGCCGGTTCTACCACAGGTGATAATGGCAACCCAGCTGAGGATTCTTCCAGTATATTTAATGACTATGATAGCAGGTCATTGGGCATTTCCCATTTCAACCTGTTAACGCATCAAACATTTCTGGGATCAATGCTATACGGTAACCAGACACCTGTGGAAAACTTTTTCATTAGTTCCTACGGCCAGTCGGATCAAGACACCTCATCTGGTTCTGAGTGGGATCCAAAGTGGAATGTAAAATAATTTAATTTTTTTTTTTTTTTTATTGTACTGTACCTGAAATATTTATATATCTGACATTTTTGTAAGATTTTGTTTTTTCTTATACAAAGTAAAAGACACATTTTATTATATTTAATGACCTTGTTTCTTTCTGGATTTATGATGCATGCAATGATTTTTTTAATGGTACAAAAGGTTTGCACCTAGTTTAATTTTTTATTTATTTTTCACCGAGAGGTATAGAAATTTTTAAACTTTGAGTTATATTGTTGCATACAGGAGGAATGGACACTAGCAAACCAGGAGAACCCACTCACTAGTCTTTTATTCTAGATTTCTAAGAAGGCGGAAGTATTTTCTTCAGCTCTGTTGTGAAAGTACAAACCTATTTTCTTTTCATTCATTAAAGAGATCTTTAGTCAATTTTTAAAACATTAAAGGGGTTGTAATGTCAGAAGGTTTTTTTTTTATCTTAATGCATTTTCTTCTGTGTGCAACAGCCCCCCAACACTTACCCGAGGTCCCTCTCTGTCCTGCGATGTCCACGAGTGTCTCAGCCGTCCAAGATTCTCCCTTGTGATTGGTCGAGACACAGCAGTGGCGTCATTGGCTGCAGCCAATTAAAAGGAAGCTAGCCAATCGGGAGAGAGAGGAGACCGGGTTCGGGGCTCCGTGTCTGAATGGACACAGGGAGTTGCGGCTTGGCTCGGGAGACCCTATAGCAAGCTGCTTGCTGTCGGGGCACTCAGCAGGAGGGAGGGGCCAGGATCACAGAAGAGGTAAGTACAAAAATACAATTTTCTATCAGTATTTTGGCCTTGACTGAATAACCGTTGTGCATAAGTGTGATTAATTTTTCTGAACGTTGGTTACCTCCAGCATTTTTTCTGAAACCTTTATTTCCCCAATTATGTAACATTATTTGAAATTTTAAGCCATGGGAGACACTTGAACAGTTTTTTTTAACACAGTTTCTACCTGAAATATGGATCGTGTCTTTATATGGTCAGGGTTAGCTGTCAGTTTATTCTGCACTGTATAGTGACCCACTGCATTAAAATACTATCCAAAAATGTTTGTTTTGACTTTTAACCACTTCTCGCAAATCGCCGTACCCGTACGTCAGTACTTTGCCACTAAATACTGTTGTTATGGCAGCAGCTAGCTGCTAATTTCAGGAACGGCATGCATTTCTCTTTAAGATAAAAGTGGTCTCTGCAGCGGATTCACCGCAAGATCACTTTTATCAGTGGCAGGAGAGGGCCCTCCCACTGCGCTCTGGTCATCTCCACCGCTTACTGGAGCCGTCGGTAGCGGCGGACACGATCGCGTCCGGTCCCTACACTGCCTGGATGTGAGGGAAAGATGGCCCCCCACTCTGCTCCATAGCATTGGAGGGCGGAAGCTATGTCAAACGTCACTTCCACCCAATGGGGATTTTTTTTTTTTTTTGTTTGTTTTTTGTTTTTTATTGCATTTTTGTGTAAATTTGAGATCTGAGGTCTTTTTTGACCCCAGATCTCACATTTAAGCGGTTCTGTCATGCTTTTTTTTTTTTTTCTATTACAAGGGATGTTTCATTCCTTGTAATAGGAATAAAAGTGATCCAAATTATTTTTTTTTAAAGGACAGTGTAAAAATAAAAGGTAAAGTAAATAAGAAATTTTTTTTTTAAAGTGCCCCGTCCTGCCGAGCTTGCGCGCAGAAGCGAACGCATACGTAAGTCGCGCCCGCATATGAAAACTGTGTTTAAACCACACATGTGGGATTTCGCCACGATCGTTAGAGTGAGAGCAATAATTCTATCTCTAGACCTCCTCTGTAACTCAAAACTGGTAACCTGTAGAAATTTTTAAACGTTGCCAATGGAGATTTTTAAGTGCCAAAGTTTGTTGCCATTCCACGAGCGGGCTCAATTTTGAATCATGACATGTTAGGTATCAATTTACTTGGCGTAACATTATCTTTCACAATATAGAAAAAAATTGGGCTAACTTTACTGTTTTATTTTTTAACTCAAAGTGTATGTTTTCCCAAAAAATTACGCTTGTAAGACCGCTGCGCAAATACGGTGTGACATAAAGTATTGCAATGACTGCCATTTTATTCTCTAGGGCAGGGGTGGGCAGCCTCAGCACTCCAGCTGTTTTGAAACTACAAATCCCATTATGCCTCTGACAATCACAGGTATGACTCCTAGAAGGCAGTGTCTTGCAATGTCTCATGGGACTTGTAGTTTCACCATAGCTGAAGGGCTGAGGTTGTCTACCCCTGCTCTAGGGTTTCTGAAAAAAAATATATATAATGTTTGGTGACAATAGTAAAGGAGAGATAAGGGGATTATCGCGGTGCCAAACAATTATTGGAATACATGTATTAAAAGTTTATAATGTTTTATTAACAAACACTTTAAAAACGTATACAACAGTTATACATATCAGGGGTGTGAACAAACAAGGAAAAAAGTATAAAGCGCCAACTGTACAGCAAAATTACAAAACCCAGCCTATGGCGTGGTGGCAGGTCTTGTAAACAGGTATTGAAGTCCTACATGTTTCGCCAAAATTGGCTTCCTCAGGGACAGTTGGTTATACCTGTATTAGTATCCTGAATTCAGTGGGTCACAGGGGGTGGGCGTGACAGTCCCCAGGGTGAATTCAGGGCTCCAGTGCACAAATAGGAGGCTGCAGGGGGCAAAAAAGAGGACAGTATAAATAAAACTACCAGGGGAAAAGTCAGGGCACCCAGTAGGCTGGCTTAAATATCAACAGAAATGGCTGGTGAAAATTGGCCTTGGGTACAATAGTACTATTAGAGTAGTATAGGCTATAAAGGTTCAGTCGATAGGGATGGTGTAAATAGCTCAAAGAGGCTACGCATGATGTATAGCAGCATAGGTGTAGGTGCCCTGGAAACGCCGATATAATGTTTGGTGGTTCTAAGTAATTTTCTAGCAAAGAAATACTGATTTTAACCACTTGCCGACCAGGCGCCATCATTATACTGCGGTAGGTCGGCACGATCCCGCGAACTGTTGTAGCTGTACGTCGGCTCCTTTGAGCGAGATAGCAGGCGTGCGCGCTGCACTGCGTGGGGGTGCCGATGACCGCCGGCCACATGCGATCGCGGGCACGAGCGGCAGAACAGGGACGTGTGTGTGTGTGTGTGTAAACACACACATCCCTGTTCTGTGAGGAGATGCAGATCGTGAGTTTCTAATAGCTAGGGACACTGATCTGCATTCTCCTATAGTCAGTCCCCTCCCCCCCACAGTTAGAACACACTAGGGAACACAGTTAACCCCTTGATCGCTCCCTAGTGTTAACCCCTTCCCTGCCAGTGACATTGATACAGTAATCGGAGCATTTTTATAGCACTGATCGCTGTATAATTAATAAGTGTCCACCATAATGTTGCAGTCAAGATAAAAATCACAGATCGCCGCCATTACTATTAAAAAAAATAATAAAAATGCCATAAATCTATCTCCCATTTTGTAGACGCTATAACTTTTGCGCAAACCAATTTTCTATTACCAAAAATATGTAGAAAAATACGTATCGGCCTAAACTGAGAAAAAAAAATTGGGGACATTTATTATAGCAAAAAGTACAAAATATTGTGTTTTCAAAATTGTCGCTGCTTTTTTTTTTTTTTTTTTTTTTTTTTTTGCGCAAAAAATAAAAACCACAGAGATGATCCCAAAAGAAAGCTCTGTGAGAAAAAAAGGATGTAAATTGTTTGGGTACAACGTTGCACGACCGCGCAATTGACAGTTAAAGCGGCGCAAAAAATGGCCTGGTCATTGAGAAAATCTTCCCGGGGCTGAAGTGGTTAACTTGTAAACAAGTGTCAAAAAGAGGCTTGGTCCTTAAGTGGTTAAGTTAAAACATAATGTATTTAGTAAGACCTCATTAACAAGGAAGCAATATTTTACAACTGAAATGAAATTGCTTGTATTCACTTGTAGTATCCATCTAGTCTTTAGCTGTGTTCCTGTCTGCAAAAATATTCATTTTAAAATCTGATTCCAAACACATTTTTATAGTGGGTGGATGCATTAGGTTTTTTAAATTCATTTGTATGTAAAAACATAGGTGAAAGGCTCCTACCACTGTTGCCCAGGTGCTTTTATTATTATTTGTAGTTTCAAAACATTTCAATACTAGACTATAGAGAGGTAAAAAAAAAAAATAAAACAAAAATAAAAAAACAGGGGTTGAAGCATAGATAAAATTTATTTAAATGTCCATCAGACAAAAAGTTACAATTTTAGCTACGGTTTTGGGCAACAAAAGATCACCAAAGTAGTGGTATCATTTTCCTTTTTCAAAGATTTTGATGGTAGTGTGTATGGTAACACTCACTCCAAATTGATTAAATTTTTTTAATAATTGATTGAAGCCGTTTGTTACTGCTGTTAATAGTATATATATGTACGTATTCATGAACTAGTATGCATCTATCTCTTTTTGCCTGACAAAGCACTTGTCGCTTGATACTAGCCAAATTGTAACTTGTTTGCCTGATGGACATTTAACCCTTTCATGACTAAGCCTATGTTTGAAATTTGGTGTTTACAAGTTAAAATCCATATTTTTTGCTAGAAAATTACTTAGAACCCCCAAACATTATATATATTTTTTAGCAGAGAATCTAGAGAATAAAATGGAGATTGTTGCAATATTTTATATCACACGGTATTTGTGCAGCGGTGTTTTAAACACAAATTTTTGGAAAAGGGACACTTCCACAAATTTTAAAAAAATGCAAACAGTAAAGTTACCCCAATTTTTTTGTATAATGTGAAAGATGATGTTACGCCGAGTAAATAGATACCAAACATGTCAGGCTTTATAATTGCACGCACTCATGGAATGGCGACAAACTATGGTAGCTATGAATTTCCATAGGCGACGCTTTAAATTTTTTTTTACGGTTACCAGATTAGAGTTACAGAGGAGGTCTAGGGCTAGAATTATTGCTCTCGCTCTGACAATCGCGGCGATACCTCACATGTGTTATTTGAACACCGTTTACATATGCGTGCACGACTTCCGTATGCGTTTTCTTCGCTGTGCGAGCTCACGGGGACGGGGGCGCTTAAAATTTTTTTTTTTATATTTATTTTATTTATTTTTATACTTAAAAATTGTGTTTAAAAAAAAAAAGTTTTTTTTTTTACTTTTATTGCTGTCACAAGGAATGTAAACATCCCTTGTGACAGTAATAGGTGGTGACAGGTACTCTTTATGGAGGGATGGGGGGGTCTAAAAGACCCCCCATCCCTCCTTTACACTTCAAAGTATTCAGATCGCCGAAAACGGCGATTCTGAATACTGTGTATTTTTTAAATTCGGCGCCATTGGCAGACGAGTAAACAGGAAGTGACGTCATGACATCGTTTACAGTGAGAAGGCTGGAACGAAGCCGCCCACAGCTTCGTTCCAGCCCGCCCACAACCGCCGGAGGCAGACGATTGGGCACCGGGCCTCCTGATTGCACGGGAGGCCCGGTAAGAGCGGCGGGAGGGGGGGGGGGGGGGGAAATGTCCCATCCCGCTTCTCTGGTATAACAGCCGAGCGGCTTTTAGCCACAACGGTTGTTATATACGGGTAGCCGATCGCCCGCTCGAAACAACGGTACTGGGATGATGCCTGCAGCTGCGGGCATCATCCCGGTATAACCCCCGAAAGCCGAGTACGCAGATGTGCGTACGGTCGGTGGGAAGGGGTTAAATCTAATCTGTGCTGCAACACCCGGTTTTGGATGTACAAACATCGATCAGCCACAACATTATGACAACCTACCATAACTCGTCAAGGCATGGACTCCACTAGACCTCTGAAGGTTTTCTGTGGTATCTGGTACCAAGCCATCAGTAGCAGATCCCTGTAAGTTGCGAGGTGGGGCCTTCATGGATAGAATGTGTTTTTCCAACACATCCCACAGATGTTGAATTGGATAGAGATCTGGAGAATTTGGAGGCCAAATAAAAATCTTGAAATCATTGTATTCCTCAAATCATTTAGGAATTCATCACACCAGGTCACCACCTTCCATTGCTCCTGTGGACCAATTCTTATGCTCACAAGCCCACTAAGCTTTTTTTTTTTGGCTGTAGACACGGGTCAGCATGGGCACCCTGACTGGTCTGCGGCTCCGCAGCCCTATAAAGAACAACCTTTTATCAGTAATTTGAGCTAGTTAGCAGTAGTTCTTCTATTGGATCAGACTACATGGGCCAACTTTCGCTCAGCACATGCTTCAGTGTGTTCACCCGTTTTCCTTCTTTGGACCACTTTTGGTAGGTCCTGACCACTTTAGACTGGAAACATCCCACAAAGAGCTGCAGTTTTGGCGTTGCTTTGACCTGGTTGTCCAGCCATTGCAATTTGGCCCTGGTCAAAGTTGCTCAAATCCTTACTCTTGAACATTTTATTCTGCTTTCAGTACCTTAAATTTCAGGACAGCATGTTCACTTGCCACCTAATATTTCTCCAACTTTCAGATGCTGTTGTAACAAGATAATCAATGTTGTTCACTTTACCTGTCAGTGGTCATAATGTTATGGCTGATTGGGGGGGGGGTATATATCCAAATATCACAGTAAACAGTCTTTACCCATTGGCCTGGCTCTCCTATTGTATTTTTATGTTTTGAGCGACCAAGTCGAAACGACTATCAGTAATGTGTCAGGAGACAGCTATTGAGTTCATTATATGAGGTATATTTCATTACTCTGCACAAGCTTCCCTCCCAAAAACTGAAGACACTCTCCATTTTGGCCTTTGAAGATCTCCTTCACCTCTTGCTTAAAAACTGAAGATGCTCTCTATTTTAGCCTTTTGAAGATCTCCGCCAGGGGATCCTGTGCATATAGCACTTGTCTCCACTTAAATGTGTGCAGGGGTTGCTGAGCCATGTTGTTGAATTGCCACCCCCACCTGGCTATGTAAAAACCTTGAGGAGCAGAGATGGATTTTTGAGCGACAGCTCAGGAAGTGTTACCCAAAAGAACATTGCTGTACTGTCTCCTCACCTCACCTGTTGTGTCCAGACCTGCAGCTTGCATTGTAAATGATTGCAACTAGAGAAAAGGGTTTCCATCACAAAAATACAAGCTGACAATAGCACAAGGCCGATATTACTCTAGGCTTTCTAACTAGTAGCTGTTGTGTGCAGTGGTCAGCTTGTGTTTTTGTGAATGAAAGTTCTCTTCTTGAACTGCAGTAATTTTCAGTGCAAGCTGACAGTTTCCACTGGGGTTATACCGATACTAAGCATTTGCACGAGTATCGGTACTTGTGCAAATGCGTTGATACTTGAAACCGATACCTTCAGGCTTGGCTCTTTCATCTGTCAGCGCGATTCCTCCGCTGACAGATGAAATGTTTACAAAAGAATACAGGCAGTCATTCGTTAAGGAGTGGGACCGCTGCGTCCTTAATCACTTCAGCCCCAGAAGAATTTACCCCCTTCCTGACCAGAGCACTTTTGGCGATTCGGCACTGCGACGCTTTAACTGACAATTGCGCGGTCGTGCAACGTGGCTCCCAAACAAAATTGACGTCCTTTTTTTCCCCCACAAATAGAGCTTTCTTTTGGTGGTATTTGATCACCTCTGCGTTTTTTATTTTTTGCACTATAAACAAAAAAGACAATTTTGAAAAAACGCATTATTTTTTACTTTTTGCTATAATAAATATCCCCAAAAAATATTTAAAAAACATTTTTTTCCCTCAGTTTAGGCCGATACGTATTCTACATATTTTTGGTAAAAAAAAAAAAAAATCGCAATAAGCATTTGATTGGTTTGCGCAAAAATTATAGCGTTTACAAAATAGGGGATAGTTTTATGACATTTTTTTTTTTTTTTTTTACTATGGCGGCGATCAGCGATTTTTATCGTGACTGCGACGTTACGGCGGACATTTTTGGGACCATTGTCATTTTATACAGCAATCAGTGCTATACAAATGCACTGATTCCTGTGTAAATGACACTGGCAGTGAAGGGGTTAACCACTAGGGGACAGTCTAAGGGTTAAGTATGACCTGGGGGGGCGTGGCTACGTGTGACTCGTCACTGATCCCTGCTTCTGATCACAGGGAGCAGAGATCAGTGACACTGTCACTAGGCAGAACGGGGAGATGCTTGTTTACATTAGCATCTCCCCGTTCGTCCTCTCCATGAGGCGATCGCGGGTATCCCCGCAACCTAACTCGCGGAGCTCCTGGCCGGCACGCACGAAATGGCGCGGCGGCAAATTTAAAGGGACGTACGGGTACGCCCATTTGCCCAACCGTGCCATTCTGCCGACATACATCTGCGTGTGCCTGTCGGGAACCACTTAACAACCAATGACGTTTCAGCTGTCAGTGGGGATTTCTCTTCCCTGGCTCTGCTGGAATCGGTATAGGCGAGTACTTGAAGAAAAGTATCGGTACTCGGACTTAAAAAACTGGTATCGGTGCAACCCTAGTTTCCACTCGGTTTCCCTGAATAACAGGCTGCAGCTTGAGACTCTGTAAACTAAAGAGGAAAGGGGACAGGGCTCAGTGTTGGCTATAAACTACTTCCTTTCATGGAAATACCCATATTTTTAGGCTTCAGGAGGGCTGGAGAGACTGCAATTACAGGAAAGATCCTTGGCACTTGCCCCCATAACAATCTGTGCAATGTGCACAGGATCCCCTGTGGCTTTAGGCCTCATTCATACCATGGTGCAGAGACATCTGTTTTCTGCACGCAATCTGAAATGACACCAAAATCCAATTGTTTTCTATGTGCCCTGTTAATACCACAACACTGGTATCGTGCAGATTTTTTTCTGTGCAGGAATCTGCAACTTGAATTCAATTTGCTGCACAGGAAAAAAACCTGACATGACCTCAACATTGGTGTGAATAAGGCACGTATGGTGTGAACGAGTCCTTAATAGTTTTTCTCTTTCTGTTTCGTCTTTAATGCTTTTATTCATCTATAAATTTTGGATTGAGTGTAAAATCAGTTGTGGCCTCTCGAACAGAGAGAAGTTTATGAAGTCTGAGGACATCCATATCTTGTAACCAAGCATTTTGTAGCTTTGTTCAATGCAGGACACAGGCTTGAATATGCATAGACACCCTGGGTTATAGGCTGGTACCTTCAGGTTATTTGATATTGGTAAGCTTTTGAGGACATGCTTCCCTCCATCCACACCCCCCAACCCCCTACCGCACTCCCAGAGTCCTATTTGTAATGCCCTGTACACACGATTGGACATTCCGACAACAAAATCCATGGATTTTTTCTGATGGATGTTGGCTCAAACTTGTTTTGCATACACACGGTCGCACAAAGTTGTCGGAAAATCCGAACGTTCTGAACACGGTGACGTAAAACATGTACGTCGGGACTATAAACGGGGCAGTAGCCAATAGCTTTTGTCTCTTAATTTATTCTGAGCATGCGTAGCACTTTGTGCGTCGGAATTTACACTAACGGATTTTGTTGTCGGAAAGTTTTATAGCCTGGTCTCAAACTTTGTGTGTCGGAAATTCCGATGGAAAAAGTCCGATGGAGCCCACACATGGTCGGAATTTCCGACAACACGCTCCGATCGCACATATTCTGTCGGAAAGTCCCACCGTGTGTACAGGGCATTAGTATAACTCTTCTCCCTTATGGTGAAATCACACATTTTTAAAGGTGACCTTTAGAAACAGAATTTTCATTAAAAGAGGGGGCCATAACACTGTGCAGTATTAAAAAACAAAACTTCCTGAGGCCCTAAAATGCCAGGGCAATGCAAATACCCTCCAAATTACCCCTTTTTGGAAAGTAGACAGACTGAGGCATTGCAAGTCTTTTTTGAAGTTGTAATAACATACTATCACCAGTGCAGTACAGCATCGTTGTATGACTGATGTGGCAGTGAACAGGAACACTGACTTGTGCCAATATGCAAAAAAAATAAAATTGTCAAACCTTTTTTTAAACATTTGTATACTTAATTTTTTTTTTTTAACATACTATGTGACACTTGACTACATTGATGAAAAGTAACACTACTATGCTGAGAGGTTGATCAGGGATTTTTTTTTTGTTTTTTACATTTTGCTGTTACAATGAAGATCATTGTAACTGCAAAGTTTTCAACTGTCGTGAATGGGTTATATTCATGACAGATGTGATCACTAGTGATTGGTATTGAGATCACTGGTGGAGGAACTTTCCTATCTCACTTTACCACATCTCCTATGGTGTTGTGGATGTATGCCACTAATGTTTGAAAGGCTAAGATATCATCACTGGGAAAATCACTAAGAACTGCACTTTCAGTGGGATTTCTATCTAAATAGCCCATTGGACGGGACTATAATTAATATATAAATATATATTTATATTTTTGTATTCAATATATTCACTTTTATGTTTATTCAAGACATTTTAAGCTCTGATTATTCACCTATTGGTGTGACATTATGGGTTGTCCATGTTCATTTTATTCGATGAATATTTTTTAGGTCACATGAATGAAAGCCATTCATGGCTGATTTTCTTATGTGTCATCATATGGTTGGTCATAGTTAACACATGAAACCCTGGCCGCTCACAGCAGCTGAGTACTGAGCACCGTGTTCACTGGACCGTGCCACTGTGCTCCTCAGCTGCTGCCACCTGCTCGCAGTAAATGTACTGTGGGCAGGCAGCAAGTGGTTAAAATGGGGCTCTTGAATCGAGTTGAGAGGTCAAATCGATTCAAAATGTAAGCAAATCGAATATTTTTTTTTTCACCACGCCGGTCCTGAGGAGCTGCGGGCAGGAGTTTTTAGGCGAGGCTGCGAGGCCGGAAGCCGCGGCCTCGCCTAAAAACTCCTGCCTGCAGCTCCCCAGGACCGGCGCTGACACCACGCCGGTCCTGAGGAGCTGCAGGTAGAAGATTTTAGGCGAGGCCGCGGCTTTGGCCTAGTCCGCACGCTGCGGCCTCGCCTAAAAACTCCTGCCCGCAGCTCCTCAGGACTGGTGCGGTGTCCAAAAAAGAAAAAAACTCAATTCGAATTGTGAATAGAGTTTTTTTTTTTTTTTTTTTTGTTTTTTTTTTTTCTTTTAAATCTCCCAGCCCTAGGCTCTAATCATGATTCTGTACAAAGGCCCTAATTATTTTCTAGCTATTAATGTAAATACAGCCTCTTATAGGACAGCTTGAGATACGATGAAGGCCTATCTTTGAGACTTCCCTATTAAAGTAATTATCTTGGTTAAAACTGAAAGACAGGAGATAAAGTTAACAAAAGATGAAAAACAAATATATAAAAGTGTTTATTATAATAATGTTATATATACACACACACTTCTGCACTGCTCTTTTGTGTGAATGCCTTAGAACAATTCATGACATAAATATCCAGCATGGTTCTGATTTCCTTACATATGTACAAAACGCTTGTGGCATACATGTATGCCCATGGAAGGATGTCTGTTGAGGAACTTGACAAATTATAGATGTCATAGCAAAGGTTCTTCTACCCCAGTGGAAGGGGTGCATTCACACCTGCGAATGTACCTAATGCCAATTACATGCGAGAATCCCAGCAATTAGCTTTGGGAGGCAGCCACTTTTAAAACAATGGGAAGGCTGCTGGCTCTCGCAGCTAATCCTGGCCACTCGCATGTAAATTGCTCATGTACTGATCACATGTGTGATCGGCCCTGAACGCTGAGGTAAAGCAGCAGATTTCTTGCATACTTGCTGGACCATCTTGGTTGAAAATAGAAGAATTTCCCCATCAATCCAGCCTTGCACAGGAGAATTTTGTACTCAGCCATTGTGAGCATGTTGACGGAAGACCTCATTATTCTTCCAAATCAATCCAACCCTCTGTTGCAAGGTCCAGTCTCCATTCTTCTTTACAATCCAGGGCATTAACACCATGGCTGTTAAAGCCAGGGTCCTAAGGGACGGGAGAGTCTCTGATTTAGTCATTCCATCCCTTTTTGAATGCTAGGAAGATGACTCAGATTTACTACAGAACTTGGAAATCCTATTTTTGCCTGGTGTGAAATTTGGGGTTTTCACCCTCGCAAGTTTGTGGTTAGCCATATTCTGGCTTTCCCTCAGTCTGGAGTGGATCAGGGTTTGGCCTTGAGCACAAGCAAGGGTCTGATTTCAGCCTTGGCAGTTCTTTTTTCAGAGACAGCTTGTTTCACATTCCGTGGAGCAGGCCTTTGTACAAAGCATTACGTGCATTGTTCCACTGGTTATTTTTTTGTAGTTGTTACTTCAACTGTATGGGAATTGGCTGCTCTCTCCTGTAAGCAACTGTTTGATATTCCATGGACAGGGTGATTTTACAGATTTAGCTGTCCTTTTTTTGACTAAGGTGATTTCTTTATTTCATATCAACCAGTACATTGTGTTACCATATTTTTGCTCTAAGTCCCAGATGCTGGGGGACAAGGCTTGTCACACCTTGGATGTGGACTGTGCTTTAACCATTTGCCGACCAGCCGCCACAGTTGTACTGCGGCAGAATGGCACGGGCAGGCGAATCGCTGTTATTTTAAGTCAGTTCCCAAGGCGGCCACTAGGGAAGCGTGCCTGCTCGCCCCCGAAGCCGATGCAAATGCCTGGTGGTCTCTATGACCACCGGGCTCCCGCGATCGCTCGTAACACAGCGAGAACCGGGACCTGTGTGTGTAAACACAGATCCTAGTTCTCTGAGGAGAAGTATGAACAGCGATCTGTCATCTCCCCTAGTCAGTCCCCTCCCCTCTTCAGTTAGAACACAATTAACCCCTTGATTGCACCTTAGTGTTAACCCCTTCACTGCCAGTGACATTTTTACAGTAATCAATGCATTTTTATAGCACTGATTGCTGTATTAATGCCAATGGTCCCAAAAATGTGTCAAAATTGTCCGATGTGCCTGCTGCAATTATAATAAAAATCGCAGATTGCCGCCATTACTAGAGAAAAAAAAAAGCTATAAATCTGTCCCCCATTTTGTAGATGCTATAACTTTTGCGCAAACCAATCAATATATGCTTATTGTGTTTTTTTTGTTTTTTTTTTTTTACTAAAAATATGAAGAATACATATCGGCCTAAACTGAGAAATAAACTTAGCTTTAAAAAAAAAAAGGGGAATATTTATTAGCAAAATTTACAAAAGTGTTTTTTTTCAAAGTTGTCACTTTTTTTGTTTATAGTGCAAAAAATAAAAACCACAGAGATTATCAAATACCACCAAACGAAAGCTCTATTTGTGGGAAAAAAAGGATGTCAATTTTGTTTGGGTACAACATCGCACAACCGTGCAATTGTCAGTTAAAGCGACGCAGTGCCGAATCGCAAAAAGTGCTTTGGTCAGGAAGGGGGTAAAATTTTCTGGGGCTGAAGTGGTTAAGGTGTTACCTGAAGTCGAATGCTTTTATGTGGCAGTCAGATTTTCTCTATTTCCTGAGGATCCAAATATGGGTCACACTGCTTCCAAATCGACTATTACTTGTTGGATACATCTAGCTTATAGTTCAAAAGGCTTGAGACTTTCCCTTTTAGTGTTGACTCATTTAACTAGGAGTGTTGCTGCCTTTTGGGCTGATCATCAGGCTGCAGTAGCAGGTTTGTAAAGCCACTACTTGGTCTTCTTTCAGATCATACTTTTATTAAAGCTTTACCAAGTGTATGTTAGGGCTGCTGGGTATACTACCTTGGGCAGTGCATCTTGCAGGCTGCTGCATGAGGTTCCAGTTTGTTTTGGTTATGTTTTTTGGGGCCTGTTGGCTAGTTGCCATCCCCCTCATGTTCAGTGCTTTGGGACATTCCTATTTGTAATTGTCCTTTTTTTTTTGTCAGTGGTATATACATGCCACAGATTTTTGGATTCTGTTTTAGATCTGAATGCAGTGCATGTTTACACACCTGTGTGAATGTCTCAATTGAAAACAATGCAGCTGTGTTCAGATATGTAAACAGAGACTTGTAAAGTTTTACTTCCATTTGAATGAGACGGTTTTAAGGCTGCAAGTCTGTCACTAATCTTCCATTCACAATGATTGTAGATTTAAAACATATATTTAAAAAAAATAAATAACTTGGGAGTTCCTCTGCAATAAGATCCCCACTTTTTCACAAATTTTCTGTTATACATTCTCTCTCATCGATGGCATTTAATAAATATCACCCCCAATGCGTGCTGGCAGCGCGAGCACATTATATGATGGCCTGCCGGCAAAGGACAGTTGCGCTGTAGCAGTCATTCAGCTATAGCATGGTTGCAAAGGAGTTACAGGTATTAGCAATATTGTATAAATAATAGGCTGCGCTGCTAGTACATGAACATGATCATATTGAATACAACCACCTTGATTACAAATGAACATAAGTGAATACTTTCATACCAATAAACTGTGACCAAAATGATACATAAATGGAAAGTATGCAATATTAAAAAACGCATAAATCGCATGCAAAAATGGTGAGTGAAAAGTTCAGTGAACAAAACAATTGCATTGAGTCCATATGAACAATGAATGAAATAAATTGAAATTCTTATGGGTGCAGAAAATGGTTGGATAGAGGGAGAAAGACACCCTTCCTTCAAGTGACGTAAAGGTTATCTCTGTAAGAAGCGTGGTGTTAAGAAGGAGATCCTCCACCTCAAATAGGTAAGCCCCTTACCAGATCCAAAGATCTCCTGTCAGGGAGATCATACACGCAAGTGGCTGTGTCCCCCAGCCACTGGGTCTCTGTCAGTGCGTTAATCAAAAACCACCTCTCCAGGGAATCAGCCTAAAGATGATGTATCCGCTCACGTTTAAGAGAAATGTCTGATTGAATTTTCAGGAAGTGAGCTCACTTCCTGAAAATTCAATCAGACATTTCTCTTAAACGTGAGCGGATACATCATCTTTAGGCTGATTCCCTGGAGAGGTGGTTTTTGATTAACGCACTGACAGAGACCCAGTGGCTGGGGGACACAGCCACTTGCGTGTATGATCTCCCTGACAGGAGATCTTTGGATCTGGTAAGGGGCTTACCTATTTGAGGTGGAGGATCTCCTTCTTAACACCACGCTTCTTACAGAGATAACCTTTACGTCACTTGAAGGAAGGGTGTCTTTCTCCCTCTATCCAACCATTTTCTGCACCTATAAGAATTTCAATTTATTTCATTCATTGTTCATATGGACTCAATGCAATTGTTTTGTTCACTGAACTTTTCACTCACCATTTTTGCATGCGATTTATGCGTTTTTTAATATTGCATACTTTCCATTTATGTATCATTTTGGTCACAGTTTATTGGTATGAAAGTATTCACTTATGTTCATTTGTAATCAAGGTGGTTGTATTCAATATGATCATGTTCATGTACTAGCAGCGCAGCCTATTATTTATACAGCTAGCAGGGTGGGGGTTGTCTCACATCTAAGGTTGCAGCAGCATTTCACATTTTATTTCTTGCTTGAGATATTTGTTTTCACTTAACACATGTGGGGATTATTTTTATTTATGGGATAGCGCAGTATTTTTTATGATATTACATTAGCAATATTGCCCTGATATGAGGATTATTTCATCCCAATGATCCTCACTTTATGAATAAGCTCCAGCTGGAGCGAAATGCATTAGAACTTGCAGGAACTAGGTGGGACAGTTTCCACACTGGATACTTAATAATAAAGTTGAATAAGGCTTTTAATTGGAGAGCAGCTTCCCTTTCTTTTATTAGTTCAATTGTGTGACTTGGTAATGTAGATCCAGTGCCCGTTGGAAGCCTGCAGCCAGAATCTGAGAAACAAGGGAGATGTGAGCCTGCGGTAGAATGTTTTTTTTTTTTTTTTTTTTTAAGCACATTTACATTTGCAAACTATTAAATGAGCCTATTAAAAAAAAAAAAACACACATTTTAAGTTGTACATATTAAAAAAATATTTAATTTAGTAAAAACAAGCTTTCCAAAAATCGACAAATACTCCTATGAGAAGTCTGATAAATAAACACAACACAGCAGCAAATACAAAGGTTCAACATTGATAATTTAACAGTACATTCTATACATATAATTTAAACAAATATCCACAAACATCTCTAAGGTATATGCCAAACAACTGGACAGCTGCTGGTTCCATCATCTTAAACATCAGGCATCAAGCCAGTCTCCAGTTCTCTTTGTTTTTGAAGCAAACCCTGACATAAGAGAAGAGAAATACAAGAATATATTAAAAAAAGTATATAGTTCAATAACTGATGAATTGCCTAGAAGTAATCTTGATGTGACTCTTTTTTCCAGTTCTAGATTTTATATTTAATATAGATTTGTGAAACTGCACTTGTGGAAAATATAAAAAAAATAAATAAATATGAAAAAAGCTGCTTACGCAATAAAATACTAAAATGACAAAAAAGAGCAGCACTAATCCAAATTTGCCTCAATTGTTGCAAGTGACCCAAAATTAAACATACATAAGTGAATAATACATCAATAATATAAGCGATCATAAAACAAAACATAAACCTAATAATCCTCAAGTAATAGAAGTCCATGCAAAAATCAAAAGCCCAGAAATGTGTTGCTATGACAATAAAATCCAATGGTGTTCTTCATTCCCACTCCAAATCAACACTGTGGAGGCTTACCAAAAAGGGCCGGCTGTTTTGAACATCCAGGGCTTACATCCACTTTGACAACCAGCATCATCTGATCAGGTATGTATATAAGAGGAAGAAAGGAAAAGCCAAATGTCCCCAGTAGTGTAAATCCAAAATTATACTCCATTAGGAATATTAAAAACACTCACATGTTCATCAACACACAACAAGTCCCTGAAGTGCGGTTTTCTTTTGTTTTTACCATTTTTATTAAAGTATAATTGCAGATTTATACTATTGGGAAGATTTAGCTCCTCCTTTCTTCCTCATTTCATATACATACTTGATCAGATGAGACCGTCAATAAGGTTGATTTTCAGAACATCAGGTGCATTCTGACAACTCTATTGCAGGGGGTCATGGCTCTCTGGTAAGATTCCAGTTTACTCACTGTGGTAATGAAGAGCCCACTTGACTCACAGTTGCACAGAAAACCATGAAAAATAGAAATTGTACAGTACAGTGCAGTACTAAGGGTAACAGATCTTACCGACAAGTCAAAAATCCTATTCTTTTTCCAAAAACACCTAGGAAGACATAAGCTGCCTAGAATGGATACTGATGTGTGAAAACAGTGGCCTGCCTATAGCACCTTCCTGCATAAGGCGCTTTTAGGTAAAAACATGGTTTTGAAAGAAATGATTAAGCCCAGGAAGATCATGTGGGAACCAAGCAGTCTTCCTCAGCTGCCACATTATGACTTGATTGGTGTGTATAATGAGACAGGTTACATTTTCCTTGAGAAGCATAGGCACTTTTAAAATAAAAGCAAGAGCTATAGTTTCAGTGCATCTTGGTAGATTAAAATCACCATTTGTAAACTCACATACCCTCTGCCTCCTGCAGGCATATAAAAAAAAATAAACACAGTGCACTTCAGAGTAGCGCAAATATGTATGGCACTGAATATTTTTTTTCTGCACCCTTTCCTCCTCTAGGTGGTGCATTAACATATATTTGTTTGTACAGGAAATATAAAGAGTCATCTTAAAAGCCTGGTTACTTTGTGTAGTTAAAAAAGTGGGTATATATATGTATATATGTGTGTATATATAATATATATATATATTTTACACACACTTATATTTTCGGATTGCCTTACTTGGTCAATACATATGCAGGCTCTGTACAGTAGATTCCTAGCCAGGAAACAGTCAGTGGCTGGCTACCCTATTTGGTGTATCTGAACCCACATTCGGTTCAGATACAGACATTGGTCCTTCAGGTGGCTTCAGGGCTGCAAACAGTCCCCAGTTTTAACCCCTCATTTGGGATTGGTTTTGGACGTACCAAATGTATCTGCATGTGTTCCTCAATGGCAGAGAATGAAAAGAGGCTTTTCTCTCTTTTTTATGTTCATGCATTTGGTGCTGCTTACTACAAAACGTGTGTGCTGAGTAGAAGTGGGGTTAACTTGGGGCTGGTTTACCCTTTTTTGCTGTTTGTCAGTGAACCATCCTCCCTGTAGACAGCAGTATAACCTGACTACTTAAAGTATCCCTCAAGACTTCCAAGAACTGGCTTTTACAGCAAGTATAAAGTTTGTTACATATATGTATTTTATTATTTTTTTTTTTTTTACCTTAACCACTTTCCGTCCACACTATAGCCCAAAGACAACTACATCACATGCTTCCAATGCTGGGAGGGCATCAATAGACGTCCTCCTGTGATGGCCAGCATCCTTTCGGACTCGGCTGATCACCAAACCGGAGAAAAAGCCAATCAGAGCGGCCCTTTAACACGTGATCCAGCTGTCGGTCAATGACATCTGATCAAGGAAGTAAACAGAAGTGAGTTATTGGCCTTTTTTTTCCTTCTCACGATCAGCATGAGAATAGGAGAAAGCTGGTAACCGGCTTCTGTTACAGGGACATTGTTCCCAATCTGTGCCCGCCAGTGCTGCTAATCAGTGTCAGCTATCAGTGCTGACAATCAGTGCCAAATTACCCATTTGCAAAATTTTATAACAAACTATGAAATTTTTTTCTTTAATATCTTGCCTTTTTTTGTTTCTTTAGCAACAAATAAAAAACCCAGTGGCGGTTAAAAAATGATAAAAATTTAGTTTGGGTACAGTGTTGCATGACCGCGCAATTATTCAAAGAGCGCTGAAAGCTTAAAATTGGCCTGGGCTGGAAGGGGGTACAAGTGCCCAGCAAGCAAGTGATTAACACTTCCGATACATTAGCACCCACTTTACCTTTGAAGTAGTGGGCCTTAAAGTAGAACTATAGGCAAAACTCGCCCCCCCCCCCCCTATTTTGGATAGAGCAAGAGGGGAAATATCAGATTGTTTTTGTCCCTTTTGCTGAGATTTCCCTTCACTTCCTGTCCCATAGCCAAACAGGAAGTGAGAAGAAATCCCTGCAAGTTAAGGGAATTTCTTGAGCCCCCCCCCCAGGTCACGAGAACTAGTGTGCTCATTGGAAGATTTCCCCTACTTTTCTGGGAACAACCCAATATTTGCCATTTTCTTTTACTTTGAATGATAACGGTAAACAGGACAGATAGGGAGATTCATCCTCTCTAACAGGGGACAGAAAAAAACTGACAGGTGTTCTAATCCCTCTCCACTCCATCTAAAATGTTTAAAAAGGTTTTGATTTTAGTTATACTTTAAGTGCTTTTAATAGTTTCCAACATGTCTAATAAAGGCAAAGTCAACATGAAATTAAGATACTATATGTGAAATTGTATATCTGTCAGCACGAGTATTTTTAAACATTTTGTGTAACAAGGTTAAAAAGGGACAAACCTTCCTTAGTTCAGACAGCCCTCTCAGTATTGCTTGCTGTCGATCTTTGTTTCTGACAACATTTGGATTCAGCAATGGGTCCCTTGCATGGTCAGAGCTGAATATTTGTCGGGATTCTTGGTCACCAGCTAAGATAGGAAAAAACTATTAAACTTTCAGAACAAATACTATCATCATGCATTTAGTTATCTGATTTGTGTAAACTGTTATTGCAAGCAAGCACTTTCTTGTTATTGTTTTGACCCAGTTCATGTGTTGAGCATTGCAGTTAGAGGAAGGTGCTTATCTGGGGTTGTACATCTACACAGCATCAACAGTCCATCAAGCCATGCTCTGCTGCTTTTGTTGACAGCTGTCTGTGGACCTTTGTTAATATTATAATGAACAGGAATTCCTGTACAACAAAGTGGAAGAGAGGGGCGTCAAGCTGCGGCCCTCCAGCCATTGCGGAACTACAAGTCCCATGAGGCACTGCAAGGCTGGCAGTTACAAGCATGACTCCCAAAGGCAGAGGTATGATGGGAATTGTAGGTAAGCAACTGCCGGAGGGCAACAGTTTGATATCCCGTCCTACAGGAACTCTTATTATGCAAATATAGAGGCACTGAGGTAGTTAGTTGAGGTGTATGAATATGAAGATTATAGAAATTCACATCCATAGAAAGACAACAGTTTAAAAAATATGGTCAGGGAATTCCTGTGAGACATCTGGTGTGCAGATATGCACATTGTATTTTCCACAAAATGGTGACCAGGCATGCACTTGCGGACAAGAATGCACAATTCCCATTGGTGCCAGAGGGGCTATTTAAAGGATGCTCATGCTCTGTGCTGACTGGTCTTCAGCTTTTCCTGTATCCTGCTTGTACCCTGTGCCTGACCATCGTTGCTGACTTAGCATGCTATTGACCTGATCTTGGATCCAAATTGCTCTTCTGCCTATCTGTTCCTGACCTTGGTGCTGGTGTTGACTATGCTTCTGTCTATGCCCCTGTACTGCATTGCCTGCCATTTGCTGACCTTGTCTAGACCTCTGACTTTGCTTGTGTCTCTGAATAGGCTCTACATCATCTTTGAGTGCTTGCTTAAGGCTGTCACCTATATCAGCCTCAACCATCACAGTGTGTTCCTGTCTTCAGTCATCTGAAAGCTGTGACTAGCCTCCTGCTCCGGACCTGCGGTGTATGCGGAGTGCTCCTTTAACCTCAGCTGGCTCATCCTGTATGGTTGCAGTTCTTGACCTGCTGTCCCGCCAAACTATTCCAGCTTGCATATCCTACTGCAAGTTCTACCAGCAACACCTGCCAGCACTCGAGTTCCTCCTGTCCCTCGGCACCATCTGTTCCACCTTCAGTGTGGCCTGGGCTGGGGATACAAGAGAGGCCAACCTTGTCATCTCAGTCTCCTATCAGGTATGTGACAAACATTTACAAAGAAAGCTATAGGTTGACTGTTGAGAGTAGCACAAGGGCCAAGTTTGTTAGCCTAGGAGCACTAGGGCTGTTGGTTGGAATTTGAACCTGCCTGGAGTTTGCATGTTCTCCCTGTGCCTGCATGGGTTTCCTCCAGGTACTTCAGTTTCTGCAGTTTGCTGGTAGCTCCTATCTAAATTGGCCATAGTATGCGAGATGTAGACCTTCGACTGTAAACTCCTTGAGGGAGGCCGATATGAATGTGCAAAATTATATATACATATACAACTTTTCTTTCACTCATGGTTAGTGTTTGGCTAAAGCCATTTATGATCAATCAACTGTGTTTACTCTTTTTAAATCATAATCACAACAGAAAATACCCAAATGACCCTGATCAAAAGTTTACATACCCCAGTTCTTAATACTGTGTATTGCCCCCTTTAACATCAATGAGAGATTGAAGTCTTTTGTGGTATCTGTGGATGAGGCTCTTTATCTTCTCAGATGGTAAAGCTGCCCATTACTCTTTGCAAAAACCCTACAGTTCCTGTAAATTCTTGAGCTGTCTTGCATGAACTTCACGTTTAAGATCTCCCCAGAGTGGCTCAATGATATTGAGGTCAGGAGACTGAGAAGGCCACTCCAGAACCTTCACTTTATTCTGCTGTAACCAATGACAGGTCGACTTGGCTTTGTGTTTTGGATCATTGGCATGTTGGAATGTCCAAGTACATCCCATGTGCAGCTTCCCGGCTGATGAATGAAATGTTCCTCCAGTATTTTTTGATAACATACTGCATTCATATTGCCATCAATTTTGACCAAATTTCCTGTGCCTTTGTAGCTCACACATCCCCAAAACATCAGCGAGTCACCTCTGTTTCACAGTAGGAATGGTGTACCTTTCATCATAGGCCTTGTTGACTCTTCTCCAAATGTAGCGTTTATGGTTATGGCCAAAAAGCAAAATTTTGGTCTCATCACTCCAAATGTCTTTGTGCCAGAATGTTTGAGGCTTGTCTCTGTGCTATTTGGGGTATTGTAAGAGAGATACTGTGTGGCATTTGCATAGTAATGGCTTTTTTCTGACGACTCGACCATGCAGCCCATCTTTCTTCAAGTCCTTCCTTATTGTGCATGAAACAGCCACACCACATGTTTTCAGAGAGTCCTGTATTTCACCTAAAGTTATTTTTGGGTTTTTCTTTGCATCCCGGACAATTTTTCTGGCAGTTGTGGCTGAAATTTGAGTTGGTCTACCTGACTGTGGTTTGGTTTCAACAGAACCCCTCATTTTCCACTTCTTGATTAGAGTTTGAACACTGCTGATTGGCATTCTCAATTCCTTGGATATCTTTTTATATCCCTTTCCTGTTTTATACAGTTTAACTACCTTTTCCCACAGATCCTTTGATAATTCTTTTGCTTTCCCCATGAGTCAGAATCCAGAAACGTCAGTGCAGCACTGGATGCAAGGGTCTGTCAGGAGTCCAGAAACTCACTGACCCTTTTATACACTACGGATTCGCCGCGAGATCACTTTTATCGGTGGCGGGAGAGGGCCCCCCCTCCCGCCGCGATCCGGTGCCCTCCGCCGCTTACCGGAGCCGTCTGTAGCGGCGGAGGCGATCGCGTCCTCCTCTGTGGTGTGCCTGGAGTTGAGTGAGGCTAAGATGGCGCCCACTCGTCTCCATGACACTGCTGGTGAAAACGTCACTTCCGTCCACGCCTCTTAAAAAGGCACATTTTTTTTCAGTGTCATTTTTTTAAATGACTTTTTTTTTTTTTTTTTTTTTTTTTATTGCATTTTAGTGTAAATATGAGATCGGAGGTCTTTTTGACCCCAGATCTAATATTTAAGAGGACCTGTCATGCTTTTTTTCTATTACAAGGGATGTTTACATTCCTTGTAATAGGAATAAAAGTGACACTTTATTTTATTTATTTTTACACTGTTTAAAAAAAAAAAAAAAAAAAAAAAAAAAAGTAAAATAAATAGTAATAAATTTTTTTTTTTTTTTTTAAAAACCTCCCGTCCCGACGAGCTCACGCGCAGAAGCGAACGCATACGCGAGTAGCGCCCACATATGAAAACGGTGGTCAAACCACACATGTGAGGTATCGCTGCAACCGGTAGAGCGAGAGCAATAATTCTAGCCCTAGACCTCCTCTGTACCGCAAAATATGCAACCTCTAGAATTTTTTAAACATCGCCAATGGAGATTTTTGAGGGTAAAAGTTTGACGCCATTCCACGAGCGGGCGCAATTTTAAAGCGTGACATGTTGGGTATCAATTTACTTGGCGTAACATTATATTTCACAATATAAAAAAAAATTGGGCTAACTTTACTGTTGTCTTATTTTTTTGTATTCAAAAATTTTTTCCCAAAAAAGTGCGCTTTTAAGACCGCTGCGCAAATACGGTGCAAAAAAAAGTATTGCAACGACTGCCATTTTATTCTCTAGGGTGCTAAGAAGAAAAACCATATATAATGTTTGGGGGTTCTAAGTAATTTTCTAGGAAAAAAAGCTGTTTTAAACATGTAAACACCTAAAATCCAAAACAAGGCTAGTTCCTAAGTGGTTAAAGGATAAGTTAACTTATGGAGCATATTACGTATTAAACCTGGGGTATGCCGCCATAGCCATGTCATTCATTCACAGCAACCTGTGAATGCAAAAACTACAAGTCCAGTCTTCCACTGCGGCAGATGGCTTGTAGAGCACTGATGAACACCCTCGTAGTCCATTGACACTTCCTCCAGCTTTTAAACAGCCATTACAAAAGGTATGGGCAGAAAAGCTTGGGGATGGTGTCTGTAAGAGCCTGACAACTTATCCTTTAAATGCTTGCCCTGGTCCCAATGGCAACTATGCAGATCAGCCCTTCTCCAATCTACCTCGATCCTGCTGGACTGGACATCAGGGGCTAGCTTGGAAGTGTCCTTCAAGCACTAGATTCTATGTTGGACACTTTCCAGACTTTGTTCTGGTCACAAGTTAGCCCCAGAGAGCTTTCCAGGCCCAGAACCATTGCCTCAAAGCTTGCCTGCCTCTGACAACTAATTCTGTGAGTAGGCCAAATGGGCAAAGCACCGATGAGCTACCTCTGTTTGGACTGATGGGCACCTTTAAATTTCTCCGTCAGTCACTACTATGGAAGGGTTTAATGATGGACAGGGTACTGAGATACGCTGGGTAGGGGAATGTGCGCACACTTTCTATTCAGCCGCAAGAAAGCATTTCCCCGTTGCCGCTTCTGATCTACAAAGAGCGATATGAAACTTCAATTTCTGGTCCGTTCCTGCTGCCTGCCTACAGTGATCTTGGTCACCTTTGGCCATCCGACTATCGCCAACTGCCTGGGGTTTGCAAGTACCTCAAGCCTTGCCTCCTACCCTCAGCTTAATTGCCTCCCTGCCATGTGATCGAAATAAGAGGGGACAATCCTGCTGCAACAAGTGACCCCAGAATCACTCTAATTGTTCTGGGGACGTTTGCTCTGTCACCTTCAAGGGTATTAATATCTGCAAGCTGGATTCCCGTTACCCTATGGGGTAATGGCCCACATTGACTTCGGAGTCTTCCTTGGCATCGCCAGGAGGCCGAGCCCCCCTTATCAACTGCTTATATTGCTGCACTTCATGGACTGCACGCAGTACAAAATCAGCATAGCTCTGATGTAGTGGATCCTACAGCTTCCTAGTCCTCGTTTACTTTTCCCTTAGTCTGGGGTTTTCCTTCAGCTCTAGGCAGTCTAAACTGTTCAACCATGAGGAAAAAGTAAATTCCTGACCTGGTGGGTCAATTATCAGGGATTGGGAAGTTTGTTCTTCCTGTTTTCTGGAATGTGTTGTCAGAAAGCTACATTCACACTGGCAGCCAAGGCTGACAGTTTAGCAGCTTCTAAACACTTCTGCACTCTGTGCTATAGCCACATGCAAATCTTGCCAGATTAGGTGCAGCTAGAAACTCAGCAGAAACACTGTCCCTGGGCACGCTGTCTGCATCCAGGGTTGGCCAGAGGCTCGATTGATGGAATAGAGACCGCCTTGGCCATTGACAATGCAGAGCAAGGTCTCCATTGCTTACGATTGAGTCTGTAGTAACAGCTTTTTGGCAGGGTATCTCAGGCGGGTTCAGATTCCTGTCAAAAAAAAAAAAAAAAGCCTAAGCTCATCCCTAGTGATGCTCAACTTGAAAATTACAGAGGGTGTCAGGTGCAGCCCCCAGCACTTCCCGAGATCCACACAATAGCAGTGCTTTTCACATTTTAGTGCTCCTCCAATTGTTGGAGCAAATCTCAATTCAAACTGATGAAGTTGCAGTAAAATCCTTTCCAACATTCGTATCAGTGAGTGCAAAAATAACCCCCAGCATGCCCGCGACCAGTGGGTCAGGGGGGCCCTTCATGGTTTCTTGCACCAGGGCCCTGAAGGTTGTAGTAATGCCTCTGCAAACTGGATATTCACAGACACTGGGACATCCCCAGGAAATTAATTCAAGGGGTGGGCAATAACAAGGCACACAGAACAATGCCAACGGGCCCAACAAACAAACATGGAGTGCCAACTGAGTGCTTTGCAGCCAAAGACTGGATAGCCACCTGGTAAAACCTGAAGGTATAAAACTAAAGACCAGGCGGCCTTAAAAAGCTGAGTAGGGCAATGTCAAGTGCATTAGGGTTACATTGTAAGTAGGTCTTTGTTTTGCAATTAACATATCTTGCTGAGAGAGCCTACAGAGACTGGGTGACGCCAACGATTGTGGCACGACTCTAAACTTTGTAGTCTACAGCTGATACAGAACACAATGGAATGTGTATGGTATGGAAAGTGCCACAAGATGGCGCTTAGTGCGCGAAGTTCACATAATAGGCTCATATCCCAGTATTCAGGGATTTTTATATAGATTCTTTTTTTTTTTTCCTCAGGAGGAAAATGCCACCAACCTCCTAGGTCACCATCAAAAAGCTGAAACATGATGGTTAGGGGCAGGCCAACTTTTTTTTTTTTTTTTTTTCCCTACCTCCACAAGGCAGCTGCATCAAACCTAAGAATGATTAGCTTATGTCCCTCATTGGATGCTAAACAAATCCTGTCATTCCAAACACCATACAATTAGAAAATTACTTGTTCTTTCTGGCATTCATTTTTAGCCAAAAAAATGCAATCTTACCAGTCCGCTTGTACTGGGGGTCATGTGTTGATGGTCTTGACATTGGAGCATCAGGGTCCAGATAGTAGATCTCCTTTGTCCTAACATATGGTACAAATTGTGAGGAAGGTGGTCTATCTGCTTCTTGTTTGTCCAGTTCTGGAGACCTATTATTTTGGGGAGAAATGGGATTCCCACTGTAAACTATAGGGACAGGAGTTTTGTTTGGTCTCCGCTGAGTTTGCTGTAATCGATTTTTCACTGCAGGAACTGGAGGAGAGTCAGATCTAGATGCAAAAAAAAAATTTTCCCCTCAACTCATCTATAAATGTACACCTATAATGCTAGTAACACATACTGTAACTGAACATCTGCTCTAAAGACTTGTTTATGTTGTTTTTTCACCACACCACAGCGCATGTATAGTGTGAGCAGGGCACATTGAAAACAATTGTATTTTTCTATGTGCCCTGTCCAGACCATACACATGCGGTGCTTTGCAGAAAAGAGCAGTTCAGTGGACATGGTGTGAACAAGCCCTAATGCTACATGCTGGTCTTCACCTGGACACAGGCTTTAAGGGATAAGTGGTTCTGCATGCCCAGTGCTTTGGGCTCTAAAACTTGTAGGCTAAATTACTCCACAAAAACTTGTTAGCTCACCTTCTATGAAGAAGAGCGCACAGAAAATGCTACAAGAACTGTTTTACCATCATCTTGGGAACATCTAAGCTTACATGCCTGAGGGTCATGCACAGGTACAGTAATTGCTTCACTGCACAGTAAAAGCCCCATGAAATGCCTATTGTCCAGAATCACAGCCAAGAACATTAGGGATGAAACAATATGAAAATTATTGGCCGAAAATAGGGTTATCTGCCTTTCGCCGATAGAAAAAAAAAAAAAGTGCCAATAATGGCCGCCGAAAATTACCATCTGAAAATGTGCCGCTATTTGCCAAAAATAAAATTCATATTCATTTAAAATATTAAAATAAAAAGTTGGATACAATACAATTATATATGGAAAAAAAAAAAGTGAATTAATTTCGGTGCACCACAAAAGAACATTGTTTTGTCTAAGAAATACACACTATGTACACACTGACAAACAAGCAATATGCCATAGCAAAAACTGAGTTCACAATTTATCAACTGTTGATTCCCTCTAAAAGATGCTATAAGTTTTTATTGTAGGGAAGTGCTTGAAGCTGAATTCTAGATTCTTCCACCCCCCCCCCCCCCCCCCAAAGCATCCAGCTTGGTTACATCTAGTTTGTCAAATCTCACATTTGGAGGGCCATTTGGGGTGCAAAAATAAAATGTTACATTTTAAAAGTAAAGAGGCCATTCATAGCGTAATAACGTACAGACTGATGATTAACTCCCATTCCTGCCTTTGCTCACAGCGCGGCCAGCTGTGTGCAAGTTACTGGCGGAGGCGCTTGGTATTAGAGCCGGAGACCACAATGATTTTTGCTGGATGCTTTATTATTACATGTACAATGTGAGTATATAGAATCTTTATTAATAAATCAGTGTATACGACAAACACGCCACGTATGGCCTCTTTCTTTATATAGACATTCTGGAGATTTTATTTGGACATTTATTTATACATCTGATGGCAGATCATTAACTGAAGAGGTGGATTACCACCTTATATCTCTCAAGCATGATTGCAATTCTTGATTTATGTACACTATGTTACTCAACTAACACGGGACTTTCTTTGGACACCTTTGGAGGATTGATTTATATTGTGTTTCTTTGAATGTTTATCAGAGCAAAAAAGCTTTTGACTTCTATAGTACTATATTCTAACTGGAATTTTTATTCTTGGTTAAGAAATTCATCGTTGTAGTCTGTGCTACATACAGTCAGCGCTAGTCTCAGCACTTCCATCATTAAGAGAATTTTTTTTCTGTAAATAAGGGGTGTTCTCTGATTGGGAAAGGTAGAGAGAAGGGATGGATGTCATAAAATTGTATTTACTTTTTTACTGTCTATTTTGCAGTAGTAATGAAGGCTTAAAACCTTCACTTCCTGTTTAGGTAAAGTAACAGGAAGTAAGAGGAAAGCTCCCCAAAGTTAGAGGAATGTTAGGTAGTGGTCACCAGGAAATTTGTCAACATTGCAAACTATTACCCTTTTGTTGCCACCAATGTTAAAGGCTTACATCGGTGGCTTTTACATACTGCAGCCTCAGTAAATTTGTGTGTATATCACAAGCCAACTGTCAGCTTTGTAGTAAAAGCTGCCCAACCACTTCCACAGGCACTGGAACAGAAGCGCCATACCCCCATCCACCTTATATCCTGGGTACCCCTGCCCCACCTGCGGGCCCAGGACTGGCATGGCAGGTGGCGCTGGGAATAGCTGGAGGGAACTTCATGAACATCCGTTCACTGATCCTCCCCTCCAGGTAATGAACCAGGAAGAAACATGTGTTACCCCACTTCCTGGTTCAGAGACGTCACTTTGCAGGAGCGCTGGGCGGGGTGGTTTGTGCTCCACTAGCTTCAGTGAAGTTCACAGAAGATATCATGGGTCTAATACCCCTGATGTCTCACTAGGGAGAACCTATCACACTACTGGTCCCCCATGTGAAAACAATAAAATTAAGTGAAAAAACAAACTTAAAAAATAAATAAAAATTAGGCTGTTGTATAAATGGTTTATTTTTTAACACCCTACGTACAAAAAGACCCATTTCACACCGAGCCATGGCTGCGTTAGGGCCACTTGTTTTAAGAAGGGGTTAAAAACGCCATATTGTGGTGCTTCCGAAGCACTGCCCATTCATTGCAATGGGCAGGGGCATTTTGGGAGCACTGTATACAGCACTCCCAAACCGCCCCAAAGATGCTCCCTGCAGGACTTTTTCTAACGTCCCCCAAACGCACCGCCCCAGTGTGAAAGCACTCGGGCTTTTACATTCGGGCGGCATGGGAGGCAGTTTACAGGCACCATTTCTAGCGCTAAAACACCTAAAAAATGCCTCAATGTGAAAGGGGTCCAAGGACGACTGCGCTACAGGTTTTACATCGCACTGCACTTGAGAGAAATAATCCTAGGGCCATTATTCACAATTAACTAATAGGATGACTTGTAAGGGCTTTTAAAGTGTTGCCTATGGATACTTTTGGGTACCGAAGCTTCTTGCCATTGTACAGGCATAAAAAATTGTAATGCTTGACATACTGGATATCTCGGTGCAACCTCATCGTTTGTATTTTACTTAAAAATGTGTACAGTATTGTATTTGTGTGAATAAAATTTACTTTAGTGTATTTGCTTAACATATGCATTTGATAAACCATTGGAAGCATTTCATTCTCCAGAGTCTCTGCTTTCAGAAAATGTATGCGTCAGGCCTAAAATGTGATTTTTATCATGTGTGCAAAGAAAAAAAAAAAAAAAATATATGGCTCCGGCAGTGAATAGTTGCACTTACCTTTTGAAATATGGGTCAGCTTTCTGAACTTTTTCCTCCTGCAATAAAAGAAGACTTCAGATAAGAGCTGTTAATCTTGCAATATTTGTATATAGCACTTTCTGTGCTGAAATGCTTAAAAAAAAAAAATCCTTAGCTAATTTAGGCTTATACATATATGTTTGGGTTACAACAGTGAAAAGTGTTAAGGCTCACTTACACCAGCTTGAAAGCTAAAATTTAGCAGACTGGTGTATATTGTGTCAGGGTGGTATGATGCATTGCTACAATACACTGAATTGTTTAATTTAAAACAAAAAAAAAAAATAACTTTAACATAATTGTGAAAATAAATTGTGTAATAAAGTCTATGTTCCACTGTGCAACAAGGCACAACACACACACTACTGCGCAAAAGTTTTAGGCAGGTGTGAAGAAATGCTGTAAAGTAAGAATGCTTTCAAAAACTATATATTTTGTTTATTTTTATCAAAATTTACAAAATGCTAAGTGAATGAATACAAGAAAGATCTAAATCAAATCGATATTTGATGTGACTACCTGTTGGCTTAAAACCAGCATCAATTTTGACACTTGCACAAAATCATGGATTTTGTAGGATTAGAGGGTCAGGTGTATGATTAGCCAATTATACCATACAGGTGCCAAGGATAATCAATTTCATAGACTGTTTCCTTGGTCGGCCAAGGAAAAAATGCAGCAGATGAAATGTCGTTGCACATCGGAAAATGTCCAGCAGTGCCATCAGCATAGAACTGGAGGAAACCAGTGGGACCCAGGTACACCCATCTACTAGGAAGAAAACGTGGGTCTGGGAGCTAGAACCGGACTTGGAGTAATGAAAGAAACATTTGATGTAGGATAGGAAGGTGGAAACCTTCTCCATTAAACTTTAGATTTGTGTGCCTGGCCTTAAACAGAGCAAAGCAAAATAAATAAATAAATAAATAAATAATGCAATTGCAGTTCTTTAAGGTGAGATAAGTTGCCAACCACAGGAGTATACTATATCTTGAAAAAAAATCCTCTGCAAAAAGAGATTAGGAACTATTTAGGGGCAAGAAAATGTATTAAAATGATTCTAAAAAGGTAAACATAAAAAAAAGGAAGCAAACTTTGTTATACTTATCTGCTCTGTGCAACTTCTTTTTGGGTCCCCTGCCAGAGGCCCTAACAACTCCTGCCGATTGCCCCCAATAGCAAGCCTCTTGCTATGGGGGCACTTAAGCAGGTTCACTCCCCTCATTAGCTCACTGGCTGTGCTTGATAGCAGCAGGAGACAATGTCTACCACTGCTGTGTGAGCCAATGAGGAGAGAGAGACCCAGGAGACCCGCTGCACTCATGCACATTGCTGGATTGAGATGGGGCTCAGGTAAGTATAAAGGGGGGCCTGCACCAAGAAGGCTTTTTTGCCTTCATACATAGCATGCATGAAGATTAAAAACCTTCTGCCTTTAGAACCACTTTAAATAATTGAATAAGGGACAATAATGAAACACCTTGGTTAAAAGTTTTGGCCTATGAAAACAGAGTCCAGACACCATGTTAGGGGAAGGAATTGTAGAATCCTCTAATTTTAAAGTGGCACTAACAGCCTTAATTAGAAAGGATACCATTTCCTTTTTAGGCTGCTTAGGCGAGACATGAGAGTATTTTAAGCTCTTAAGATCAGGGGGAGCAACACATTGCCATCATTAATCTTAAGAAAACACCTCTGTTATGAGGCAAAAGGAATGGGCACCTGAAAATGAAGGGGGGTTAGGTGGCAGCAAAAGCAGACAGCAAAGGCAGGTTCTGACTGGGAATTGTAAGAAGTTCTGAAGGCCCAATCTTTTTCTGCACCAAACTCAGTATACTCCTTTAAGGCTAACTGGAAAGACTTTTGGCATGCCGACTAGGTCTTAATCTACCAGTAGCTGTTGATGGTAAAAACAAAACAAAAAAAAAACCTGCACTCATTGGCTAATTGGGGACATGTCCAGGATCTCCTAAACCCTGCCTGAATCTAATAGTAGCTGTTGATAGTTGAAATCCTTGTTGCTTTCGGGTTCATTCATTGCAGAGGAGATCAGGGAGTGTTCTCTTCCACATGACATCCTGAAGCAGTTTAGCCTGGTCCTGGGCTCCCCAGAGGTATGGGGAGAACCGGAGAGCCTCCAAGGGTGGCACTGGCAGGGAAGAGGGCAGGCTGTTCAATATAATGTAAAAGTGAGCACTTTTACATCAGCTTTGTTGACAGAAAGACACCCAATCACCTCCACATGCACCAGAACACATGGTATCGCTGGATAGGGCAGGCATCTGTTCTCTCAACACCGCTCCCCTACCCAGTGACTAAACCAGGAAGCGACGCATATTACTTCACTTTTTGATTCATTGTGGGTATTCCTTGGAAGCGATGGCTAGAGAAGGAGCTAGTAGAGCATGATCTGTGATCCAATAGCTTCAGCAGAGTGTACGGAAGACATCAAGGTTCTGATTAGACCCCTGGTGTCTCATTAAAGAGAACCTGTCACTGTAAAAATTCAATCACATAGGGAGATATTGATTCACATATGGGCCCTCTGTGTGTGTGTGTGTGTGTGTGTACACACACACGGTGCTGCCAATTCTGAAAACGATTGCACTACAGAGTGGGAAAAATAAATCTTAAACGTGACATAAAAATATTCTCCAGGCCTAGTTTGACAATTCTGTAACATGGACTTTTTGTAATTTTTTTTTTTTTTTTACACAGAATGTTCGAGATTTGTTTTCACATTACCTTTCGAAATTCAACAGCAGGTTTGATTTTGTCTGACGGGTGGGAGATTTTGGCTTCCCCTCGAGGAACAGTGGGCCTTTCTGGAGACTGGTCTTTTCTAGTACTGAGGTTATTGGAAGAGTTTTTTTCCACCAAATGATGGAGCTCCATCTGTCGCCTCACTTTACTTTCCTCCCTTTGTTTTTGTAGTCCTTTGGGGTACCTCTCAGAAGCTGGGACAAACTTTCTTTGAGGTCTGTTTCTGTTCCAGTCAGGCTTTCTTCCAGGTTCCCTGGTCTGCTTTTCGGTTCTTGCATACTGGTCATAAATGTCATTGATTGTGTTTTCTTTTGTAGATTCGCTCCTGTCTCTTTGAGACTTTACCTTGTTCCCCAGCTGTTCAGCCTTTGACTGCTGGTAGGTGAATTCTACAGGTATATCAGGAGAGGCATTCTGTTGTCTCCAGGACTGTCTATTAGAAACAGATTCAGGCTTTATCCTATTATCCAGATCATCTGTCAAGAAGAACATGCACATATGTTAAATTTTTGGAAGGATCAGATCTAAGCTCTGGGAATGCAGCCTAGCAATTCAAGTATTACCATTGCCACCATACCACAAAATAAAAAACAGGAATTTTGACTTACCTGTAAATTCCCCATCTGGGAGTACGGGACTTGTATTCATAGACCCTGGGTTATAGGCTGCTACCTTCAGATAATCAGACAGACAATGGCAAACATTTTTGCAAGGGCTGCCCCCTAAAACATACCCATGTAACCCTGCTCACTACAAGCAGTAAGAAGTGATCAAGGCACAGAGTAGACCTGTGTCTTGTACTGTACTCCAAGAGAAGAAATTTACAGGCAAGTCAAAAATTCCTATTACCTTAATCTTACAGTACAGGACTTGTATTCATAGACTATGGAACGTACTTAAAAACTGCGAGGCGTGCAACATCATAGCAACATTGAACTGCCAACACGACCACAAGAAACACAAGGGTTTAAATAACTCGAACAAAATACTTATACAACAGCTTGAAATACCAGTTCTGTGAAGGAATTACTTTCCCAATACCAGGGAAGAACATTTTTTAATTGGCTGGACAGAAGCATTGGATGAGCCAAAGATTTGGATTTGCTTGTTTCATCTCCTAATGATGATGGATTGAAGGGGTCTGGAGTGAAACTGGGCAAAGGGAGCTGCTTCAAAGCAGGCCACCATGAGCCAGAAGTAACGGGAGAGTGGTCATTGTGACCCATGCGGATCCGAGAGCTTGACCTTAGGGAGGCAATCTTTTACTGAGGGAGGAATAAGCTGGCTTTGGATGTGTCCAAGATTAGACCCAGGTACTCAAGATGGTATGAGGGCTGAGAGGCAGATTTGGGACGTTGATTATGCAGCCAAACAGTTGAGGGAACTGGATGGTCCTTTGGAGACAGGAAACCAAGCTCCTGGCTGAGAAGCCCTTCAGCAGAAAGTCAAGGTAACCTGTGATATGAACGCCCTGAGTTTGTAGAAAAGTCAGAAGCACATTTGTGAATGCTTGGGTTTCAGAGGACATTCCAAATGGAAGCTCCATAAACTTAACATGCTCGTCTCCCACAGTAAGAGAGCTGAGAGCGCTGGCATGATGGGAAAATGAGAATAGATCTTTGAGCCACAAGATTGTGATTGGAAAGCAGAGCCATTCTGGAGGAGTTGTGTCATAACCTGTTCTAGGGCATCCACATAAAACATTAAAGCAGAAGGTAACTGCTCAATTAAACAATGGTTCTGGAATACAGTATTGTATTGGTTGTTCATTGCCTTAGTCCAGTTAGCTGTGGTTTGGCAGACAGAAATTCCAGCAATAGCTGGTTATAGAGCTGAGCCTGCGAAAGTAGAAAGCACCTTTAAGAGCATATTGTACATTCTACCGGCAGAATCTTTGAAGGAAGAATACCTTTTATTAAGTTCAATAAGAGGTTTGTTCAAGACTTAGATGGAAGGGTCTATTACCAGAATAGATCACTGTTTTGGTGGAGACTTTTTCCACTGGATAGAGATTAGCAATTATTTTTGGAGGAGTGAAAATATTAGGGCTGCAACTAATGATTATTTTCTTAAATCGATTAGTTGACCGATTATTATTTTGATTAATCGGATAATAACCTTAAAAAAAAAAAAGGGTGGTGTATAATTTAGTTAATATGTGAAGTTTAAAAAAAAATGGCAATTTATTCTTAGATATCTATATGCAGTGGTAAATATAAAGAACCAACTACATGTTAGGGAGGAAAATCGCTAATTAAACTCTGAGAACAGACAGAAGAGATATACTGTATATAGTATTCGTTATTGAATCTGGTAAATATCATCAGAGATCACATTTTTCATGTAAAGAAAAAAAAAAATGAAGACTGTCATACATAATATATTACAGTTCTGTCTGAAAATCAGCAAAAAACAGACTCCCTTGTCATAGACAGGTGGCTTGATAAAAGCTACCTGCGCCTGCTGTCACTTTTGCTGGCCATACAAAAACAATGTCTTCCGTAAAACAAAAAAAAAAAAAACACAAAAAATTTCATTTTCAGAACGTTCGTTCGATATTCTAATAGTTAGTGGGGTCAAATCGACTTTCGTTTTCGAACACAGTGACAGAAAAATTCGAAGGAGCAGAATAGAAAACTTTTTAGTTAAAAGATTTTTCAGACAGTGTATGTGGTTTTTGTTCAAAAATTACATTTGTTTTAAAACTGAATGTTAAAGGTAAGTGAAATTTTTAAAAGACATTCTTTCATTCAGCGAATGTACAAAGTCTTTTCGTATGAATATTTTCGTCCAAAAATCGACACACGTATGGCCAGCATAAGGCTTGGTTCACACCTATGGAGTTTGCGTAGTGATCCGTTTCTGTAGTGCTTTTTGCTGTGCGTTTTGCACATGTGATTTTGCTGCGGCTTGTGTTTTGCATTTTGTTATGCTTTTTTTTTGGCCAATTTGTTGTTGGGCAGATTAAAAAATGCTAATTGCGGCAAAAACACACTACATGCTTTTCTGCAGCTTCTCAATTGAAGTCTATTGAACCAAAAAAAGCACTGTTTGGCGTTGAAAAAACTCCTTCACCCTTTCCAGCAGCTGAAAAAAAAGCATAGGATGTTTACGTGTCCCATAGGAAACCATGTTACATGAACTGTAGTTGTTTCTGCAAAAAGCACCAAAAAACGCATAGGTGTGAACCAGGCCTAAGACATTTAGTGGTAGCAGCATGCTTTTTTTGTATCACCTGTCATAATTGGGTTAAAAAAAATGTAAATTAGCCCTTTATAGTACAAAAAGATCAGATAATCGCTACTATAAAGGGTGTATGTGTGTGTGTGTGTGTGTGTGTGTGTGTGTGTATGTATATATATATATATATTTCAGGATTTATATAGCGCCGACAGTTTACGCAGCGCTTTACAACATTAGGGCAGACAATACAAGTACAATACAATTCAATAGAGGAGGAATCAGAGGGCCCTGCTCGTTAGAGCTTACAATCTAGGAGGGAGGGTCAAGTTATACAAAAGGGTAATAGCTGTGGGGGATGAGCTAATGGAGAAAATAGTGCAGTTATTAGATGGAGGCAGGATAGGCTTCTCTGAAGAGGAAAGTTTTCAGGGATCGCCTAAAAGTGGATAAATTTGGAGACAGTCTGACAGATTGGGGTAGGGAATTCCAGAGGATGGGCGAGGCTCGGGAGAAGTCCCGGAGGCGGATATGGGAGGAGGTGATGAGGGAGCTAGAGAGCAGGAGGTCTTGGGAGGAGCGGAGATGGCGATTAGGTTGGTATTTGAGACTAGGTTAGTGATGTAGCTGGGGGCAGAGTTGTGGATGGCTTTGTAACTTATTGTTAGCATTTTGAATTTAATTCGTTGGGCAAGTGGCAGCCAATGAAGGGATTGGGAGAGAGGGGTAGCAGACACTGAGCGGTTTGTAAGGTGGATAAGTCTGGCAGCAGCAGTCATGATGGACTGCAGGGGGGATAGTCTGTTTAAAGGTAAGCCAATGAGGAGTGAGTTGCAGTAGTCAAGGCGAGAGATAACCAGGGAGTGAATCAGGAGCTTTGTGGTTTCATTGGTTAGGAAGGGACGTAGTTTAGAGATGTTGCGGAGGTTGAGGCGGCAAGCTTTGTAAAGTGATTGGATGTGGGGCTGAAAGGAGAGTTCAGAATCCAGGATAACACCTAGCACCCTGACATGTGGGGACGGGTGGATGGTTGTGCCGTTGCTCTTGACAGAGAAGTCAAGGGAAGAGGCACGTGGAGGAGGAAATATTATAAGCTCGGTTTTGGACAAGTTGAGTTTGAGGAAGTGGTGTGACATCCATACAGATATGTCGGTTAGTAAGTTAGTGATGCGGGAAGAGACTGATGGAGTGAGTTGAGGGGTGGAGAGATAGATTTGTGTGTCATCAGCATAGAAATGATATTGAAAGCCGTGAGAGGCTATCAGCTGACCCAGGGAAGAGGTGTAGATTGAAAATAAAAGAGGTCCAAGAACAGAACCTTGGGGGACCCCGACAGAGAAGGGAAGAGGAGTGGAGGAAGTAGAATTGTAAGTGACATTGAAGGTGCGTTGGGATAGGTAGGATGAGAGCCACTGAAGAGCACAGTCACGGAGACCGAGGGAGTAAAGTTTTTTGAGGAGAAGGGGGTGGTCAACTGTGTCAAAGGCAGCTGAAAGGTCCAGAAGTAGGAGTACAGAATAGTGTCCATTGGTTTTTGCAGTTAGTAGGTCATTTGTGAGTTTTAAAAGAGCAATTTCTGTGGAGTGTTGAGGGCGGAATCCAGAAGGTTGTTTTTAATGAGGTGGTCACTCAGTTGGTTGTAAACCAGGCGTTCAAGGAGTTTAGAGGAAAAGGGGAGCAAGGAGATAGGGCGTAGGTTGTTAAGATTGGTAGGGTCCAAGGATGGCTTTTTGAGTATGGGGGTGACCAGTGCATGTTTTAGAGCGTCGGGGAAGATGCCAGAGGTGAGGGAGAATATATATATATATATATATATATATATATATATATATATATATATATATATATATATATACACACACACACACACACACACGTGTGTGTGTGTGTGTATAATTATATTTTTTTTATATTAAAGTCTTTTTTTTTCAAATATAATATTTGAAATATAATGCACAATACTGGTAAAAGTTTAGTTTAAATGTAATTGTAATGCCTTATATTGCCTCCAGTCTATCAACCTCCACCTTCTCTGGGTTCACATGCTTATCTTCCCTGCACACAGTCTTTAAAGTGATTTTTTTTTTTTAAACAAACGCGTTATACTTAACTGCTCTGTGTAATGGTTTTGCACAGAGCAGCCCCGATTCTCCTTTTCTGGGGACCTAGAAAAATCTTCTGGATTTACTCAATGGATTGGGTATAGATTGCCCATTATTTTTTGTTCATGAAAAGGAAATGCCTTTTTAGAGTTTGCAGGTCTCTTTGTACCCAAAGGGGCCTGGCGAGACTTAGGAGATTCAATTGCAACAATGCAGAGGGTTTTCCACACAGAAGAATGGAGCATATAAACATTGGCAAGCAGATTGCCTGAAGCCTTCACATCTGGTGTATAGGATAGTGGGGGGAGAAATCTGCCGTGGGCCCCTCTACCACTGTCTCAAGGTCCTCTTCATTCTCCTCTAGGTCTACATCTTAAGGCAAGCATACCGGGAACCAACTCTGGTATAGATGGTGGGGGTTGGGAAGGTGCCTTTTTGTTTTGTTTTTTTGAGCCCTCAACAAAGATGACCATGTGTTGTGTGCCTAAGATAGATCTAGAATCAGATACAAAAACCACTGTTGAAATTGGGTCCTGCTCCGACACAAGAGAAGCATCGTCACCATAAGACAGAGTGCTGTGCGGGTCTTCAGCAGGGTAATTATTTGCCTAAGCTTCTGCTGCAGTTCTTTCACTTGGTTTCCACTATTGCTACAGGTGAGGGTATCCTTCTGTGGGGGTACTCACGACTAGGTTGTGGAAATTCATGTGTGATAAGGAGTATGCGGCAACCCTAGTGCAGACCAGCTTGTATCAAAGTCCTTGTGGCAGAAGGTCAGGAGGAAGAGTACCTTATAAAAGGGCTCTAGGCAGAAGTGTTGATAAAGTGTGCAAGCTGTGGTGCGATGCAACACCTGGTCATCCACCTAAGACTAAGCTCTGAGTTGTTGAATTTTAGCACCAAGTTTTGACAAGTTTTACACTATATATAAGTGATTATGTGTCAAACAGTTCCGGTTACAACATACTTACAACGCATGAATGCATACTACTCAGGGTTATAAGGCTACAGTAATGGATCAATAAACAGGGTGACCCTGCCTTACCTATCCATGTTGCTGGTCCCTATATAGAGTAGAAGCTTCGCCCATCAAAGGGAGCAAATTCCTAAAGGGGTCTTTAAGGTCTGGGTTACTTAGGGATTGACCATTGCCTTGAAACTGTATAGTACCCTGTGGCAAACTACATCCATTGTACTTAGTTTTGAGGTGAGCACCCATACAGGATCCAGTGCTCAAAGCAACATTGCAGGCTGTCCCCATGGTGTGGGGTCCAGGTATGGCTCCAAGGTTATACAAAGGTTGCACCAATTTAGGTGCATTGCTTCAAACGTCATTAGAAGACAGCGAAAAGTTGAATGAAGAATCCAAATTTAAAATGATATACTGGTTAACCCAAGAGCTACATCACACACACACACACACAAAAAAACAGAGAACTCACAGCATAAAGTAGTGTTATAGGGGGACACCCATGAGGCATGTCTTTAAAAGTTTGCCAGTGTCCAATCACCTGAAGGTACCAACCTATAACTCAGTGCCTATGAATATCCAACCTGTGGACTGTATTGTACAAAGATATTCACTTAGTCTTTTTCCAGCAGAGTTAAAGAAAATACATCCATCCTTCTAGAACAACAGCAAAAAAAGAAAACTGTGGCATGTATACCCCAACATTGTTTTGTATACAACAAGCAAGCAGACTTTATACAAGCTGTTGTCGTCTATCACGAAAAAAAAAATCTACTACCTGTCTGAACTGCTGTGTCTTTTCTGGGTGAGATTAATGTTGTAACACTTGGTATGATAATACTGTCGGCCCTGCTGCGAGAGCTCTCTGGTATCACAGTGGTGCAACTAGCAGCCCGGGTGGGATCCAAGTGGATGGCTTCACCTGAAAAAAGATCAGATCAACACTATTGATGTTATGGAGCAAATCACATTAGTACAAAAACAGGCTTTACCAGAGTAAATAATCAGATGTTTATTAAAAGTCAGCAGATCGCAGCTACAAAAAGTGTATCTGCTGACTTTTAATAAACTGAAAAACGAGTGGAACTCCACTGTAAATAGCTTTCTATGCCCCAGATAGAAGCATACTATTTATTCTGTAATAGAATGTAATCAAGCACAACAAACAGCAAAGATTACCTGCTGCATTCTTTTGCAGGTTAGATACATCGTGTCCTTTCTGCAGTAAATGACGCATTCGCTGCTCCTGCTTCAGTCGCTGAGCCTCCTCTTGGGCCCTCTGCATACTTTGATAGAGTTCTCTGGTCTTCAAGCTTAAAACCTCCTGTAAACAAACATTTGAACACATCACTCATTGCACTGCTTTGTCATTAAAATTACATTCAAGAACAAAAAGATACAAAAAAAAATATAAAATAAAATAATAATTAAAAAAATTGAAAAGTAAAAATATGTACAGTAGTTTAAATTGATATTGTACTCCACTTAAAAGGATAAGTTCACCTTTGGGAACATGTGAAAAGGTTCCACCCATTTTTAGGATAAAACATGCAACCTGTTACCAATGCTGCAGCTGCCATCTCTCCCTGTGACAGCAGTACGGGGAGAAGTTCCCCATACTAGCTGTCGCTTATTGAAAACAGCGCGGCTGTGGGGGCTTCGCCCACATGGCCGCGTCATTCATTCACACAGTTCTGTGAATTAATGAACTATAAGTACTGACATCCTTTGCGGATGTTGGCATGTAGTTCTCAATTAACTACCACAGCACTGTTGAGCACTGTGGTAGTTCCTAAGTCTGTCAGTGGAAAAACTGCCTGACCGTAGACAGACTGCTTACACTCACAGTCTACCGGAGTCCTGCATGGGACCACCAATTTGCTGGCGCAATGCTTTCCAGGCTCCAAAAGAAAAAAAAATAAAAAATAAAAATCAATGCACATTTTTTTTACCTGCAAAAAAAATGTTTTTTTTTTTTTTTTTTTTTTTTTTTTTTTAAATGGGCATTTATTTATTTTAAAGTGAACTTATACTTTAACATGATCCTGCATCTAAAATAGCTAAGTGCATTATGACTTTAGAAATACATTCAGTATGTTTCTGGGTGTGGCCACTCCTCAGCATCTCAGATTAGTAGTATTAGTAGCTTAGTAGTTATGAAAGGGGGGGGGGGCTGGGTTCCCACAATGCATTGTCAGTTTTCAAAGTGTGCAGTCAGTCAGCCAGCTTGAAACAGTGGAGAGGGTGTGCATATGAGATATGAGTATTATCAGTCCAGTAGTACTGGACTTTGCTCTTTATTTACAAAAATACCAAGATAAAAAGGTGTTTAATTGTTATTTTACATTACAGTATTTCAAAAACCATCCTCATTTTAAAATATATATTTTTAACCATTTCCTACCCAATTAATTACTTGTGGCAGTGCATGAAAAGGGACTGGAGGTTCCAGACATGGCTGAGTGAGGACGCATAGTGCACAAGCTCCCGACGCTCCATCAACCTCAGACCGACCATACCTGCCACCAACAGCAGCAAGTTATCGACCAAGCAGCGAGACACTAAAACCTCCACTAAAGCGGCCAAAATAAGTGAAGCCCAGTCCGAGATCCAGCAGTACTTCCCAGCATCACAGAGACGCGGGTCTGGGAGTAAAATGGTGAATTCACGAGGACAAGCTACCGGGTCTCTGCAGGCGGTTCATGCTCCACCTGGGGGAAAAGAGGGATTGGACACCACTCAGGATATCTCAAAAGTTTCGGCATCAGACGGACAGATCCACCCTCAACATGGTGGATTAGCGGCATCCCGTATAGTGCAAGAGGATTTAAAGCGGGGGTCCACCTATCGTTTTTTTTTTTTTTTTTGGAGTTCATTCACAAACTTTTCTTCTCATGATTATCTACTCACATGTTCTGTGTAATAAGTCCGCCTGTGTCTGATTTTGTTGTAAAGAATAACTTATAAAATTCACTGAAGGCGGTTTCCATCTTCATTGTGGGCATTTGAAGCCCACAAGCATGTATTTCCTGGATGCGGTGAATGCTGTGCTCCCAGCATTCACCGAGATGTTGTGATGACGCTGTTGCACAATGCATGCTGGGAAGCCTGAGACTAGCTCCCAGGGGACTGTGGGAGGTCTGGGAGAGGCTAGAAACACACCTACTCCCATGGAGGAAAACCAGGAAGTGCTAAGAAGATTAGAAGAAAAAAAGGTAATTACGGCGATTTAAATTTTTTTACACAGCATGTCAGCATCTAGGCAAGGAAGAGAATGCATAGAGATAATGTTCAAAATTTGGGTGGAACCCCGCTTTAAGAACACTAATACAAGCTCTCCCAAAGAGATCAGATATAGAGGCTCTCATTCACAGAGTGAAGGATGCCCATTGTAAGGAACTACAATACGTGCGGACGGAGATAGAGACATTATCAGATCGTATAACAGCTGATGAGATAAGGAGGGGGAGGGAGGGGAAGGGAGAATGGGAAGGTAGTATGGAAGAGTAAAATGGGGGACAGAGAAGAGATTGGTATGGGGGAAAAAAAAAAAAAAAAGGGGGGGGGGGGGGGGATGAGATATGAAAGAGAGTTATCAAACCACATCAGTTGAAAACACAATAAGATTATTTATTATTTTATTTTTGCTTATGGTATCTGTCCCTAAACCCTAAAGGAGATAGGGGGCACTGATAAGAGGATTTCACAAAGAGTATAGGAATAAATCTCACATAATCCATATTAGGGGGAATTTCCTTTTTTTTCTTTTTATAAGAAGTATAAATCACATGAGTTGAGTACACAATAAGAATGTGTTTTTTTTTTTTATACAACGGTCACTTAAATCTAACTATTTTATTTTTTCATAAAAATAGGAATATATTTAGGGTAAAAAAAGAAAAATTTCTTTGCGAAACACAAAAGGGGGGGGGGGGGGGGCGGGAGAGATCCCCAACAAATTATATGTTTTTTGTTTTTTTTTTACAAAGTTAAAGTGAGGTTTTGTTTAGGAGATGGTTTTAATCACTTTTTTGTGCTCTCCTCTCACTTGTGCCATTGGGACAGAGCCGACTACCCTAGTACTTGAGTCTATAAGAGTAAAACGTGAATAATAGACCCCCAATTTAGGAAGGAGAAAAAAAAATCCTGAAAAATGGTTTTATACGTAGTTCTTAGAATATAGTCATGTTTAGTTCTTGGATGAAGATAGTTTTGCTAGAGTCAAGAAAGTGTTTATAGAGATTGTTAACCACTTGCCTACTGGGCACTTAAACCCCCTCCTGCCCAGAGCAATTTTCAGCTTTCAGTGCTCTCACACTTTGAATGACAATTACTCAGTCATGTAATACTGTACCCAAATGAATTTTTTGTCCTTTTTTCATACAAATAGAGCTTTCTTTTGGTGGTATTTGATCACCTCTGGGTTTTTTATTTTTTGCGCTATAAATGAAAAAAGACCGAAAATTTTGAAACAAAACGCATTTTCTTAGTTTCTGTGATAAAATTTTGCAAATTATTAATTTTTCTTCATAAATTTTGGCCACAATTTATACTGCTACATATCTTTGGTAAAAATAACCCAAATTAGTGGATATTATTTGGTCTTTGTGAAAGTTAGAAAGTCTACAAGCTGTGGTGCAAATCATAAAAAAAGGATCACCCTTGATGTACTGGTGGCCCATCTCATTTCTTGCGACCCGAACAAGCCAGGAAAGTACAAATACCCCCCAAATGACCCCTTTTTTGAAAGTAGACATTCCAAGGTATTTAGTAAGAAGCATGGTGAGGTTTTTGATGTTGTAATTCTTTCCCACACTTCTTTGCAAAATGAAGATCACACACACACACACACACACAAAATTGTCATTGTAATAGGTTATTTCTCACATGACATGTATATACCACAAATAACACCCCAAAATACATTCTGTTACTCCTCCTGAGTATTACGATACCACATGTGTGGGACTTTTTCACAGCCTGGCCACATAGAGAGGCCCAACATGCAGGGAGCATCGTCGCGTGTTCTAGGAGCATAAATTACACATCTAACTTGTTGACTACCTATTACACTTTTGAAGGCCCTGGAGCACCAGGACAATGACACGTGACACTGACATGGCACTGATACCTGGCACTGATGACAGATGCCACTGATGACTGATGGCACTAATATGTGACACTGATGACAGATGGCACTGATGACAGATGACACGTGACACTGATACGTGGCACTGATGACAGATGGCACTAATATGTGGCACTGATGACAGATGGCACTAATATGTGGCACTGATGACAGATGGCACTGGAGACAGATGGCACTGACGTCACTTTTCTTTTCCTGACACACGTTGCAGCGGTTAGCTCTCCCTCCTCACACGCTGTCTCTGTGTGAGGAGGGAGAGCCGGCGATGAGAGATGATCTCATATGTTTACATATGAGATCATCTCTCATTGGCACCGCCGATCGCACTGTAAACGGTCGCTGTGATTAGCCGTTTTATGGCGATCTGTGACTGGCTGTGTCCAAGGGACACGGCCAGCACAGAACTTCCCCGATGCGCGCCTGCAGGAGCGCGCATCGCGGAAGTAAACAGGTGGACGTCCAGGGACAGCCTCCCGGCAGTCTTTCGGCTATAGCGCGGGCGCGAAGTGGTTAATACCTGGTTGGATACATTTTTCATTCTTTTTTTATTAGCATTTGATATTGTATATTAAGCTGATGGAACCTGCCGGGGACTCTGCCTTGATTAGTCATGTCTAACCACTCCCCCTTATTAGGCCAGCACTCATAATTTTGAAGCTAGAAGTTGAGTGCTTAAAGCAGATTTGCTTCAGTGACTCTCAAGGGGACACTACTTAGTGTCCGACTGGACGATCCATAGTTATTAAAATAACTAATTTTGTTTTTTTTTTTTGTTTTGTTTTTTTTCCCCCCTTTTATTCCTCTCTTCCCCTCTGAGTCGTTGATCGAGGAGTTTGATATAAAACGAAGATGGATACTCTCTCTATAGTGTCTTTTAATGTAAAGAGACTAAATACTCCTGAAAAGCGATGCATACTCTTACAAGATCTAAAGCGGTTACGGGTTGACATTGCATTTATTCAGGAAACATATTTTAGAGAAAATAATCTCCCCCTGCTAAGAAACAGATTTTTTTTTTCCAATGGTGTACCATGCTACTAATGCTGATACTAAATCTAAGGGAGTATCTATTCAGATTTCTAATAGAGTGCCGTGGACCTTTCTAGACTCCCTTGTGGATAGGAGAGGTCGGTATTCTTTTCTTAAAGGAATGATCGGGGGGATTAAAGTAACTTTGGCTTCTTATTATGTCCCTAACATGCAACAGGACCTCTTTCTAAAAAAATACCTTGGATAAACTCCTGGAGTTTACAGAAGGACAATTGATCATGGGAGGGGATTTCAATGTTACCTTGATACCCAAAGATAATACTTCAACAGGCGTATTGTCCGTTTTATCCGGTACAGGGAAGAAGATCTCCCAAGCAATTTATAGAGCAAAAATAGTGGCTGAATGGCATCTGTTCCATCCAGGAGAAAAAGATTACGCTTTCTTCTCTATTCCACATAAATTATACTCTCGTATCGATTTTTTTTATTCCTCAGCCAATTACACTCAGTTATTGAAGTTACTATTGGGTCGATCACTTGGTCAGACCATGCGCCAATCTTTTTGTAATATAATATCTTGGATAGTCAACGTTCGTTCTATGATGTGGAAACTCAATGAAAGCCTCCTACAGGACACTGCGGTTTTGGGGGATGTCCTGAGGGAGGTGAAATTTTTTTTCAGACTAATGATACCCTGAATGTGCCCCTGGGGGATTAAATGCAAGAGGGAAGTAAAGCTAACAACGTTGTTAACAAAATAAATATTTATCGTTTGGAGGCACTTCATAAACATGCTCCTACCATAGATGTAGAACAAGATCTGATGTGTCCGTAGACAAGTGACTGATCTAGTTCATTATGAAGCTAAAATGGCATTACAGGTAAGGATGTCTGGTAATAAATGTGGCAAATTATTAGCCAGAGCCTTGCCTGATCCACAATAAACAACGTATGTTCCATCAATTTTAGGCGCTAATGGAGGAAAAAAAATTTGCTTATCCAAACAAATTGCCCAGTCATTTGGCAATTTCTATTCCTCTCTTTATAATTTTCACTCAGATTCCCCTGATCAGTCTGCGATGGAAGAGTATTTGGCATCCTCTGGAATGCCATGTTTTACATCCAATGTACAGTAGGAAGTGGAATCACCAATTACATTAGAGGAATTACAAACAGTAGTAGGCTCAGTGAAGACGGGAAAGGCACCAGGACCGGATGGGTTTACAGTCCATTATTATAAACTCCTTTTACCTAGCTTGGGGCCTTATTTTGTTAAGATGCTTAACAAATTGGGTTAGTCAACTGCCTTTCAGAATTCCTGAAAGCCCTCATCTCGGTAATACCTAAAGAAGGCAAAGACCCTATGCAATGTGGGACCTATAGACCAATATCTTTATTAAATGTAGACCTGAAACCTTTTCCCAAGATCCTAGCAATGTGGTTGCAATAACTGCCATCTTTGATCCATCTTGACCAAGTGGGGTTTGTCCCGACACAAGAGGCTCGAGACAACACTATTAAGGGTTTGAACTTATTCTATCTGGCCAACTCAACTAAGACTCCATGTGTGTTTCTCGGAACAGATGCAGAGAAGGCCCTCGACTGAATTGGTTGGCAGTTTATGTTCTCTGTTCTACAGCATATAGGACTGGGAGACAAAATGCTTGGAAAGATGTCAAGCATTTATACTGTACCAACTGCACAAGTTAAGGTAAATGGGGTTTTATCGTGACTCGTCGGGGATGTTCACTGTCTCCCCTCCTATTTGCTCTCTCTCTCGAGGATCTTGTGTAAAATTCAGTTAAATCCTGATATTCAGGGAATAATGATGGAAAGAATTCAATATAAAAAGGTGTTGACTTATGCCAATGATATGCTTTTTTCACTGGCTAACCCGACGATATCCCTTCCAAATCTTTTTAAGGAAATAGAGATTTATAGCTCACCATCTTATTTTAAGATTAACTTGCCTAAATCAGAAGCCATGGGAGTAGCGGTCCCCAATGCCCTGTTAAAGCCACTGAAATTAAATTACAAATTTAAAGGGACGGATCAGGCCCTGAAATATCTGGGCACATCTATTCTAGTGGACCTCTCACAGGCATATGAGCTTAACCTTTTACCACTTCTACATGAAGTGAGGACACTTGGAGGGATGGCATAAGGGTTTAACTGCGTTTTCTATATTATCCCAGATCTAAATTTTATTCCTATATGATATTGGACCTAATGGTTTGTTGTTTGTATATCAATTCTAGATGCCAATTATGGAGGAAGCTGTTCTTTTTTTTCCCTTTGTTAAAATAAAAAGATTAGAAAAAAAAAAAGGAAGAGGGACTGGACTAGATCTACCCCCAACTGGTCCTTGGAAGCACAGTCCTGTGAGGAGCACTCCAATACATGGGGGATGGAGAGATTAGTAGTTTACAGAAGAAACAAACTTTTTTTTGTGCATTGTTTAGCTCACAAGAAGGGACAAACACACTGCAGTACGGTGTACAGGTATTTTTCTGTACTTGGTGAAAATGTTCTTGGCCTGAAAAAAAAAAAATCTAAGGACTGGAAATCTGAAATATATTAAATTTAATTTATATTGAGTTTAGATAAACTTCAAGCCAATGTTCCTCAGTTTTTGCATTCTATGTGACAAAGTATAACCTCAACAAAACTTTTTATTCTTTGCAAACCGATACATTTTAGTCAAAATGTATTTCACAAAAATGATGAAATGAATAAAAACTAAGTGTGTCCTTAAAGAGGATCTCAAGCCCCCCCCCCATGAAAAAATAAAAGTCAGCAGCTAAAAATACTGCAGCTGCTGACTTTTTATATATATATGGACACTTACCTGTCCAGGAAGCCCGCGATGTCGGCACAGAAGCCAAGCTTCGGATCAGCTGTCGGGTGCAGCCGCTAGAGCCAGTTCCCTACTGCGCATGTGCGAAGCGAGCTGCGCTTTCTAATTGGTCCAGAGGCAGAGGCTGGAGGAAGGGGCTAAAATGCTGGGAGACCAGGTCACAGCCGGATCTCCCGGAAGTGGGGAACGGGTACCTGTAAAAAACAGGGGAGGGGGAGGGGAGATGGATAAGTGGAATTTCCACTATTGACTGGAACTCCACTTTAAGAGAGCTTCTTCAGTCACCTGTGGAAAAATGAAAAGGAAGCAGCTACAAAAACTGTAGCTGCTGACTAGTAATCAACTTAAACTCATCTGTCACAGGATCCGATGTGCTCACCATTTTTTTCACCTGTCTTCAGTCCCTGGCTCTGGCATCCCAACAATGGGCAGCCATCTGTGACTGCTTGCAGGCTTCACAGCCGGCTGCTCACTGCACATGCACGAGCTGCGCTATCTAAATGGTTCTGCAGCTTTCCTGGACCTGTGACGTGTTGCAGGAGGCTGCGGGGGAAGGGGCGGGGCCCAAACTTCTGCTCAGATCGTCGCACCAATCCGACTGGAAGTGGGAGCAGGTACCTGTCAAAACCAGATACCCGCTTCCCTCCCCAAAAATTGTGCCAAATGTAAAAGAATGAGGGAGGAGCAGAAAGAGAACATCCCCTGTTGGGTAAAGTCCCATTTAAAGAGTGACATTTTAAAAAGGCTAGGTTTGAAAAGTTCTGCTAGTAACTGTTTTTTTTTTTTTTCTGTCGTTTGTTTATGACTAAAACCAACAATGACAGCCTGGTTACATCACTAAGGGCATACGTTGTCAACTGCACAGGGGTACACCTGGATTTACAAGGACAGGCGTGCATAAGTCTTGCAAAACAACAATAGCTGTTAAGCTATAGGTATAGATACTTGAGCATAAGGGAATACATATGCCGACAGAAAATTTCTGAGAGTCTTTACTAAAAAGCAAAATGCTGCCATATACAGGTGGACTTGCATACCTCCTTTTGTTTTTGACGATGATTATCTTCCTCGTACTGCTTCTGTAACTGCTCCTGTTCTCTTGCCAGCCGCTGCTCTTCCTCCTGCTCCTCTTGCTGTCTTTGCTCATCTTCCAGCTGTTTTCTCTTGCGCTTTTCTTCAACCTGAGCCGCTATCGCTTTCTGGTAAGTGGGAATGTAGGGCGAATGTAAATCCTCATAAAGCTGACAGGTTTAAAGTGTTACTAAACCCAGTAATATGAAAATAGTTCATCCGGCCCCCCACAGTGCCCACAGCTATGAATCTTCTTACATTAAAATACTGCCACTATATACCTTTTTGGATGATCTGTATACCACGGTTACATGATAAACTGCGCAGTTTCTCCAGTGCTGAGAGTTCAGGTAGGAGATTTCCACTGCAGCATGTATACATGCCCACATATGTGTGATGTCAATATCATGTGACCTGGCTTGCTCTGGGAACAAGTAAATGTTTTCTCCAGCATAGAAGACACAACTGAGCATGTGCAGGTTGGCTACCCTGCCTGTGTTAGCTGGTCTTCCCCAGATAGACAGTGCAGGAGGGGAGGATCTATGCATATAGGATAAAAAAGCCTTTTTACACAATGCAGAGGATTAACCCCTTAAGTTCCCCAGTGAGTATAACAAGCATGCTAAGCTGCATATACAGACTGATTTTACTGTTGTGAGTTTAGTACACTTTAATTTGCACAAACCAAAAAGTGAAAGTGCAGCCTGCTGATCTTCAGAGTGGATTCAGCAGAACTGCATTGAAGCCCAAAGATGCAGATTCCTACCTGTTTTTGCTCTACAGCAGGGATATGCAATTAGCGGACCTCCAGCTGTTGCAGAACTACAAGTCCCAAGAGTCATAGCAAGACTGACAGTCACAAGCATGACACCCAGAGGCAGAGGCATGATGGGACTTGTAGTTTTGCAACAGCTGGAGGTCCGCTAATTGCATATCCCTGCTCTAAAGGAATAGCTCTTTATCTGACCATGTCCTATGCAGACATTCTACAGTGATGTCCTTAATATCTCCTTGTCTATATGCACTTTGTTGTTGCTCCCTATTTTCTCCAATGACCCCTTCTATGCACTCTTCTCCTATCCAGTGTTTTCTCTGATTCCAATTTGTCTTTTAGCACACCTTATAGACTGTTGTTCCAGCCTACATGAGGGCAAGGAAGGGGACAGCAGTTCAGTTTTTGAGCTCCTTATTTTCTTCCCAGCTCACCATTCAAAATGTTTTACTGCCTCCTCTCAGTCATGATCTGCTCCTAATGACCAATTTTCCCTACTCTGTGTGATTTAAAGCTGCTGCTGTTCCCTTTTCTCTCCCCTTATACCCATCATTTGGCCCTACAATTCATGCAATAAGCAGAATTTGGATTCACACCTGATGCTCCAGCTGCTTCTGCCTCTTCCGGTCTCTTTCTTCAATCTGTGCAGGATCTAACAGGGCTGTCATGGTACGTAAAAACCTAAAAAAAAAAAAAAAAAAAAAAAAAAAATAATAATAAAAAAAAAAAAAAAAAAAAGTTACCCATATACACGAAAAATCCTTTTCTTGGAGTACATCATAGGACACAAAGCACTTAATATTCAAGACTATTTGGATTATGTGGCAACCTTCAGTTGAACGGTCCTTAAATTCCCCTCAATTCAGCTAAGCCTCATTTTTGTAGCAAGCAATGAGGTACATGAAGAGAGGAGAGATCCCTATGGCCTGTGATGTACTACAGCTAAACCAAAAATCCTAAGATTTCTTATGCATACATCACAGGACGAAGAGCACTCCATATTCAAGACTGCTTGGGATGTCCCAAAACACTGAACATAAAGGGTGCAGTAATACAGAAACAAGGTCAACAAACCCAAAAGCTCAAAAAACAGAATAGTGGAGAACCCTACTACAAAGCTGCCTGAAAGACCTTTGGCACAAAACCACAGAGGCCTAAAAATCTACCTAGAAGAACTCAGTAAATGTGTGAAGAGAAGACAAGAAAAAAACCTTTACAAGCCTAATGCTGAAAAGCAATGACACATCTGATGGAACTGGTCTTGAGCAGGAAAGGAAAAACATGTTTCCCTTGATACCACAGGCCTGAGAAATAATGCACCTAGAAAATGGTGAATGGGGAAGCAGCCCGATCCATGTGAGGACCTTAAGGTAGAACAAACAGAGACTCCAACTCCTGAAATGAAGCTGTAGACATCCGATAAATTCCAACATCTTAAAACATCTAAAGAGTAAACCCCCTTTCCCAAATAGAAAACCATCATATGTAAAAAGAGGACTGCCAAGTGGCAAGATCATCATCCAGACTATAACGTTTTCTATGATCCGGAGGTTTTCTATGATCACAGCATTGGTCATTGCGATAAATCGGGGGGGGGGGGGGGGGGTTGGCCCAGAGCATGATCCCCTTCCCTTCGGAGACTGGGCCGCAGGGCAGTATTCCAACATAACGACCCCAAACACCCCTCCAAGACGACCACTGCCTTGCTAAAGAAGCTGAGGGTAAAGGTGATGGACTGGCCAACCATGTCTCCAAAACTAAACCCTATTAAGCATCTGTGGGGCATTCTCAAATGGAAGGCGGAGGAGAGCAAGGTCTCTAACATCCAACAGCTCTATGATGTCATCATGGAGGAGTGGAAGAGGACATCTGTGGAAGCTCTGGTGAACTCCATGCCCAAGAGGGTTAAGACCGTACTGGAAAATAATTGTGGCCACACACAATACTGACACTTTGATCCCAATTTGGACATATTCACTTAGGGGCATACTCACTTTTGTTGCCAGCGGTTTAGACAAATGGCTGTGTGTAGAGTTATTTTGAGGGGACAGCAAATTTACACTGTTATACAAGCTGTACACTCACTACTTTAGATTTTAGCAAATTAATTTCTTCAGTGTTGTCATATGAAAAGATATAATAAAATATTTACAAAAACATGGAGGGGTGTACTCGCTTTTGTCAGATACTGTATATATGTGCTTTGCTTAGATTTCATGACTGAGGTTTACAACCACTTTAATGCACATCTGATATATACAATGTTAAACTTTGCTGTAAATGAAAATATATTAAAGTACTGTATGTTGGATTACTCTAAGTGGCACCTGAAAAGTCCCCATTGATTCTATATTTATTTTGGTTGTTCACCAATCATTAGGGATGTGGTGCACAAAGATTTTTTGAGCTTTTCCTACACAATCTCTGCAGTGAGATCACAGAGAAGGACAAAAACAGCGTTTTTTTTTTTGTTTTTAAACACAGGCTGCTGCTGCTTTCTAGAGTAAACAGACTTTACACTCCTTTTGTTTTGATGCACCTAGATTATACTTAATGGATTTAATTTGAATGTTCAATTGGCAATATATAGTATGTATACTCAGGCTTACTCCTAATAGATTAATATTTCCCCAATATTCAGCAATGCTTTAGTGTGTCAAAACTGGACACTTTAGCTGGAAGGTCCGAGGTCACCACACATGTGAATTTTATTATTTGCCAATTGCCTGGGGTGATACACTGCGAGTGTACCCAAAGTGAATGTGTGGGGTTTGGGCAGTAAATGTCATACTTCAAGGGACCTCTGACCTTCTAGTTGTCCCAACAATGGGAGATCCCATATGACAGGTTGTTTCTAATATTGTAGAGTGGAGGCATGGGCTACAAAAGAAAAGCACAAAAAAACAAAAAAAAAAAAAAACCAAACACAAATTCCTAAATATAACTTTCCTATTGGGAACACTTAATTTCATACTTCTGTTTTAGTTGAATACTTTCCTTATTGATGGTAATGACTTTCCTGGATATCAAAATGCCCTATTCAGGTTTACGCAGAACTCATATTAACAGTATAGGCCTAAGAACTAGTAAATTTCTTTCAGTCACTTGACTTAAGCCTGCACTGAAGGTCTGCATATGATTGGTTAATATGAAGAAGGTTAATATGTCAGACTTTAACCCGTTTTCAGCACATATGCACGGCAAAGGGTGGGCTTTAACACCCACACATCGCACATACACATTGCTAGGCAGCCAATCTTTACGTGTTGGGAGCGCACTCACTGTGCTCTTCCAGCACAAAGACAGAGCTGTCAAAGATTGCTCTTGGTCAGGGCTAAAGATCAGTAGCTTGTGGGACCAGCTCTTGGTTATGAGACCACTGTGACAGCTGTATCCTCATGTGATCGCTGATCCTTCCTGCTCCCTGGGCATTTAACACTGTTTAAAGGGATGCCTGAGCAGGTGGGAAGGGTTAAAAAATGTAAGCAACTCAATACCCCAACACCAAATCAAATTGTCCTTCAGCAAAAATTGGATAGCAATAGTTGTCACAGACAACCTTGCTACAGGCTAGATAGAGGATGGCCCATACCTACCCAGTTTTCTGACTGCGAAAATATTCCTCCTCAGCTGACCTTCTTGTTTCTGGCTGTTCTTGTTGCAGATCAATTATGGCAGGAGCCAGCTGATGATCTGCTGGTCCGGGTTCTGATGAGGAAGGGGGAATTTCAGGCAGCTGGAAATTAGCACTGTTCTCATACACAGAAGTTTGATTGGCCGCCTTCTTAAATGAATCAAAATGCATTGCCCAAAGATCTTGTTGCTCAACCTGAAAAAAATGATAGAAGACACAGAAATGAGTAATCAAAATAGGAGTAAGAAACTATAACAGCCCATCCATGCACACAGAAAGATGGGTCTTCAGTTCCTTTGTTATGCAAGCCTTAAAGTAGTTGAAAAACTCAGACATGAAAAATGAACAAAACACATGATTGTATAGTGTGCATTTACCTCAGTCCAAAGCACCTAGTGCCATTTCACTGTGCTCTTGTGTAATGTAGCAGATGGTCAATATTTGCTTGACTTTAAATGTGATGGATGAATCTTGTTAATTAGAATCTCTCTATTATGCTGTATGCAGCTGCTGATGGGTAAAGCCAGATTTTTTTCTTGCCTGTAAAAATCTATTTCTTGGAGTTCATGAAGGGATGCAGTTATATAGTAATTCGTGTATATCTGGATTATACTGCCTCTATCAGGAGGAATTTGAACCATTTGAAACCCCAGCCACTCCCATCAAGCTTCAGTTTTGTAGAAAAGCAGTATTCAGAGGAGACCACAAAACACGAAGGAGGGAGTGAAACCATTATCTCTTAATAAACTCCAAGAAACCAATTATACAGTAACTACAACCCCCCTCCCCCCCCCCCCTTGTTCATTAAGGGACGCAGGGATATATTAACTCATTACATAACATTTAGGACTTCCAAAAGCAATCCAATTTGCCAACTGCCCCCGAGTTATCCAAAGGGTGTGGAATCTTAACATAAGAGCATCCAAAAGGAAATAATGCCAAACAAGGAGAGATGAAAAAAAAAAAAGAAGTAAAATATGGAATTGCAAAGACCAAAGAAAGGCACTTAGTGTCAATCTGGTTTTCCCAGGGCTGGACAGGTAGCATCACTAGGGAGAAAACTGCTACCTGAAAGAATTATGGACCTCATAAATAATGTGCAGGACAGCCAATCATCCACCATAAAACAAGTGGAACAAAAACCACCCGCACAGAAGAAGAAAACTGGACCAACAACTAAGGTGGTCAAACAAAATGGGATGTTTGACTTGCATGTCAAATTAAATTTCTTGAAGTACAGGACACAGGCAGACTAAGACAACTGGGTTATAGGCAGATTATTAGACGCTGGCAAAAAAAAAAAAAAAAGCCACAAGGACCCCCCATGAAACCCCTCCCACTCCCAGCAATCCTCATTTATGTAACAGGCAATAAAGGACTACAGCAGGGAAGGTGGCTTGTGCCCTGTCCAAGAAGAGGATTTTAACAGGCAAGAATAAAATCACATTTTCTTGCTCATGCATTACAGGACAGACGAATAGGATGTCACCCATCAACAACAATGGTAAAAAGGTAGGAAGGTAAAAACAGCAACAAAACCAGCCAACATACTTCTCAGACAAATAAAAAAAAAAAAAAGCCAGACTTAACTCAGACAGCTGCCTGAAGCACTTTGCAGCCAAACACAGCATATCCACCCTCTAAAACTTAGTAAATGTGTTAACTGAAGACAAGGTGGCAGCCTTACAAAATTTGCATTGCAGAAGCTCGATACTGAAAATCCGAGGATGCACTAACAGTGCTAGTAGAATGGGCCTTCACCGGAAAGGCAGCAAGCCTATCCTTTGCAGAGTAGGTCCAAACCACATCCTGACAAATCCATCTAGCCATGGTGGAATGAGATGCAGGAAGCCCCCTGTGAGATCCCTCCAGGGGCACAAAGCTAATCTATTTGCTCATCAAGGCTGTGACAGGTAAACTGTAACAGTTCAAACCACATCCAGTTAATGGAGTGTCACCCGAGGGTGTTTTGGAGCAGAACAAAAACATGAAGTACAATCTCCTGACTGAGGTGAAAAGACGATACCATCTTAGGTAGAGGTGTTAGCAGCAGAGGTGATGGGAACCAGAAAAAAAACACCTTGCGAGTGAGGTTGGCCAAGGATAAATCCCTGATGGGTTCATAGAGGAGCCTGCAGCGCCAGAAGTAGCAAATGTAAGTCTCACAGAATAATATGAACAACCCCCTGCACAAAGGCCATCACCAGAGTGCAATGCCAATGGCCATAAAAAAAAAAAAAAAAAAAAAGAAAGAAAAAAGCCAAGGCCAAAAGTGGGCCCTTGAACTCACTCAGGGACAAGCGCTGATACAGACCCAATGGGAGAAAAGTCAGGACACATCCCACAGGGTACTGGTGAGGACCAACCTTCTGCTGTTCACATCAGGTAAAAGAAGAACCCAGGTGTGGTAATCAACTCTTTTTGGTGTCAAAAGGGTACTTTTAAATGCAGGAAATGCCCTGTGCTCCTGGATAAGGGAATGTACTCAACAATGAGAACTTTAATCCAAGGCACGACAACCTGTGACAGTATGGGCATTATCCATCTATTATGCAAAGACAATTAGACATTTTTGGCAATACATCAATGGCAATATCTATTATGCCCCGTACACACGGTCGGATTTTCCGACGGAAAATGTGTGATAGGACCTTGTTGTCGGAAATTCCGACCGTGTGTAGGCTCCATCACACATTTTCCATCAAATTTTCCGACACACAAAGTTTGAGAGCAGGATATAAAATTTTCCGACAACAAAATCCGTTGTCGGAAATTCCGATCGTGTGTACACAAATCCGACGGACATAGTGCCACGCATGCTCAGAATAAATAAAGAGATGAAAGCTATTGGCCACTGCCCCGTTTATAGTCCCGACGTACGTGTTTTACTTCACTGCGTTTAGAACGATCGGATTTTCCGACAACTTTGTGTGACCATGTGTATGCAAGACAAGTTTGAGCCAACATCCGTCGGAAAAAATCCTAGGATTTTGTTGTCGGAATGTCCGAACAAAGTCCGACCGTGTGTACGGGGCATTACACAACCAATGGAAAGATGGTAACACCAATCAAGCATATAGGCCAAAAAAAAACAAAAAAAACCCCAAAAAACTTGATACACCACAAGAGTCCTTAATAGCATTAGATCATGTTAAAATAGATCCACAAGAGGGGCATTTAGACTAGACCTCTAAAGAGAGGCTATATGGATTCAGAGATTAGAAACTATGGTAAAGCCTGGCCTAAGCAAGATGTTAAGTTATAAACACTTTCTTTAAGCCAAAGGACTTTTGGTGCAGAGAATAGTGTAATTGGAAGATATGGCTGTATATGTGCAGGGGGCGCACATATACGACACTCTAATATGTTAATGATTGGTATAATGTCTTTTCATCGATTTTTCATTGGAACCATAAATAAAGCCCTTTCTTGCAGGTGCATCACAAAAATGCAGTATTTGTATATGGTTTTTAAGTGACTTCATCCAGGATGTATCTTTGGTTTTTGTTGTCTTGTCTTTCATTGCTGCATTAATGTTTACCCTCTAGATCAGGGGTCTCCAAAGTATGGCCCGCGGACCACATCCGGCCCGCTAGGACATTTTTTTTCCAGCTCACTGCAGGGACCGGTCGGTTTCTTTAAACTTTGTCAGGTTGCGGGACCCTCGCTACATACTCCACTCCCCCCACACTGTACAGAGCAAGTCCTGACAAAGCCAGCCCCTCCCAGCGCCGTACTCTGCTATTGGTCGCTACGCAGTCCTAGCAACCAATGAAGTACTACATGGGAGTCCCACTGTTAACAGATCTTTTACACAGCATGCCTATGTAACAGCAGGACCAGAGCTGGGAAGTGCAACAGATCTGCACTGAAGCTGGTGATTGAGAGTTATTTCAGAGGCACATGATAGGGATTTCTGATAGGGAGGCAAATATGTTATGGGGGTTCCGAGGGGGGGACAAGAAAGTATGTGGGGACTTTGAGGGGGACACAGATGTGTGTGGGGGGGGGGCTCTGAGGGGAACACAAATGTACATGGGGGGCTGTGATGGGGACATAAATGTGCAAGGTGGGGGAGCTCTGTGGGGAACATAAATGTGCATGGGGGGGTTCTGAGGGGGACACAAGTGTGTTTTAGGGGTCTATGAAGGGGAAACACAAATAGGTGGGGGGCTCTGATGGGGACACCAATTTGTGGGGAGACTTTGATGGCGACAGATGTAAGGCCCCAGGGCATGAGGCTCCAACATTTAGTTGCGGGCGCAGAATACAGGAGCACCATCCAGCACCACTGCCATTTGCCTGTCAAATTATTTGCAATTCTGCTGCTGTGGATTAATTTATAAATAACTTTTTTTCGGCCTGTGAATTTGTGTAAAATATACAATGTGGCCCTTGAAGTACAAAGTTTGGAGATCCCCTGCTCTAGATGATGCCCTTGCAGGTTACAGGCCCCTGTATGGATGCACACTTTCAGTGGGGTGAGAGGGGAGGGAGCTCTCAGATACATTGACTCTTGTCCTGCCAGGGCACTGCTTTCTGCTGCCTGGCTGTAGACAGAATCTTCTGCTCTAACGTCATAGTGCTCTGCATAAGCAGAGAGTTTGGCACGTGCGCAGTTAGGTCTGGGCTGGGGTGATGGCATATGCCTTAAATTGGGTGTACACCCATTTTGGAGAATATAAAAAGGAGTTTAAGGGGGCCGTAATTACAGCAGAAACCCTAAGATGAAGCACCAGAGATTCACTACACAATATCCGTTATAAGGAAAGGCATCATATACTTGTTTATTGGGGAATGGTGTTGTGTTCTTAGCTGTGGGGTGGGGAGGGAAGAGAGTGGTAGAGTTTATTAAGGAGATTATGCCAGGTCTATTTTAGTTGAAAATATGGAGGATTGTGGAGCTGCAACAGGTGGCATGATCTTTTTGCAGTGTTACCTTCTCACTGGTACAATATAGGCTCTGGTTTACTGTTGCTTTGTTGGATACCCCAATTTTCCTTATTCCATATAGTATGAAATTTGTGGATTGCAGGTTGATCCTTTTGGGTTTTTTAAAGTGAGCAATACAAATGGACGGAATGTGACTACCTGAATAAGCAAGTACAGGTTATTTGGAAGCCATCAATTTATTGGGAAGAAGACTACACACACATATACTATTATATATATATATCTCCCACCTAAGTCCATCTTGTGATTGTTCCACTGAACCTGAGAGAGTAATAAAAGGTAATCATCATAGCAAGACCATTACTAGAGTTCTCTCTCTCCCCCCCCCCCCCCCTTCCCGGTCTTTCCCTTCTCCTCCTCCCCCCCAAACTACCTTACCACTTGCCCTCTGCTACTTAATCATATTTTATGGGAGGTTAAATCTTATTATTTTCCCCTCTTTCTTTTGTATGTGCTTTAGCTACACCATCTTATCCATACTCTGGGAGGAACATTTTATCATCTGTGAGATACACCCAAGGGCTTCTTGCCACCCAAGGGAGAAACCAGTTATCACGTAGACCATTACAGTCTTCATATTTTCCAATAGTGTACATGGTTGAACCAAATTTTGATTATGCCCACCTTCTGATGTTCCAATATGGTGTCCCTGGTGGTACGGTATGGTCGTGGCAGAGTTAGTAAGCTTGAATGCAGTGAATATATTGATCTATGCAATGTATACAATATTATGATTGATGTGGAAACATTACTTGCACTGCATACAAAGTATGTTTTTTGTACACTTCCTCATGTCCTCCTGAAGCAGCGGGCTTGAAACGTTTTGAGGCTTAATGGGACCCCATGTATACACCATAGACAGAGGAATAAATGGTCCATTGTGATCTAATGTTAACAGTAAAATGCTGATAGTATATGGGTGTTCCAAATACAAGGAGGGTTTTGCAAAAATGTTGCTATACAATCTTAACAAAACATGGTCTATATAGTATGTTTTTTATGGATCATTTGTTAATAAAAATTTGTATAAATTTCAAATATTTGGTTTGCAATCCTTGAGCAATAACAAGCTAGATATGTCCATCACATTTAAATACAAACAAAATTCACCCATCTTCCATGTTACACAGATTGGATCCTCTGAAAATAAATGCCATAAACTAGCAAGAACAGGATAAACATTCGGCAAACATTCACTATGCGAACTGCAAATTGAATCCTTTATAAATAGATGCCCAAGTGTGGTTCCCTCATACTTTATATTTGACTAAGGGCTCATTCATGCCACAATCCCCATTCTCAGTATGCAGTACCACATGCACATTTACATGCATGTCTAATGCCTTTGTGGAGTGTTTGCGGCATACATACGCAGGGCTTTTTTTTCTGCATAATTTAGGTTTATTTACGGAGTTGTATTTTCATGAGCTTGCAGTGTGTTCATGTAGGTTTATGCAAATTATAAATAAATAAATGCAGTATGCTGTAATTTTTTTCCCAAAGCATTGCAATGGTTTAAGCACTGCATCTCGTGTACATAAATTAAAAAAAAAAAAAAAAATTTGGAATCTGTGCTTTGGATTATGGCATCTACAAAGGAACACCCTACATCACATGTGTCAAACACAAGGCCCACGGGCCGAATCCGGCCATCTAGACCTCTTCATGTGGCCCTCACACCCAGGGCTTTTTTTCCAGCCAGAACGTTAGGTTCTTGCCCTCCACTCCCTGCTCACCACTGTCACTTGTAAACATAGAAGACTTCTGTGTTTTCAAGGACAGCTTTACTCTTGGTGGCTCCCACAGATCCCTGCCTGCACTCACGGCGGGGACAAGGTAGATGCAGGTGCAGTGTGGGATGGGGCATCACACGGTAAGCTTCACTGTAATCCACATCTGTGCTCGGGTGCACTGAGTTTCTGCACATTTTCTTTGAGGAAAAAGAGCCCTGGATAAATTTATATAGTCTTACAGATCCAACCATCCCTTTGGGGGCCATCCATAACGCTGATGTGGCCCGCAATGAAATTGAGTTCACGCCTGCCCTACAGAAGATGGTCCGGTTATTCATGAATACAGAATGGGGCAGCCAGCATTATATGGGTGTCTCAATAATCCATTTTCATATGTACCTCTTGAATCTTTTGCTTCTCTTGCATTTTGCGTAGAGCATCTTCCTCCCTTTGCTTGTTCAGCTCTTCCAGCCACTTCTTTTGCTGCTGCCGTTTAACAGCACTAAATGGATGATCTAGTGGTGCTGCTTCCTGAAATATAGATACAATAAACAGTTTATTAAGGCAGGGTGCAGAACTGGGCAATTTTCAATAATTTTAACTAGTTGCCGACCGCCCGCCACAGATTTACTGTGACAAGGTGGCACGGCAGCGCAAATAGATGTACCTGTATGTCGGGTGCACGTGCCGGCCGACCCGGCGGTGATCGGATTTGTTTCAGAAACAATCTACAGGTCCAGGCCAATGATTTTGCAGTGCAAAGTGGATTTGCCTTTCATAAATAACCCCCAATGAGTACAAGCACTACACTGACACAGTACACATAGATAGGCACATTTAACCCCTTAATTAACCCCCCAGTTAACCCTTTCACTCCCTGTCACAATGTCACTAAGTACAGTGTACCGATTTTTACTGATCACTGTATTAGCATCACTGGTGACGCCAGTTAATGTCAGCGTCAGTTCCAGACAGGTTTAGGGTAACTACCATATATTCCCTCTGGGACTGGCGTCGACATTAACCAGCGTCACCAGTGACACTAATACAGTGATCAGAAGAAGAAAAAAAAAAAAAAAAGATCTGTACACTGTACTAATGACACTGACAGGGCAGTGAAGGGGTTAAAAAAAAACTTTTAGGGAATATATGGCAGGCACCCTAAACCTAACAAAGTTTTAACCCCTTCACTGCCCTGTCACCGTGTGATTAGTATAGAGTACAGATCTTTTTTCTGATCACTGTATTAGTGTCACAGGTGACGTCAGCGTCAATCCAGAATAGCATCAGATAGCCCACCAGATATTCAGTAATACATTTTAACCCTCTGATTGCCAACGCACACACATACACACTAAACAGCTCCATTACTAGTATGGTGTCTGAACGGATCAATATCTTTGAGCAGATCAGAACTATACTAGCGTCCCCAATAGTATAGCATTGTGTTCCAAAAATGCAGTGTTAGCAGGATCAGCCCCAACACCTGCCAGCACCTAGACCCCCCCCCCCCCCCCCACGAAGTGCAGTATCAGTAGATCACTGTCACTTCCGATACACAGCACACAAAACAACAGCATTAGCAGAGTCAGGCCTGATCTCTGCTAGCGGTTACATTTTTTTTGTAGCGGTTCAAACAGTCCCTGACAACCAGGTGCTTATTTACCTGCGAGTCTCACTACGTACACCTGTAAATTTATTGGCTAAAATGTTCAGAGATACACTAGTGAGGAGGCATACACAATCCGGAGAATGACAGGAGTGTGATGGGGAAGCCTCACTGTCAGAATCAGGCTCAGTATTCGAACCTGTAAAGAGCAGCGACACCCTGACAGATAGCTCTGACGATGGAGTAGTGGTTCCTGCTAAGGTCAGGTGTACTCGACCCTGTTCCCAGGTTGCTGAAGTGCAACAATCGCATGGTTCTTGTATGCAGCAAAGTGTCAGTACTAGTGTCGCTTAACCTTCTGGTGAACCAGCGAGCACCAGCGGCCTAGTATGTCCCGGTCCTAGACAAACTAGCACTGCAGTAACACTTGGTGACGTGGCGAGTCCCATAAGTGCAGTTCAAGATGGTGTGATGGCTAGCACAAGTAGTGTCCCGCAGCCACCAAGAAGTCAAAGACAGGCCCATAGAGTCCTTCCCGATGCGCTTGCAAATCCTAATTGGGAGCCCAACAATTCTGCAGCGCTCTGTACTTCCCCCATTCACTTGCCAACCCGGAGTTCAGGTGGAAACAGCGGATTTTACTCGCCTTGAATTTTATGAGCTGTACAAATCGATTGTGAACCAAAGCAATTTATAGCCGCAAATCCAAATTTGACCCTTGCCAGAGAATTTGCATGGAAACGTATCAAGGTTTCCAAATTTAGAACCTTTCTGGGCCCATCCCTCATCATGGGCGTTACTAAAAACAAAACAAAAAAAAAATTGAAAAGGAAGAGGAGGAAAAAGAAGGTGAGCTGCAGTCATATTGGTCCACCAACACAATTCATCATATGCCCGTGTTCTATGCTATCTATTCGTTCTGTCTTCAGTCCAAATTACAACGGTGACTGGTGTTGTTGAGAATCCCCTCTGTGTCCACAACTACAACCTTAACATGGGAGGGGTGGACTTAAACGGCCAGATGATGGAACCATACGTAATTGCCCATAAGGCCAGACGCTGGTACAAAAAAGTGTCTGTATACTTATCCCAATTGGTTTTGCTGAACGCTTATGTGCTATACAAAGCATCAGGAAGAAGTGGACCCTTCCTAAAATTCCAGGAAGAGATCATCACAGCTCTTCCGTTTCCAGAGGGCGCTGTGGCCTAAATTCACAATCCAGATGCAGTGAGCCGGCTGCATTAGAGGCATTTTCCAGATGTCCTCCCTGGTACCTCTACCCAAAGAGCACCCAAAGGAAGAGGTCATGTCTGTAGAAAACATGGACATAGGCTTGACACACGCTATTATTGTTCCTCCTGTCCTGGCCTTTGACCATGTTTTGTTACTTTTTAATTGTTAACCATAGTTGGTTTTGCAGATACTGCCCTTCTATTGTTTCACTGTACACTATTTTGTAACGTTTTATTGTTAACCACTTAAGGACCGAGCCTCTGAAATTTGGCGTTTACAAGCTAAAAAATTTTTTCTTGCTAGAAAACTACTTAGAACCTCCAAACATAATATATCTTTTTTTCTAACACCCTAGAGAATAAAATGGCGGTCGTTGCAATACTTTGTCACACCGTATTTGTGCAGCGGTCTTACAAGCGCACTTTTATATTGTGAAAGATAATGTTACGCCAAGTAAATTGATACCCAACATGTCACGCTTCAAAATTGCGCCCACTCGTGGAATGGCGACAAACTTTTACCCTTAAAAATCTCCATTAGGAGACGTTTAAAGTCACAGACAGACAACAGAGTACAAAAGCAGAGCACATAAATGGCAGCAGATCTAAATTCCCAAAGCAACTGGTTTAATGGGAAAGTAAAGCCTTACCAATATGTTTTATTTTTCATCCACTGAGGGACACAGGAAGTTTTTCACCTTTGGGTTATACTGCCACATAGAAGATAATAGGACACTGGCAAAAAAAAAAAACTGTAGGCCAGCCCAGGTTAACCCCTCCTATTACCAACATGCCTCTGTTTACTGCTAGTGTCCTAGGAGGCCATACAGCTCTTCTTCAGCTCTGCTCTGGGACAGGGTAACCTGGTTTGTAGTATCACATTATTTTTCCCCTTTCCCCTTTTCCATCTATCAAGACTTTTCTCCACATCATTGCTAAAGCTGGTCTCTTTAATTGCAGCTGTTCAGCGCTGCCATACTCAGCCTGGCTTTTGGAGTAATACTTTCAGACCCCACAGGACTGAATGTTGCAGGGATACCTCGATGTTGCCAGTTCCTTACCTCTCCCCCCTTTATAGGCCTCTAAACTGGGCCCCTTTACTCGCTAACTTTTCTCATTCTCTCCCTGGTTCCCTACCAGTCAGGTGCTCCTCCTCTCTTTCCTTAGCGACACCTTTCTCCCCATCTTCCTTCTGGTTTCTGACCTCTTCCTTCTTAAAATGGATTTTTTTTGTACTTACCTGTAAAATGTATTTTCTGGAGTACATTACGGGACACAGAGCCACCATATCATTCCCTACTCATGGGTTATGCACCACCTACAGGTGACTGGACACTGGCAGAAATAAAAAGATAGGAAGCCCTCCCCTACAGGAAGTACCTCAGCTCTGTAGCAAGCAATGAACCACCACACAGAGGGGAGGGATCTCTGTGTCCCATGACGTACTCCAAGAAATGGATTTTACAGACAAGTACAAAAAGCCAGTTTTCTTTATCGTACAGGATGGGACACAGAGCCACCAAGCCATACCACCGTACATGATGGGAGACTGCCACCACCAAGCCAAAAATCTATACAGTAGCCTGCAAAAATACTGCGACCAATGCAGTATGCTCAGTGGCTTACACCAATCTGGTAAAACCTAGCAAAGCGTGAAATGAAATGACTATGTTGCAGCTTTACATATCTCAGACATTGAAGTCTGGTGATGGACAGCCCAGAAGGCACCAACTTCCAGCAGAATCTGCTGTCACCAGAAAAGATTGAGAGAAAGGCTCAAACCATAGGCTTGAGAAATAGGTTGGTGAATAAAATTGGGAAAGTTAGGAGGTATTAGCCATCTGACCCTTTCTCAGTCCATCAGGAAGGAAAAAAAACAAGTGCAACTGTGGTAGTCAACTTCAAATGCATCTTGATAGCCTGAACCATGCCTAAACGTGTGATGGGCCTTGTCTCCAGATGACAGACATGGAAAAAAAAAAATTAAATAAATAAATAAAAAACCAATGCCCCAATGGACAAAAGAACCCACCTTTGGCAGGAATGACAGCTGAAGTCCTTAACCTATTCAGTCATGAGGCCCCAGAAATGGCTCCCTGCCAGATGAAAAGGCTGCCAACTCTGACACTCCCTAAGGCTCGGTTCACACCTAAACCGGTCGCGAATTGCACGGTAAGGCTATCTGTCCCTGTTCTCCGCTTCAGGAATAAATCAGGGAAGAATCTTTGCCTGAATTCGGCCCTGAAACGGAGGCAAAGCGTTTCTGTGCAGTACGCTCCGCAGCTGTCCCAGGGACCTGTGAACCGGCTCCATAGAGAGCCGTCACATTCTCCTGCTAGGAGAATTGGATGTGGGGAAATCCGTATAGGTGTGAACCCAGCCTTAAAGAAGGAACAGAAACCAAGAACACAACCTTCCAAAACCGACTAATGGAAGGTCCCAAAAAATGCTCTCTGAAAAGTTGAAAGCACCACATTGAGGCTCCAAGTTAACAAACGTGAACTGAGGATGCATGATGCACGTCACCCTTGACTAAAGGCACGCACCCAAGAAGAGGAAAATAGCTTTGAATAAGGACTACCGAGGCGAAAAATCTGTCCCTTAATCATGCTCAAAGCCAGACTTATATCCACTTCAGCCTGAAGGAAGCCATAAAAATCTGGCCCACAACCTATTTGCAAGGTTAAAGACTTCCTAGCCTCATACCACGCCACATAGGATTCCAGGTCCTGTGGTAAATCCACTAGCTCTCAAGAATGTGTGAATGACTGCGTCAGACACCCCCTTTTTCTTCAAAACTGACTTCAACAGCCAAACCACCAAAGCCAGCGACCGTAAAATACCAGGACCAGGCTATACACAAGATCTGACCAAGAATCACCCATTGCCATGTTAATGATGCCAGAATACCAAGTTTTCCGGGCCCAAGCTGATGTAAACTAGAATCACTGGTGTGCACTCCATCTGTAATCTGCACAACAGACAAGGAAAAAAACAGTGTTGGAAAGAAGACAAAAAAACCCAAAAAAACAAGCAAAGAAGAACCTGTCCCACAGTGTGACTATGGCATCTATTGCAAAGGCCTGCGGATCGCTAGTCCGGCAAACAACCCTGTTCAGCCTTCCATAGCACCTGGATGTCAACAATCCACATATGAGATGTTCGATCATTGGCAGAGAGCCATCTAGATAAAGGCACCACTCCCCTGGCGACGACTGCCTTTACTGGGGAAGTCCACTTGCCAACTTACTACTTTCAGAAAGAGAACTGCGGATGGATCTGGAACATGGGATTCTTTCTAACCATGACAGGATGAGAAACAACCTTTATCTAGATTGCACGGCTCCTGGTACCCCCCCAATGAATAAGCATATCATGGCTGTGGCCTTGTCTGATTGGACTCTTGTCAGGAGCACCCACAATTGATTTGACCCATGCAGAAGGACCAGGCAAATCACCAGTAGTTCCAGAATATTAAAGTGGTTCTAAAGTCATAAGGTTTTTTATCTTAATGCACACCTTCTGTGTGCAGAAGCCCCTCTAATACTTACCTGATCCCCATTTCGATCCAACAATGTTGCAGGATAGTCTCGACTGGCCCAGACTCGCTCTCCTCATTGGCTGAGACAACAGCAGGGTGCCATTGGCGCCTGTCAAAGTCAGCGAGCGAATGAGAAGAGAGAAGGGGTGGGGCCGAGCTGCAGCTCCGTGTCTGAATGGACACACAGAGCAGCGGCTCGGCTCGGGTGCCCCCACAGCAAGCCATTTGCTGTGGGGGCACTTGGCAGGAGGGAGGGGCCCAGGAGCGCCAGTGACTGACCCGAGAAGAGGAGGATCTGGGCTGCTCTGTGAAAAACCACTGCACAGAGCAGGCAAGTATAATATGTTTATTATTTAAAAAAAAAAAAAAACAGATTTTTAATATCACTTTAATGACCTCTTTGCCAAAGATCCAGTCCATTAGACTGACAAACGACAGAATCCCCCCCCCCCCCCCCCCAACCTGTTAAGCTAGCATCCAGCGTTATCACCCTTCAAGATGTGGGGTGAAGAGATTTCCCTGTCTCCAACCTTAGGGGAGATATCCACCAGTTTAAGGACATATTGGGACACCGTGAAATCAGCCACCCGTGACCGAGTCCTCCTGTCCCACACTAACCTGACAATCTGTTGTAAAGTTCTGAAAATAGAAAGGAGCAAAAGAAACCACCTCAAATGGAGGTGATCATCTATCCCAATACACTCAGACAGAGGTAAAATTGAGGGATATCTCAGAGCTCTGAGAAATTCCACTAGATTTCTCAAAGCTCCACACAACTCTGGAAGAAGGATCTCTTTCACCTAGAGTCCAGGAGCAGACCCAGACACTCCAGATGCTCTGTCAGCACCTGACTTGTTCAGACTGAGCAGCCAACTAACCTCTCCAGAGTGCATATCATGAGACACGCTGTGCTACAGACGATGAATTGATTTTCTCCTTGAACAGAGTAACCCAAGGGCAATATCTCCTGGACCCCCAAGAGGCCCAGAATCTGAGCCTGAATCTTTTTTAATCCCCTGGGTGCCAAGGACAAATTGATGCCAGGGCCACAACAGAACATGCTGGCTTTTACCACAAACAGAAAAACCCTCTTGAAGAGGGAAGACCTGGACATGTAGGTAGGTCTCCTTTATGCCCACTGATGCCAGGATGGCTGGAACAAGGCCATTGATGTATGCCTCATTTCCACACAAAGCACCCGCACATGGAGAACATAGTTGAGATACTTAAGTTCATGGTTAGGCTTTGGCACCAAAAACTGATTCCAGTATAACCAGAGAATATCCTCTGCTCTCTTGTACAATCACTCCTTGAAAAGCATCAATTCTTCTAGGTACACTTGCACACAGTTTTTGAAGGAACTCAGCAGGTAGGTTGTTCCAAACATCTTGGAGAACCAACCACAGATCTTTTGTGGATGTAGGCTGCTTCAAATCCTTCTGTTTTTTTTCATGTAATCCCAGATAGACTCAATGATGTGGAGATCAGGGCTCTGTGGGGGCTAAACCATTACTTGCAGGACTTTTTTTTTTTTTTTTAATACTCATTATTTCATTTCAAAAAGATATATAATTTTACAACATCTATATGTATTCCAAAAATTTCAAACTTCTTTCACGTTGTGTATATATATATTTTTTTTACATTTCATATATACCTTCAACAACCTTCTATACACTCTCACTACTATCAAATCCCAATCTTACTTATTCCTTTGGCTGCTGCCAGTCACCTATTTATCCACTTATCTTTCAGTCTTATCCACAGTTGTGCATTATTCCATACGTCCCATATCTTATGATATTTTTTGAGGCAATACCATTTAACCAGTTCCACTCCAGAGACTTCTATATAAAACATTCTGTCATTGTGGTAAACATCTAACAAGTGTCTGAGCAGATTCATTTGGCACCAAGATCCAGGTTGTCCCTGGCTTAGACTCAGGAATCCAGCTCTAAAAAAATCAAGGAGGAGTCCTTCTGATCTTTTGGAAGATCATCAGCACGGATGCTAGCCTGTTGGGCTTAGGAGTCCTGACCCCCTGTTTCTAAAGGGAACTTGGTCATGGAAGGAATCTGGTCTCCCAAACATCCTGGAGCTTTAGGTGATTTAGCTTTCTCTGCAGCATTGGACCATCTTTTTTTGTTATTCATTCAGCAGAGACAATATATACACATACAGAATAACAGGTAGTTGAAACATCAGATCCGAAAAACACTGCATAATAATCCGGTCCACAGAACCGATTCCCCTGCCCAGGGAAAGCGTGACTTCAGTAAGAGTCTAGAATTCCCACCTGTATTCCAGCGATTTCGCCTGTTTTTTTTTTTTTAATTAAGCAATTAACTATATACAAACCCTCCCTCCCGGGCATGAAAAAAAAATATATATAGGAGTAGAGTATTTCACTACCCCATCATATAACTTACAGAACCGAGTCTGTACCCCCACCCTCAAGTCCCTCCCACCAACTTATGGCAAATATATATTGCTCCGTCTCCATACTTCTTCAGCCTTTACTTGTGCACCCCATCTTCCACTGTCTCCTTTGAGTCAACCCACCTAAACCCAACCTTCCCAAATTTCTTAGGGGCTCCCCTGGCATCGTACGTTACGCGGTAAAGAAAAATGTCAGCATTTGCAACTTTCAACCATGTCCCTAACGTCAGTCGTTCCGTGTGAATCCATCTCCTAGCTACAAGTTTCCTAACTCCAAAGTACAATATTCTAAGGAGCATCTTGGTGTGCTCATTTAACACCTCTTGGTCACAAATTCCCAAGAGACATCTCAAAAGAGAGCATATATTGGTAAGGTCGAAGTTGTCTGCTATAAATTCAGTCACCATAGTCCACAATGGTCTCACCTTGCCACATTCCCACACCATATGAACAAAAGAGCAATCCGCCCCCAAACATTTATGGCAAGTAGCGGAGTCTCTCCTGTGCATATGGAATAGTCTGACCGGTGTATAATACATCTGATGAAGGTATCGTATCTGCATCACCCTATCCGTTGAAGAGATGACAGAGCCCAGATAAGTATCCAATGCCTCCTGCCACAGCTCCTCTGACAATTCTGGTATAAAGATTTCCAGCATTGGACCATCTTGATGGAGGGTGATCCTATTCAGATTCAGACAAGGCCAAGGCAGTAGCATTCATCAGCCACCAAGGAGTAACCTGTAGATAGAATGGATCCTGTCCTGAGCAGAACTTAATGTTCCAGCCTTGTCTGCTGTTTACGTCCCAGGCATGGACAAGTGGCAGGCATACATTTTTAGCAGTGTCTGGACCTGGAGAGTGGTCTCTACACCTAGAGCTGTTCCAGAACACATGTGACTCTGGATGTGGAGCTCCTGGCCTCCAGGTTCAACAAACAAGACAGTTTTGTCTCCAGGTATAGGGGGTAGTCAAGAATATGAAGTACCCTGTGGTTTTGTGATGTGTAATTAGGAAAGATGTCCAATGGTCCTAGGACACTAGTAAAATACTGAGGCATATTGGTTGTAGGAGGGTGTTCTCATGGGCAGGCCCACAATTTGTTTGCCAGTGTCCAATCCTCCTTTACCTTTAGGCAGCAGTATAACCAGACAAAGACTTCCTGTGTGCCTCAATGGATGAAAAATAAAATACAATTTGTGCTTGAATTCTTGTGACCCAACTCCCTGAGCTCTCGGCTTGTGTTGCTCAGTCATCAGCATTGTTCCTAGCTGTGGACTACAACACTTCACTCCTATGGATATGGTTATCACAGGAAGTGTGTGATTGTCAGGATTTCCAAGGTGAAAATAAAGGGAGAAAGAAAGCTTCTTTGCTATTTAAAGTTGGGATTAAAACAGTTCTATTGCAGGTTTGTTCCCTTTTTCTGAGAGAATGGTTACTGGTCTTCTAGTAGACCCCTTTTTTTTTTACATTTTCACCACAATGCCAAAGTTTCACTTTACAACTGACTGGCAAAAAATGTAATCTATGTCGTCTCATTAAGCACATTTGGTAGCTGAATGCAGTTAACATACCCCCAGAACAAATGCACTCCGGATCGCAGCAGGGAGCTCTGGAGAGCTGAAACTTGATGCTCTATCCACAGGTGAGTAATCAGTTGTCTCTGTACCAGGGGATGTCTTAAACATGGAATCCGGAGTAGTGAAATCAGTCAGAGGTGTATTCTAGAAAAAGAAGCAACATTTACTTATGTGTCAAAGTTCTTCAATAGCTCCTTAAATAGAACCCTGGCAAGTTAGGGGTGTTGGCTCACTCCCAGTCTGTTTAACAGAAATTACATCAGATGTAAATGAAGACCATGCAAGTACTTAAACTTGCTATATAGGAAATGTTGAAATGGTGTTGAATGAATACATAACAGGATTAAATGTTGGTTTAGAGCGGCTTGAATGTAGGCTTTAAAAATGGATTTGCAATGTAAAAGTACAGCTATATAAAAAAACAAAAAAAACAAAAAAAACAAAAAAAAAACCACACAGAATAAGGATACAGCTTACTGCCAAAGCTGCGTATATGAAAGCGTCACTATTGTTTATGGCTTCCTGTAAATGCTGGCTGGCTTCTTTACTAAACAGAAATGAAACCTAGGTGGATGCAACATTGGTCCAATGCTGCATCTGTCCCCTGACAACTCTAATGCCCCGTACACACGGTCAGACTTTGTTCGGACATTCCGTCAACAAAATCCTAGGATTTTTTCTGACTGCTGTTGTCTCAAACTTGCATACACACGGTCACACAAAGTTGTCGGAAAATCTGATCGTTCTAAACGCGGTGACGTAAAACACGTACGTTGGGACTATAAAAGGGGCAGTGGCCAATAGCTTTCATCTCTTTATTTATTCTGAGCATGCGTGGCACTTTGTCCGTCGGATTTGTGTACACACGATCGGAATTTCCGACAACGGATTTTGTTGTCGGAAAATTTTATAGCCTGCCCTCAAACTTTGTGTGTCGGAAAATCCGATGGAAAATGTGTGATGGAGCCTACACACGGTCGAAATTTCAGACAACAAGGTCCCATCACACATTTTCCGTCGGAAAATCCGACCGTGTGTACGGGGCATTAGACTAAGAACGGAGTGATCGAAGACCGCTGATCATTCGGTTCTCCTCAGTCACCAGATCTCTGCTCTGCCCCTCTAGCGCTTATCAGCACGCCGAGAGGCTGAGCCAGCTGCTGCTCAGGGGTCTGTGTGGATCCTGACAATGTCAGAATCCCTCCAAAGTGTGGACCGTCTGAGTGACATCAACCAACAGTAGACTTCAGCCCGCTGTCGGTTGAATATGGGTCACAGGATTGCATAACTAAGTGTACTCCTGTGACCCACAGGAGTCGATCAAAAAAGAGCTTTGGCCCTACTTCTCCTTTAAATATTCTTAACAAGCAGTAAAATGATCATTATAATACGCCCCAACTGACTTCTGTAGCCGCAGGCATTATGGAGCAATTTACCCTTAAATTTCACTGACAGGCAATTAACATTATTCTTCCTTACTTTTGGAAGATCAGAATAAGGCGTCCTTTCTGGGGCAGAAGATTCTATCCCCTCATGATACCTAAAATTGATTCCATCTTGATCAGCTTCCTTCAGTTTCTTCTTTAAAGCCACCTGTTCATCTGCAGGAAAGCAAAAATGAAAAGCTAGCACAAGGAGACAGAGCAATAGAATGACATTTTTTTTGAGTTAGGAATATCCATCTATGTCAGGCGAACCTATGGCACGCCTGCCACAGCTGGCATGCAGAGCCCTCTCTGTGGGCACATGAGCTAGGTTACCAGACCCAGGGCCGGCGCTTCCATAAGGTGGCCTAAGTAACCGTCTTACAGCACCACCAGGATAGGAGGGGGTGGAAATCCCCCAGCTAGGCAGTCACTGGCAGTGCCGGCACAGAGGAGCAGGCTCACTTACATCAGTGAGAGCGAGCGGGCGATTTGCTTAAATCCCTCCCTGCATGCACTGAGGGCAGTCCAGTGGAAAGGACTTACACTGAGTGTCTGCTGCTGTAAGCAGCACCACAATGCCTCTGTAAACCGAGGAAGAGAAGAGTGACTCCTCCCTTCCTGGACTTTGAGAACCAACAGGAGAGCGGCTGCCCGTGCAGGGGCTTGGGTGCTGAAGCATGACCATGTGGAGCACTGTGGACAGGTAGGACACTGCTATGGGAGTGAAGCCAGAGGTCACTGCTATAGGGGAAAGGGAGGGGGTGTTTGTGGTGATGTGAAGGAGGCAGAGGACACTGCTATGTGCAGGGCCACCCCCATAGCAGTGTCCTCTACCACCCTTCCCATCACTACCCCCAAACCCTGCATTCTGAGCATAAAGCACAAAAAGGTTTTGGGCAGAATCGTAGGTTTTTGGTCCCTTAGGGCTCATTCAGAGGGGTGATTAGTTCCATTCTCTTTGCAGAGCTGCTGGCAGGTTTAATTCGGTGTTGGCACTTTTAAATAAATAAGTTGGTTTTGTGTTGCAGTTTGGGCTCTCGGGCTCAAAAAAGGTTCGCCATCACTGATCTATCTATATACACAGACACTATATATTATTATTTATTTTATTTTTTTAGTAACCCTTTCAAAAGAAAAAACTCATTTTCGGGATAATTGTTAAAAAAAAAAAAAAAAAAAAAAAAAACTGCAGTTGCTGCAATTTTCTAAAAATATGGCAGCCTGGAGAAACCACTGGTGTACAGAATGTCCCAGAAATATTTCCTGCTTTTGTGATTGGCTCACTGATTTTAAAGTCTGCAGTAAAATACAAGTGAAATTCTTGTTACAGGGTATGCCCAAAATTTTATTTTCAGTGGGATAGTCTCCAAGGGTACATTCATAAGCATTTAGCACACAGTGAATTCCAGCAGCAAAAATCTAGATTCCTGAGGCTGGAATTGCAGGTGTGTGCAAGAAGCAGCAGGCACTCAACTCATACTAAACAATGACTAATGAAGCCATCAGTGATTGTTCACAGTTCATACAGGCAGCCAGTGATCACCTGCAGTTAGGGACAGATGATCATAGCCGGACGCAGACAGATGGCATCCAGCCAGGATCTGTCTCTAACTGCAGGTAATCACTGGCTGTGCAAACATTCACAGATAGCTGTCACAGCCATCTGCCTGTCATTGTTTAGCACAGGCCAAGGGGCATAGCTCCTCGCACAAAACTGTCATTCCAGTTACAAGAATTCGCAGTGCGTGCTAAACACCCAGGTGAATGCACCCCAAGACTTGTCTACTAAAAGGGATGCAGACCCTGCAGCAACCATCTACACATGTACTATATACACCTTTTAAGCCTTTCGCTAACATCGACGTGTGTCAGCAGCAGCGGAGGAGGAGGTTTTACACACACACACACACACACACACACACACACACACACGTAAACATAAGCCGACTGTCTACTTTCAGATGGAAGAAATCCGATGGCTGTCTAGCTTCCTCCGCTGTCCCACCTGTGTTTCCAGGACCAACATGGCTGAAGAAAAGCAGATCAGTTAACATCTGTTTGGTTTGTTGATCTCCTCTAGCTAGTAGAAACTGTAAACAGCGTCACATCAGGTTTTGGCTGTCATGCTCTGTGCTCTATTACCTTCCGTAGATTGCAGTGGAGACAGCAGGGGTGTAATAGAATGCTGATAATAAATCAGAGGTTTAATAAGGCCACTTTCACACTTAAGCGGCGGGTCCGTAAGCGGTAAAGCGCCGCTAGTTTCAGCGGCCCTTTACTACTGCTATAGCAGCGCTTTTGCCCCCCAGAAAGGGGTTAAAAGCGCCCGCTTGCCGCTACTTACAAAATGCTTTTAAAGGCTCATTGAAAGCGGCGCCCATTCATTTCAATAGGCAGAGGCGGTGGAGGAGCGGTGTATACATTTTATACTTTTAGGTTTTGCAGTGACACAAGTATTTTTTAGATGGGCTGCCTGCATGGAACACAAATGTGGAAGAAGAGATTTGCAAAGGGGCTTTAGTGGCAGCAATCTTCCAGCAGTTTCATGCAATTTGTTTGCAGCCTCAGACAATCTGCTGATGTATGTCTTTAGTCTCCAACAACTCCTGGCTGCAGTCACTGCCAATTTGCCATCTGTAGTAATACATTCAATAAATATTATGTTTAACCACATATCAAGGGTCCCAATATTAAGAAAGCGAACCACGAATTGACTAGGCTGACACAGAGCCATAGTGGGAAAGGCATGACCACTGTCTATAAACAGGAACAGGGTTTTTAAGGCTCAGCCTGCAAATGGCTAGTTTGTTTAAAAAGAAAGAGGATGACTTTCCACTGAGTCAAACTGCCATTAAAGCTAGCAGTGTTTCTTCCTATGTACACAGCTCAGAGAAACAGCTATGGCAACAAGGAGGGAAAGGCAAGGTCACGCACCTAACTCACGCTTCCATTGAGCTTTCTTTGCTTCCTGCAGACTTTTGTCTTTCTCCCGTTCTCCAAGGTTACTGAACAGGCTTCCCGCTTGCCTAAATACATAAGAAAAAAAGAATTTCTCAAACAAAAAAAATAACTGAAAATAAACAATTATACCATGCTAATCAGGTAAAAGAGCTTTGAAACAGTTTCAAATAGTATACCTCACTTTTATACAGTTGCTAGCACAATTTTGCCTTTTTATTATCCCTCCAGAAAACACAAAAGTACTTAAAAATATCTGTGGATTCTGCCACAAGTCCAGTGAGCACCTACCTACCTGCAGTGAGCTGACAGCACTGCCTCTGCAGCAATAAAATCCCACTAAGGCTAGGTTTACACTGCTGTGGTCCGACTTTCAGTGCAATTATGTAAGGCTACGAACACCAATTTGAAGTGGTTTACAGTCTGGGGTCAAAATCATGCTGGAATTGCACCAAAGTAGTACAAGAACCTTTTCCGAAATCTCTCCTTGAGTGGACATCATTGAAAAACAAACAATATGATCTCCAATGTCAAGTAATTCTGTGTGAAGTTGCATCTGAAATGGTACTAGTGTGAACCAAGCTTAAGTGTTGCCCACCTTGCCGGAGTTCTCTCCTCCTGGAAAACCAAAGATATCCCCCTTATGTAATGGAGAGTAAAGCTGGGTACACATGGGCCGAATGTGGGGGAACATCGGCCGGTTCAAAAAAAAAAAAAAAAAAAAAAAAAGCCAACGTGTATGTCAGTCTGTCTGATAGAAGCAGGCTGTTCGGCCGGTTTCTGTCGGACGTGCATGCTGGAAAAACAGCAACCGACCGACTCCCGAACAGCACTCTCAGCCAATGGAAGAGATTGGAAGTGTTCTGATAGGAGGGCCAACCTCCTGTCAGAAAACAGCTCAGCAGGGGAGATCTGTCAAACACAGCAGGAATCTACGGATACTGCTGTGTTTAACAGATGTGAGCAGCTAGCTGCAGCCTCTGAACCTGTTGTTTCTTCTACAGACATAGAATTTCAAAATTACGAACTGGAGAGCATTAGAGAACATATTGAGGAAGTACAAGAACTACCCAGTGAAGATGTCTGGCTAGATCTGAGCGGAGCTTTGGAGTGTCACCTGCTTGAAGCAAGATTAATTGCATATGCGATTGAATTGTATACAATATGGTGAGCCTCATTCTATAAGGGTGTGGAATTGGTAATTGATCACTTTGGTGAAGGATTCTTGGGGATTTAAGTTTTTGTACAGGGATTTGCACCAGTTTTTCACAATGGACTTGATTTGAGTCTTCTTATAGGGACTTTTTTTTTTTTTTTTTTTTTTTTTTTTAACATGGACTTTATTTTTAAATACTCTTATTTTTATGTTCATGTATATCACTTTCATTGCACTACTGTGAATGAGTAGATTGTCACTACATTCATTTTCACCTATTTTGCATCAATTCAACTCGCCATGTTTGGAGAAGTAGGAGAATTGCTACCTATGACCCCCTCCCAAGAACACCATCCCCACCTTTAAACATGGGAGGTGGAAATAATAGGATTTACTACTTTCCGTAAAATCCGTTTCTCTGAGTTTGACAGATACAGCCTTCTTTATTCAGAACAGTAGGGTAATATCGTCTCCGCAGGAGTAGGACTAGGCAGAACAAAGAAAAAAAAAAAAAAAATAAAAAATAATATGGGCTGTCCTCCATCAGTATATAACCCCCTCCCTGCTCTAGGTATTCAGTTTAGTAGCAAGTAGTAATAGAAGTATCAAAAACTCCATAGAGGGGTGGGTGCTGTGTCTGTCAATGAACTCAGAGAAACGGATTTTACGGCAAGTAAAAAAATCCTATTTTCTCATTTGTTCATTGACAGACACAGCCTTCTTTATTCAGAACGGTAGGGACGTCCCAAAGCAGTGCCGAACCAAACCATCCATTTCGTAGAAACTTGTAAAAAATGCACCACAAATGACTGAAGACAAAAGGCCCAAGACGCACTAGGCGCCCGGGAAGAATGCGCCATAACAGGGAAAGCAGAAACCCGATTCCTGACAGAATAGCCCAGAGTCATCATCTGTCTGATCCATCCAGAAGAAGGTCACAGAAGAAGACAGCCCCTTTCTTGGCCTGTCCATGAGTACAGAGAGCCTGGCCTCCAAAAGACCCAGTGGCTGGCAAATACAACCGAATCCCCCAAACCACATCCCGGGCAGATAAGGCAAATTTCTTGGGATGTATTGCCAGGGACAAAAGAAAAGAAACACAATGTCCTTGTTCAAATGAAAACCCAGGGACGGAACTATAGAAAAGGGCAAAGCACAGCCTAAACCTGGATAAGGTGAACGAGAAGATAATGCCACTATTTTCAAACACCCTGAGAGCAGAGGTGAAAGCCAAAAAGAGGCCACCTTCCGAGACACAGTAAGCAGTGGAATCTCCTGATATTTTGAGAGAGGGAGAGAGAGCGGCTCCTGGAGAACCAAAAACACCAAGTTCAGATCCCACGGCGGTAGAAGAAAAAACTGCACCAGTGGAAACAGATGTCTAACCCCTTAAATAAAAAAGGTAGGCACCAGGGAGCACGAGACCAGGGGATGCTGAAGACAACCACCCAGGCTGACACCTGGACCTCAAATGGTACTTGAGGCGCATTCCTGCTCAACCACCCGTAAATGGGGGTCGGAATTGGAGCCGTCCATGATCCAGACCTAGCCTGATCGCTCGAAGTTCCAGGATATTACCTTGTAGTCCAGATTCCACCAGCGTACAATGACCCAGAGCAGAGCTCAGTTCCAGGACCTATCCGGACCGACTGGCATTGGTGGTCACCCTGTTTAAAACAAGGGGAGAAAGGATTTATCCCGCCTAAAAACGAGCCACCAGACCAGGGAACCCTGGTTTCCTAACTCAGCCGAATCCTATTGTTCCGAGACCTCAGGCATTTGTCTCATGCCAGGATTTCCCCGAAGGAAGCTTGTATAGAACTGCGCAAATGGAATCATTTCAAAAAGGTAGAAACTCTCAGACCCAACACCCACACGCAGGTCTGCAGAAGGCCTACCTGCCGGACAGAAAAATAAAAAAAACGCAACAAGCAACTTCTGGAGTTTGTCCAAGAGAAGAAAACACGCTGGCCAGAGCTAAAGCTTGGGCTCAGATAATCCGACGTTCTAGAAGGGCCCAAGCAGACTTCAGATAGTATAGATGCCTACTGAAATAAGTCAAGGTCTGTATAGAAACTACATTGCCCCTCGGGGTAGTCGAGGAGTGGCAGAAGAAGATCGTGAAGGTCAGCCAGGACCGCAAACCCCCACTGATGCAACCACGCCCGATCCGGGGCCAACACCTCGCGAATAGCCGAGGAGTGGTGGCCAGACTATGTGCTGATCATACGCTGCACCCACAGCAAAACTGAGAAAGTGCTGGAGTCGGGCACTTAACGAAATGCATAAACAAGCATTCGTGATGTCGATAGAAACCAGAAGATCCCCATGATAGAGAGGTGCTACCTAGAGCAGGGAGGGGGTTATATACTGACGGAGGACAGCCCATGGGCGTAGCCAGGGGTTGTTTTCTTCTTCTGCCTAGTCCTACTCCTGCGGAGATGATATAACCCTACCGTTCTGAATAAAGAAGGCTGTGTCTGTCAATGAACTCAGAGAAACAGATTTTACGGCAAGTAAAAAATCCTATTATTTCCACCTCCATGTTTAAAAGTGGGGATGGTGTTCTTGGGGGGGGGGGGGTCATAGGCAGCAATTCTCCTACTTCTCCAAACACGGCGAGTTGAATTGATGCAAAATAGGTGAAAACGAACGGAGATGATATAACCCTAACGGTCTGAATAAAGAAGGCTGTGTCTGTCAATGAACAAATGAGAAATTATGCTTTGGGGGTGTTTTTCTGCTAAGGGGACAGGACAACTTCACTGCATCAAAAAGGGACAATGGACCAGCCCATGTACCGTAAAATCTTGGGTGAGAACCTCCTTCCCTCAGCCAGGGCATTGAAAATGGGTGGTGGATGGGTATTCCAGCATGACAATGACCCAAAACACATGGCCAAGGCAACAAAAGAGAGAAGAGAAGAGAGAATGAGAAGAAGCACATTAAGGTCCTGGAGTGGCCTAGGCAGTCTCCAGACCTTAATCCCATAGAAAATGTAAAGGGAGCTGAAGGTTCCAGTTACCAAACCTCAGGCTCGAAGAAAACTTAATGACTTGGAGAGGCTTTATAAAAGAGGAGTGGGACAAAATCCCTCCTGAGATGTGTTGTTGGTGGCCAACTACAAGAAATGAACAAAATCGCTGATCGCCGCCATTACTAGTAAAAAAAAAAAAAAAAAAAAAAAAAAAATAATAAAAATGCCATAAAACTATCCCCTATTTTGTAAACGCTATAACGTTTGCGCAAACCAATCAATAAATCGCTTATTGCAATTTTTTTTTACCAAAAATATGTAGAAGAATACATATCGGCCTAAACTGAGGTAAAAAAATGTTTATTATTTTTTGGGGATATTTATTATAGCAAAAAGTAAAAAATAATGCTTTTTTTTCAAAATTGTTGCTTTTTTTTGTTTATAGCGCAAAAAATAAAAAAAACGCAGAGGTGATCAAATACCACCAAAAGAAAGCTCTATTTGTGGGAAAATAAGGACGTAAATTTTGTTTGGGAGCCACGTCGCACGACCGTGCAATTGTCAGTTAAAGCGACGCAGTGCCGAATCGCAAAAAGTGATCTGGTCAGGAAGGGGGTAAATTCTTCCGGGGCTGAAGCGGTTAAATAAAGCTATGCTGCTTGAATCATAAGTGATCAACCACAGATAAAAACAAACAGGAAAACACTGCAGAGCATAAGTATCGAGCGTACAATTAGGATATTTGTATACAAATGGAACATACACATCTTTTGGCTGATTGGCCCTGGGCGATTCATCCTTCTCTGCTACTCCAGGATTAGCATCCTCCACCTTCGTATGTAAAAGTGGTGTAACACTCTGTTCTTCTGCCTCCTGTTTATCTTAAAGAAAAGAAACAAAAAAGTTATTATGCACTCACTGAGATAACATTTTAATAAATCACAGTACAATTACAGGCATGTTAAAAAAAAAAACAGTATGTACCAAGAAACTCTAAAATGAATATGTCGCATATAACTGCGGTTATAAGGTTAGTATTTTTCTGTGAATTTCATGAAGTGCAATCCTTTCCACTGCGGTTGCAAGTCAATAGAAAGTAAATTGGAAACATTAGGATGTTCAGTCAACTGGCTGCAGGCTGAGAACAAAGCAGATGCTGTATCTGAAAATAAATACTGTTCAGTCTACACAGATAGTCATTTAAGCAGAAAATAAATAAAATAAAAAATGTATGGAGAGTACTTTCTGGATCAGTATTTGAGTGGTTACCATGGAGACCCACTTATCAAGATAGATATCTGAAGAACTACAGTGGGGCTGATAAAAACTGGAGTGAAGAAAGCTTCAGCAAATGTCGGACCATAACCCAAAGCAGTCAAATTTTTTTTCAAATTATTAAAAAAAAAAAAAAAAAAAAAAAAAGGGAAAAGCTGCCCTCCAGGCAAACAGCTAAATACACAAATAAAATATGGCTGTTTTGCTCCCAAAGTATTTGTATTTCTGTCCATCTAATTTGGAGATTTACATAGCCCAGTCCTCTTTTCACATCCATCCTACTGACTAGACAGTGGAAAACCAGATGCAGACTCATGACTAGAGATAGCTTGAACACAGTATTAGGCTGGATTCACACCTACGCAGTTTTGGTGCTTTTTGCATTTTGCATATTTGCACTACAGTCCATTTAACATGGTTTCCTATGGAACACGTTCTGTAGTGCAAATCTGCAAAATGCAAAAAGCACTAAAAATGCATAGGTGTGAATTTAGCCTTAGTATCAAAATGTAATAAAACACATTGGAAAAAAAAAAATGAAAACAAAATGATTTAAAAAAAAAGCTATTCCCACACTGAAACTAAAAAAGCTCTTAGGCTTCAAAGTTTGAGAATCACTGGTTTGCACAGAGAAACTTACCATTGTCAGCGGTCTGTTCCGGTACATTTAGCTTACTATTCTGGTTAATGGTCATTAAAATCTGCTGGAACTGCTCCTGGGTGAGACACACCAGACTCTCCCTCAGATCCTCAGTAGTGATCACTGACTTATGCTGAGGTCTTTGTTTTGGCACGTTAGAGAACTTTTTAAGTACCGGTTTGGCCTTTCCAGCATCCGCCTTTATCTGCTGCGCATTTTGCTGAACAAGAGGAGCTTGCTTTTTGTTTTCAAGTTCCTTGAGAACATTTGCTGGGGGTTTCCCAGAACCCACCGTCCCAGCTCTAGACTTCAGCACTGGCTGCTCGGTCTTTTCATTGTTATTCTGAACAGCATGGAGGACCTGAGTTTGATGCTTTAATTTCAGTGCAGGTCTTTGCGTCCTACCCCTGTTCCCCACCTACAAATCAAAAATAAATAAAAATAAGACAAAAAAAAAAACAAAAAAAAAACAACATTGGATGTGCTTCTACTCGTCATTTTCCTACATTTTACACTAGAAGGCAGCCACTCAAAATCATTATGTGGTGTTTATTCTGATTCTAGGATGGCTCAATGATGCTCTCTTTGCAATGCGTGTTTGGTATTTTGTAAGATCTCGGATAGTAAGGAATATGGCAGTAAAGCATTAATTGCTGTAAAGATAACCTTAAAAAAAGGAGGAGAGGTTTGGGCTCTAAAAATATAACATACATACTCCCCTCCATGATGCAGCATCAATCTGATGCTGCAGCTGTCCCACGTCCGCTCTAATCCAGAGAACTGAGCAATTACACAACTGCTGATTGCTTAGTTCTGAGGGAAAAGCAGTGACTGACAATCCCCTTCCAGCACTCACTGTAGTGCCGGGCTGGGAAAGGGGGCAGCACAGCTGGCTTCGACTCTTAGCCATGCACTAAGAGCCAGAGTCAGCTGTCAATCAGGGCACTGGGTGGATCCCAACAATATAGTCGGGATCCTTCCAGAGCCTGGAGCTGTTCTGTGATGTCACCTGGTATCTGGCAATAGCCCGCTATGAGCTGACTCAAGGTCGAAGGAGAGCAAAAGTAAGTGCACTCCTGTGACCCAGGAGAGAAGTGTGGCCCAAAAAAAGCTTTGCCCATACTTCTGTTTTAGCCCTCGTTCATACCAATGTGATTTGTCATGTGATTTGACAGTTCAAATTCGCATGACAACACACACCCCATTTTTGGCAATAGAACCGTCCAAATTGTTGCAACTCAATTCGCAGCGACTGTAAAAATTGTTCCTGCACTACTTTTCTGCGATGTCATTGTGACTTGCATTGACTTTTAAATGAAGTCGCAAGCCACAATGAAATCAGACTGATCTGTGGCTTTGAAATTGCGCTGTATTGATCGACTTCAGTACAACCAGTCTGTCCAATTGTTAGCATGCTAGTGGCTACAACCAACAGCAATCATTGTGTTCTGCAAGCCAGGAAGGCTCCCTGTGCCCCCTCCCCCACTGGCAGAACACAATAAAGCTGCAGGGGGCATTCGCCCATGAACACAGACTGTGTGTGCCAGATGCCATGGTCCTTAGGGCGGTTTAGCTCTTTTGCAAAGGAAAGCTTCCAAAGCAGGCACTGCACCAGATAAGTATAAACTGTCATGTGCACTGTACAATTATCTGAAGCCTACTTTTAATCTTTAGTCCTGATGGCCTATAGAAATACTGTTCAGCGCAGCCTCTGTTTTACAGTTACTCAAAATATTCAAAAACACATGAATGAAATGCCAAGCTAAACAGATCAGCATACCGGTTTACTTGTCTTCTCTTGCACATCTGAAAAATACAAATTGAAATCTACAGTCAGGAAAATGATGTGTAAACACCGTATTTTAATCAGTTAATGTTGTACATTGTAAACTGTACCATATGGAGCCAAAATAAGTTTAGTTCTTCCATTCAAAATCTGTGTTTCAAGCTTCAATCCATCTCTGTAAGATAAAAACATTGGGTTACTATTTGTATCAGTAACCGGTCAGGTTTCCGTAAAAATTGATTTGCTCTATAAAAAAATTTTACAAAAAATAAAAAAAATAAAAATAAATAAATAATATATTAATTTCTCTTTGGTGCTTTTGGACACTTTTCCCAATTTCCTGTAACCAGGACACTCGTTCACATGGGTGTACTGCAATGCACGCTCATAGGAGGGTCTTGGTTACCCGCACAGGGATGAACAGGTGCTCCGGGCCTCCCCACGCAGGTAGTCCAATTCAAGTCAATTGGGATGCAGCCACTGCCCCCAATTTGACATCAATGCAGGGGCACAGCCCTGAACACACACTGCGTGATATAATTTTTTTCTGAGTGTGAGCTGAAATACTGTTTACACCAAACACCACAACATATGCTGATACTATAAGGCTCCTTTCACATGGTTTGATGGACTCCACTTGCTTAGTGGGGGGAGGGGTGCTTTGCTGATCCCCGCTGAGCAGGCGAATGACAGGTCCATCTCTGCTTACTAAGCAGAGCGGAGACGGACCCAGTCACGCTCTTCTTTATGGAGAGATCGGGTGAAAACGAACAGTCTCTCTGTTTTCATCCGATCCGCTAGACGGAGGGAAAATAGGACCACCATCCGTCTGGATTTTGCGGACAGGATCGGATAATGGCAGACGTGTCACAGCTGACATCTGCCACTCCACAGGGGTGAATGGGGGTCTGATCAGGTCCGCTGAAAAAACTGACAGACTGATCCGATCGGACAGCCTGTCTGAAAGGCCCTAATAGATGTATAGTTTGTAGCAGTTCAGCAGAATCTACTGCCACTATAGAGCTGACAATGCTTCCATATAGTACTACTGGTTATCCTGAAGAATGTACTGTAAATAAAGCTGCAAACTACACTGCAATACAAAATGTCTGCTACCGCTTTGACAACACAATGGTACAATCTCAGGAGCCCTAGAGGCAATATAACTGAAAACAACAACCATTCCAGTTGGTACATAGCTTGTTTTTAGCTTTTACCGATCAGTGAAAGAACACATTCCCTTTCTAACAGCTTTCAGACTGGCTCCTGAAATGGGAGCACTAGAGAATCAAGAAAGGCAGGTAGAGATGTTCTTTTTGTATAGCCTGGTGATAGTAGAGGTTCACTTTAAAGTGCTTATGATGGGTAAAGCAACAGATTCATTGAAATTCCCCATTTCCAGCTACCCTGCTAATCTACAGATACAGTGGAAGAGTGAATATAGCCACACTAAGACAAGTGGTGCGTTACTGGCTCATCACCAGGTGAAAATAAAGAATAAAAGCCTGGAAAATATAAAATAAATATGTAATGCAGCCACCACATCTAATGATTGGTACGCTACAATATATTACATTTTTATATTTGGGATAAGTTCTGCTTTAAAGTGGATGTAAACCCAATGTCATCCTTTCTAAACTACTGCCATAGGGGTTTTCTATAAGGATATACATGCCTCCTGCATGTATCTTTACCTGTCAAATGTCTCCCCTCTGTCTGTTATGAGACCCGAAAAACTGCATATTCTGTGGGTGGGTCTGTTGTCTGGAGCTCAGTGGGTGGAGTCATGATGTCAGTAGACTCCCCGCCCACCTCTGCACTCCCCTTGTCAATATGCATTTTCTCCTGTGCATTTCTTACACTAAACTTCTGCTATGATCTCTAACATCCAGTGAAAAGACAGGAAAGTAACCACATGACTTCAGCATGCCAAATCATGCTGAGGTGTGGAACAGCCAATCCTTGCAGAGCTGCTGAAGAAAGGAGTGGGGGGGGGGGAATTAAAAAATACTGCATGTGTCTTAGGCTAGTGCACGACATGTGTAAATCACCTGTCACTCACAGCAAGGGGGAGGATTTGACAAAGTTTTTCTCCGTTTGTCAAGATTTATCTCACTGAATAATAAAAGTGGATTGCTCAGAGCTGGATTAACTCTTTGTGGCAAGACTGGGCTGAAATGATAGGAAATCTTATACTCTATATTATGACATAAAAAAAAAAAAAATAATAATAATTCGGGTTTTCATCCACTTTAAGTCTGGTGATGGACAGCCCATAAGGCACCACCAACCAACCAGAAAAGATTGAGCCTTTCTTTCAAACCATAGGCTTGAGAAATAGGTTGGTGAATAAAATTGGAAAAGTAGGGGTATTAGCCATCTGACCCTTTCCCGGTCCATCAGGAAGGAAAAGAAAACAAGTGCGACTGTGGTAGTCAACTTCAAATGCATCTTGATAGCCTGAAGCCATGCCTAACGTGTGTTGGGCCTTGTCTCCAGATGATAGACATGGAGAAAAAAAAAAAAAAAAAGCAAAACCAATGCCCTAATGGACAAAAGAACACACCTTTGGCAGGAATGACAGCTGAAGTCCTTAACCTATTCAGTCATGGGGCCCCAGAAATGGCTCAGGTTTACATCCACTTTAAGGGCGACAAGGTGTATGCCATCTCCTGGAGCTCTCTCTCTCTCTCCAGGTATAGAGATTAGTGTTGCTTTGGTGCTAATACTAAGCTTTTGCATGAGTGAGAATGCTCCGATACCTAAAACGGATACTTTTCTCCTGCAGTGCAATTTGAGCCCATACAAAATGAATGGGCTCAAATCGAACTGCAAAGAACCGCTTGTGATTTGAATTTGCCCACCGCTCCTGTGTGAACCCAGGCTTGTCATAGTGACTTCAGCCTGGGTTCACACAAGAGCAGTGGGGGAAACTGTATGGATTCAGGTAGGAATCGCACTGCATCCTGTTCAAATTTAATGCGATTCTTTGCAGTGTGATTTGAGCACATTCATACGACACACATTTTTTTTTAAAAAAAGGTATTGGTAACTGGTATCGGTGAGTACTTGAGGAAAAGCATCGGTACTCGTACTGAAAAAAAAAAAAAAATGTTATTAGTACATCCCTAATAGATATCCTAGTATAGTCACATTGGTCCAGCTTGGGCCAATGCAAGCATGTATGTTCCATACCTGTACAGGTGGTACCTGGGTTACAAACAAGATAGGGTCTGTAGGTTTGTTCTTAAGTTTAATCTGTAAGGTGGGAACAGGTACATTTTTGAAGTGCAGCTCCAGCCAAAAAAGCATAGGGAAGGGTTAACACCCCTGTATTATTGGTTACGCTGCCTGTGCCCTTGTTCAGAAAATTTCACCTCACTTTCTGTCCCAAAGTCAATTGGATTTTGAAAATTTTGGGTTGTGGAAACAAGCCTTGGTGATAAAGCATCAGTGGAGGTACCTTTTTCCCATAACTCTTACAGGAGTGCATTTCCCTTCCTAGGAGATTTCCTCTCACTTCCTGTTGTCTCCCTCCATTTGTAACTAGATTCAAAAAATTTACTTTCCCTGGCAGAATTTATAATTTCTTGGCCATTTTTCAGAGAATATGAATAACACAAAAACATTTCTTTCACTCATAGTTAGTGTTTGGCTGAATCAACTGTGTTTACTCTTTTTAAATCATAATGACAACAGAAACTACCCAGATGACCCTGATCAAAAGTTTACATAGCCTGGTGATTTTGGCCTGATAACATGCACACAAGTTGACACAAAGGGGTTTGAATGGCTATTAAAGGTAACCATCCTCACCTATGATCTGTTTGCTTGTAATTAGTGTGTGTGTATAAAAAGTCAATGAGTTTCTGGACTCTTGACAGACCCTTGCATCTTTCATCCAGTGCTGCACTGACGTTTCTGGATTCTGAGTCATGGGGAAAGCAAAAGAATTATTAAGGGATCTGCGGGAAAAGGTTCTTGAACTGTATAATACAGGAAAGGGATATAAAAAGATATCCAAGGAATTGAGAATGCCAATCAGCAGTGTTCAAACTCTAATCAAGAAGTGGAAAATGAGGGGTTCTGTTGAAACCAAACCACAGTCAGGTAGACCAACTAAAATTTCAGCCACAATTGCCAGGAAAATTGTTCGGATGCAAAGAAAAACCCACAAATAACTTCAGGTGATATACAGGACTCTCTGAAAACATGTGGTGTGGCGGTTTCAAGATGCACAATAAGAATGTACTTGAAGAAAGATGGGCTGCATGGTCGCGTCGCCAGAAGAAATCCATTACTAGGCAAATGCCACAAAGTATCCCGCTTACAATACGCCAAACAGCACAGAGACGAGCCTCAAACCTTCTGGCACAAAGTCATTTGGAGTGATGAGACCAAAATTGAGCTTTTTGGCCACAACCATAAACGCTACATTTGGAGAGGAGTCAACAAGGCCTATGATGAAAGGTACACCATTCCTACTGTGAAACACGGAGGTGGATCACTGATGTTTTGGGGATGTGTGAGCTACAAAAGGCACAGGAAATCTTGATGGCAAGATGAATGCAGTATGTTATCAAAAAATACTGGAGAAACATTTGTATTCATCAGCCAGGAAGCTGCGCATGGGACGTACTTGGACATTCCAACACGACAATGATACAAAACACAAGGCCAAGTCGACCTGTCATTGGCTACAGCATAATAAAGTGAAGGTTCTGGAGTGGCCATCTCAGTCTCCTGACCTCAATATCATTGAGCCACTCTGGGGAGATCTCAAACGTGCAGATCATGCAAGAAAGCCCAAGAATTTACAGGAACTGGAGGCTTTTTGCCAAGAGGAATGGGCAGCTTTACCATCTGAGAAGATAAAGAGCCTCTTTCACAAAAGACTTCAAGCTGTCATTGATGTTAAAAGGGCGAAACATGGTATTAAGAACTGGGGTATGTAAACTTTTGATCAGGGTCATTTGGGTAGTTTCTGTTGTCATTATGATTTAAAAAGAGTAAACACAGTTGATTGATAATAAATGGCTTTAGCCAAACACTAACCACGAGTGAAAGAAAAGTTTTTGTGTTATCATTCATATTCGCTGAAAAATGGCAAAGAAATCATAAATTCTGCCAGGTTATGTAAACTTATGAGCACAACTGTAATATATACATCTCTTGGGCCACACTAGTGCGATTTCAGATGTGGCTTGAGTCACAGGTAGCATCCACATTGCATCACATAATCACACTGAAAGTCAGATCAAATTCTCGGCCACGAAACAGACGATTGCCAAAATGTGGAAGACGCCTATTCTCAACTTCGATGAAATGTAAAGTCGGGTGCACTGTACCCTAGTGAATGAGAAATTAACAGTGATTCTAACTAACAAACATGATAAATTTCTGCCTATCTGGCAGCCCTGGCTAGATAACTTTGCATCAACACAACTGCCTACACTCTTCCTGGAATTGTAATCTAGTATGACATGGGGTATAGAGATGATTTTTGACATTTAGGAGAGAAGTATCAGAATTGGCCTGGGTGGCAAGTGGTTAAGGTTTAAAAGAGAAGTAAAGGAATTATTTATTTATTTTTTTTGATTCATACTTACCTAGGTGGATGCAGCATGGGTCCAATGTTGCATATATTCCCCGGCGCCTTAGCACTGAAAACCGAGCGATCAAACATCGTCGATCACTTTCAGAGCTCTATGAGCAGGGAGCTGCAGACTGTCAGTCACAGTTCTACACTTTGCTCCCTCCTCGCTCATTGGAGTGCAGAATTGTGGACGGGGTGGAGCGGGCCATCTCAGGCTCTCAGCGGCTGAGATGGGTGTCAGTCCAGGCACCTGGCGGATCCAGACTCTGTGGTCAGGATGACGTGGTGCCTGGACTGACATTAGTGACGTCAGCAGAAAGCGGACTTCAGACCGCTCTCTGCTGAAAACGAGTCACAGGAGTGCAAAACGAATTGCCCTCCTGTGACCCATAAGAGTAGTACCGCTAAATGAGCTTAGGCTGGACTTCTCCTTTAATACTTGCAGAGAGAAACTCTTTTTGAATTTGTTTCAGTTATTTAATAATCCTCTTGCACTGTGTAAGTGTCCATTTTCCTTAAAGGGGTTGTAAAGGTAAAAATTTTTTCACCTTAATGCATTCTATGCATTAAGGTGAAAAAACTTTTGACAATACCGCCGCCCCCAGCCCCCCCGTTTTACTTACCTGACGCCTCGAATCTTCGCTGCTCGTCATCTTCATTGCAGCTCAGCCTGGTCGCTGATTGGCTGCAGTGGATGGATTGAAAGCAGCGCAGCCATTGGCTCGCGCTGCTGTCAATCACATCCGATGACGCGGCGCGCCGGGGGTCGGGGCCGAGTGATACAGCGAGCGGCTATAGCCGCCGGCTGTATCACGGGAGCGCGCCCGCAAGCACTCACCACCGTGCGAGGGAGCTCGCATGAAGGTGGTAAATGCTTGCGGGGAGGAGCTGAAACAGCCGCCGAAGGACCCCAGAAGACCAGGTTCGGGGCCACTCTGTGCAGAACGAGCTGCACAGTGGAGGTAAGTATAACATGTTTGTTATTTTAAAAAAAAAAAAAAAAAAATAACTTTACAACCCCTTTAAAGAAGAATAAAATACAAGTAAAAGAAAGTCGGATCAAAATCTGATCACAGCAGTGTGAACCTAGCCTTCAAAAACTTCCTCACTGCAGAGACCAAAAACACCAGAGCACTGAGTATTCAAGATACAATGTTGCAAATTCTCTCCCACTTGTTGTATTGTAACATTTGACTTACAAACCTCCATGCTGATTAACCCCAGTCCGCTGTGATAAGCTTCAAGTAATTGTAAAGCTTTGTGTTTTGTTTTTTTTTTTTTAAATAACATACATATCATACTTACCTCCACTGTGCAGCTTGTTTTGACCCCAAACCTGCTCTTCTGGGGGTTATCCTCCTCGCACCTGATAAACCCCTAGGAGAAGTGCTCTCCCGGGGGGGGTTACATTACAGGCGCGCTCCCGAGTCCAGCATTTGCATCCATAGACACGAATGCCGGACTCAGCCCCGCCCCTGCGTCATTGGATTTGATTGACAGCATCGGGAGCCAATGGCTGAGCTGCTATCAATCTATCCAATCAAGAGCCGGGACCCCTTGCAGAGAGGGAGAATGCGTCTCCGCCAAGGGGATGAATGGGCTCAGGTAAGTAAAATGGGGGGGCTAGTCACTGCCAGAAGTTTTTTCACCTTAATGCATAGGATGCATTAAAGGTGAAAAAAAAAAAAACACGAGGGTTTACAACCCCTTTCAGTCTTTAGGCCCCTTTCACACTGATGCGGTGTGGTTTGACAGGTTTGGTGCAGGTTAGCTGCACTTTCCCATAGAGTTCTATTATGTCCTGTGAGTTTGGTGTCCAATCCACAGGACTCTGAAGACATCCAGTACCAGCTCTGTTGCTCTTTTTGCTCCTGCTTTCCTGCACAGAGCTCTCAAGCAGCGGTGTCCCCCTCCAGCTGCTTCCTGACTGGCACTAGCTTCCTGGTCTTCTGCTGAGCGGCTGCCCTGCTGTTTACTGAACACAGGAGATCGCCCGTATGGCACAGACCCTATTCATAGAACACGTTCTATGCATTCAAAGAATGATTAGATAAGGTGGAGATTGTGACATCATTGCCCTGACTCTCCATTTTGTCCAATTAGAGAACCGATTGCATTCATTGGGAGAAGCCCAAAAAGTGTTCCCCGAATGGCACGAGTGAGCAACCTTCTGTGTTCACAATGCAGCCACTCAGCATGGGAACCAGAAGTTAGCAGCAATCACTGGATCAGCAGTGCATACTACAGTGATTTCCAGTCTCCAGGGGATCCCACAGGTATGGCACACGCATACCTTTATTACTCGGGGTGTTGACGTTGATGTTGCCAATCACACATATATATATATATATATATATATATATATATATATATATATATATATATATATATATATATATATATATATATATATATACACACACACACATATATACATACATACATACACACACACACACACACACACACACACACATATATACACATATACACACACATACACACACGTGTTGTAAAAATTCAATAATATTGACAGAAAAAAAAAGTTCATATGTGACAGTAAATAGTAGGGGCGCACCGAATGGGTTTTTTGATGCCGAAACCGATACCGAAAATGAAAAATACACTAGGCCGAAAACGACTGTTTTTAAAACATTTTTACATAAAAACGTATTTTTATATTTTAAATAAAACCTATACATTTTTATATAACACATTGCTAATAGTATTAGCAAAATTTCCATGTGGTGCACCTCTAGCAGATATGATACAGGAGATGGTCAGAGACTGCAGACGTAGTACAGGAGATGGCCCTGGTCACACTGAAGTGTGCCAATCAGCTTCTAACTTCAGCTTATTAGGTTTAGCTTTGACAATAAAACCTGGAAGCTGATTGGTTTCTGTGCAGAGCTGCACCAGATTTTGCGCTTTCCAGTTTTCAAACATCAATCCCACCGTTCTGACTTCTAAATCCCAGAAGATGCCTTGTTAGAAGTATTGTTAACATTTGCATATTTTTCATACTGTTTATCAGTGGCAGTTGGTGCTCAAAATTTTTAGGGGGCGCAAACGAACTGAAAGATTTTGAAAAATACTGAAACAAAAACATCAAATGCAGCCATCTGTGCCCAATCATATGCAGCCGAGCCGTCTTACCGTAGCTCTGCAGCGAGCTCCGCTCCAGCGCGTGTCTCCTCTGCTCCTCTTCCTAACCGCCAGGCATCCAATAGGGTTGCCCGGCGCTTTGGCCAATCAGGAAGCAGGTCTAACGCCCTGCCTCCTGATTGACAGGGAGAAAGGTTAGTGTGGAAATAGAGAAAATTATTTCGCTATGGTCACACAATTGGGTGGGATCAGGGCACACTCTCTGCGCCCTGAGCCCACCCTATTTGGAAGCCTATTAAAGCCTCTGGCTCTAATCAGGTGCTTCAAAAAGTACCACCCCCTCCCACCCCCGCCATAGGAATCCATGCGTCCGGCATCCTGAAAGGGGCGGGGCACATGGATGGGGGGTGGCACCCGTGGGTGCACTGACAGTTTAAACTCTTAGTTTCTAATAGGAGTTTCCGTTAGTAAATTGTATTTGTTTTGTCAGCAGAAAAAAAGTCATGTTGGATTGACAACCATCCACACAGGTAGGTACAGCCAGGGATGAAGGGGGGAGGGGGGGGTTAACTCCTTGTATACCAGCAGACTATACAGGATTATTTATTCCTGGAGTTCTTCTATTTCAGGGTGTGATCTGATTTATGACAGCATGCTCCGCTCATAGAACCCCCAATACTGTGAGGTGTGTAGAGGGCCCTGTCCCAGGAGATGGTATGACCCGCACCCACTGTACACAGACCCCCGCACAGCGGGCACAGATGGAACGTCCCAGCCCTATAACCCTCAGTGTGTTGAGCACGGTCTCGCACACTCACCCCAGGTTCATGGCCTCCGCTCCCCTCGCTCTGTCATTCAGAGTCCCCGGTGTGATGCCGCGCTCTCTCTGTCAGCCTCCTCTATCCGCACCGGCCTCAGGCATCCTGCGCTCAGCACTTCCCGGACTCCCCACTGTGTACCCTGGTTGCTGCCACGGTTTAACACACCTCGGGTCATTGGAGAACGTTTCAGCCAATCGGGGCCCGCGTTACTTGCCGTGGTGACGGGAAAGAATTGTACAATCAGCTGTCGGGTTGGCTGCTTGCCAGGAGCTGTTGAGCTCCCGGGTGCCATATTTGAGAAGGGCGGATTGTGGTGTGTTATTATTTTAAGTGTCACACCTACCAACCAGAAGTGATTTTCACGTAGAATGTTAATGGGAGGTTATGAAGCAAGTCATTCATTGTGCGTGCATTTTATTCTGTAGGCTGGATATAAAATATTATGACAACCTTTGTATAAAGTGGAATAATGGCAACATAATAAAATAGCATATGGTTTAGTCTGCCACTAATCTACCTAAACCCAGAAGCCAAACATGTCTAAAGCCTCGTACACACGATCCGATTTTCCACAGACAAAACCTCTGACTTTTGTCCGAAGGCGTGTGCCTGGATTTTGTCTTGCATACAAACGGCAAGAAATTGTCAGCCAACAAACATGAACGTAGTGACGTACTACATGGTTTTTCAGCTCTTTAGCGCCACCCTTTGGGCCCCTTCTGCTAATTTTGTGTTAGTAGAAGTTTGGTAAGTGTTGATTTGCGCTTTTCATTTAACGCTTTTCAGTTCACGCTTTTCATTTCGTGCTTTTCAGTTTGTTTCTGAACGGCCGTTCATCAACCAGACATGTTGCGGAATCGGAGGAGATAACGTGTTATTTATTATTGGCCTTGGAGTTATTGCTTTGACCCAAGTCCAGTCCAGGAACAGGAGGAGGAGGAGTTCTTGGACCAAAAATTGGTTGCCTTATTAACCATGACCAATTATGTCATATGCCTTTGCTGCGGGAGCTCCAGGAGAATAATCCGGATGTTTTTCAGAATTATCTGCGGATGACGGACCCCTGCTTTCACCAACTCTTGGCATTTTTGACCCCCTATCTTAAGAAGCAGGACACATGCATGAGGCTTTTATTTTATTTATTTTTTTGTTGAATAATGATTTGTTATATTTTCTATATTTTTGGATGCATAGAATGCACTTTTCAGTTAGGCTCTATTGGCAGGTAGCATTTCTAATTTTATTTGTTTTTTTTTTTTAATGCACAATAAAAAAATTGTGGAGAATAATACTTGGCTATGTGTTTTACTTCAAATGACAGTTTGGGAGTAGGCAGTTACATTTTCAAAAATACAATGTAAAATTGACAAGGGGCACCAACATAGTTGTATCTTTGATCTTAAAAACTACGGGATAATGGTGTTGTGGTAACTTGCCCCAAAAAAAAAAAAAAAAAAAAAAAAAAGCATAATAATATTATTCTTGATATCACTAGAAAAAAAAAGCCTTTGAAGATTTGTTTGCAAAAACTCCATCAGTATCACCAGCAAAGCAGCTTCATTATTATCCTATTAAAAAAGAAGAGAATTGTGCGCTGCATTTCAACATTTTATAATTTGCCACGTCATGAATGTTAATTCTCCATTACGAACGCTAATTTACATGACCGACCTCTTCTGGCTCATCTTTGCTTCCGAGCATGCGTGTTTGTACTTTGGACTTTTGTCCGACGGATTTGTGTACACACGCTCGGAAAATCTGACAACAGACATTTGTCCACGGAAAAAATTTTATAACCTGTCATCCAATATTTGTCTGCGGAAAATCCGAGAACAATTGTCCGATGGAGCGTACAAAGGGTCGGATTTTCCCCCAACAGCCTGTCATCACACATTTCCTGTCGGAAAATCCGATCGTGTGTACGAGGCTATAGATTGCAGTTTAGCAGGTCTGAGGCTGGGTTCACATCTCTGTGCGGAGAGATTCACAGTAGTGGTCCGGTGCGTCCCTGTTCACCATTTCAGGTCCGATTTTATTCCAAATTTTTGGATGAATTCAGATGTGGTGGCTGCATTTGTTTTCCTAATGTAATATTAAAGAGGAAGTAAACTTCCATCACTGCCTTTTACTTATAGGTAAGCCTATAATAAGGCTTACCTATAGATAGTGTAAATTTCTCCTAAACGTGCACCATTCAGGAGATATTTATTGTACGTGCAGCCAGTGACATCACTGGCGCATGCGCTCTGAAGGATCGTCCACCGGTGTTGTTCCTTCCGAGCCCAGTGCAATGAACGGCGGCTCTTGTGCGCATGCGCCAGTGGGAGTGATGTCATTGCAGTCATAGAGCCGGAGTCCGCGAACCCAGATGCAGGGTGGGTGAAGATGAGAGCGCCTGCAGCTCTGACATCTCAGCGCTGGAATGCTTTGTTTTAAGGTAGTGTAACATAATGTGCTAGTATGCGATGCATATTAGCACGTTATGACTTTACCTTGCATGGTCCAAAAAAAAAAAAAAAAAAATGTCCAGCGGTTTGATACTGCTTCAAACCCAAAACCATAAATGTATTATATTGCAGCTTTCCAATCATTAGATGTGATGGCTGCATTCGTTTTCTTTTCTTTGTGTTTTTTCCCCTCTATTTTCACCTGGTGATCTGGCCAATAACACACCTTCTGTATTAGTGAGACACAACTCTGGAGGAATGAGAACAGGAGGCACAGCAAACAGCAGCATTGTCAGTCTTGGAAGGGGTAGGGGAGGGCAGTGTACTAGCAGAACCACCAACAAAATGAAGGCAAGCTCAAGCTCACACATTAAAATCGCTTATATCAAACAGTATTTTTTTTTCCTTTTGGGATAAGGGTTTTACATGAATAAATAAAAGCTGCCCTGCCAGTGTTAAGTGATTTGTCTCATCCGTGTAAACTGATACATTCTGCTGGAGAGCTTGTACTGTGAAAAACAACAGATTTGCTGACTGGGTCACCAGATAAAAATATTATTATTATTATTATTATTTAAGGTACTTATATAGCGCTGTCAATTTACGCAGCGCTTTACATATACATTGTACATTCACATCAGTCCCTACCCTCAAAATAGAAGAAAACAAGCCTAAAAAAAGAAAACAAATGCAGCCATCGCATCTGAAAATTGGAAAGCTGCAATATAATAAATGTTTGCTTTTGCGCTTAATACTGCTTTAAAATCTTAGCCTTTTTTAAAACGTATTTTTAGTTTAAAGTGGTTGTAAAGGCAGAAGGGTTTTTTTTAAATCTAAATGCATTCTATGCATTAAGATAAAATTACTTCTGTGTGCAGCAGCCCCCCTCAGCCCCCCTAATATTTACCTGAGGTCCCTCTCTGTCCAGCGATGTCCGAGATTCTCCCTTCTGATTGGCTGAGACACAGCAGTCGCGCCATTGGCTCCTGCTGCTGTCAATCAAAGTCAGCTAGCCAATCAGAGGAGAGAGGGTGCGGGGCTGGGTCAGGGCTCCATGTCTGAATGGACACAGGGAGCTGTGACTCGGCTTGGGTGCCCCCATAGCAAGCTGCTCACTGTGGGGGCACTCAATAGGAGGGAGGGGCCAGGATCACAGAAGAGGGACCCAAAAAGAGGAGGATCCAGACTGCTCTGTGCAAATCCACCGCAAGTTAGCAGGTAAGTATAACATGTTTGTTATTTTTATAGGAATAAAAATGAGTCTTTACAATTACGAGCATAATAAAATGAACGTTCTCCAGTAAACTATATGTTCAGATTCCTACCCCAACCCTTTGCTGTTTACAACTTTCAATGCTGCTGGCTCCTGCTCTCTCACTGCTGCTTCGCTAAACTTCCAGTCTTCACAGGAAAGAGTTAAAGTGATTGTAGAGGCTATTTTTTTTTTTTTTAAACTAAAATAACAAACATATTATACTTACCAGTTCTGTGTAATGGCCCAGATCTGTGCTCTGGCAATGTAACTCTTGTGCACATCCGTGGAAGTGATATCATCCCATCCCCGCCATTCAAGCAGCCAAAGACAGGGAACCCAAAAGGGGCACAGGGCAAAGATGGAAACACCCGGGACCTGCTTTAAGCAGTTGGTCAGTATACCTAGTGAATATACCTGTATAGCCTCGTACACACGATCGGACTTTCCGACGGAAAAATTTCAATGACAGGCTGTTGGCGGTAAATCCGACCGTGTGTACGCTCCATCGGACAATTGTTGTCGGATTTTCCGCAGACAAATGTTGAATGGCAGGTTATAAAATTTTCCGCGGACAAATGTCTGTTGTCGGATTTTCCGAGCGTGTGTACACAAGTCCGTGGGACAAAAGTCCAAAATACAAACACGCATGCTTGGAAGCAAGGACGAGCCAGAAAGTGGTCGGTCCTGTAAACTAGCGCTCGTAATGGAGAATTAACATTCACGACATGGCAAATTATGAAATCTCGAAATGCAGCGCACAATTCTCTTTTTCTTTAATGTGATAATAATGAAGCTGCTTTGCTGGTGATACTGTTGGAGTTATTTTTTTTTAATTTGGGCAAGTTATCACAATACCATTATCCCGTAGTTTTTAAGATCAAAGATACAATTATGTTGGTGTCCCTTGTCAATTTTACATTGTATTTTTTTAAATGTAACTGCCTACTCCCAAACTGTCATTTGAAGTAAAACACATAGCCAAGTATTATTCTACAAAATTTTTTTATTGTGCATTAAAAAAATAATATATTATAAGATAGGGGGCGCTATAAACCTCGAAAAATTAAGTGCTATTAAATTAGTAGACAGTTTGAAAGCAAACACACAAAAACAACATCAGCGATATATGCCACAATATGTTAATGTGCTAAATGTAAAATTAGATGTGTAATGATTGACATTCACAATATAACATCCATAGTGCAAAAATAATCCAAATTTGACATTCGTGATAATTAATTGTCCCAATCCAGTGAAGTAATTAGAGCAATAAAAAATATTGAAAAAAATATATTTAGAAAAAAGCAAAAAAACAAAGAAAACACCACAACTCTTCATAGATGCATCAAAATCTTGTAGATGGTATAAAGATTCCGTCACCAAAGAAGAAGAAATACACCTTGAAATAATAGATATCTGCTTACCAGATACCAATGACTCCTTTAACTAAAAAGAGAGTCATTAGCGCTTGTACAGGATTGTGCCTGTTCACATGAAGGGCTGGGTGGCTGGGTGGTGCTTTAGGCATAGATCCCTCCCGTCCCATTCATTCAGGATAGGAAATATAGGAAACAAAAAGGAGTCTCCATAGCATAAAAACGTTTAATATAAAGAAAAAAAGACAATAAAAATAGCCAAATGGCCATTTACATTGTTCGGTGCCTACCCGGCACTGGGACTGCTCGTATGTCAGGGTGAATGGTGTCAGAAACCCATCGCGTCACATCATGTGCGGCGTGTGTTCCACCCAGTACGCATAGTCAACCAGAGAATCCAGAAGTTGGCAAGCCAGGAAGGGAAAAGGACACGTGACCACGTACCGCTCCGATGTACGTTTCGTTGTGAACGTCTTCAGGGAAGCGTACATTGGTCACTAGGTAACAGGTATTTATAGGGAATAAGGGCGGGTAAATTGACTTAGTAAGAGAACCCCGCCTCCTTACCAATAAAGTTTGTTTGCCGAACATTACGCACGGAGTGACCAGGAGACAAAAGCTCCCTCTAGTGGCCACATGTCATAATGGTCCGGATAGTGACTATAATGGGGGAATATTAGTAACTCTCATTTAATCACCTTGCATTGGGTGCTAACCCTATTGGTCAATTTAAAAGACAAGCGAGAATAATTCGTAGCAACAAATATATTGAATATTAAGATATGAATTGACACATGGGATTGAAAAAAATTAATTCATAGAAAATCTTGATTACAGCCAATGATAATAATTGAAGTAAATTGTCATAATTATTGGAGAGGGAGAGAGTGTATATAACTAATTACCCTGTCACTCTGAGCAGCCACAGTCTCGGTTAACAATGCACCAGATTGCAAAATCAATCAATAAGAATTAAAAAAAGGTGCTTGTAGACAAACATCCACCTCAATTAGAAAAAATACCATTAGACCATTGAGAATCTAGCCAATAAAATACAGTTGACATCAGAAACCTGATTTATACATTGAAATAAATCAAATTAAGATTAAGTTAAAATACTGGAAGTAGACCCCATTAGTAGTTCCATTCATAGATCCATACCTATCATTCTTATACTAGTCATTGGTTAGAAAACAGTTAAGGTCTATATCTATGTTCATCCCATAGGGTTGCATAGTTTGTAACTTATAGAGCCAGTAGGTTTCGTTTTTGGATACTGCCCTTTTCATATGGGTACCCCTCCAATCCCTTGAGATTTTATCAATCCCATAAAATGTACATAGTGATGGATCACTATTGTGGTACAGTTTAAAATGTCTGGAGACACTATGGTTGGGGTAACCATTTTTTATACTCGCAAGATGTTCGTTGATTCTTACTTTCAGTTGGCATGTGGTTCTGCCCACGTACTGCAAAGAACATGGGCATTCCAAAACATATCTCACGTGGTCAGAATCACACGTTATAAGGGGTTTAATATTGAATTGTTGCTGGGCTACTATAGAATTAAATTGGGACTTCTTTTTCTTGGAGCCTGGTTTTCTTGTTATTTTGCACGCGTTGCATCTAGTGCAAAAGTGAAACCCTGATCCATCCAGAAACGTAGGTAGTTTCCTAGGTGGATCAGGTACATTAGGAGCTAGTCGAATCCTAAGAGTGGGTGCCTTACGATAAATAAATTTTGGTTTGTTTGGCAGTAGAGACTGTAAATCTCTATCTTTCAACAGGATTGGCCAAAATTTCTTAAAAATACCTTCCACTTTTCTATATTGTCGATGAAAACCGATATAAACGCACATTCGTCTTTGTATTCTTTTTTTGGTTTGGGAGCCAGCAAGGTTTGCCTATCCATATTTGACACCTGAACAACCAATTGGTCCAAAACATGGGCCGGGTAGCCTTTTTCTAAAAATCTAGTGGTAAGAGTTTCTGCTTGTGCAAAAAAATCTGTATAATTTTCGCAGTTCCGCCGTATGCGCATGTATTGCCCTTTGGGTACAGCCCCAATCCATTGCGGATGGTGGCAACTGTGTGTGGGGACATAGGCGTTACGGTCTGTTTCTTTAAAGAAAGTTTTTGTACCAATAGTGGAACCTTGTTTAAAGAGTGTTAGATCCAAGTAATTCACTGTTGACAAGTTATATTCTGCTGTGAATTTTAAGTTGTATCTATTGTGATTCATATATTCCATGAATTCCACAAAACTTTCCTTCGTTCCCTCCCACAAAATGATAACATCATCGATGTATCTTTTATACAACAGAAGTGATTGGGGTCTGTTGTTATAAATGGTTTCTGATTCCCATTTATTTAGCGTGATATTTACCCACACTTGGAGCGTATCGAGCTCCCATAGCTACTCCACCTATTTGGTTGTAGTACTCATTAAGCGCCCAGAAATAGTTATTCCCCATGGCCATAGATAGTCCTTCTAACAAAAATTTGATTTGCGATTGTTTTATGGTGGATTTGCTTGTGAAGGCCCACCTTACTGCTTCCAACACGTCTATCTGACGTAAGTTTGTATACAACGACTCAATGTCTATTGTCACTAATAAGGTTTGATCAGTGACAACCACAGATTGTAGCAAGGTAATTAATTCCCGACTATCTTTGAGATAGGATTGGCTCTGTGGGACAAGAGGCTGGAGGAAAGTATCGACGTACTCCCCCACCCTAGAGTACAGAGAGCCAATCCCACTCACTATTGGGCGGCCTGGTGGGTTATCCTTATCTTTATGTATCTTTGGCACTATATATAGTACCGGAATTCTGGGTGTGGTGAGGTTAAGATAATCTGCTTCTTTCTGGTTTAATATTTTTTTATTAATTCCTTTAGTGATCCATATTAATAAATCCTGTTTAAGTTTTGTGGTAGGGTTACCTTTGAATTTTTTATATGTCGTAGTGTCGTTCAGCAATCTCTCTAATTCTTTATTATAATTTTCTTTGGTTAATACTACCAATCTTCCCCCCTTATCTGCGGGTCTTACCACTATCTGTTTATTATCTTCCAATTTTTTAATGCCCTCCCATATTTTTTGGTTATTTTGATGTTTCGATATTTCTATTAGATGTACCTCATCCTGAACCATATTCCTAAATACTTCAATGTGATGGTTTGAGCCTTTTTTAGGATTGAAGACAGAATTGTTTTTCAAAGTGCTATGTGCGAATGGGTCCTTAATCTCCTTATTGATAGGGTTACTCTTTTGGCCTGAAAAGTGCTTTTTGATATTTAATTTTCTTATATATTTTTCAATATCTACAAACAAGTTGAACTTGTCTATATTTTTATTTGGTGCAAACTTCAGTCCCTGTGCTAAGACTTCTAATTCTGACTCGGAAAATTCTATAGTAGTTAGATTAAATAATCTAGATTTTAGTTGTTTCTCTTCCTTTTTCTTCCTCCCTCTGCCTCTTCTACCTCTCTTTCTACTTGTTCTATATAACTCTGCTGGGGATTGGTTGGGATTCTGTATGGCTCTTTCCAGTCTCTCCATTCCCCCCCTCCCTGTGGCGGGTATGTATTATGCCCTGGTCTGCCCCTAAAGTTGCCCCTTGGGCATCCCCTTGGGGGTCTGTAGGGGTATTGGTTACGGTTGTTGCTATAGTAACCATAATCGGGAGGTCTGTAGTCTAAAGGGGCGGGTCTGTTGTAATTATGCCCCTGGTACGGGGAATTATAGGTTGGTGGATAAGTTTGGGGATGGGCCTTAAGTGGGTTGTATTGACTGTGACCTGCTTTATTATGGGCCCTCTGGGGTGTACTAGGGTCCCTTGTCATTTTTGATGTCAAATTAGCTACAGTATTATGTACTTCAACTTCCCTCTCTGCTGGTGATTCCTGGGTGGGGCTTGTCTGTAGATTATCTTGCCATTTATAAACCCTATTTTCTTGGTAGTCCTTAATGTCTCTGAAATACTTTTTTAAGTTTTTTGTCCTTTATTTCCCCATCATATTTTGCTAGATGGGTACTCAGTTCTTTAGCCTTATCTGAATACTCTTTAGAAGACATAAATGGTTCCATAGTTGTCCTGAGTTCTTTAATTTTAGATTCCAAGACAACTTTTTTAGCTTCACGACTTCTAACCATCATTTGCATTAATTTCTGTTCACGGGCGTTGAAGAATTGATACCACTCATCAAGTAGTCTCAAGTCCTCAACCCCATCATTCGGACTGACGTCCCATCTTAAACTCCTGGGGGTTAGGTTTTTGCCTATATACATCTCCAGGGATGCAATATCCCACCACAGCCTAATTTGTTTTTCAGTGTCATATTTTAATTGTTTGAATCCTTTCTCCAGATCCACATTAGTATTAGGTGTTTGATGAAAAATCTCTTCTACATTGTACTGTCTATTTTGCATGAAATTAAAAACATCCATGGCTGCGGTAGGTAAACACGTTCAAAAATAATAATTGAACCGAAACAATAATAATAAACAGTACCTCCGCGCCAGTGGTGACAATAAAAAATTGTGAAAAAATAATAAAAAATAGACCAATATGAAAGATCCGTGCAATATCTATAACAGAGTGGATCACCCGTGAATATTGCCATGTATTCAAAAAAACTCCCAAAAACACCAGTAACAAGTTGCTCCCCTTATTTGAACAGAAAGGTCAAATCTAGAAATATTATAAGATAGGGGGCGCTATAAACCTCGAAAAATTAAGTGCTATTAAATTAGTAGACAGTTTGAAAGCAAACACACAAAAACAGCATCAGAGATATATGCCACAATATATTAATGTGCTAAATGTAAAATTAGATGTGTAATGATTGACATTCACAATATAACATCCATAGTGCAAAAATAATCCAAATTTGACATTCGTGATAATTAATTGTCCCAATTCAGTGAAGTAATTAGAGCAATAAAAAATATTGAAAAAAATATATTTTGAAAAAAGCAAAAAAACAAAGAAAACACCACAACTCTTCATAGATGCATCAAAATCTTGTAGATGATATAAAGATTCCGTCACCAAAAGAAGAAGAAATACACCTTGAAATAATAGATATCTGCTTACCAGATACCAATGACTCCTTTAACTAAAAAGAGAGTCATTAGCGCTTGTACAGGATTGTACCTGTTCACATGAAGGGCTGGGTGGCTGGGTGGTGCTTTAGGCATAGATCCCTCCCGTCCCATTAATTCAGGATAGGAAATATAGGAAACAAAAAGGAGTCTCCATAGCGTAAAAACGTTTAATATAAATAAAACAAAAAGTACCCCAGATGAAGTCTTATAAGACGAAACGCGTCGGGAGACTCCACTGCCTGCCATAATTTTACTTGAAGCGCTTTTTTTACTACGGAAATGTAAGTTGTTTACTTATTTTAATAAATCTGTTTTACAAAACGGTATTATGCTATGTGGCCCCCCTTCTTTATTCCTATATGGGCTATCCATCTGAGATGATCTATGGGAAGGTTTGCCATCCATTCTAAAGTTCCGTCAGGAGTCTGGATATGTCTTGGAGTTTTGTTGCCATCTAATCGTGAGGTCCTTCCTTTTGATTGCCTGTTGTGGTTACAAGCTAGATTGACTCATTGAACATACGTTCTTATGAGTTCAATCCTTCTGGTAAGCCTTCACTTTTTCTTTATGTGGAGGGTCCATCACATCTTTGCATGCGTTATCCACGTGGTGAATAAGGAATTATATACCTTTTTGGACTAACATCAGCCTTTTTCAGTCTAAAAAACACCTGAAGAACATCAGAGACTTTATTTGTTAATTTGTCATACTTTGTATTTATTGTTGATCGACATAGACGTCTTCTTTACTCTTATAAATCTATATAAGCTTTTTAAATCTACAGCGCTACACTTGTCTATGCACTGAAATCTTGACAAAATCCTTATTTGTTGTGTGAGCTGCTTTTCTGTTGGGTAAGCGCAGGGTACATTTTTCTCTTTTTGGTTTATAAATAAAAAAAGACAATAAAAATAGCCAAATGGCCGCTTACATTGTTCGGTGCCTACCCGGCACTGGGACTGCTCGTATGTCAGGGTGAATGGTGTCAGAAACCCATCGCGTCACATCATGTGCGGCGTGCGTTCCACCCAGTACGCATAGTCAACCAGAGAATCCGGAAGTTGGCAAGCCAGGAAGGGAAAAGGACACGTGACCACGTACCGCTCCGACATACGTTTCATTGTGAACGTCTTCAGGGAAGCGTACATTGGTCACTAGGTAACAGGTATTTATAGGGAATAAGGGCGGGTAAATTGACTTAGTAAGAGAACCCCGCCTCCTTACCAATAAAGTTTGTTTGCCGAACATTACGCACGGAGTGACCAGGAGACAAAAGCTCCCTCTAGTGGCCACATGTCATAATGGTCCGGATAGTGACTATAATGGGGGAATATTAGTAACTCTCATTTAATCACCTTGCATTGGGTGCTAACCCTGTCGGTTACGCGTGCAAAATAACAAGAAAACCAGGCTCCAAGAAAAAGAAGTCCCAATTTAATTCTATAGTAACCCAGCAACAATTCAATATTAAACCCCTTATAACGTGTGATTCTGACCACGTGACGTATGTTTTGGAATGCCCATGTTCTTTGAACCACACGCCAACTGAAAGTAAGAATCAACGAACATCTTGCGAATATAAAAAATGGTTACCCCAACCATAGTGTCTCCAGACATTTTAAACTGTACCACAATAGTGATCCATCACTATGTACATTTTATGGGATTGATAAAATCTCAAGGGATTGGAGGGGTACCCATATGAAAAGGGCAGTATCCAAAAACGAAACCTACTGGCTCTATAAGTTACAAACTATGCAACCCTATGGGATGAACATAGATATAGACCTTAACTGTTTTCTAACCAATGACTAGTATAAGAATGATAGGTATGGATCTATGAATGGAACTACTAATGGGGTCTACTTCCAGTATTTTAACTTAATCTTAATTTGATTTATTTCAATGTATAAATCAGGTTTCTGATGTCAACTGTATTTTATTGGCTAGATTCTCAATGGTCTAATGGTATTTTTTCTAATTGAGGTGGATGTTTGTCTACAAGCACCTTTTTTTAATTCTTATTGATTGATTTTGCAATCTGGTGCATTGTTAACCGAGACTGTGGCTGCTCAGAGTGACAGGGCAATTAGTTATATACACTCTCTCCCTCTCCAATAATTATGACAATTTACTTCAATTATTATCATTGGCTGTAATCAAGATTTTCTATGAATTGATTTTTTTCAATCCCATGTGTCAATTCATATCTTAATATTCAATATATTTGTTGCTACGAATTATTCTCGCTTGTCTTTTAAATTGACCGACAGGGTTAGCACCCAATGCAAGGTGATTAAATGAGAGTTACTAATATTCCCCCATTATAGTCACTATCCGGACCATTATGACATGTGGCCACTAGAGGGAGCTTTTGTCTTCTGGTCACTCCGTGCGTAATGTTCGGCAAACAAACTTTATTGGTAAGGAGGCGGGGTTCTCTTACTAAGTCAATTTACCCGCCCTTATTCCCTATAAATACCTGTTACCTAGTGACCAATGTACGCTTCCCTGAAGACGTTCACAACGAAACGTACGTCGGAGCGGTACGTGGTCACGTGTCCTTTTCCCTTCCTGGCTTGCCAACTTCCGGATTCTCTGGTTGACTATGCGTACTGGGTGGAACGCACGCCGCACATGATGTGACGCGATGGGTTTCTGACACCATTCACCCTGACATACGAGCAGTCCCAGTGCCGGGTAGGCACCGAACAATGTAAGCGGCCATTTGGCTATTTTTATTGTCTTTTTTTATTTATATTAAACGTTTTTACGCTATGGAGACTCCTTTTTGTTTCCTATATTTCCTATCCTGAATGAATGGGACGGGAGGGATCTATGCCTAAAGCACCACCCAGCCACCCAGCCCTTCGTGTGAACAGGCACAATCCTGTACAAGCGCTAATGACTCTCTTTTTAGTTAAAGGAGTCATTGGTATCTGGTAAGCAGATATCTATTATTTCAAGGTGTATTTCTTCTTCTTTGGTGACGGAATCTTTTTATCATCTACAAGATTTTGATGCATCTATGAAGAGTTGTGGTGTTTTCTTTGTTTTTTTGCTTTTTTCAAAATATATTTTTTTCAATATTTTTTATTGCTCTAATTACTTCACTGGATTGGGACAATTAATTATCACGAATGTCAAATTTGGATTATTTTTGCACTATGGATGTTATATTGTGAATGTCAATCATTACACATCTAATTTTACATTTAGCACATTAATATATTGTGGCATATATCTCTGATGCTGTTTTTGTGTGTTTGCTTTCAAACTGTCTACTAATTTAATAGCACTTAATTTTTCGAGGTTTATAGCGCCCCCTATCTTATAATATTTCTAGATTTGACCTTTCTGTTCAAATAAGGGGAGCAGCTTGTTACTGGTGTTTTTGGGAGTTTTTTTGAATACATTGCAATATTCACGGGTGATCCACTCTGTTATAGATATTGCACGGATCTTTCATATTGGTCTATTTTTTATTATTTTTTCACAATTTTTTATTGTCACCACTGGCGCGGAGGTACTGTTTATTATCATTAAAAAAATAAAACAAATAAAATTAGAAATGCTACCTGCCAATAGAGTCTAACCGAAAAGTGCATTCTATGCATCCAAAAATATAGAAAATATACCAAATTAAATCATTATTCAACCAAAAAATAATGTAAATAAAGCAATAAGTCCAAGGCCAATAATAAATAACACGTTATCTCCTCCGATTCCGCAACATGTCTGGTTGACAAACGGTCGCTCAGAAACGAACTGGAAAGCACAAACTGAAAAGTGTGAAATGAAAAGTGCGAAATGAAAAGTGCGAATCAACACTCACCAAACTTCTACTAACACGAAATTAGCAGAAGGTGCACAAAGGGTGGCGCTAAAGAGCTGAAAAATAACGTAGCAGGTCACTATGTTCGTTTTTGTTGGCCAACAATTGTGTGGCCGTGTGTATGCAAGACAAGTTTGGGCCAACGCCCTTCGGACAAAATTCCACGGTTTTGTTGGCCAACAATCCGATCGTGTGTACGAGGCTTGTGTCTTTTTTTGGTTTATGTTGGTTGCATGCCCAGGACACATACAATTCGTAGTGAGCCCTCACCTGCTTTTCACAATGACAGAGGATTTGGAGGGACTGAAAGGGCCAGCGACTATCAAATCAATGATGGGTGAGGGGGGGGGGGTAAAATGCCAGGGACTACCAATGATTGCGGTATTGTTTTAGGTAAGGCTTAAAATGCCACTTACCGCCCATGTTGTGTGAATTTTTTTTTTTTTGGGGGGGGGGGTTAAATTGATTGATTGTAGGATTGTTTGGTGGGAGGAAGGGTAAAAGTGCCACTGACCACTATTGATTGTGGGATTATTTTTGAGAGGGTTAAAAGTGTTTTAAAGTGGAGGGCCACCCTAAAAAAAAATTGCATGAAAAATCCTAAAAAAATTTAAAAAAAAAACATTTGAAAAAATAAAACAATTTTAAACTTACCTAAACCCTTGTTGCTAGGCAGTCTCCCTAATCTGCCTCTTCCTATTCCACAGCGTGTTCTGCTCCTTGCTGAGCGGCCCCTTTGCCTTCTGGGAACTGTGTGTGTTCCCAGAACACCACGGGGCCATTCACAGAGCGCCGCGCCGCAGGAAACTGGCAGTGAAGCCGCAAGGCTCCACTGCCTGTTTCCCTTACTTAGGATGGCGGTGCCGGGACCCGAGAGCCGAGGGACGGGTCAGCCTCGGGCGGCCGACATCGCGGGCACCCAGGACAGGTAAATACTTATTTAAAGTCAGCAGCTACAGTGTTTGTAGTTGCTGACTTTTAATTGTTTTTTTTCAGGGACGGAATCCCGTTTTAACTATGATATCCAGCCTTTGCACACAATGCAATATCATCGTGCAGGGGACTTCCACTATTAATAAATTGCACTTGACTGTAGTGAATGACTTCTAACTAGTTAAAGCGGAACTTCAGTCATTTTTTTCATATTTCCATCTATTAAATCTTCTTCCCTTGTTGTTTTGACTTTGGATAGTAAAACATTTTTTTTTCTTTCAGTAAATACCTTATACAGCCAACTTTTGTTTCTTGTCTGGTAAAAAGCCTAGGCTTATGACATCATGCACAGCTCTCTCTCTCACTCTCCTGAGAGTTTGCCAGAAGGGAGGGGGGGGGGGGGGGTGAGTCATAAGAGGGCCAATGAGAGCTGCAGAGCTGGAGGTGTGCCCTGTGTGTCTGTGTAAATCCAGGAAGTAAACAGGCAGCAGCTTCAGCTGCCCATAGCTAAAATGACTGCAGGGAGATTTCTGCAGCATATTTGGCAAGTACAGAATTACAGTATATATACAATAATATGCAAAGTAGGTTGGAGGGAAGCTTCAGAATGACAAAGATGTTGTTATTACAAATTTTGTGAGCAGACTGAAGTTCCTCTTTAACCACTTCAGCCCCGGAAGATTTTACCCCCTTCCTGACCGGAGCACTTTTGCGATTCGGCACTGCGTCGCTTTAACTGACAATTGCGCAGTCATGCGACGTGGCTCCCAAACAAAATTGACGTCCTTTTTTTCCCCACAAATAGAGCTTTCTTTTGGTGGTATTTGATCACCTCTGCGTTTTTTATTTTTTGTGCTATAAACAAAAAAATAGCGACAATTTTGAAAAAACGCATTGTTTTTAACTTTTTGCTATAATAAATATCCCCCAAAAATATATATCCCCAGTTTAGGCCGATACGTATTCTTCTACATATTTTTGGTAAAAGAAATCGCAATAAGCGTTTATTGATTGGTTTGCGCAAAAGTTATATCGTCTACAAAATAGGGGATAGTTTTACGGCGATCAGCGATTTTTATCGTGACTGCGACATTATGGCAGACACATCGGACACTTTTGGCGCGATTTTGGGACCATTCACATTTATACAGCGATCAGTGTGATTAAAAATGCAATGATTACTGTGTAAATGTGACTGGCAGTGAAGGGGTTAACCACTAGGTGGCACTGTAGGGGTCAAGTGTGTCCTAGGGAGTGATTCTAACTGTGGGGGGGGGCTGTGTGTGACACGTCACTGATCACCGCTCCCGATCACAGGGCGCTGTGGCAGTGTCATTAGGCAGAATGGGGAGATGCTTGTTTACATTAGCGTTTCCCCGTTCTTCCTCACCGTGAGACGATCGCGGGTATCCCCGTGGACATCGAGTCCGCGGGACCCGCGATCACGATCACAGAGCTCCCAGCAGGCGTGCGCGTGCCCACAAGCCGCCTCTTGAAAGACTACGTACAGATACGTTAAACTGCCTGTACGTGCCCTTCTGTCGCAGTATATCTGCGTGAGGCGGTCGGGAAGCGGTTAAAGTGATTTAATGGTAAATTTTTTTTTTTTCATTAAAAAACATGTCATACGTACCTCCACTGTGCAGCTCGTTTTGCACAGAGTGGCCCCGAAACTGCTCTTCTGGGGTCCCCCGGCGCCTCTCGCGGCTCCTCCCCACATCTGATAATCCCCTTGGAGAAGCGATTCACCAAGAGGGGGTTACCTTGCAGGCGCGCTCCCGAGTCCAGCATTCAGCGTCCATAGACGCTGAATGCAGGACTTGGCCCTGCCCCCCAGCGCTCGCGTCATTGGATTTGATTGACAGCAGCGGGAGCTAATAGCTGCTATCAATCTATCCAATCAAGAGCCGAGAACCCCGGGTAGAGAGATAGCGCGTCCCCGTGGGTCAAGTTCGAGGGTTCAGGTAAGTAAAATGGGGGGGAACAACCACTTTAAAGCAGCGTTCCATCCAAAAGTGGAACTTCAGCTCATCTGATTCCTCCCCCCCTCCGGTGTCACATTTGGCACCTTTCGGGGGGGGGGGTGCAGATACCTGTCTAATACAGGTATTTGCACCCACTTCTGGGAATAGACTCCCGCGGGAGTCACGCCCCTTCCCGCACACCCCCCCCCCGCTGTCTCCTGGGAAGCACACGGGTCCCAGGAGATAGCGGGGACCACTTAGGATGCGGAGCGCGACTTGCGCATGCGCAGTAGGGAACCGGGAAGTGAAGCCGCAACGCTTCACTTCATGATTCCCTCACAGAGAATGGTGGCGGCAGCAGCCGAGAGCCGAGCAATTCATTGGGTTCGGCTGCCGACATCACTGGACTCCTGGACAGGTAAGTGTCCATTTATTAAAAGTCAGCAGTTGCAGTATTTGTGGCTGCTGTCTTTTAATTTTTTTTTTTACTCCCTCTTTAAGGACAAGCTCCAAAAAGCACCCCTAGCAGCTTCTGCTGTCCAAAAAAATAATTATCTACTCAACACTGTTCAAACATATAGAGAGAGTAACATTGATACTTTTGTATCTACTTTGTTTCATTCACCTGTTGATTAAAGCGGATCTCCACCCGATTTTTCTACATTAGCTGCAGCGGATTACCGCAATGTCCTAATGACAAAACGGCACTATATAGATGGAAGGCCAAATTACTACACCAGGCCCCACACCATAAGGGTAACGTCTTCCCACCTGATAGAGACACCTGTCCTGGCACTGACTACAGAGTCATTTTGAAGGAAAACAACATTGAACACCGATTTACCTCCACCATTTCTTTTCATACATTACACTTCACTCAGCCCAAAGGCATGGAGGGAAGGGAAGATGCTGTGTACTTTGCGAGGCCTCAAACACCCATGGTCCAGGCCCAGTCGCTAGGAGGGTTTTGTTACACGGTGGTCCTAACATAGTTACCCTGCCTCTTTGAAGGATAGACAAGAGCCACCAATCCACCCTTCCATCAAAACTTTCATCACCGGCCACCACCACTTCTTCTCCCAAACTCACTGCTCCTTCTTCCTTTACTTTTGCCCATTCCCTGTTCCCATTTACTGTAGAGGAACACCCTCACTCTCTTCTTTAAGAAATTCAGACCAAACAATTTACTAAACCAGCAACTTTTTTTACTGAACAAAGTGGTATAAAGATACAGTTCTTCTCCATTACAGCTCTCCCATCAATCACATGGCCATAGCTCCCAAATGTCCCTGATTTGGAGGGACTGTCCCTGATTTGGAACAATGTCCCTCTGTCCTTCTTTACTCCTCATCTGTCCCTCATTTTGGTCTGATCCATATAGTTGTATATAAAATGCACTTTTTATCTTTCAAAAAGTGTTTCCCAGAGCTAAACCTTTCATCCAATTTCCAAATTGCTGTATTTGTACGTTTTAAAAGCCAATATAAAGGAATAGTAGTGGTTAAAAAAAAGTCCTTGTGGATTTAATTAACCTTTTTTTTGGTTAATTCTCCTTTAAGGGGGTGTGGCAGGGGGCGTGTCCTATGCCTACATACATTTGTTAGTAGGTGTCCATCATTCCCATCTCAAAATATTGGGAGGTATGCATGGCCATTGCAACAGGTTAACACACAGGGCAGTCTTCCATTTTTTTTTATACATTTTTATTAATTTTCATACAAGCAAAAGAATACAAACACACCAGGTATGGTTAGTACTCCTTTTTAAATATTAGATTGCACTTGGGCTTAGCTGTGGTGCTCATACCTTTTATCCTTTAATAGTTCCCAACCAATGGTGATATGGCTCGCTATACAGTCCTCATTAAGGTTCTGCCACGCGGTAACCCCAGATAGTTGTTACTCTACAGCTTCTTGTGAATGGTCCTTCTCACTCCCACGACCAGCAACAACCAATCCTGGCCCAACCCCCTTCCTGTTTAAATATCCACTGCTACGGGAAGCACCACAGGCCAGACTGCAAACACACCACAGCAAATTAACCTCAAAGCCACCAACATTAACCCTTTAGTGACAATCACAAGTAATGTTTTAGGCACCTGCTATAAAAGAAATATAAAGATTGTTTTTGCTGACCTTTCCTTTTTAAAAAAATCCTTAACTGTCGTGCTGATGCTTTTGCTTTAATTTCTATTTTGGGTGAATACAAGTGAAGCAATAAGGACTTTTGACACTAACCAGGAGTAGCTCTAAACAGCCCAATCATGCGTGGAAGGCGGCTAACCGTATACCATTTTGGACTGTGTTATATATCCTTTCTGGAGGTCATCACTTAAAGTGTTACTAAACCCACAACAGTAAAATCAGTCGGTATTTGCATTAAAGCATGCTTGTTATACGCACTGTGGAACCTAAGGGGTTAATCCTCCGCATTGTGTAAAAAGGTTGTTTGATCCTGTCTTCTCTGAGCCTTACCTTCTTCCACAGTTCCCAATCCATCTCCTGATAGTACAGAGCCTTGGGGACACTCTGCACATGCTCAGTTTCGTGTGTATTGCTAGAGAGTTTTTTTTTTTATTCTTGGGAGAGTGCAAATAATCAGCACAGGACCAATCAGCACTGTCCAGACAGAGGGTCAGGGGTCCTGCAGTCTCATAGGACAGTCAGAGGGGAATGAAAACTCCCCAAAAAAGCTTTAACCAGACACTCATACAAGTCATAAGACTGCTATATTCTGCTGATGAGAAGAGGTATTTAGCAGTTTAGATTTACTAAAAGAATTTAATTTCCATGTTCTGTGTGCTGAAAGGCATATAGAGTAGGGTTGCCACTTTTTCCTCAAGCCAAACCCCAACACTTTAGCGGCGCACAGTAAAAAAAATTTTTTTTTAGCAAACACTATAGGATTGTAACAGACCTGGGACACCTTTGGGCACTCCAAAGAGAATAGTAATGTGACGTGCATAGTGCCCCCTCACCCTCCTATCAGGCCCTGTTCTAAAAAACATTCCTGCCTGAATATTGTGTCCGGATTTCGGGTGGACTGAAACCCAGACACATGATTCAAAACCCGAACTGTCTGGGTGAATCCTGGACAGGTGGCAACCTTTAGTATAGAGGCAGTTTTTTGCTAAACTCTTACTGAAAATGCATGTTTCCCTTTCTGCCTTTGGCTCTAAGAGCCCATTCACACAGGGGCAACTTTTGGATCCGACTTCAAGTCGCCCCAAGTCGCCCCTAGTCGCCTCAAGTCGCGCTACACGAAAAAATCAATGTAAGTGAATGGATCTGTCTTAATGCACACTACTGCAGTCGCTCCGACTTCAGAAAAGGTTCCTGTACTACTTCAATCCGACTTGAAGGCAACTTGTACCCATTGATTTCAATGGAAGTTGCCTCCAAGTCTGATCACTGTTCATACTGAGGCAACTTTACAGGAAGCAGAAAAGAAACAGAAAGTAATTTCCTCCACTAAACAGCCAGCCCCCTCCTTCTCACACACAGCTGATAAGCTCTGATTGGCCACTTGTAAAGTTCCCTGTCCTGGAGGCGACTTCAAGTTGTGTTGTAAGTTGCCCCAAGTCGTGCTGTGATTCATACTCAAGTCGTGTCCAAGTTGCCTCCCAAAGTCGTGCTGGAAGTTGTGTTGCCCCTGTGTGAATGGGCTCTAATTCTTTGAGATACTAACATAGAACATGCACTCAGAGCAAAGAAAATAAAAATAAAACAAATAATCTACATACTTGTTTCAGTGCGTTGAAGTCAGGGAACTATTACTTTGAAAAGGCAAGGTCAGCAATGTTAGACTCCATACTCATACCTCCCAACTTTCTGAGATGGGAATGAGGGACACCTATCAGCAAAAGCATACAGGCATAGGACACACCCTTTGCCACACCCCCTTAAAGGAGTATTGTACAAAAAAAAAAAAGATTGGTTAAACCCACAAGTGTTTTTTTTTTACCACTACTATTCCTTTATTTTGGCTTTTGGAATCTACAAATGCAGCAATTTAGAAATCAAATGAAAGGTTTAGCACTGGGAAACACCTTTTGATACATAAAAAGTGCATTTTATCTGTATAGATCAGACCAAAATGAGGGACAAATGAGGAGGAATGAGGGACAGAGGGACATTGCTCCAAATCAGGGACAGTCCCTCCAAATCAGGGACAGTTGGGAGGTATGCATACTTCCTCAGTATAAGTTCCATAGTTGGTGTAATACTTGCATCAGTGATGAAACATTGTAACACTTTGTTAGCCCCAAGCAGGGTGAGATGAGTTTGCAACAGAATGGAGTTATTTTGTTCTAAGGGTAGATTTAGATGTGCGTCTAAATTCCCCTTGCCTCTGAAGCTCGATCCACTTTGGGATCACACTCCAGAGGCTACTGACAGGCGGTGCGGAGGTGGGAGGCGGGTGAGTGGGAGAAAACTGCTGGTAGGTAGAAAGACGCATTTATGACAAGAGGTATACAGAGCCTCCTCTGTCATAAAAAGCCTGTCTGTCAGAATAAAAAAATATCCTTTCAGTTCCATTTTATATAAAGCTGAGAAAATGACGGGTTTCTTGCTCTTCCAGACAGGGCCATGCTGTGTGCTACAACAAAATATAGAGAGGGTTGAGATTTCCTATTTATAGAAGTGTTATAAATATACAAAGACATCCAAATGCAAGAGGCTCGAGACATGTTATAACTGTATGCATGTCATAAATATTACATCACTTTAAACTTACAGAAGTTGTTATGTTATGAAAAACATTTTATGTTGTGGAAGATTGCATTTCACATAAACTTCATTATCAAAGAACCTTGGGTGCATGACGATCTTATACATGTTTTAATTTCTAGGATTATGAAAGCAGGTGTTTTCTTACTTCAGTACAGATACAGTATCTCATAAAGGTTAAAGTGGTTGTAAACCTCTGAAATGACAAATGAACAAAGCATATCCTTCTGTAGTGTGCACTTGCCCTGATTTAAATCACCTAGTGTGATTTTCTGTCTGCTCAGTCATTTCTCCTCTGATAGTCTATGCAGACACCTGACAATCCCGGGAGATGGTTCCACCCAGTGGCGGTGCGTCCATTAAGGGCGAATGGGCACTGCCCCCTCTCTCCAGCCAACCCCTTTATGAATAATGGATAGATTCATGCATTGAATGATTAGAGTCATAGGCTCTAATAGGCTTCAAAAAAGGTGAACTCGGAGCACAAAGTAATGAGATCGCACTTCACCAGTAATGCGCTCACTTTTCTAACAATGAACCGCCAATCAGGAAGCGTTAAGTGTTACCCGTCACCTGAAATGACAGGCGCTGAAATGACAGGCGCTGTGATTGGACACCTATCAGGGGGAGGGGAGGAGATGCATGGAGGACACAGCTCACCGCTGTCTGACCCGCTGCCTGACCGGCCACCAAGATAGGGTAAGTGCCAGGCAGACGGCGAGTGTGCAGGGGGGCTCACAGTGGCAACTTTTGATGGGCACAGTGGCGGCATTTGATGGGCACAGTGGCAGCATTTGATGAGGCACAATGGCGGCATTTGATGGGCACAGTGGCGGCATTTGATGGGCACAGTGGCGGCATTTGATGGGCACAGTGGCGGCATTTGATGGGCACAGTGGCGGCATTTGATGAGGCACAATGGCGGCATTTGATGACACAGTGGCGGCATTTGATGGGCACAGTGGCGGCATTTGATGGGCATAATTGCATCATTTGATGGGCACAGTGGCAGCATTTGATAGGGCACAATGGTGGCATTTGGTGGCACAGTGGCGACAATTGATGGGCTCAATGGCGTCATTTGATGGGCACAGTGGCGGCATTTGATGGGCACAGTGGTGGCATTTGATGGGCACAATGGCGTCATTTGGGCACAGTGGCAGCATTTGGTGGGCACAGTGGCTGCATTTGGTGGGCACAGTGGCTGCAATTGATAAACACAATGGCTGCATTTGATGGCACAGTGGCTGCGTTTGATTGGCACAGTGGCTGCGTTTGATTGGCACAGTGGCTGCATTTGATGGGCACAGTGGCTACGTTTGATGGCACAGTGGCTGAGTTTAATGGCACAGTAGCTGCAATTGATGGACACAGTGAGGCTGTAATTGATTTTTTCAGAATTTTTCAGTTTGTTTGCGCCCCAAAAAAATTTTGAGCACCAGCCGCCACTGGCCCCCCCCTAACCTCCCCCCCCCCGCAGCACACAGCAAGCAAATGACAGCCTCAGCTGTGCAGACTGTTTAGAAGGGAATGTGTCCTTCCCTCCACTCAGGTCTCAGGTTACACTCAGCTCCCTGCTCTATGCTGTGTAGTATGTGACGTCAGATCCTTGCCCCCTGCCTTCTGAAGTTAAGAAATTTAATTCTGTAAAAGAGAGATTTCTGTAGATAAACAGGTACAACATACACTATATTGTCAAAAGTATTGGAACGTCTGCCTTTACACGCACATGAACTTTAATGGCACCCAGTCTTAAACTGTAGGGTTCAATATTGAGTTGGTCCACCGTTTGCAGCTATAACAGCTTCAACTCTTCTGGGAAGGCCGTCCACAAGGTTTAGGAGTGTCTATGGGAATGTTTGACTATTCATCCAGAAGAGCATTCGTGAGGTCAGACACTGATGTTGTACGAAAAGAAAAAGAATAAGATGGCGTAAGAACCAACACAGCAGAGTCTCTCGTATAAATAAGTCCAATATGATGTACAAAAATAAGTGAATAGTCAATGTAAATATACACCATCGGCAGCAACCCTGAGAGGAGAAGCAAGGTGCGCCAGACTAAGTGTAGTATAAAATACCATTTAATATGTTATATAAAAGAACAGCCAGATGGCTACTCACAAGACAGGGGGATGAAAAAGCATATGGGTATGATGCAGTCCAGAGTCACTGGAGGGTCCGTAGGAAATGAGCTGTGTCCCGATGACAATGGGGAGCCGCTGGCTGGCCGCTGGAGGAGGGGGCAAGGATGTAGTATCTATGGGCGATCGTCAGGCTGGTACCCCTGCAAATGGTGTAGAATCGGCAGCATGCAATGTCAGCAGCGTCCAGAGAGCCGAGGGCCGGAACCGGAATCAGAACTGATTGGTCGCCACATCACTTCCGGTCCCCGGAGCTTGCGTTCCATGCTGAGGTGCATTTCCAGTTCCAGCCCTTGGCTCTCCGGACGCTGCTACCTTGCTTTTCCCTACTGATGTTGGACGAGAAGGCCTGGATTGCAGGTTCTACTTAAATTCATCCCAAAGGTATTCCATCGGGTTGAGGTCAGGACTCTGTGCAGGCCATTTTAAGTTCCTCCACCCCAAGCTCGCTCATCCATGTCTTAATGGACCTTGCTTTGTTTACTGGTCCAAATCATTTGGTGAAGGGGGGATTATGGTGTGGGGTTATTTTTCAGGGGTTGGGTTTGACCCCTCAGTTCCAGTAAAGGGAACTTTTATGCCCCGTACACACGGTCGGATTTTCCGATGGAAAATGTCCAATCGGAGCGTGTTGTCGGAAATTCCGACCGTGTGTGGGCTCCATCGGACATTTTCCATCGGATTTTCCGACACACAAAGTTTGAGAGCAGGAGATAAAATTTTCCGACAACAAAATCCGATCGCGTCAATTCCGACCGTGTGTGGCCTGTTCCGACGCACAAAGTGCCACGCATGCTCCGAAGAAATTCCGACACGGAACAGCTTGGTCAGGTAAAATGAGCGTTCGCAATGGATACAGCACTTTCGTCACGCTGCAATGTTAAAAATGGTTTAATACAGCGCACTCTCTTCTTCTTCTTCTTTATAATGGGACAAGAATTAAGTAGTTTTGCTGCTCATATTCACACACACTTCTCACAAACTAATTTCTTTACTATTTTTCTGGATTCCCTCAATATATTTTGATATATTTTGATTTGTCACATCTGACATCATTTTTTTATTTTTTTTTTTTGGTTTTTAAGGCCGATTCATTTTTTTAGGGTTTGTATTTTTTTCAAGGCGTATTTGTGGTTTTTGGGATTTTTATTTGTACTCGTGAAAATTTTTGTGTGTGTTTTTTGGGTCAAGTTACCACAACACCATTAATATGTTGTTCTATTTAATCTGTAGGAGATTGTTTGGTGTTGTAATCCCTTGTTAATTTCACATTTTATGTTAGAAATGTACCTGAATCGTCACCAACAAACTGTCCTTTTTGGATGAAAACACACATAGGAGAGTATAATTTCCCAAATAAAAAACTTTTATTAAGGGGTCACAACTAAACAAAGAGGAAGGCAACCGCTGGAGAAACAGCAGAAATGGGTGAAGCCTTGGACCCCCAGGGCACACATCAATAATTTTCACGCAAAATTGGTGGCCTGAGGAGTCCTTATCTAAGGGAGTGCAGTCTGGTCCAGAAGTCCCAGAGATCCGGAAAGCAGCAGATGACATACATGTCCCCAGGCTGTGGTCATACAAGAGACTGCAGCTTTTGTCAGACCAGACTGAACCCAGGGCAATCACTCTCTGGTCTTCTTTCCACGCTTCCTTCCACGCTGTGGCTGTGGTGGTGGAGTTGTGGCAGCAGGAGGAGGAGGAGGAGGAGGATGGTCCAACTCAATCACGTCGGTCTTGGGTGTTAGTTCCCCACTCACCCCCTTACTTAGGACTTTATAAAGCAGGTCCTCACACAGCTTGCGTTGACCCTCCTGCATGCCCTGCAGTTTTGTGGCAGCCATGCAGGCAAAGGCCTCTTCAGGAGTGGGTAAGGCTCGGAGGGATGCAGAAGCCTCCTGAATCAGCCTGAGCACAGAATCCTGCATGGGAGTCGTCTTCCTCGCTCTTTTATATGGAAGGCGGAGGGGAGGAACCTGCGATTCGGTCAGGCTGCGACTTGTCCCAGGCTTCTCTTGGCTGACACTTAGCCCCGCCTCCTCCTGGCTGCCACTAATCCCCGCCTCCTCCTGACTGCCACATTCCACAACCTCCTCCTGGCTGAGGTCTTCCTGTGTATGAAAAAGGGACATAGTTTTAGTATTTTATTCATCAATCACACACAATTTTCACCTTCTGACTGTTGCAAATTGAATGTTCACAAATGTAACAGACTAGCATTCTGAGCCCAGCATTTTTCATTCTTGTCCCAATTATTTTTGCCCACTACTGTCTATTGATATGTAAAAAACTTTTTTCAATCAGCAATTAGTGATCAATACTAACATCTAGTAAACATCATTTCTTTATTGTCCTGAAATCTGTAGAAAAATGCTATATCTGACTCCAGCTGGGCTCCTCCACTTCTTCCTGGCTGGAAGGCCCAGGTTGGACATCGGAAGCCTCAGCTGGGGTGGAAGGAAGAGTGGAAGGAAGAGTAGAGAGGGATTCCCTGACTTCAGTCTGGTCTGACAGAAATCGCAGTCTCTCATAGTACCACAGCCTGGGGACATAAACGTCATCTGCTGCAGCTCCGGACCTCTGGGAATCCGTGACCTTCTTGCGCTCCCTAAGATAAGTGCTCCTCAGGCCACCAGTTTTGGTTTTTAAATAGGGGATGGTTGCTGTGCGGACCACCGGCTTCACCTACTCCAGCAGTTTCTCCAGCGCTGCCTGCCTCTTTTGTTTATTATTATAATGGGGGTGTCTCACCTGCCACAGACAGGGCAGCTCCCTGTATTTGTCTATGAACAGGGGGAGGAAGTTGTGGTCATTGAAGCCATCCATTTTCTCTGCAAGACACAACACAAGACAAACCCTAATGTCAGGCCAAACTCTCCTAATCTTGTTAAAATCTAGGCTTCTATTTCGAAGCAGTATAGGCCCAAGTTTAGATCTTACCTTCGTTATCACGATCGGCGCTTTCGATGCTCCTTCCACCGCTCATAGATCGTATGTAATACGCACGCGTGTTACGCTTTATACACACTGCGCATGCGTATAACTCCGCCCGCCCCTGACGTTCTTTCTAGTCTATTCCCCGCCCCTTTTCGTTCTGCGCAGTGGGGGAAGAGCACATGGCGGATACACAGCAGGATCGTGCTAATTATAGCAACGAGGAGGAGGAAAGCCCGGAGCCGGAAACGTCCCGATCCAGGAGATTTAAGGCCTCAAATATGTCCTTTGGGGAGATGTTGGAGATGGTGGACATCCTGAAGAAGGCCGACTATGACGGAAAGTATGGACCGTACCCCAACCCCAATGTCAGAAAGGCCAAGATAATTGCGAAAGTGGTCAAAAGTCTGCACCGGAAATTCGGGGTACGACAATCGAAAGATCAGCTCAGGAAGCGGTGGTCGGACCTCAAATTACGAGAACATGAGCAGCACAGAAAGATCCGGAGAGTGCTGCAAAAACGTAAGTAGTTGTCCGGTGTTCCTATTCTTTTTATGTTTCTTACGTTAGTGCTGCTCCATGTGCTTTTCTTACAAGTGTACATTTTTAAATGGCAACTTTCATGTTCATGGGTACATTATTCGTTCGTATCAAAGATTTTTCTTTCGGCCTCTAAAACACCATTGTTTAGGCCATATGCATTTGGCCACATTTTTTACGCCCTACTTGTCAGAAACTATTTTGGTTGTGTTAGATGGCTTTGTTACTAGAATGAAATGCAAACTAGATTCTGTGTAAGGAGAGGACACTCAGCAGTTTTCACATCTGGACACTGGAGCACTAGTGTGGGACACAAGAACACAATTTTTATTAGGGGGCCACACAGGTGCTCCAGTGTATACTATGGGGGGTCTCCATCTGTGAAGCTTGTACCAAACAGGTAAAGTATTGAAGCTTTACAAAGGACACTGAAAACGCTACATTTTTGCACTCGGCCAAAATAGACAATTGTACCCCACTTCCAAGCAATGTTTCCTATTTATAGTTCTGCCATCAAATCACTGTGTGCTAAGTATAGCATTTGTGTTTTACAAAAACTCGGAGGACACCCCTCATCCGAGGAGACCACAGACCCCCCACCTCTGGAAGAAGGGGAAATTCCCCCAAACCAAGAAGTGCAGGAGGATGAAGAAGACGTGGTGGAACTAGTCACCACAACAGGTGAGTGTCTGCGACCACAGGCTCAGGTAAGAGATGGATGCCGGCATATTTTTGATACCTGTTTTTGTTTGGTTTATCTCTTTTTAGGTGATCATGAGGTTGTGGATGAAGATCCTTTCACATCAGAAAGTGCCCAGATCCTGATCGGGGAGATCATGGGGTGTAATTTACAATTGGAAAACCTAAAGAAAAACATCAATGATGTTATCCAAAAAAATAAGAACATCATTGATGTTTTGGGGCGAGTTTAAAACCCCTCCCAATCCCTTGGTTTTTTGGTGTGCTCCAATGTTCAAAATGTTTGCAAGATTTGTAGAAAAACCTAATTTGTAGGATGCACACAGTGTGCCAACATGTGCTATCTGCCATCACGGGAGATCAATGGACGCGTTTTGGGGGTGCAACCCCTTCCTCAATAATAAAGTAGCTGAGAGGAAGGGGTTTCTCCCCCAAAACACGTCCCTTGATCCCCCGTGATGGCAGCTAGCACATGTTGACATTGGTAAATTGGTGTTCATCTTCCAAATTTGTCTTTTCCTGGGGTGACTTTACCCCATATGAACGCAATATCAAACACAGTTCTTAAATACTCATGTCTGATATTGCCTTCAAGTTCTACCAAATGTGAACTTTGTAAGTTCAAGATTTGTGTCTTTCTTGTTGGTTTTACACATGCCTGTTTTATCTGTAATAAATGGACCTTTATCTGGTTTATAATGCTACCCCAAAAATTGAAAAACAACAAACATGTGGGTTTGTTAGAAAAACCTTTTTGAAATGCACATGTGATTGTACAGGTATTAAAGAGACTGTTAACCAAGAATGTGTGGATTATTGTGTCAACGCTAATAAAACACTTTGTTGGTGATGTAATTGGTGTTTTCTATGAAAATGGGGGTTATTTCCTAAGGGCAAATCCTCTTTGCACTACAAGTGCAGTTTCAGTGCAGTTGCAAGTGCACTTGTAGTGAAAAGTGTCTTTGCCTTTAGTAAATAACACCCAACAGTGCTTTGTATAAGGTTACACAATCACGCCATTTTCTGGACTCAACACATTTCTGTCAGGGTCAGCTAAAACAAACACAAGCAGTAAATGTCCACAAAGAATTTCTTTTTTTTGCTTTTTTATTTGAAAAAGGCTTCACAAATTTGAAGGCATATTGATGGCCCCCCTACCCGCAAAGAACTCCAGGTATCATAACCGGACATCACGGGCACTCAGGGAGGGCAAGCCAGGATGGCCGCTTTCAAGCGCCATCAGTGTTGTTTCAGGTATCACTCCGGCCTCAGGCCCAACTGAGCCAGCATAGTTGGCCGAATGTTTCTGTAAAAAGTTATGGAGAATACAGCACGCCATGATTATATGATTAAGTTTATACTCCGCCATATGGATAGGTGTCAGAAATAGGCGGAACAGGCTGGCCAGGATTCCAAATGTGTTCTCCACCACTCTTCAGGCTCTGGCCAGCCGGTAATTGAAAACCCTCTGTTCCGGGGTGAGGGTCCTCATAGGGAATGGCCGCATAAGGTGGTCCCCCAGCGCAAACGCTTCATCAGCAACGAACACGAATGGGAGTCCTTCCACATTGTCCTCTGGAGCTGGCAAGTCCAAGCTGCCATTCTGGAGACGCCTGTAGAACTCCGTCTGGGCGATGACTCCACCATCGGACATCCGGCCATTCTTCCCCACTTTCACATACATAAAGTCGTAATTAGCCGACACCACCGCCAACATCACAATACTATTGAACCCCTTATAGTTGAAATAGTACGAGCCCGAGTTGGGTGGTGGGATGATGTGGACATGTTTCCCATCAATTGCCCCTCCGCAGTTAGGAAAGTCCCACCGCTGGGCAAAGTGGGAGGCCACAGTCTGCCATTCCTGTGGCGTGGAAGAAAACTGTTGAGGAAAAAAAAAGAATAATATTTTTGCTAAGAAATATGGCAAGCAGATTAGGCACAAACATTCTGGGGCAACCTCCATATAGCATTTATTAAGGGGAATTTAACAACACCAAAGTATAAGGTACACCTATCATATTCCCCCTCCCCCCCTCTCATGGGCCATTTCTAACATTATGGGGGGTGTGGAAATCTTGGACAGGTAACCCTCTTCACTTAATTGAGAGATGAATGCCTAAATACAGGGTATTACTTGGAACAGCCCCTCCTTAGTTACACTATTGGCAGCCCACTGGACAGGTAAGAAGTGTCCGAATACAAAGATAGAAATACACACTGTACACATTTGAGCACATTTGAACATTCTGCTATTAACTGTCTCAAGATAATAATAGGATCTTAAAAATTCAAACAGTACCATTTGAAAGTATACAGGCAGGCCCTTGCACTACATGCTTTGGGGAATTCATCCATAAATCAGAGCACAAAAGAGATGGGTATAGTGTGTATGGGTTTGGCAAAGTGAGCAGATAGATGATTGAGGATAGATAGAGAATTGGGATCAGCTGACTTAGCAGTTGGGGGAGGGAGGGTTACTAAAAATGATTTGGGGACACCACAAAAAAAAGCCTCTGCCTGAATTTAAAGCTAAAATAACATTTCAAAACATTTTAGGGGGTGTTTGGGGTAAAGCACTACTATGGAGCTGATAAAATACATTGTTTTAAGTGACTACATGCGGTGAATATAGGGCCCGTAGAGCATGCTGGGGAGGTTAGTGAAGGACAATCTGTATGAAGGACCTAAAAAATTAATTACATAAAAATCCAGCATGCATGAGGACAAAGGGGACATTCACAGCATATTACAATCATGGTAATTAGGGAATGAGGAAAGAAATACAATATATTAGCAAACATTAAATACAATAAAATGTGATATTAAAGGATAAAAATCTTACCTTCATATACTCCTTCTGCAGGACCTGAATGATGGCAGAACAGGTCTCTGGGATTATAATCCCCAGAGCCTAGGGGGAGATGCCTGTCGAGAACTTCAAGTCCTGCAGACTTCTCCCTGTCGCCAAGTACCGCAGGGTAGCGACGAGCCTCTGCTCTGGAGGGATGGCTTGCCTCATGCAGGTATCCTGCCTGCTAATATAAAGGGTCAGCGAAGCCAACAGACGGTGAAATACGGGGTCCGTCATCCTGAGAAAGTTCCTGAAATCATCAGGATTATTCTCACGGATCTCACGGAGCAAAGGCATATGAGAGAACTGGTCACGCTGAAGCAACCAATTCTTGGTCCATGAACTCCTCCCCACCCTGTTCATGGACTGGACTTGTGTCAAGGTCAGGACCCCAACACCAAGCCCCCGCACAGCACGAACTCTACGAGGAGTACGCATACGCAACATGGCTAGAAAACGGTCGGCTGCTCAGAACGAAGTAACAGAACGCACTGAAGAACAGCAAGGCCTGTGAAGAGCGACCTGAAAAACAGTAACGAACGCACAAGAACACACTGACAAGTCAATGGTACTTGCTTGCACGCACTGAAGAGCAGATACAAACCCACAAGCACAAACTGAACGGCAGAAAATGATCTGAAAACCACGAGTCTGAAAAAGCGCGAATCGTCTCTCGCCAAACTTTTACTAACACAAGATTAGCAAAAGGAGCCCAAAGGGTGCCGCGTTTGGTTCTGAACTGGCCTTTTCTAGTCTCGTCGTACGTGCTTGACGTCACCGCATTCTTGCCGATCGGAAATTCCGACAACTTTGTGCGACCGTGTGTACGTAAAACAAGTTTGAGCCAACATCCGTCGGAAAAAATCCTAGGATTTTGTTGAAGGAATGTCCGAACAAAGTCCGACCGTGTGTACGGGGCATTAAGGCGTCAGCATACCAAGACATTTTGGACAATTTCATGCTCCCAACTTTGTGGGAACAGTTTAAGGATGGCCCCTTCCTGTTCCAACATGACTGCGCACCAGTGCACAAAGCAAGGTCCATAAAGACATGGATGAGCGAGTTTGGGATGGAGGAACTTGACTGGCCTGCACAGAGTCCTGACCTCAACCTGATAGAACACCTTTGGGATGAATTACAATGGAGACTGCAAGCCAGGCCTTCTCGTCCAACATCAGTGCCTAACCTCAGAAATGCGCTTCTAGTCGCCAGTGTCTTAACAATCAATGACATCCTTGGTTGATAAGGAGGCTGTTGGGTGTAGTATCTATGTTTGCTCCACCCCTGCCCCTCTCCATCAGCATTGGGGACACATTAGCTTAGACTTAGGGAGAGAAACTGAGGGAGAAGAGAAACATTGGAATACTAGTCAGTATTGGTATGTAAAGGTGTATTTGCTTTGGAAAAATAAATAACCTCTAACAATGGGTGTCTTACATCTGTGGATGTTGCTGCCTTATGTAAAACTACACACGATCGGAATTTACAAGAACGGATTTTGTTGTCGATAAATTTGAGATCCAGATCTCAAATTTTGTGTGACGGAAATTCCAATGGAAAATGTTCGATGGAGCCTACACACGGTCGGAATTTCCAACAAAAAGCTCCAATCAAACATTTTCCATCGGAAAATCCGACCGCGTGTACGGGGCATTAGAAGTAGACAAGCCAGAGATGGCAGTGTGATGCTTTGGGCAATATTCTGCTGGGAAACCTTGGGTCCTGCCATTCACGTAGATGTTACTTTGACATTTACCATCTACCTCAACATTGTTGCTGACGAAGAACACCCCTTCATGGAAATGGTATTCCCTGATGGCATTGGCTTTGTTTAGCAGCCTAATGTGCCCTGCCACAGTGCAAAATGATGTAAGAATATGTTGGTGGTGGTGTCACTCTGCCATGGGTTCGCTGTTACATATTTGGTGGGAATGCCCTCAAATCCATAACTTTTGGGAAATGATTATGCAATTGTATACTACAGTTACAGGGGAGTTAGTCCCCAATACTCCTCAAATTACCTTGCTCTCTATTTTACCAGGATCATATAAAGACATTAAAAGGAGTCTTCTCAGACATTGGTTGACAGCGGCGAGATTGGTCATTCCGTGGCACTGGCGGTCAATACAATCTCCATCGGTAAATGAATGGGCTATAGAAATGGATTATATCGAGAGGATGGAGACCCTTTTAGCACATGATTTGGACACATATGAAAAATGCCGCCAGATATGGGTCCCCTGGGGGGTGTACAGGGAATCAATAGGAAACTAGAAGGCTTTAAGGGAAATAAAATAAGGACTATGAATGTGTTAAGTAAGGTTTCAATCTAGGACGTTTAACTGTTGCCCTTCTTCCCTCATGCCACGTACAGACGACCGGTTTAGCCGTCGGAATAAACTCCGATGGTTTCTCTGACTGAACTCCGGCGGAATTCCATTCAAGCAGTCTTGCCTACACACAGTCAATCCAAAGCCCGACTGTCCAGAAGGCGGTGACGTACAACAGGTACGACGGGACTAGAAAAAGGAAGTTCAATAGCCAGTAGCCAATAGCTTCCGTCTCGTACTTGCTTCAGAGCATGCGTCGTTTTTGGTCCGTCGGAATATGTCTGTATAATAATTTTCAATAAATTTAGATTGAAACAAAATGATGTAAGAATGCTTTGAGGAACACCAAACAAGTTTGAGGTGTTGACTTGGCCTTCATCTTCTCCAGATTTCAGTCCAAAAGGAGCATTTATAGGATGTGCTGTCTGATCCATGGAGGCCTCACCTAACTGACAGGACTTGAAGGATCTACTAGGGCTTGGTGCCAGATACCACAGCTTACCTTCAGAAGTCTAGTGGCATCCATACCTCAATGAGTCAGGACTGTTTTGGTAGAAAAAGGGGGACCTACTCAATATTAGATGTGTAGTCATAAAGTTATGCTGATCGGTGTATTTTATAACATAATGTTAAATATACAGTGTAACATTTATGTAACAGTTACATCTGACATATGATTGTTCTTATGCTGTTTATGTAACGATACCGCTACAAATGTTTAACCAGCTGTCTAACTTAAGTGTATCTGCATAAATAAAGAAATGTAAGAAATGGGAGAACCATGACATCAACCGACTATGGTGGGATGGTATCTTTCATCAGGGCCGGTGCTACCACTAGGCAAACTAGGCAGCCGCCTAGGGCGCACTGCTACCTAGGGGCGTCCGGCCGCTGGTTTCCCTCCGCATCTGCATGCTCTGCAGACTGCAGCATGTAACCAACTAAGTCTCAGGCAGCTGCTCCGTCCGACCGGTAGTGTAATTAGAGGTGCAGTGCAGCACTGGAGCCAGCGCTAGAGGAAGAAGAGCCAATGCTTCCTGTATAGCGGCACCTCCTGTCACATGGACAGGGCAAAGGGGGTGGGGTCAGGGGTGGAGCCAACGGGGTTTCGTCTAGGGTGTCAGAAATCCCTGCACCAGCCCTGTCTTTCATCATTTGTAATCTTAGGTTGATTCATTTTTTGTAAAGTTCTTATTACAGAACTCTAAAAAGAGCAGAAGTCATAGAATTTGCATGAAAACATATCTAGCTAATAACACTTGAAGCAGTATTTTTTTGTTTTGTAAATTTTTATTGAGTAAACAGAAGAATATAATTCAACACAATAAACACAAAATAATGATATAACTTGGGTATTAGGACAGGAAAGGGTGGGGTGGAGTTATAGATGCTCAGGTGTTTTATCTGTAAGGTGTGGGTTCTATTTTTATACATTTACTGCTTTATAGGCAGAGGATTGTTTGAATTATATCCAGTGGTACCATGTTGAAGTGAAATTGATTATTTTTTCCTTAAAGCAGTATTAACCTCAAAAATGGCAAATTACCATTCCTTAAATATGGTGGATGCTTTGCGGTTGATTTACTAAAGGCAAATAGACTGTGCACTTTGCAAAGTGTAGTTGCCCTCTGCAAGTGCAGTTGCTCCACAGCTTAGTAAATGAGGTAAAGCTTCACTTTGCAAAGAGTACCCAGTCATGTGCAAGAAAAATAAAAAAACTGCTTTTTTGCTTGCACATGATTGGATGATAGAAGTCAGCAGAGCTTCTCCTTATTTACTAAGCCCTGGAGCAATTGCTCTCGCAGCATGCAACTGCAATCTGCAAAGTACACAGTCTATTTGCCTTTAGTAAATCAACCCCATTATATCTGATTTTTTTCCAACCTCTTTTATTAGACCAAGCTGTCCAGCAAAAGTGTCAGTTAAAAGGGTTGAAACAAACTATTTAAAGCTGACCTCCAGACACACAAACCTTAATTGAAGTATATGTAAACCCTCAACAATCTATTCAGTTTAAAATAGAAAAGAAAGGAAAAACACCTGTGTATAGATATAAAAAAATATTATAAATACCCCCCCCCCCTTTGTTTGTGATCACAGCTGTTCTCAGCTGCATAAGGGTCCTAGAGAGCTACAGGAGGAAACACAGCACCACACTGGTCTTCCCAGTGAATAGCTGTGCAAGGGGGGGACATGTCAGGAGAAGTCTAATCAGTGGAGGAGAGCAGGCTGAGTTCTCAGCACAACTAGAAAACTGACTATGCTGTACCCTGCTGTCTAGTGTGGTCAGTTTTTAATAAGAAAGAATGACTGGCAGGGACACCAGGGATTTTACACAAAGGAAGCAATACAAAGAGAACTGGATATTTTTTAATAAAAGGATATGGTACAGCAGGCACATATTATGAATATGAAGTGTTGGGTTTACAAATTTTTTATATACTATATATTACTAAGTTGCCACAAAGGTTAAAGCATCCACTTTGTGTGTATCAAATACCTTTAAAAACCTAGATATTGGCATTATCACTGTGCTGTACATAGTCTGTGCAGAGAGTAGAGCTGTGGGAGGAGCTCAGTAGGCTCCCACACTACAGAAAAATGCAGGAGGGGGCAGAGACCGGACCAGTAATCCTGCACAAGGAGAGAGCAGCAGTGACAAGTCTTTATTACAGGAAGGTCCTGCACAGAGGCAAAGTCTTAGGCTCTATTCACACTAATGCATTTTTTGATGCATTTTGCATTTTTCAGAAATGCAGGGAAATTTTTTAACATGAGTTCCTATGGAACATGTTCACATCAATGCATTTGTGTGCCTCTGCATTTTTGGAAAGGGTCAGGGACTTTTTTTTCCTGCAAAATGCAGCATTTTGCATGTAATAGACTTTAAGGCTCGATTCACACCTATGCATGTTGCTTTTGAGCGTTTTTGGAGGTTTTTTTTTCATGCTTGGCACGTTTTTGAGCAGCGTTTTTGTAGCGTTTTTGCGGCGTTTTTGCCGCGTTTTTGCCGCGATTTGCGTTTTGCGTTTTTTTTTTTTTTTTTTTTTTCATTTTTTTTTTACAGTCTTAAAAAAAATTACAAAAAAAAAAAAAAAAAAAAAAACGGCAAAAACGCACCAAAAACGCACCAAAAACGCTGCAAAAACGCTGCAAAAACGGGGCACTTGCGTTTTTGATGCTTGTCCATTGAAATCCATTACATGCAAAACGCTGCTTTTTGCATGAAAAAAAGTCCCCGACCCTTTCCAAAAACGCAGAGATACAAAAAAGCATTGATGTGAACATGTTCCATAGGAACCCATGTTAAAAGATTCCCATGCATTTCTGCAAAATGCAAAATGCATCAAAAAACGCGCTAGTGTGAATGGAGCCTTATGGACCCTTCTCCAAAACACAAGTACCGCATTTTTGCCGCGATTTTAGCACGATTTGCTTTTTTTTTTTACACTGTATATAGCTGGTTGCTAACGACGGGGGCCGGGAAGCCAGCTGCCGCATCCTTAACAACCGATGAGTCATCATCTGTCAGTGGACTTCCCCGCTGAATGTAAAAAAAAAGATTTGCCGGCTAAAAAAAAAATTGTGAAAAAAAACAGCGTGGGGTCCCCCTCCCAGGTCCATACCAGGCCCCTTGTCCTAGTATGGGTTCAGAGGGGACCCTCCCCATGCCAAAATTTATAAAAAAATGTTTTTAAAAAAGAAAATGCTTGACATTGGCGCGGACAGATCAGCGGGATGCAGCATCGGAGGAGGGTCGTTGGCGGGAGTGGCGGCAGAGGAAGAAGAACACCGGACAAAGAAGACAGAAGAAAGAAGAAGAGCGGAAGAAGAAACAGTGGGAGAAGGAGAAGACCGAAGGAGGAAGATGCAGGAGAAGCTGGAGGAAGACCGGAGGAAGAAGCGGGGAAGAAGAAGAAGATATTTTTAATAAAAGACTTGTCAAAAACTGTCTACTGTATTTTTTAACACTACAACAGGGGTGGTACAGATGAGCAGAAGTGGGGGGGTTCAGTGTTGGGGCAGAGGAGAAAGGAGGTACATTGGTGGGACAGATGAGCCGGGGGTTACAGCGGTGGAGTAGAGGAGCAGGGGGTACAGAGGTGGGGCAGATGTACAGAGGGGTGTAGAGGAGAAAGGAGGTACACATAAGAGCAGGGGGAACAGAGGTGGGACAGATGTGCAGGATGTACAGTCGTGGGGCAGATGAGAAAGGAGGTTACAGTGGTGGGACAGATGAGAAGATGGTTCAGTGGTGGAGCAGATGTGCATAAAGGGACAGTGGTGGGGCAGATGAGAAAGGAGGAACATTGGTGGGGCAGATAAGCAGGGGGTTACAGTGGTGGGATCGAAGAGCAGGGTGGTACAGTGGTGGGGCAGATGTGCAGGGGGTTAAAGTGGTGGGGCATATTAGAAAGGGGGTACATTGGTGGGGCAGATGTACAGGGGGTTACAGTGGTGGAACAGATGAGCAGGGGGGTACAGAGGTGGGGCAGATGTGCAGGGTAGTACAGTGGTGGGACAGATGTGTAGGGGGATACAGTGGTGGGGCAGATGTTCAGGGGGTTACAGTGGTGGGGCATATTAGAAAGGGGGTACATTGGTGGGGCAGATGAGAAAGAGGGTAGATTGGTGGGGCAGATGAGCAGGGTGGTACAGTGGTGGAGCAGATGAGCTGGGGGTACAGTGGTGGAGCAGGTGGCACAGTGGTGGGGCAGATGAGCAGGGGGTACATTGGTGGGGCAGATGTGCAGGGGATTACAGTGGTGGGGCAGATGTACAGGGGGTTACAGTGGTGGGGCAGATTAGAAAGGGGGTACCTTGGTGGGGCAGATGAGAAAGAGGGGTACATTGGTGGGGCAGATGAGCAGGGTGGTACAGTGGTGGAGCAGATGAGCAGGTGGTACAGTGGTGGGGCAGATGAGCAGATGATACAGTGGTGGGGCAGATGGGCAGGTGGTACAGTGGTAGGGCAGATGAGCAGATGATACAGTGGTGGGGCAGATGGGCAGGTGGTACAGTGGTAGGGCAGATGAGCAGGGGGGTACAGTGGTGGGGCAGATGTGTAGGGTAGTACAATTGTGGGGCAGATGTACAGTGGTGGGGCAGATGAGCAGGGGGGTACAGTGGTAGGGCAGATGAGCAGGGGGGTACAGTGGTGGGCAGATATGTAGGGTAGTACAGTTGTGGGGCAGATGTACAGTGGTGGGGCAGATGAGCAGGGGGGTACAGTGGTAGGGCAGATGAGCAGGGGGGTACAGTGGTAGGGCAGATGAGCAGGGGAGTACAGTGGTGGGACAGATGTGTAGGGTAGTACAGTGGTGGGGCAGATGTACAGTGGTGGGGCAGATGAGAAGGGGGGTACAGTGGTAGGGCAGATGAGCAGGGGAGTACAGTGGTGGGGCAGATGTGTAGGGTAGTACAGTGGTGGGGCAGATGTACAGTGGTGGGGCAGATGAGCAGGGGAGTACGGTGGTGGGGCAGATGTGTAGGGTAGTACAGTTGTGGGGCAGATGTACAGTGGTGGGGCAGATGATCAGGGGGGGTACAGTGGTGGGGCAGATGTGTAGGGTAGTACAGTTGTGGGGCAGATGTGTAGGGTAGTACAGTTGTGGGGCAGATGTACAGTGGTGGGGCAGATGATCAGGGGGGTACAGTGGTAGGTCAGATAAGCAGGGGAGTACAGGGTGGGGCAGATGTGTAGGGTAGTACAGTGGTGGGGCAGATGTGTAGGGTAGTACAGTGGTGGGGCAGATGTACAGTGGTGGGGCAGATGATCGGGGGGGTACAGTGGTAGGGCAGATAAGCAGGGGAGTACAGTGGTGGGGCAGATGTACAGTGGTGGGGCAGATGATCAGGGGGGTACAGTGGTAGGTCAGATGAGCAGGGGAGTAAAGTGGTGGGGCAGATGTGTAGGGTAGTACAGTGGTGGGGCAGATGTACAGTGGTGGGGCAGATGAGCATGGGGGTACAGTGGTGGGGCAGATGTGTAGGGTAGTACAGTTGTGGGGCAGATGTGTAGGGTAGTACAGTTGTGGGGCAGATGATCAGGGGGGGTACAGTGGTAGGGCAGATAAGCAGGGGAGTACAGGGTGGGGCAGATGTGTAGGGTAGTACAGTGGTGGGGCAGATGTACAGTGGTGGGGCAGATGAGCAGGGGGGTACAGTGGTGGGGCAGATGTGTAGGGTAGTACAGTTGTGGGGCAGATGTACAGTGGTGGGCCAGATGATCAGGGGGGGTACAGTGGTAAAGCAGATGAGCAGGGGAGTACAGTGGTGGGGCAGATGTACAGTGGTGGGGTAGATGAGCAGGGGGGTACAGTGGTAGGGCAGATGAGCAGGGGGGTACAGTGGTGGGGCAGATATGTAGGGTAGTACAGTTGTGGGGCAGATGTACAGTAGTGGGGCAGATGAGCAGGGGAGTACAGTGGTGGGGCAGATGTGTAGGGTAGTACAGTGGTGGGGCAGATGTACAGTGGTAGGGCAGATGAGCAGGGGAGTACAGTGGTGGGGCAGATGTGTAGGGTAGTACAGTGGTGGGGCAGATGTACAGTGGTAGGGCAGATGAGCAGGGGGGTACAGTGGTGGGGCAGATGTACAGTGGTGGGGCAGATGATCAGGGGGGGTACAGTGGTAGGGCAGATAAGCAGGGGAGTACAGTGGTGGGGCAGATGTGTAGGGTAGTACAGTGGTGGGGCAGATGTACAGTGGTGGGGCAGATGAGCAGGGGGGAACAGTGGTGGGGCAGATGTGTAGGGTAGTACAGTGGTGGGGCAGATGTACAGTGGTGGGGCAGATGTGTAGGGTAATACAGTGGTGGGGCAGATGTACAGTGGTGGGGCAGATGTGTAGGGTAATACAGTGGTGGGGCAGATGTACAGTGGTGGGGTAGATGTACAGTGGTGGGGTAGATGTGTAGGGTAGTACAGTGGTGGGGCAGATGAGCAGAGGGGACAGTGTTCTGAGGTGTGAAGATGCGTGAATTGGGGCTGATCTGAGGCGTGAGAGTGCAGGATGTTAATTTCTCTACTAAAGTTTACAGTGTTTACTTTATAAAAAATCCTTTTTGTGATTGAGATAGTGAAGTTGACATTTTTTCGGCACGCTCAATTTCTTTGAAAACATTTTTCGGCACACTGTGCTCAAAAGGTTGGCTACCCCTGGAATATAGTTTATTTTGATACATTTCCATTCTAACTAACATCATTCTGGACAGTGTAAAAGATAATTTGGGTTTGGGGGTTTACAACTAGTAGAAAATAGTGAGGAGAGAAGGAGAAAGAAGGGTTTCTACAAAGAAATAGATAAAAAAAATAAAAATAAGGGAAGGTTGATAGGAACAGAAAGGGAAAGGTGGAACTGCCTCTGCATCCACTCATTTTAGATGGTTATTATTTGATCTATTGTAATTAGAACTCCATGTATGGATATTTTATACATAGTTACATACCAGGCCAATCCCCCTGAAAGTAGACACTACTTCTCCAGTGATCTCCTCTTGCTTCTGGGTCCTGTGCAGCCGGTGTCTTGCCGAATAAGTTCCCTCGGCGGATAAGTTCCCCCCCGTACTGCGCAGGCGCAGCGCCTGCGCAGTACGAACTCCTGACAGCCGCCGGAGATAGCCGAAGCTCAAGATCGACAATCAGCTGTACACGGCGCCTGCGCCCTGGGTCCAGGTTCCTTCCCTACCATCCAAGTGGACCAAGAGGGGGAATCTAAAAGAGCCGAGCGAAGCGAGGTCGTGCCCGAAGCGTGGCGAGCGAAGCGAGCCCGCGAGGGGCCCTCTTACAGCCGCCGTGTACAGCTGATTTTCAGCTATTCCGCTTCGGCTATTTCCGCCGGATCCTACTGCGCAGGCGCAGCGCCTGCGCAGTAGAGGGGGGAACTTATCGGCCGAGCGGAACTTTCTCGGCAGAACACCAGCCTGATTCATTGTGAACACAGACGTTTGGCTGCTCAGCACAGGCGCCAGCATTCTCTGAATGAATGCAAAGTGTTCTTTGATTGGATCAGGTGGAGAGCGCGATGTCACAGGGACAGTTGGGGGGGCTATGACTTTACTTTTTTTTTTCTTTTTTTGTGTGCATGTGAAATATATCCATCCAATAAAGAATGTAAACAGCAGAGGGCAGCAAAGTACATGTTAAATACAATACTGTTCTTATTTGTAGTAATTAATTTGAAGGCCAGCCAGCAAGGCCGCTGATAATAACAACATGCATATATGCTTGCAGATCTTCTGTCATTTCTCAAATGAAAACATGTTATTATTACCATACATTTTATAGACAGATATAAAAGTATGTCATGTTTTAAGAATGTAATGGAACAAAGTTGAACAAATACATGACTGGGAGATTTTCACATTACCAAATTGTCAGAAAATGTTATCTTAATATACATGCATAATTCAGTAACATTATAAGGGACATACAAAAACAAAGATTTAACCCTATTCAATACCATCTGCACCAGCTATTTCTGGGAAATGGAACATTTTACTGCTCTGGCTGCAGTGGGCAAAAGTCAGCATGTGCAAATGGGCATTTCAGTCCAAGGCTGGCGAAAGGTGGAGCAATTTTCTTTCCTGCAATCACAGGTTGATTGATCAAATTGGGTACATTCAGTTTGCCCATACAAGATTCAAACCGTCTATAGCACTCTACACACTATACAATTGTTATACAATTTTTTTCTTCAACTTTCCTTTACATTTACCAAAACCATATAATAGGAGGTCAACCCTAAACACTTTCAAATTGTATGCAATCAGGTAGGCCCTTGCACTACATAGCTGAAGGTAAATCTAAAGGAAATTGAACAGCAAAAATAGTATAATGTGTATCCAGCTTTTGGCTGGCTTAAAATACTTATTTGCAGGAGCTCGAATGTGCAGCCAATGTGGGCAGCAAGTGGGATTGAACACAGCTGGTCTTCCTTTCAAATCAATGCAGATTTATTGATTAAAAAACAATGATTTAGGGCCAGTGAATATAACAATGGCTGTATTTTAAACGGAACAAAACGCATCAATTGCATTATTTCCCAAAACAGCATTCAAGGCATGCTGTTAATGATAACTGTCACAGTTGCTTGTGCACTCAACTGAACTGTCAAGCCATCAAATGGCTGAAGTCATAAATGATCACATGTGCAGCACAACTATAACTGCTTGGCTGTAAAGGATAGGAGGGTTTAGTCATATTTTAAAGCGAAGTTCCGCCCCCCCCTCTTCTCCAAAAATAAAAGTCAGCAGCTACACCTACTGTAGCTGCTGACTTTTAATTTTAGGACACTTACCTGTCCTGGAGTCCAGCGATGTCAGCACCACGGCCGATGATTCCATCGGCTGTCGGGTGGCGGCGCCGCCATTGCCGCTAAGGGAAACCTTGTGGCTTCACAGCCGGGTCCCTACTGAGCATGCACAAAGTGCGCTGTACTCTCTTACTAGCCCGGCAGCAGGGGAAGGAGGAGGGAGAAGGAGAGGGCTGGACTTCTGATGTACCTCGAAGTGGAGAGGTCCAGCTGAAGTGGGGACAGGGTACCTGTCAAAAACAGGTACCCGCTCCCCCCCTCCCCCCTGAAAGGTGCCAAATGTGGCACCGGAAGGGGGGAGGAATCATATAAACAGAAGTTCCACTTTTGGGTGGTATTAAAGAATGTATTTAAAAATCATATTTTAAAGTGTATCAAAGCCCAAAAACAAAGATGTGATATAATACAGGTTGATATCAGCCAGCCTGCAACAAACCAAATCACCCTGTTTAACAGTTCATGTTAAAACAAGGGGTTTAGTTTGCACACATTTGCAAACATATGTATAAGCTGCAGAGGCCACTTCACGGCACCCCAGTATATATGCAGTGACTCCTAACTCAGTAAATTTTGAGAGTCTCCAAAGTTGGAGCATATATATATATACTGTAATAATGGATAGATTACAGGGCCGGTACAAGGCAGGGGCGGAAGGGGCAGATGCCCTGGGCGGTTTTCTATAGGAGGGGGGGTGCAGGTGAAGTGCTGGCAATGTGCTTCACACCTGTCATTATACACAATAGCCAGTGCCACTGTACCCGAAACATTGTCTGTAAGTGTGCTGAGTGCGCTCCTGTGTCTGGCACAACAAGCCCTGGCTTCACCTCCCTTCCCTGTCAGCTTCACTTTTCACTCCCCCTACGGAGCAGCCTCGTAGTCCCGGCCGGCGGCATGAGGTCACTCGCATCCAGAGGCAGGGTGGGAGGACTCAGAGGAGTGCAGAGAGCTGTGGCGGCGCTGCAACCTAGAGGAGCCGAGGAGCCTGGCTCTAGCTGGAAGTGGAAAGCAGTGTGGGTGGGAGGCGGGCATCTCTGAGCCACTTCAGCAGCGGTATCTCTCCCACTAGCTGCCACACAAGCAAGTTTAGAAATCAGTTCCTCCTCAGCTCTGACAGGACAACATGAGGAGGAGCGTCGGAAGATGGGCATCACAGAACGATGTGCTGCACTGTATCTGAGGTCTGTGTGTCAGGAAAGCTGCTGCCAAGCTGATGGATGGGAGAGCTGCACTGAGGACACAAGGGGAGGAATGACAGTCTTTGTAGGGAGAAAATTATTACTTCTAGGTGGGAATGATATGGGGGGGGGGGGGGGGGTATTTGTGCTGTTGTGTTAGGAAGGGAATTCTGGGGGGGGTTCTCCTGGGATGGAGAATTTGAGGGGTACCAGGATAAGAGGGGGGGGGGGGGTGTGCTAGGATAGGAAATATTGGGGCTGTTAGAAATAGGGATGGGGGGAGGGATTTATGCTAGTAGGGATGATTGGGGGTATTTGTTCTAGAAGGGAAATTTGGGGGGAGGATTTGTGCTAGGTGGGGGGATATGTGCTGGGAGGATGAGGATTTTTGCCAGGAGGGGGGACTTGTTCTGTTGGGGGGGGAGAGAAATTGTGCCAGGAGAGAGGATTTGTGCCATGGAGAGGGGGGGGGGGAATTGTGCTAGGAGGGGGATTGGGGGGGGGGTTGTGCTAGAAGAGGTGATGGGGGGGGGAATTTGTGCTAGTATAGGAAATATTGGGGCTGTTAGAGATGGGGATTGGGGGGGAGAATTTATGCTAGTGAGGAGGCGCTAAATTACCTTGTCCCAGCACTGAGGGCAGATATTCCTGGAGGGAGCCCACCCCTCCTTTAAGGTACAGGAACACACTGAACACCCAGCAATAGCACAATGGCAGCAAAGGTATCCAGTGCGTCCCTTCACCAACTCACCAACAGTACAAACAAATGGCAACTGCCCCAACTTATAACTGGCCTTTGCAGCAAAGAGCACATGGAAGGGCGACACATGTCAAAAAGCAACGAACAAAAATTCCCAGCTCACTTTCCAGCCAGCCTGCAACAAACCGAATTACACTGTCTACCTTACCTTAAAACTAATTTATAGAGTTAGGACTGCAGATATACTGCATTGAAGTGGCATCTGCAGCTTATGCATATATTTGCAAATGTGTGCAAACTAAACCCCTTGTTTTAACATGAACTGTTAGACAGGACAATTCAGTTTGTTGCAGGTTGGCTGGTAAGGGAGCTGGGAATTTCTGTTTGTTGTTTTTTTCCCCTGCACTGTCTCTACTTGTCTGGAACCTCTCCCTGACACCAAGCACTGTCGATGACAGACGGGTGACCTGTCCCTACTCTAGTCACACGGGAAATGGGTGCCAAACCCGGGAATCAGAATCTTAAATAGACTCTGCCTGACCCAAGATGGCTGCCAAAGTCAAATGGGATGCCAGCATCCAATTGATGTTGCCTGTGATCGAGGAGACCATACAGGAACTAGACTTCCTCCTCCACCTGCATTGCTGCTGTGAATGAGCGCCACCTGTACTGGAGAAAATGGACTGCACCTGCCTCTCTGCTCTGTAATTTTCCGGATAGGCCAGACATATATTCAAATTGTTGTTATGAGGCACTGGATTACTAGTGCCTCTGGTGGCAGAATTAATAGCAGATATGAAAAAACTGCTATATATTAAAATATAAAGTGTGGACATTTTGAATCAGATCAACGTTAACAAATTTTTAAAGAGGTGGAAACAGTTCATAGACTGTGCTCTATATTTGGTGGGGATATAACAATTTATGTTCATATTTAAATATACAAAATGGTATATCAAAGCTGATACTATTACTTGGGTAATATTAAACTTAACTCATACTAAAAATATGCTAGGGTTGATCATTAACTGGGGTCCCCCTGCCGGCGATCTTGGCTCCTTCTCTTCTTTGTGTACTCCCATAGCAAGCTGCTTGCTATGGGGGCACACAGTGTGTGCTTGCTCCTGAGCTGTGTGTGTCTATGGACCCTTCTCTTTCCCTTCACACAGAGAAGGGTAGAGAACATAGAGCTATAAATGTCTTTTACCTTAATGCAAGGAATGCATTAAGGTAAAAAACATTTTGGCTTTATAACCCCTTTAAAGTGGAACTTCACCAATAAGATGAAGTTCTGCTTTTCTGCCCCCCTCCCCCCCCTTCAACTTTTGGCACATTACATTTTTGGGGGGAGTGAGTATCTAGTTTTGATAGGTACAGTGCCTTGAAAAAGTATTCATACCCCTTGAAGTTTTCCACATTTTGTCATGATACAACCAAAAATGTAAATGTATTTTATTGGGATTTTATGTGATAGACCAACACAAAGTGGCACACAATTGTGAAGTGGAAGGAAAATGATAAATGGTTTTCAACATTTTTTACAAATGTCTGTGAACAGCAATTTTCAAGTTTTGCCACAGGTTCTCAATTGGATTTAGGTCTGGACTTTGACTTGACCATTCTAACACATGAATATGCTTTGATCTAAACCATTCCATTGTAGCTCTGGCTGTATGTTTAGGGTCGTTGTCCTGCTAGAAGGTGAACCTCCACCCCAGTCCCAAGTCTTTTGCAGACTCTAATGCCGCGTACACACGACTGGTTTTGCCGTCGGAATAAACTCTGAAGATTTTTACGACGGAGTTCCAATGGAATTCCGCTCAAGCTGTCTTGCATACACACGGTCACACCAAATTCCGACCGTCCAGAACGCGGTGACGTACAACACGTACGACAGGACTAGAAAACGGAAGTTTTATAGCCAGTAGCCAATAGCTTCCGTCTTGTACTTGCTTCAGAGCATGCGTAGTTTTTGGTGCGTCGGAACAGCATACAGACGAGCGGTTTTTCTGATAGTAATTTGTTCCATCGGAAAAATATAGAACATGTTTTCTATCTAAGTCCGTCTGAATTTTCGACGGAAAAAGTCCGATGGGGCATATACACGGTCGGAATATACGATGAAGAACTCCCATTGGACTCTTTCTGTCAGAAATTCCGCTCGTGTGTACGCTGCATAACAGGTTTTCTTTTAAGATTGCCCTGTATTTGGCCCCATCACTCTTCCCATCAACTCTGACCAGTTTCCCTGTCCCCGCTGAAGAAAAGCATCCCCACAACATGATGCTTCCACCACAATGTTTCATGGTGGGGACGGTGTGTTCAGGGTGATGTGCAGTGTTACTTTTCCGCCACACAGCATTTTGCTTTTAGGCCAAATATTCAATTTTGGTCTCATCTGACCAGAGCACCTTCTTCCACATGTTTTCTGTGTCCCCCAGACAGCTTCTTGCAACTGCAAATGGGACTTATGGCTTTCTTTCAACAATGGCTTTCTTCTTGCTACTCTTCCAGATTTGTGGAGAGCACGACTAATAGTTGTCCTGTGGACAGATTCTCCCACCTGAGCTGTGAATTTCTGCAGCTCCTCTAGACTTACTATGGACCTCTTGGCTGCTTTTCTGATTAATGTTCTCCTTGCCCGGCCTGTCAGTTTAGGTGGACGGCCATGTCTTGGTAGGTTTGCAGTTGTGTCATACTCTTTCCATTTTCGGATGATGGATTGAACAGTGCTCTGTGAGATGTTCAAAGCTTGGGATATTTTTTTATAAACTAACTCTGCTTTAATCTTCTCCACAACTTTATCCCTGACCTGTTTGGTATGTTCCATGGCCTTCATGATGCTGATGGTTCACTAAGGTTCTCTAACAAACCTCTGAGGGCTTCACAGAACAGCTGTATTTATACTGAGATTAAATTACACACAGGTGGACTCTATTTACTAATTAGGTGACTTCTGAATGCAGTTGGTTCCACTAGATTTTAGTTAGGGGTATCAGAGTAAAGGGGGCTAAATACAAATGCAAGCCACACTTTTCACACATTTATTTGTAAACAATTTTGAAAAACATTTATTATTTTCCTTCCACTTCACAATTATGTGCCACTTTGTGTTTGTCTATCACATAAAATCCCAATAAAATACATTTACGTTTTTGATTGCAACATGTCAAAATGTGGAAAATTTCAAGGGGTATGAATTCTTTTTCAAGGCACTGTACCTTCTACCACTTCACCCCCCCCCACCCCCTCCTTTGCCTTCTGTGACACGTCCCAGGTCCCAGAAGGCTGCGGGATCAAGTGCAGTGGGAAGCCAGCTGTGGAGCTGCAAGGAGTCACAGCAAGTTTCCCACGCTAAAGATGCCAGCGCCAGGGACCCGAATACCAGTGAGGAACCGGCACGGGTGAGGACGGCGCTGGATCCTTGGACAGGGGAGTGTCCTTTTATTAAAAGCCAGCAGCTACAGTATTTGTTGCTGCTGACTTTTAATATTTTGTTTCTAGGGTAAAGATCCTCTTTAAAGTGGTTTTAAAGACACAAGGTTTTTTTTTAACTTAAATGCATTCCTCTGTATGCAGCAGCCCCCCTCTCATTCTGCTTAATACTTACCTGAGCCTCATCTCAATCCAGCCATGTTGCACAAGAGAATTGGCTGTCCGGGACTCCCCTCCTCATTGGCTGAGACAGCAGCCAAGCACCATTGGCTCCTGCTGTTGTCAATCAAAGTCAATGAGCCAATAATATGGAGAGAGGGGGGCCGGGCCACAGCTCTGCGTCTGAATGGACACAGGTAGCTGCGGCTCGGGTGCCCCCATAGCAAGCTGCTTGCTGAGCAGGCACTCAACAGGAGGATAGGGCCTGGAGCACAGAAGAGAGACCCGACAAGAGGAGGATCTGGGCTGCTCTGTGCAAAAAAACACTACTCACCAATCATTTGGTGAGTAAATCAGCTTCCATAAATATATTTTACCTTTGTATTTAGATATTTGCTATTTAATGGAGCACAATGAATGACCTCTTTGGCTTCTCTATCAGTAGCCAGGGATCTGGTATTAAGCAGCTTTTTTTTTTTTTTTTTTTTTGCAATTTACTGCATCTCCTTACAACAGTCATTCAGCAAAGATGCTGATTGCAAAGCCTAACTTACAGATAGCCTACACATCTATATATTAACCCCTTCACACTTATAGCACTCTGCACGCTCCCGACACAGTTACCGAAGGCTAATTGAAAGCTTTCCGATCATGTGACTGCCATGACAGCCAATCATGCCACGATCATGTGATCATAAACCCCAACCCACCTCCTGGTATCTGAAATCCCTTAAAGGGTCCGGAGGCACCGGAGCAAATGGGTTAAAGACATGGCAAACATTTCTACCTGCACCTTGTTTCTTCATCTGCATAATATGTGCACTGATCATGTAGTTTCATGGTGTCATTTGTTGCCTTGTACACACAGTTTATAGTAGAGTAAATTCACATTCCTGTGTCAGCCGTTTCAATTTGTTTTGAATCATGAGGTTTCTAGCATGGCACTGACACTTCCTGTGAAGAAACTACATTATCCCACAATCCCTTGGTTCCCCTAGTTTAATGCTCTGCAGGTGAGAACTACACAGTAATTCGATATGACAAAGACACAAGCAAGCAGAGCATTTACAGACACACAAAGAGCTCACATATGAAATGTTTCATCACTTTTGTGTTGCAACAGAGAAGGGATGGTGAGGCATGCATTGGACGCTATGTGACACGGAACTGAAAGTTGTCCTTGGTGCATAGGAACCGGCCAGCTGAACATAGGGGATATGAACAGCCATGACACTACAAACTATAGCCAACATGTGAGCCCATCATTACAAGGTAAGGCAAACAAACAAACAGCACAGGGAATATAACTACACTAATATCTAGTTAACATAGGAAAAACATTTGAAACAATGTGTATAATGCCTTTAAATGATAACTAAGCTCAAGTACAAAAATGCAATACATTGCAGCTTACAGTCCTTAGTAGTGGTGCACCAAAATGAAAATTCCGGTACCGAATCAGAAAAATCAGGATGTACGAAAACCGTAACCAAAATGGACAGCGTTAAAAAATATATACCGTATATATATATATATATATATATATATATATATATTTATTTATTTATTTATATAATTGTACTATATTCGACTTTTTAAAAAATATCATGAATTTAAATGAATATGAATTTATTTTCAGCCATTATTGGCACCGATAACCCTATTTTTGATTGATAATTTTTGGCGGCTGGTATATAAGTGCATCCCTAGTTCTTAGTTATGGTGGCTGCATCAAACTGAGAACATTCTCAGCAAGTACAGAAAGTACCCACTGATCCTGCCAGAAATGCAGCACCCTTGTCACTTCCTGGGAGCTGCACAGAATATCTTCTTTCTTAACTATCTTCTGTAATCTACCAAGCTTTTGTAGTCCATCTCTGGTAAGCAGTCTAGAGTGACAACCATGGCACCCTCCATAGAGTGCAGCAGTGATGTAGCCACCCAGGGACAGGAAGTGTGGTTTTGTCAGGATTGCCACATAAAAAAAAAGAAAACAAAGACAGTCAACACACCAAGAACTAGTAAGTTGCAGTATATTACATTTTTGGTTTTGGGTTTGGATACATTTTAAGTCATAAATGTGACATAATGAGTAAATGAACAAAAAAACAGTTTACAGTTCCATTCCAAATTTAGCTCCCACTAAGCACATATAGTTTCCTTTTAACTAACTTTAGCTCAATTGGAAATCAAGGCCACAACTCAATTGCTGTGTCCTTGGATTAAGACAGTTCTCTTGTGTCACTCGAATTCTACTTTTCATATCAGATCTAAGGAGCCGCTGCAAGATTAGGAGGATCTTCAGCACAGCAAATCCATATTTCATGCACAGATTAGAAGCAGCGAAGCTATTTTTGCACTAAGTCAAATCTTAGAGCAGCGAAAGAGAAAAGGTTTCTGCTGACACTAAAACAGCAAATCTCACAGGGAAAAGGATGATCTTTGCATTAATTATCCATTTATATGCCGTATGCGCTTGCCAATAGTCTGTATACTGTTGCTGCTTTCTGTACAAAACATTGGCACACACCTGTCATCATCAATATTCCCTGATCACATAAATTATTATTGTCTTAGATGTCTCTACATAGAAGTAGCAAGCTGTTGATAATTTTAGCACATTAATATACAAAAAGTCAAACTTTTGAAAGTCTTTGCTAGAGGAGGCTGCACTCCTGGAATTATGTTATTTCTTAAAGTGGTATTAAAGTCAAATTTTCAACTTTTTCCTACAGGTAAGCTTTTTAATAAATCATACCAGTAGGTTCTGTGGATAACTTCTAAACGTGCACCATTTTGGAGATATTCACATTGGCTCCAGCTAAGGATGTCACCAATAAATGCTCAGTATGTTCTGCATTCATGGAATACTGAGTGCGCTGTGATTGCAGAGAGTGGCATGCGTGGGAGTGATGTCATCGTGGGCCTGTTAAAAAAAAAAGTTTGTAGAGTTTACTACTGCGTTAACGGGAATGACACTTTTTAAAATGTTCCCCTTATACATGTAAATGCAGAAAACTGGTTTACTCCATTCAACCCACTGCTACCACACTTCACCACACTTCTCCATCATTTCTCCATAAAATCACTTGTGCTTTTTTTTGTGCTTCCATTCCAAAAAATGTTGATGGAACAGTTTTCTAAGAATGATGACTTTTCACGTCCCCTTGAATGCTGTTCTGATTTAAATAGGTATCCTACCATACTGGTGTAACAGAAGGTAATGTTACTGGCCGCAGGACTCTTTATTCCACAAGATGGTGGTAGCAAGTGCACTTTATTTAGCTTGTGACTGACTTTAGGTGGTGGCACTCCAGGGGATATAGTCTGGAGGATGAACCAAGCCACAGCCATAACTGGGAAATAAACTTCAATACTCAGTGATACCAGAGAGTGGGAGGGGTCTGATAAAAGGAAAAGCCCACAAAGGGAGCAGGGTAGTTGGGAAGCACACCAACCGCAAATAGGATGGTAGAAGAAGTGCTGTGCTGTGCTGTACCGTTCTCTGCTGGTCGCTGTTGCATTCTGACTCAGGTGGCTGAGCTGAGATAAGTCAGCCGGGCAATCAGCTGCTCCGGTGTCTGCCCTGAAACATCACTTTGAGACCGCCATCACCCAGGTTTGCTGGGGAACCTCAGGAGTGAACCACCAAGGTAACTCATCATCTCTCCTGCCATCAGTGCTGGTCAATGATGAGAAAGGTGCCTCTGCTCATCAAAACAACTGCTACAGGAAAATTACAAAGAGAGAGTGGTGAGCGGGTCACAGACCCACAGTTAAACTTAGCCCTTGTTGATGTTGTTAGTCCTCACTTACAAGAAGCTGCAGATATACACCCTACACCCATCATTGAGATAACTGTTCATGTTTTTGCTAGGTTAGGTCCAGTGCAGCCAGATTACATGTTATGATCCTCAGAACTGCTGCAAATGTGCACACCATAATATCTAACTGCTGCAACTGTGTCTAAAGATTTCCCTCTATTGATCAAGTCAACTTCCCAGGTACAATATTATAAAGCCCATTCTACAGGCACACCCTTACGTGCCTGCATGCAAACATCTTAAAAGGGCCCCAACGTAGCCGGCAGAAGATTCACATCAGAGACTATATTCAGAATCACTGTATCCTGAAGTCAGACCTATGTTTAATTGTAATCTTTTATATGTGTCAGGCCTAAATTTAGCTCCTTTGTCTGAGAGCTCTCAAGTGGCATATTTTATCTGTGTTGTTTATTTCGTTGGTCACTTTTTTGTGACTTATCTCATACGGAGAGCTACTGTTTATATCCTCAGGTGTCACAGTATCTGCTGGAATTTAAAGCCCCTGTAAGGGACCCTATGAAACTAATTGTGCATTCATTAATATGTTCATGCTGGTTGACTTTAGCATGCCAATATATTCTGTGATACTTTTATGAACTTTAATCAGACAATACAATCTGTTATTTTTTTAGAGTTGTAAGTCTACTTCTTGTGTACCTGATAAAGTTTACAGACAGGTATACTGGTGGTGTCAGTGAGGTTGAGGCTTCACATAAAGCTTGACAAGAGCAGAGGACCCAAATTAACCAGTGGCTCCTGCTTGGGTAGCTCTAGACTGGTAAGTTTGTTATGATGTCAGCAGCATTATTATAAAACGCATCATTGCAACCTTTGAATTTAGGAAGGAGAGAAAATATTTATTAACTGCCTTCTCAGTGTCTGTTGTGACCAGGTCAGTACCCCTTTTTTTCAGGGATCATCATATTTAACCTTTGCTTACCCAGAAGTACAACAATATGTGTAGTATCCTGGGTCGATGCAAGTAGTGATTTAGAAGGCATAATGGCGATCAGGCTCTAAGATGGAGAAGCACTTCAGGAGAGGTAAGTGTACTGTTGTATGCACACTTAATATATGAAAAAAATGTCCATGGAGTTTTGTTTTAGGTATGTTCTGCTCAAAAGAGCTTGGTATACCATAAGCACTTTGCTAAAAATGTGCACACCAAGCGTATATTCTACATTGTGTATACACATGCCCTGCATTCCAGCATGCTAAATATCAATGGCCTACGTATAAGAAATAAAATAAAAGTTTTCTTTAAATAACGTATCCCCTTTTTTTAAGTTTTTGTTAGTGTAGGTAAATTTGTTCAGGCTGGGCTGGCAGCCAAGCCTTTGTGTTTTTTCCTGGGTTGGCCAGAGATCCAGGGAGGGCTGGATATCTCGCAGGCAGCATCACTGAGACATCCCCCCTACTTCTAGAACCTACAGGAAATTTCTAGAAGAATGGGACGGGAAGTAAGGTAGAGCTGCCTGGGGTGTTCGTGGGGGGCCTGACCAATTCCCAACAGATGGATTGGCAGAGGGGTATGCGATGCATACTAGCCCATTATGCTTTTAATTTGTAGACTTTGCAGGGAGTAAAAGAGGAAGTAAAACCCATCAGGGTTTACTTCCTCTTTAAAGGTTTACTTTAAAAAAACAAAAAAAATGTCATACTTATCTGCTCTGTGCAGTGGTTTTACACAGAGCAGCCCAGATCCTCCTCTTTTTGGGTCCCCCACCAGCGCTCCTGGCTCCTCCTCTTCAGCCAGTGCCCCCAATAGCAAGCCACTTGCTCTGGGGGCACTGGTACGTGTTCGCTCCTGAGTCCATAAGACACAGAGCCGAGACTCATCCGCGTCCCCCTCTCTCTTCTCATTGGCTCACTGGCTCTGATTGACAGTTGCTGTTACTGTCTCAGCTAATGAGGAATGAGAGACCAGGGAGAAGCTTAGCTCTCATGCACATCGCTGGATCGAGAGGGAGCTCGAGTGAGTATTTGGGGGGGACACTGCACACAGAAGATTTTTTACCTTAATGAATTCCAGAAAAACTTGAGCCTTTAAAAACCACTTTAAGGGTCAATACACAATATTGCAGTGTGTTGCATTACTGCACCACGTTAATATGTGGTATTTTGTGCGTTAAGGCAGCCCATTCATTGCATTAGGTAGCCTATTCATTGTATTCATGTAGCCCATTCATTGCATCAAGATAGCCCCATCATTACATTAAGGCAGCATGTCCACTGCAACAAGGAAGCCTTTTTCATTGCATTAGGGTAGCCCGTTCATTGTGTTAAAGTAGCCCATTCACTTAGAATATGCTACCAAGGTACCAAAAACCAGGTTTGCATTTTTTTTAAACACACCACATCACAACCCACAGTTGGTTGTGATGTTCTACAAGGCGCATTGGGGTTCTATTGAAGTTACCTGGCACTGCAACACCCCCCCAATCAAGCGTTGCACTAACAGGCAGTTAAACGCTTCACATGTGTACCACAATGCATAGACACGAACCCAGCCTTAAGGGTTTACCATTATATAGATAAATGGGTAAAGGTAATTAAAATTTTGCGCCTACAGGCTTCAGTGATTCAAATTTGGCTCTGCATGAGGCCTAGGTATTTTTTTCCTCACTTTTTAAAGGACAGGTCTGTTCAAATGAGCGTGTAGCACCATCAATCTGTGTGTTCACAGGAGGGGTATTTAAAGTCCTACCATTTACTCTTTTGTGCACCATTAATATACAATCACATAAGATGTACATATCTTTGTGTGAGAAAGCATTTAATTAATATGTGGACGGACAAGCTCCAGTGTCAGATCTACAGAATCAACAGCTTGATTAGCAATGCAGAACACAAGCACTGTCTGCAGCGCAGGCAAGAGCAAACCTTTCCTCTGTTCCAGCTCATTAAACAATCTTCTGCCCAAGTTCTCGATTTGCAGCGTGCCTGACCTCTATTTTTTTGTGTAGCAAGTAATGGCATTGTCTGGATAATTGTAGGAGGTTGTGCTGAGTGGCACTTTTTCCCCAAATACACAGAAGTGAAATTCAATTTAGAAGAAAATCCATCTATAAATGAAGAGTTAGCTTGAGAAGACAAATAAGGAAATATCGGAAGAGATGATTATTAGCCTGTGACCAGCTACTACAAATGTTAGTTCTACCTTTGTGCTCTCATCAAATCTATATCCTTTCAAGACATCGAATTCATGTTTGTTTCATCTGCTCTAAGGCTCACGATATGAGCCGTCTGGGAAGTTATTTAATTATTTCCAGGGTAATTTCTAAATGTAATATGAAATGTCATCTTTATAGCACTTCCGTTCACCTGGTTTCATTTCATTCTTCATTTATTGTCTTGTGTCTGTGGACGGTATAGTCAGGAGATATTCATCTTCATATTCTGACATTCCTAATGTAATAAGCAATGAATATAAAATGAGAGGAAAGAGCTGCAGCTTAACCAGTATACCACAGGGACAACCAAGACTGCTTGGGACTTCAGAGCGGTCTAGAATTTGCTGACATCAAAAAAGTTACACCCTGGTTAGCATCATTTTTATATGTATTTAGTACTCACCTTTAGGCCTCGTTCACATAGGCGATGATGCCCGAATAGTATGAATGGGTACTACAGGGACAACAAAAACTGCCAGGAACTTCAGGGCTGTCTAGAGTTTGCTGACATCACAAAAGTTACACCTTGAATAGCACCATTTTATAGGTGTTTATTACTCATTCACACAGGTGATGATGCTTGTATAATTTTTTTGCAGCAGAGTAACTTAACCTTATTAAAATTATCTATTAACCTTCTATGAGGAGATGAGTTGCCATCTAGATAAAGGAAGGCCCGTAGATGTGGTGTATCTGGATTTTGCAAAAGCATTTGACACAGTTCCCCATAAACGTTTACTGTACAAAATAAGGTCCGTTGGCATGGACCATAGGGTGAGCACATGGATTGAAAACTGGCTACAAGGGCGAGTTCAGAGGGTGGTGATAAATGGGGAGTACTCAGAATGGGCAGAGGTGGGTAGTGGGGTCCCACTGGGTTCTGTGCTGGGACCAATCCTATTTAATTTGTTCATAAATGGCCTGGAGGATGGGATAAATGGCTCAATCTCTGTATTTGCGGATGATACTAAGCTAAGCAGGGCAATAACTTCTCCGCAGGATGTGGAAATCTTACAAAAAGATCTGAACAAATTAATAGGGTGGGCAACTACATGGCAAATGAGGTTCAATGTAGAAAAAATGTAAAATAATGCATTTGGGTGGCAAAAATATGAATGCAATCTATACACTGGGGGGAGAACCTCTGGGGGAATCTAGGATGAAAAAGGACCTGGGGGTCCTAGTAGATGATAGGCTCAACAATGACATGCAATGCCAAGCTGCTGCAAGTAAAGCAAACAGAATATTGGCATGCATTAAAAAGGGGATTAATTCCAGAGATAAAACGATAATTCTCCCGCTCTACAAGACTCTGGTTCGGGCCGCACCTAGAGTATGCTGTCCAGTTCTGGGCACCAGTCCTCAGGAAGGATGTACTGGAAATGGAGCGAGTACAAAGAAGGGCAACAAAGCTAATAAAGGGTCTGGAGGATATTTGTTATGAGGAAAGGTTGCGAGCACTGAACTTATTCTCTCTGGAAAAGAGACGCTTATGAGGGGATATGATTTGCACTTACAAATACCGTACTGGTGACCCCACAATAGGGATAAAACTGTCTTGCGGAAGGGAGTTTAACAAGACACGTGGTCACTCATTAAACTTAGAAGAAAAGAGGTTTAACCTTAAACTACGTAGAGGGTTCTTTACTGTAAGGGCGGCAAGGATGTGGAATTCCCTTCCACAGGCGGTGGTCTCGTGGGGAGGGGGGGGGGGACATCGATAGTTTCAAGAAACTATTAAATAAGCACCTAAACGACCACAACATACAGGGATATGCAATGTAATACTGACATATAATCACACACATGGGTTGGACTTGATGGACTTGTATCGTTTTTCGACCTCACCTACTATGTAACTATGTATCTATATAACTTTCTGGTGCTATGTTGCATACAGCCCATTGAAGTCTACTAGGTTGCAGCGGCTGCAAGGAGACATAAGCTGGTCCTAATGTGACAGGCGTAAAAACAGATGCAGGCATTCTTCTGTCCTGTATGTGACACTGTGCCTATGCTATAGGAGCAAGGGGAGTGTTGACTGTCCCCTTAGAGACTCCGTTAATCCTCTCTGGGAAGGCTGGTATCTAATTTGATGGCAGGTTCCAACTAACGTTCAGGTGGCCATTTTACAGATGGAAACTTTAAGTAAGGGACTCCACGGCATTTGGACATGCTTTGAGTGAGTGGTAGGTTAGAGTGAGGAACCCACTGATTAGGAACAGTGCTTAGCAAAGGGAAAGGTTCCTGGCGAGTAGGGACATATTCTGGCATCGAAACACCCTTCTGAGGTTTACTTTTCAGTGGGCCAATGCAGCATGATTAAAGTTAACACTGCCACCCCTCCAACAGAGGCCATCCTCCAATAACACTACGGCAAACCATACTTCAGCGGGTTGTGCCGATACTGTTTTGTTCACCAGGTTTTCATGACATTTATCTATTGTAATTACCACAACTCTGAACCGTTACTATAAAACTGATACAGTACTAAAACCCTGTCCTGACCCTTGTGTGTGGTCCTTTCCAAGTGGACACTTTGCTCAGGACCCCACCTTAAGGAGTGCAGGTGCACGCTTTAAAAAACAGCCCATTCATAATGAGGATGCAGCTAGATTGCACTGGCTGGCAGGCAGCAGTCAATAGCCCTTTTATTATACTTAGAAATGTGTCTCTGGCAGTCAGCAAATTGTATGTGGATGGATGCCCAGGGGCCTCAGCTTATGCTAGCTTTACAAAATCTGGCCCTGATCAGGACTTTATCTCTTAAAGCGGAACTTCAGTCATTTTTTCAACTTTCCATCTATTAAATATTCTGCCCTTGTTGTTTTAACTTTGGATAGTAAAACATTTTTTTTCTGCCAGTTATTACCTTATACAGTCCCCTTCCTATTTCTTGTCTGGTAAAATGCCTAGGCGTTTGACATCATGCACAGCTCTCACTCTCACTCTTTTGAATGTTTGCTAGGAAGGAAGGGGTGATGAGTCATAGGAGGACCAATGAAAGCTGCAAAGCTGGAGGCATGCCTTCGTGTGTCTGTGTAAATTCAGGAAGTGAATAGGCAGCAGCATCAGCTTCCCACAGTTAAAATGGATGCAGCCAGACTCAGTGGAGGGAGATTTCTGCAGCATATTTGGCAAGTACAGAATCACAGTATATATAAAATAATATGCAAAGTGGTTGGAGGGAAGCTTCAGAATGGCAAAGATGTTTTTATTACAAATTATGTGAGCAGACTGCAGCTCCTCTTTAAAGCATTATTTTATCTCCACCTGAAGAGGCTTCTCTTCCTTCTCTCCTCAGTAAACATCTCTCAGAACCCTATAATTATCTTCAGCCAGAAGCTAATGATTTTTTAGGGAGTAACATTAACATATGTAATCTTTGGGTAATTTATTTTACATACATTCTTATGGCAATTAGGGTTCAAATACCACAAACTAAGGTAAGATAACACATGCAGTATATACTATCATTTTGCGTAGTAATACCTTATGTGAATTGGTCATTGTGTTATTTCTACACAGACAATAAAGTTCTGTTTTGTTGAAACTTCATAAAAACAAGATTTTGGGCAATCCATTATAATATTACTTAAAGTGGACCCGAACCCTCCTTTCCTTTACAGCCAATTAAACTGCCTGCTTAACCTCTGTTTGATCTGCAGTTGCCATGGTGCTGCACATGTGATCAGTTATGACACCAATCATTTGATGGTTTGACAGTTCATCTGAGAGCACAAGTAACAAGTAACTCATCATGGCACTTTCTTTTGCTCTCCTGTGACCCAGTGTCAGCTAATAGTGTGCTATTACTCACTTCCAGCTGATGTGTGCAGAGCCGCTCCAGGCTCTGGAAGGATCCTGACAACATTGTCAGGATCAACCTGGCTGCCTGATTGACAGTTGGCTCTGCCTCTAAGTTTATGGCTGAGAACCAGAGCCAGCTGCTCTGACAGTCACTGCTTTCTGCTCTGAGCAGAATATGAGCTGAGTGGTCAGTGGTCCCGTGATCACTCAGTTCTTGTTCTAGGCCCCTTTCACACTTGTGAGACTTGTCCTGCGACATGGGACTGCAAAGTGTCCAGTCGTACCCCATTATTTCCAATGAGTACCGTTCATATCTGGGTGAATTTGGGTCCCTGTACTACTTTGGTCTGACTTTGATGCAACTTGAGGTTCATAGAGCTCAAGATTACACAGGCATCACTTCAAATTGTGGCAAAGTCGTGCCACTTTCAGGTCATACAAGTGTGAAAGGGGCCTTAGAAGGAATGTGGAACAGCTGCAGCATCACATTGATGGAGAGAGTATGTGTGTTTGTTTTTTTTCAAATGCCATACTTCTCCTTTAAATCAAGAGTTTAGTTCTGCTTTATAATGTATCTAATCTTATTAAGATATCTCTCTAAAGTGAAGAAAACCTTGAAAACATTTGACATTGAAACATGTCCCTATTGGTGAAGTTCCCCTTTTTTCCTGTACCAATGACAACTCAAAACTTATGTCCTGCCTTTGTGATAGTGGCCTACAGGACAAACAGAGATGGAGAATCTCCCCAGTGGGGACAAGACATAAATAAAAACCCATCAGGAGTTCTAACCCTTTCCCACTGTGTCCAAAACTGCAAATAAGGTTTTGCTTAAAATACATTAAGGTAAGCTAGATTCACATTAGTGTGGGCTGCGGGAAAGCGTGTAATGGCACCTTCTAGCACCCACAGAAAAAATACAATGCAGTTCCGGAGATGCGTGAGAGTACCATTAACCCTAATGCGGTTTCCTGCACTGTGAACCCCACTGCACTATGCAGTTACCCTGTAGCCGAGTTTCCTGAAATGGTGTGGGGACCATTATTCTGCATTTTCAGTGGGTACAGCAGTCCATTCAAATGAAGGAGCTGCTGTGTCTGAGCAAATGCAGCTGGGGGGAAACCTCATAGAGGTGAACCAGGCCCAACAGTGACTTAGTGGTTAGCAATTATACCTTGCATCAATGGGGTCCTTGGCTCAAATCCTGGCTAGGACTCTATCTACGTGAGGTTTGCTTGTTCTCCCTGTGTTTGTGTGGACTTTTTCCCACACTCCAAAGAGATGCTGGTAGGCTAATGGCTCCTGAATATAATTTAGTCCTTGTATGTGTATACAAATTGACTTTATCACGTTAAGTTGATCCCAGTCCCGTGCAAATGGGGAGAGTTTAGGAAAAGCCTGGTTAGCTATCTTGTAAAAAAAATGTTTCCAGAAAATTCTATGGAAAAGGTGGAAAAGGCTGAACAGATATCACACGCATTAACACTTTCAATTTATGTATTATATACTTCTATGCCTGGTAATGACATACTGCACATCTTAAACTATGGAGAAGTTCATGGTCTTTGAAGACTAGAGTTTGTGTGCCTGAAGACCTCAGAGGGTGGTTAGGTACAAGGTACGTTCTAACTGGAGCTGCCATAAATGTGAACTCTCAAATGGGTAACATTTAGAGTGATGCTTTTTCAGAGATGGATGAACATCAGTAATTGGCAAAGGTTCTCTAAAATATCTGATTGAAGTGCTTTCTGAGAGCTGTCAGCTTGCCTTGGCTTTAGACATGAGTTTGCTGTTCAGTCTAGATGAAAGGCCATATAAGGTGGTTATCATCTGCCAGTTAATTTACTAAAGGAAAACAGACTGTTCATATTGTTCAGTTGCACTTTGCAAGGGAATTTTTACCAGAGCTAAGGCCTATGCAGGTTGCAGTTAATGCATTGTGCAGGTGTATTTTGCATTTTTCAATACACATTTTTGATCCATTGAAGACTATGGAACCAAAAACACAACCTGCTGGTCCCTGGTTCTTTCCATAAAATGCACAGATGTGAACGTGACCCATAGGAAACCCCGTTAAATGGACTGTAGTGTGTTTCTGCAAAACTGAAAATGCACTATAAAATGCATAGGTGTGAACCAGGCCTAAGTGAATAAGGTGAAGCTTTACTGACTTGTATCATCCAATCATGTGCAAGCAAAACATTTCTTTTCTATTTTCCTTTCCTTCCTTCTATTCTTTGCAAAGTGAAATTTTACCAGATTCACTAAGCTCTGAGGAAATATTCCTTTCAAAGGGCAACCTCCCTTGCAAAGTCAAAAGCATATTTGCCTTTAGCAAATCAACTGCAGAATGATCACCTTATATGGCCTTTCATCTAGACCAGTGATAGTGAACGTTGGCAACACAGATGTTTTGGTACTACATTTCCCATGATGCTCTACTACACTGCAGAGTGCATGAGCATCATGGTAAATGTAGTTCCAAAACATCTGGGGTGCCAAGGTTCGCCATCACTGATCTACACTGAGCAACAAACAACCAACCTCACCCTACCTCCTATGTCTATAGGCAACTTTAGATTGCCCAAACAGAATATATATAATAAAAATGTATAAATATGCTTCTACAACACAAACAAGCGTAAGATTCTAGGTAAAAAAAAATTGATGCAAGTAATAATGATAAGAATGGAAAATGCTGATTAAAAATCATCATTCAATTTGTTTCAATGTTCTTCTCACCAAATCATTTTTTTAAGGGAAACTCCAGCTTAAAATTCCCTGGTTGCACCCACTTGCCTGAATCCCCCCCTAGAACTGAAAGACACACAGATTTGAAATTTACATGCATTATATTTTTAAATACAATTTAAATTTACATTTGTTCCTAAAAGAGTAAAGGCTCAAAATGATGTATTAGTATTACATGAGAATAAACAGTTTTACTATAGTTTGTATGCAGCCTAATTATGTGATCATAATTTTAATTTTGTTATTTAATTTAAATGTATTAAATACATTTTTAATTTATTCCTAGCCTATTCTTAGTAAGCATTTTTTCAATCAGTATTAAGTGAGTTTGTTTATTACACAGCTTAAGGAACTAAATACTAAATGCAAAATGCAGTGACCCATAGCAACAAATCAGCATTCCCATTGCTAAAGTCAAACCAGTACAGGATGGATCCAAAATAGCTGCTGATCATAGCAGACCTTTGCCTTAGTACTTTGCATTTGTGCTATTTTATTGAATACGTGGATGGGGGGTACTGGGCTTCATATTAGCCATGCTTTCATTGCAAAAAAAATAATTTGATATATTTCCATATCCATATTCTGTTTTTAATTAGTCTGCCCCCCCCTTCTTTAACTGACTCCATGGTGTTGGGTTGAAGATGTAAATACTAATTTCTCTGACTAGTAATATCCATATCTTGTCCCTTGGGCTTTCTTCTTTGTGAGGGATCATTATATAATTACTGCAGTCATGCCAGTGCAACAGCATGTCGAGCTCCAATAGAGTATTGATTGTGTGGTAAGCCAGAGATCCTCATCGTTACAAACTTCTCATCCATTTATTAATGTTATTCTTTCCATAATAACTACAATGGGATGTAAAATTCAAAGGGGGATATCAATATTCCATTAACAAATGTCCATGTTAAATGCCTACTGAATGCTCAGCATAGAGGAAGTCATTCATAAAGAAGTGACATGGCTATACATGCTTAGAGGAAAAAGAAATGTGTTGGATGCACCATTATGGAAAAAAAAGAGGCCTGCCTAACAGTTATGGTTCAAAGGTAGGTAGGATAATCTAATAATTTATTAGAAGCACCACAGAGCTCCTCTGCTATGGCCTGGCTGTACAACTTTCAAACCACGGGTGCAGACTGGCCAAGAATGCATCCAGCTGGATACACCTCTTCATTCGGCTTTATATTATTTAAGCAATAAAGAATAAAGGGGTTCAGAGAAATTTCTGACATGATCAAAAGGTGTTTTTTTGCATTTTAAAAAAAAAAACAAAAACTGCTAGTGGTATTGTTAACAGGACAATAGATAACAAATTAGAGAAATTCATTTTTGAGTTTACACTTTAAAGTGGTTCTAAAGGCTCAAGTTTTTTTTTTTTTTTTACCTTAACCGCTTGCTGACCACCTCACGCACATATACTGCGGCAGAAGGTCTCGTACAGGCAAAATCACGTACCTGTACGTTGCCCTTTAAGAGGCGGCCAGCGGGTTCGCGCGCAGCCGGCGGCGCGCGCGCCCGCGGCAAGCTCCGTGAGTCGGGTCGCGGGTCCCACGGACTCGATCGCCGCGGGGATACCCGCGATCGCCTCACGGGGAGGAAGAACGGGGAGATGCTGATGTAAACAGCATTACTCCCCGTACTGCCTAGTGACAGTGTCACTCGACCTCTGCTCCCTGTCATCGGAGCAGAGATCAGTGATGTCACACTCACAGCCCATCCCCCTGACAGTTAGTAATCACTCCCTAGTACTGATTTAACCCCTCCCCCTAGTGGTTAACCCCCTCACTGCCAGTGTCATTTATACAGGAATCAATACATTTTTATAGCACTGATTGCTGTATAAATGACAATGGTCCCAAAAATGTGTCAAAAATGTCCGATGTGTCTGCCATAATGTCGCAGTCATGATAAAAATCGCTGATCGCCGCCATTTAAAAAAAAAAAAAAATTATTTTAAAAAATGCCAAAAAACTATCCCCTATTTTGTAAACGCTATAACTTTTGCGCAAACCGATCAATAATCGCTTATTGCGATTTTTTTTACCAAAAATATGTAGAAGAATACGTATCGGCCTAAACTGAGGAAAAACATTTTTTTTATATATTTTTGGGGGATATTTATTATAGCAAAAAGTAAAAAATAATGCGTTTTTTTTCAAAATTGTCGCTCTATTTTTGTTTATAGCGCAAAAAATAAAACCCACAGAGGTGATCAAATACCACCAAAAGAAAGCTCTATTTGTGGGGAAAAAAGGACGTCAGTTTTGTTTGGGTGCAACGTTGCATGACCGCGCAATTGTCAGTTAAAGCGACGCAGTGCCAAATCGCAAAAAGTGCTCTGGTCAGGTAAATTCTTCCGGGGCTGAAGTGGTTAAAGTGGTTCTAAAGGCAGAAGGTTCTCTTTGATAAACCCCAGCCAAGATATACATTTTGGAAGAAGGACTTTCTGTTTAACATATTTTCTCAGATTCTAAGTGTATATATTTTATAAGATTTATTTAAATATGTTTATGTACTACTTAATTTTTATTTATTTTTTTCTTCATAAATAAGTCAGTTGCTAATTTTAGTACTCTAGTATTATTATTATTATTATTATTATTAATATTATTATCATCATCATGACTATCAGAGCTCTAACAGATTAATCAGGAAGTGACAAAATACAATATTTTATGTAAAATGGTATTAAACCCCAAACTAAAAATGTAATATATTGCAGCTTACCCAACTTTAGATGTGGTGGCTGCAATAGTTATCTTATTTATTCTTTTTCCCCATCTGTTTTCACCTGGTGATCTGGCCGGTAACACACCTCCTGTATGAGAGTGACCCCCACTATGGATGTAGGAGCACATCAGACAGCAGCATAGTTTGTCTGGGTGGAGGGGAGTATTAGATGGACAAAAAGATTTAGATACACTAACAAATTGAAGCCAACTCCAGCTCACATTTGAGTTACACAAGCAGTTACAGCAACAGTTTTTTTCCTTTTGGGATAAAGGTTTTACGTGAATAAATAAAAGCTTATCATTGTAAGCACACCTGTCAGTGGTAAATGGATTTTCTCAACACTCGTAGATGATGCATTTGCAGTTCTGTTGAAAAAAAAAAGCCTGAAAAAGAAAACGAATGCAACCATCACATCTAAGAATTAGCTGATATACATATAATAAATGTTTGCTTTTAGGTTTAATGCAGCTTTAATTTATTACAAGGTACTAGTAAAAAAAAAAAAAAAAGTAGGCTTGTAAATATGAAATGTGCCTGGAGTTAGGCTTTCATTTCTAAAGGTCTGGAAATTTAATTTTAATTTGCAACGATTCTTAATGTCATTTGCATTGGAGTGTTATTAAACAAGCAGAATTTTAAATTAACAGGTACATGGAGAGAACAAATAATTACCTACCAAAGATATTTTATATACCATTTAATTGGAAAAATGTTAACTCATCATTACACTCTTTGAAGATACTAACAAAACAATATTATTACTATAACGGCATTAGTGGCAGTGACATAGTAGATTCAAATTTTTGAATCAGGGCCTGGAGCCAGGACAAGATTAGAATTGTTGAATTTTCTTGAGTATTTTCCGTTATCTTTAAGTCTGCAGAGTTCAGCAGTGACCTTTATTCAGTCATTGCCCGAGTGTCCAGGGTGCATCTAATTTAATTCCAAAGTCACAAATTCCACAATGTAAAGCTGAAATCTGTTTTACTGCAGGCACATAAAGAATGAAGAAGTGTGCTAATGTCACAGGCCATAAAAATGATATATATTTTCTCCCAAATCTGCAAAAGCTGGTAAATTAGCATGCAATCCAGCCACAATGCTCTCTATCAGATGAAGTGTCTAGTGGAGCAGTAAGGTACAGTCATTTAGCTTGAGTGGGAATGAAGGCAAATGATCATTTTAACGGCTGAGATGCAGTCTTGGCTCCCGACCAGCTCCGATATAACTGTATTTGTTGTTGTAGTAATGTGCAAATGTCTAAGGAAAAGTGGCGGCGTATACAGACTTATTAAAGAATTTCTGCATAACAGATTTACGGAGTGGATTAACTATTCGCAAATAGGAAAAAACCACACCACAAAACAAATACTATAAGTCAAAAATATATATACATGGGAAAAAAAAGCTTACAGACGAACGCTAGGAACTGTAACAAATACAGTTAGTGGATGTTGCATCAAATATAATTTTCCACGTTAAAGTGAAACTCACCCATCCATCCATGTCTCTTAATGTTTTATTCACTTTGAAAAACACCCCTCTAGCATTTTTAGCCACAGCCACCTTGAGTAAGGGGAGATGATTCATGTAGCATTTATTTCCTGGAATCCATCTGCCCTTAGCTTAGGCATGCAGGCAGGAGGGTGTGCTTAGCTGAGAAATCCTTTCCTCCCTTCCTCCAGATAAGAAACTCCATGGCATATGACATCATTTTGGCCTAGGCCAGAAACCATGAACCAAATGAAGAAATGTAAAAATAAAGTTTAACACAAGTAAATATAATATATGCTATATTACCAAAAGTATTGTGACGCCTGCTTTTACACGCACATGAACTTTAACCACTTTAATACTGGGCACTTTCACCCCCTTTATGCCCAGGCCAATTTTCAGCTTTCAGTGCTCTCACACTTTGAATGACAATTACTGAGTCATGCAACACTGTACCCATATGAAATTTGCATCCTTTTTTTCACACAAATAGAGCTTTCTTTGGTGGTATTTAACCGCTTATCACCCGCCCAACGTCAAATGACAGAGGGACGGTGCGGCTCTTGTTCTAGGAGGACGTCATATGATTGCGCCCCAATACGGCTGCTATTGCGTGCCCATGGGGGGCTCGTGATTGTGTTGCTAGGACACAGCGCCACCCTGATCTCTGTAAAGAGCCGCGGCCATGGCTCTTTAACCATGTGATCGGCTGTGTCAATCACAGCCGGTCACATGTAAATACAGAAGTGCCGTGAATCGGCTCTCCTCACCTCACGCTGACAGAGTGTGTGGCAAGGAGTGCCGATCAGTGGCATCTTCTCGCAGAGAAGACCTGGTGTCAGAAACCATGAAATCAGGCCGAGACAGAAGTACAGTTAAATAACACTTGTTTAATATTAAAAGTAAAAGAACAAACGTAGTCAAAACATAGCCAAAGTTCAGTAACCGGATCGGATAGTCAGCCAAGCCAGAAGTCAGGGATCATTGTAGTGGAACAGCAAGCAGGATCTGGAGCCAGAAGGGATGTCAGCAAAGCACGTCTTGAACAGGATCGCAGGAGATAGTTTCTGTGATGTGACCAAGGCGAAGGCAGAGCTCCTCTGGACTGGACGGCTTAAGTAGGCAGGACTGACGAGCAGGATATCATCAACAGCTGAGTAACTGTGGAGAGATAGGCGCTAGCAATTAGCCGACAGCTGAGTGGCCAGCTCAGAGAAGGAAGGACTGAGCCCAGCCCTGACATCTTGGCAGGTAATCAGGGCATGAAAGAGAACTTAGTTGGATCTGGGATTTTTAAACTCAGTAAAACCACACTTACTGAAGAAGAAACGACTACTTTAGATAAGGGTCTGAAATATGTCCCCCCCAAAAAGCTTTACAAGTTTCACAATTTCATTGATATTCAAAAGTATATTCGTAAGATGAACATTCAAAGATATCTGCTTACGAATACAATGACTGGTCGCAATAGAGTGGACTCATTGGGACATATCTACTCTGGACTGTCTAACCCTTCTTTGTTCAATCCCCCTGTACCAGTTTCTCAGTCTATCAATGTCTTTAAAGATCTTGTCTTTAGAGGTCTTGACGGATTGACGATAAAATGACCTCATAATAACCCATTTGTCAAAATTGGGTTAAAACAATTGTGTGAAAGAAAAGATCTAGTGGTCCGTCCAGCCGACATTGTCATCCTGGACAAATGTGACTGAAATGAAAATGAAATGTTTAAAATCCTTAGTGACCAAGAAACTTATAGTACACTACCTAATGATCCAAAAGGGACTTGGAGGGAATTGTTAAACAAGGTTTCCATGACTCTATTCTAGACAAAAAAAAAAAAAAGAGTATGCCTATTTGGTCCCACTAGCTCCACGAATTCCCACTATTTATTATCTCCCTAAGATCCATAAAAGTACAACCAACCCCCCCGGATGCCCTATCATCAGTGCAGAGGCGTATCTAGTGAAAATGGCGCCTATGGCAAGCACTGAAACTGCGCCCCTGTCAAAACATTTAAAACCCATCTTTCAGATACTACGGACAGGACATGGTTAGAGGCTGTGGACATGGTAGTTTCCTTCCTCTGTCTCCCTTCATATTACCATACCTTTCCACATCAGTCAATGTCCGTCTTCTGTTCTGTCACTGTGTCCCGTTAACCTCTCCAGTCAGGAACTGTGCACATCAGTGTACTGTCCTCCTCTGCCGGGCCGGCTTCACCCCCCAGTAATGTCCTCCTGAGTCCTTCTGTGGCCTGTGCCTCCTCTCTGCACCGTTGCACCGCTGAGAACAAGTGCCTTCCATTTAAAAATGGCACCAGGCGCCGACATTACGTCACTGCACATGCGCTGCCCGGTCGAGCCTGTATGATCTTTCCCGAGCACTGCAGGCTTTGTGTTAAGTACCTGGTAGCGAGCCTGACTTGTAGGAGAAGGCCTCTCATACAACGCTGGTTCAAGAGCCACTGGAGTGGGGACAGTGGTCTCGTGAGCACAGTGGGGTAGGAGTGCCTGTTGAGATGAAAGGCTCTGATGCTGGAGCAGAGTAGAGATCCCTCCAGGGATGGATGGACTGCAGGTGAAGTGGTAACAGGAAACAGCAGGCTGCAGCGCTGAGGATGCAGATGCAGAAGTCCCTGGAGCAGGAGCTGAGGGTGCAACAGCACAGCAGCAAACGCCAGGCACAGGCAGGGTCAGACAGTCCGGATCAGCAGGTAGCAAGGCGGTTAAGACAGCAGGCAGAAGCAGAGTCGGTAGGCAGGCAAAGGTCGGCAACGGTACTGGTAGATGCAGAAGCAGGGTCAGGCAGGCCGGGTCGATTGGAGAAGGAGGAATGGTCAGACAAGCCGGGTCAAAGGGGTAATCAATCAATCAGGTACAGGTTAAGCAGATCCACAGAGCTGAGACGAAACAGCAGCGCATCCCTGCAGCAGGAGAACTTTTATGCACCTTTTGGCGCCAAACGGCGCTAATGCGAACGCACTCCGGATGCCCACACGCCTTCTTTTCTCAGGGTGGGCAGAGAAGTAAGCGCAAACTAATCGCCTGGCGTGGACATTACTGTCTGGTTCCCATGAGTTACTTTCTGGGCCGTAACCTTTCCATTTAATTAGAAATTGATTTTGTCCTTGTCTTCTTCTACAGTCAAGAATAGCCTCAACCTCAAATTCCTTGCTTCCATCTACTAAGATGGGTTCAGGAGGTCTAGTTCCTCTATCAGGGAAGGGATCAGGTATAGCAGGTTTAAGCAGAGACACATGAAATACCGGGTGAATATTGAGAGAATCAGGCAAGGTCAGTTCGTAAGATACTTCATTAACTTTCCTCTTAACCGGGAAGGGTCCCATAAATCTAGGTGCCAACTTCTTAGATGGACATGCTAACTTGATATTAGTGGTAGAAAGCCATACCTGATCTCTAGGCTGTAACTTCAACTCCCCTCTTCTTCTTCGATCAAAGACTCTCTTGCTGTCCGCCTGGGCCTTGGACACCACCTCTTGCAACATCTGATTGTTGTGGTTGAGGAAATCCACTGTATTCTGCACTGCCGGAACCGAGGATTCCGAAAGGAAATCGGGTAGAAAGGTTAAATGGAAGCCATAATTGGCGAAAAAAGGGGATTGACCGGTGGCTGAATGTTTGGCATTGTTGTATGCAAATTCTGCTAAGGGTAGCAGGGACACCCAATCATCCTGTGTGAAGGAAGTAAAGCATCTAATGTACTGTTCAAGAGTCTGATTGGTCCTCTCTGTCTGCCCATTAGTTTGAGGATGATAGGCCGAGGACAAGGCCAGTTCAATTTATAGGATCTCACACAGGGCTCTCCAAAAATGTGAGGTGAATTGTACCCCTCTGTCCGAAACTATACTTGCAGGTACTCCATGTAGTCTGATGATTTCCGTAATGAATATGCGGGCGGTTTCAATAGCAGATGGAGTTCCCCTTAAAGGGAGAAAGTGGGCCATCTTGGTTAGACGGTCTACCACCACAAAGATGGCTGAACACCCCTCGGAACATGGAAGCTCTACTATAAAATCCATGGAAATCATCCTCCAGGGTCTATCAGGTACAGGCAAAGGTTTTAACAGACCCCAAGCTCGATTTCTAGACGTCTTATTCTGGGTGCAGGTAGGGCAGGAGCTGACATATTTTTCACAAAAGTCCTTCAGATTGGGCCACCAGAATGTACGTTGCACAAGTTTCAGGGTCTTGCAGACCCCAAAATGGCCTGCCAGTGGATGATCGTGAAGAAGCGTCAAGACCTTGACCCGAACCTTCTCAGGGACAAAAATTTGACTCCCCTTCCATAGCAATCCATCTCTGGATGTCAGAGTAATCCCTGTGGGCCTAGATGACTCAGAGGATGCTTCTTTAATCTGGGAGAGTAGGTCTGTTTGCAGGAGTAGGAAATTGTTTGCGGGCAAGATGGTGTCAGGAATGGATAAGTCCTTCGGGTTGTCATGCATGCGTGACAATGCACCCGGTTTGATATTTTTTGAGCCTGGCCAGTAAGTTATATGAAAACAAAAACGTGAGAAAAACAGAGCCCAGCGGGCTTGCCGAGGCTTCAGTCGTTTAGCAGATCTCCAATACTCTTGTGGTCAGTGTATATTAATACCGGATGCACAGCCCCCTCCAACAGGTATCTCCACTCCTCCAGAGCAGTTTTAATAGCGAGAAGCTCCCGGTCGTCAACATCGTAGTTCTTCTCCGCAGGAGAAAGTTTACAGGAGAAAAACTCCACAGGGTGCATTAAATCTTTGCTGCCCCGTCGTTGTGATAGTATTGCACCCACCGCTATTTCAGAAGCATAAACTTCCAAAATGAACGGTAGTGACGGTTAAGGATGGCTGAGGATTGGGGCCGAGGTAAACAGTCTTTTGAGCTTCTCAAAGGCATCTTGGGCTGACTGGTTCCAGGAAAAACGGGCATTCTGTTTAGTCAACTGCGTGATGGGTGCAATTATGGCCGAGAATCCCCTGATGAATTTTCTATAAAAGTTTGCAAAACCGATAAACCGCTGAATCCCCTTTTTGTCTAGGGGTACCGGCCAGTCCAGAACAGCGGATACCTTCTGAGGATCCATTTTAATGCCCGTTGGAGAGATTATCAATCCCAGAAATTGGATACTTTGTTGCTCAAACTCACATTTCTCTACCTTTGCATACAGTCTGTGTAAGCGGAGGCGACTCAACACCCTGCAGACATGTTCTCGATGCAGATCAAGAGATTCCGAGAAGATCAGGATTTCATCCAGGTATGCGATCACAAACACGTCTAGAAAGTTCCTGAGAACATCGTTAATCAAGTGTTGGAAGGTTGCAGAGGCGTTGCAGAGTCCAAAGGGCATAACCAAGTATTCGTAGTGCCCGAATCGGGTCCGAAAAGCTGTTTTCCACTCATGCCTGGCCCGAATGCGGACCAGGTTGTAAGCCCCTCTTAGATCGAGTTTAGTAAAGATAACCGCAGTCCTTAATTTTTGGAATAGTTCAGGTATCAAGGGTAGGGGATACCGATTTTTAACCGTAATTTTGTTCAGTTCCCGATAATCTATACACGGGCGGAGAGTCTTGTCCTTCCTGGTGACAAAAAATATTCCTGCACCTGCTGGGGAAGTTGAGTGGCGGATGAACCCCTTAGCCAAGTTCTCATCAATATATGTTTTTAGTGCCTCTTACTCCTTCTCCGATAAAGGGAAGATACGTCCGAATGGGATCTCGGATCCTGGCAACAACTCAATTGGGCAGTCGTAGGGGCGATGAGGCGGAAGGGAATCTGCCCCCTTCTTGCTAAAAACATCGATGAACTCATGGTAATGTTTAGGTATGGACTGGTATAGTTTCTGGTCAGTGTCAAGGCATAGCAGAGTAGCTGAAGAGTCGGGATCTCCCATCAGACAGTGTTCCTGGCAGTAGGATGATACAAGCTTTACTTCTCCAGAGACCCAGTTGATGTGCGTATTGTGGGCTTGGAGCCAGGGAATGCCCAAGATAATTGGAAATAGTGGAGACACAATGGCATCAAGGGTCAGCAGTTCCTTATGTTGGGAAGAAATGGTAGCAGGCAAGGGAAGAGTATCCTGAGTTACTTGTCCAGATCTAATGCGGGAGCCATCAGCTAAGAAAACAGAAAGTCCATAGGTTTTAGTCCGTAAAGGGATGTTATGTTGGCTGGCAAAGGTCAAATCGATAAATCAGCTGCAAGCTCCGGAGTCAATGATGGCGTTGACTGGAATTATCTCTTCCTGGAGCTGTAACGAGAGAGGAATGGCAAGGTGGGTAGAGTTGGCAGATAAAGCAGAGAAATTGGTAGACACAGAAGATGAGCACTTACTTACCTTGAATGGGCAGTTATGGACATAGTGACCAGTTCCACCGCAATAGAGGCACAGGTTAAGTTGACGACGACGTGCCCGTTCTTCAGGGGACAAGGCAGGTCGCATCAGTCCGAGCTGCATGGGTTCCGAAGTGTCGGGCGTGGCGTTGACTGCACTGGGTGAAGGTAAGTAACGTGCTGCAGGAACCGGAGCCCGTGCTGTCATCCAGGCTGGGCAGGTTTGCGGGGCAGAGCGTTCAGATCGACGTTCTCGGAGACGACGATCAATCTGGATCCCCAAAGAGATCAAAGCTTCAAGAGTATCTGGTATGCCAACTCGAGCAAGTTCATCTTTCAGCCCTTCAGATAGGCCCATGCGGAACTCATGACGCAGGGCCGCATCGTTCCACTGCGTGTCCGCGCTCCAGCGTCTGAAGTCAGTGACATAGTCCTCAGCCGGTCTGCGGCCTTGCTGGAGCGCGAACAGAGCTGACTCAGCTGTGGCAGTCCACTGAGGGTCCTCATAGAGCTGAGCCATGGCTTCAAAAAAGGAGGGTAAAGATTGGGTTAAGACTGAGTCCCCCTCCAGTAAACGGTGAGCCCAGGTCTGAGGTTCCCCTTGTAGGAGGGAAATCACACACCCCACTTTAGTAACTTCCAGTGAAAAGGTTCGGGTTGTAGGGCAAAGAAGAGCTGACAGGCATTGCGAAAGGCCCGAAACTTGGTCCGGTCTCCGGAAAACCTCTCTGGGATGGGGACCCTTGGTTCAGGTGGGAGCATCACAACGGAGGGAGCAGGAGCAGGCTGTGTTGGAGCTGCGGCTGAGGAGGAAGCCATGGGACTAGGGCCAGCAAGATTCTGGACTTGTCCCTCAAGTCTGTTATAATTGTCCTGAAGGGCTTGCACGGCTTGAGTGAGGGCCACAAGGTGCGTGCAGATCTCCTTCATCAGGGAGGTATCTCCTGCAGGCTCAGTCATGGCTGTTTCGTACTGTTAAGTACCTGGTAGCAAGCCTGACTTGTAGGAGAAGACCTCTCATACAACGCTGGTTCAAGAGCCACTGGAGATAGGGACAGTGGTCTCGTGAGCACAGTGGGGTAGGAGTGCCTGTTGAGATGAAAGGCTCTGATGCTGGAGCAGAGTAGAGATCCCTCCAGGGATGGCTGGACTGCAGGTGAGGTGGTAACAGGAAACAGCAGGCTGCAGCGCTGACGATGCAGATGCAGAAGTCCCTGGAGCAGGAGCTGAGGGTGCAACAGCACAGCAGCAAACGGCAGGCACAGGCAGGGTCAGACAGTCCGGATCAGCAGGTAGCAAGGCGTTAAGACAGCAGGCAGAAGCAGAGTCGGTAGGCAGGCAGAGGTCGGCAACGGTACTGGTAGATGCAGAAGCAGGGTCAGGCAGGCCGGGTCGGATTGGAGAAGGAGGAATGGTCAGACAAGCCGGGTCAAAGGGGTAATCAATCAATCAGGTACAGGTTAAGCGCGGTCTGGTGCTGACAGATCTCTGACACTTTGTAACGGTTGCATGGCCGGCCCACGGCCATCTTTTTTTACAGGCACCCCTGCCCGTAACGGGCTTTTACAGGCAGAAGAGACCATACTTCCCAACTTTTGAACTTCAGAATGAGGAACACTTGAGGGGGAAGCGTCCGACAGCATGCTACGTGCACTGTGGCAAAAGTGGGTGTGGTCAAACTCTTAACAGTGGGAGGGGCTTAATGGGCCTGGCTAAACAAAACCCAGGTTTCCTTGTACCTCTAAAATATGCTTTGATTGCTGTGCCACAAGATAAAGTCTCACGGACACATACAAACCCCAGCACTATCATTAAAAAAAAAAAAAAAAAAAAGAAAACGCTTCCATTACAAATGGTTTTGCATAAACTATGAACGTGTGCGTTACACAAATTGTGAAGGGATTCAGGAATGCATTACGTACAGAGTACAGGGTTCAGAAGTGTGCTATGAACAAAGTGCCTTGTTCAGGAGTGTGATATGAACAGGGAGTAGATTTCTGGAGTGCTTTTACAGAGTGCAAGGCTCGGGAGAGCACTAGGTACAGACTGCAGGTTTCTGGAGTGCCTTTTGCATAGGGAGCAGGGTTCTGGAGTGCATTATGCACAGAGTGCAGGGTTCTGGAGAGTGCTAGATACAGAGTGCAGGCCATCCATCCACATCTCACTATTGCCCCTCTCCTTTGCCCTCATCACCCCTCCCCCTCCCCAAAGCTCCACAGTCTTCCACTTGTTTATCTTTGTAAAAGCAGCTCCTTTCTGTAGATGGCTCTTCTATCCACTGTAACCAGAGCTTCAATCCCCCTGTCAGTGCACTGGGTGCACACTCATTTTCAGCTCCTGAACTCCCGAAGCAGGAAGGAGATAAGGATTAGGGACAGCTCACCCCCTCCTCCTCTTGAACACACTGCAGTCAGCCAGTCCAGCACTTGTTCTGACTGTAGTGCAGAGCAGGGAGGCTTCCAAGGAGAGGTGGGAGAGATGTTACTTTCAACTACAGAAGCCAGGCTTCTGTGTTTTGAAGTGAAAGTTGCGATCTGTGAGTGCAGGGTTACACAAGGCTGAAAAACCCCCTAGGGAGGGGAACAGACAATTGATCCTGACACTTTACATCTTTGTCCCAGCCAGCAATGTTTGTCAACTTCTGGCTGAATAGGAACTGCAGAAGTGTGAACATCCAGGCCAGGGATTGGTGAACAAGCCCGCTGGATATGCACTGTCCAGCTCCGATCAGAGACTTCACCTGTCAGATCCAAGCTGTGATGTCGGGTATGGGCGGAACTGCCCTCAGACCTGCCCTTCTGTCAAACAACCAGTGTAATGAAAGAGTCGCCCAGAGCTGTCAGTTTTTATTTTTTCATTCAGCCTGCTAGTTGAATGAGAAAAATTGAATTGTGTGTACCCAATTCGATTTTCAGGTAAATGTCAGCTTTAACCATTTAAAGACCGAGCCTCTTTTTGAGATTTGTTGTTTACAAATAAAAACAGGGTTTTTTGCTAGAAAATTACTTAGAACCCCCAAACATTATAATTTTTTTTTTCTAACACCTTAAAGAATAAAATGGCGGTTGTTGCAATACTTTCTGTCACACTGTATTTGCGCAGCGGTCTTACAAGCACACTTTTTTTGGAAAAAATAAAATTTTTTGAATTAAAAAAATAAGACAACAGTAAAGTTAGCCCAATTTTTTTTATGTTGTGAAAGATAATGTTACACTGAGTAAATTGATACCCAACATGTCACGCTTCAAAATTGCACCCGCTCATGGAATGGCGACAAACTGTTACCCTTAAAAATCTCCATAGGTGGCGTTTAAAAAATTCTACGGGTTGCATGTTTTGAGTTACAGAGGAGGTCTAAAGATAGAATTATTGCTCTCGCTCTACCAATTGCGGCGATACCTCACATGTTTCTTGCATGTTGCTTCTGCACGTGAGCTCGGCGGGACAGGGTGCGTTTACATTTTTTTTTTCTTATTTATTTTACCTTTTATTTTTTATTTTTACACTGTTCTTTAAAAAAAAATGCGTAACTTTTATTCCTATTACAAGGAATGTAAACATCCCTTGTAACAGAAAAAAAGCATGACAGGGCCTCTTAAATATGAGATCTGGGGTCAAAAAGACCTCTGATCTCATATTTACACTAAAATGCAATAAAAAATAAATAAATAAAGTCATTTAAAACATTTTTTTTTTTTAAATGGCCCTTTTAGAGCTATGGGCGGAAGTGACATCGCTTCCGCCCTGCATTGTCATGGAGACGGGTGGGGGCCATCTTCCCCTCACTCGTCTCCATACTTAACAAGGAGCAACATCTGATCGCCTCCGCCGCTGACGACGGCTCCGGTAAGCGGCGGAGGACACCGGTGTGCCCCACTGCCGATAAAAGTGATCTTGCGGCGAATCCACCGCAGAGACCATTCTTATTGGAAAGCGGACCGCCGGCCGAAGAAGAGGATACCGGGCTAGCCGCTGCCATAACAACGATACAGTATTCCTCTTCAAACTTAGGACATATATTGGTGTGCGGCAGTCCGTAAGTGGTTAATGTATCCTCACACCAGGGATGGGCTTTGGCGCAGAGCAAAGCATTAGAGTGTATAAGTGCAGCGCTAAAGTGTTTGAGTTGATTACCATAACCCAACCATTACCATTGAAAGGTGAATCACAAAATCTCTGTAAATCAAATTATATAAATCTACAAACCATGATGGCTAATAGGGATGAGCTTCGAGTTCGAGTCGAACTCATGTTCGACTCGAACATTGGCTGTTCGCAAGTTCACCGAACAATGAACAATTTGGGGTGTTCGCGGCAAATTCGAATGCCGCGGAACACCCTTTAAAAGTCTATGGGAGAAATCAAAAGTGCTAATTTTAAAGGCTAATATGCAAGTTATTGTCATAAAAAGTGTTTGGGGACCCAGGTCCTGCCCCAGGGGACATGGATCAATGCAAAAAAAATTTTTAAAAACGGCCATTTTTTCAGGAGCAGTGATTTTAATAATGCTTAAAGTCAAACAATAAAAGTGTAATATCCCTTTAAATTTCGTACCTGGGGGGTGTCTATAGTATGCCTGTAAAGGGGCGCATGTTTCCTGTGTTTAGAACAGTCTGACAGCAAAATGACATTTTGAAGGAAAAAACTCATTTAAAACTACCCGCGGCTATTGCATTGCCGACAATACACATAGAAGTTCATTGATAAAAACGGCATGGGAATTCCCCAAAGGGGAACCCCGAACCAAAATTAAAAAAAAAAAATGACGTGGGAGTCCCCCTAAATTCCATACCAGGCCCTTCAAGTCTGGTATGGATATTAAGGGGAACCCCGGCCAAAATTAAAAAAAAAAAATGACATGGGGTTCCCCCTAAATTCCATACCAGACCCTTCAGGTCTGGTATGGATTTTAAGGGGAACCCCGCGCCAAAAAAAAGAAAAAAACGGCGTGGGGTCCCCCCAAAAATCCATACCAGACCCTTATCCGAGCACGCAACCTGGCAGGCCGCAGGAAAAGAGGGGGGGACGAGAGTGCGGCCCCCCCCCCCTCCTGAACCGTACCAGGCCACATGCCCTCAACATTGGGAGGGTGCTTTGGGGTAGCCCCCCAAAACACCTTGTCCCCATGTTGATGAGGACAAGGGCCTCATCCCCACAACCCTGGCCGGTGGTTGTGGGGGTCTGCGGGCGGGGGGCTTATCGGAATCTGGAAGCCCCCTTTAACAAGGGGACCCCCAGATCCCGGCCCCCCCCCCTGTGTGAAATGGTAAGGGGGTACTCTTTTCCTGCGGCCTGCCAGGTTGCGTGCTCGGATAAGGGTCTGGTATGGATTTTTGGAATTTTGGCCGGGGTTCCCCTTAATTTCCATACCAGACCTGAAGGACCTGGTATGGAATTTAGGGGGACTCCCACGTCATTTTTTTTTTTTTAATTTTGGTTCGGGGTTCCCCTTTGGGGAATTCCCATGCCGTTTTTATCAATGAACTTCTATGGGTATTGTCGGCAATGCAATAGCCGCGGGTAGTTTTAAATGAGTTTTTTCCTTCAAAATGTCATTTTGCTGTCAGACTGTTCTAAACACAGGAAACATGCGCCCCTTTACAGGCATACTATAGACACCCCCCAGGTACGAAATTTAAAGGGATATTACACTTTTATTGTTTGACTTTAAGCATTATTAAAACCACTGCTCCTGAAAAAACGGACGTTTTTAAAACTTTTTTTTGCATTGATCCATGTCCCCTGGGGCAGGACCCAGGTCCCCAAACACTTTTTATGACAATAACTTGCATATTAGCCTTTAAAATTAGCACTTTTGATTATTCATGTTCGTGTCCCATAGACTTTAACGGTGTTCGCGTGTTCGAGCGAACTTTTTTCCTGTTCGCATGTTCTGGTGCGAACCGAACAGGGGGGTGTTCGGCTCATCCCTAATGGCTAATGAAATATACAAAAAAAAATCACAAAAAATACCATGTGTGATAAGTGCCGTTTAAATTACTAGAAGATATATATAAAAAATTAAATAAATGAGTCCGTGAAAAGATTTAAAGTCCACAGTGTATATAAAAGAAATTGAAGATCCTAATCACCACATTGGCATCCAACATAATGGGTGAAAACTGAAGACACCAGTGCAGTAAAGCCACCACCAAGGCAGATGTAAGCTTACCGGATGGATTGAACTCAAAAGAACATACGTTCTATGAGTCAAACAGGCTTATGTTATCAACCGACAACCAGGATGGAATCTTAGAAATCCTCCAACTCCTCTCCTCACAGGGCCTATTAGAAGTTTAGTCGTTCCGGGCCGTTTGGGAAGTGACTGGTGAGGATAATCCTCCATGCTCGTTCTAATAGGCCCTGTGAGGAGAGGAGCTGGAGGATTTCTAAGATTCCATCCTGGTTGTCAATTGATAACATAAACCTGTTTGACTCATAAAACGTATGTTCTTTTGAGTTCAAACCATCCGGTAAGCTTACATCTGTCTTGGTGGTGGCTTTACTGCACTGGTGTCTTCAGTTTTCACCCGTTATGTTGGATGTCAATGCGGTGATTAGGATCTTCAATTTCTTTTATATACACTGTGGACTTTAAATCTTTTCACGGACTCATTTATTTAATTTTTTTATATATATCTTCTAGTAATTTACATGGCACTTATCACACGTGGTATTTTTTGTGATTTTTTTGTATATTTCATTAGCCATCATGGTTTGTAGATTTATATAATTTGATTTACAGAGATTTTGTGATTCACCTTTCAATGCTAATGGTTGGGTTATGGTAACCAACTCAAACACTGTAGCTCCACACTTATACACTCTTGTGATTATAACAAAATTATCTGTTTGTTGTGTTAGCTGCTACCACTAGTCTAGGCAGCGTGGGGTACCCTTTTACATCACAGAGCAAAGCATTCACTAGGTACCTTACAGACAGACAGACAGACGGCGGGAGAGTGCAGGGATGGTGTCAACAATGAAGGCGCTCAGCTGTAGTACTTACCTTCTACTTTGATCTGAATGGATGATGACAGGTTCTCTTTACTGCCTGACACCCCTAGGTGCCTGATCCTCCTCTCTACTTTGGATTCCAATTCCTTGAATGATGCAGTCTACATAAAAGTAGTATTCTTCAAATGAGCAAAATGAGTACTAAATTAATATCAGTGTGGTTAGTTAGTACTTTTCCTCTTATACCTCATGTACACTGCTGCTGGTAAACGGATGTTCAGAGGCAGTTGGATGTTTTTTTCAACTGCCCCTGAACTCATCCAATGTTATCTTATGTGTACATGTACACAGGTTTGTTTAATGACATTTTTAGGCAGTTGCGTTTATAGGCTTTTCTTTGAAAGCAAAAAAGGAGTTCAGGCGCCGAAGTTTCCGATGTTTCAGATGTTTCAGACGTCAAACGCGGCTAAACGCGGTAACTCGTGTTTAGCTGTGTTTCGCTTACAGTCGTTTTTCATTTTTTCATTTTTGTAGTTTTTCATTTTTGGCTATTTTGAAAAAACGCTTCTAAATGCAAACGCGGCTGAACGCGGCATGTAAACACGGCAAAACGGACGTTTTAAATGTTGGCTACTATCTGTCAAGTTGAATCGTTCAGGAGAGGTTGTAAAAACGTCCGGTGTACATTAAAGTGGTTGTACACCCTGAACAACCACTTTTACCTACAGGTAAGCCTATATTAAGGCTTACCTGTTAGTGCTTGAAATATCTCCTAAACCTCCATGGTTTAGGAGATATTTACGAAAGACCCGAACGCTGATGACTATGGCCCATGCGCGATCGAATCAGCGCATGCACATTTTAGAAAGGGCACATTGTGCCCTTTCTAATAGGGGTCATGCCATGACTGGCGGCTCCAGCGTGCGTGCGCGGGAGTGACGTCACGCGACTCCGGCCAGTCACAGAGCTGGTGTTCACGGCCCCGGAAGGAAGAGGGGCGAAGATGGACATTCCCTGCTAGTGGGGACAACGGTGACATCGCAGGCTTCGGTTTCAGGTAAGTGACACATAATGGGCTACTATGCGATAGTAACCCATAATGCTTTACCTTTGCAGGGAAATGAAGAGGAAGTAAAACCCACCAGGGTTTACTTCCTCTTTAAACCATTGTTCAGGAGAGGTTGTAAAAATGTCTAGTTTACAATAAGCCTTATGCCCTGTACACACGGTCGGATTTTCCGATGGAAAAAGTGCGATCGGATTGTGTTGTCGGAAATTCCGATCATGTGTTGGCTCCATCGGACTTTTTCCGTCGGAATTTCCGACACACAAAGTTTGAAAGCAGGCTATAAAATTTTCCGACAACAAAATCCGATCGGTTAAATTCCGATCGTGTGTACACAAATCTGACGCACAAAGTGCCACGCATGCTCAGAATAAATTAAGAGACGAAAGCTATTGGCTACTGCCCCATTTATAGTCCCGATGTACGTGTTTTACGTCACCGCGTTCAGAATGATCGGATTTTCCAACAACTTTGTGCGACCGTGTGTATGCAAGACAAGTTTGAGCCAACATCCGTCTGAAAAACTCCATGGATTTTGTTGTCGGAATGTCCGATCAATGTCTGATCATGTGTACAGGGCATTAGTCTTGGATACAACTTTTTTTTTTTTAATGCAGCATTTCCACTAAGTAATCAGTAACCTCATTATGTTAAATTAAGAGAGTGATTGCTAAATCACAATGATGACCCAGTTATTGGTTTTTGTCAAGTGCTCTCTGAAATGGAGAAGCATTGGTAGGAAGGTACTTTATATAGGCCAAGTTAATGTGGAGAGGAATAGCATTTTTTCAGAACATGACTTCATGAAAAGGTTTTAGTGATTTGTGTCCTCAGATCAATTAAACCCTTAAAGATCCATTACCATCTTTGGCTATAGAGATGCATCTAAAACAGTGGTGGCTGGTGCTCAATATCTTAGGGGGGAAGGCGGCAAACAAACCTGCCCCCCCCCCCCCCCGTGCGGAAGACGGATGGTAGCGTTTAGTGAGACTCCCTGGCCATTCGGGTCTCAGGACCCGCTTCCTGATTGGCCGGGAGGAGAAGCAGGAAGACAACAGTGAATATTAATTTGCAATTGTCACACAACTGGGTGGGCTTAGGGTGCAGTGGTCTGCGCCCAGAGCCCACCCGTTTTTTTTTTTTTTTAAGCTAATTAGAGCTCTATTCATGTGCTTAAAAAAAAAAAACCCTATTGAAATCCATGCGTCCGGCACCCTGCATGTAGATTAGTGGCTGGGCGCAAGGATTAGGGGGGCTCTTTATGCAATCAAATGTAAAACAGCCATTGGCTGACATAATCATTCTGATTGTGTAACTAGTGTTTTCTACATACTGGATGTGCTTTGAAAAAGAAACCTGACCATATGTAAAATCTTTTATTTATTCAATACGTATTCCTCAGCTTAAAATGTATGTTCACTTGTTCACTTGTTTTGAAACACTTATCTGCAGTGCACCTCTCTTGGCACAGCCATTTAAAGATTTAAACTAGGCAAATAAAATATTTTCCCTTATATCTGTTTTGGTCAAAACTCTTTAAAGTTTACAATGTCAGTCAACATTGACTACTTTTAATCCTTATGCTGCTAGCATTGGTAAATAGATAAAAAAAAACATATATTTAACAGTGGTGGCTGGTGCTCAAAATTTTTGGGGGGTCGCAAACAAACTGAAAAATACTGAAAAAAACATCAATTGCAGCCTCACTGTGCCATCATTTGCAGCCACTGTGCCCATAAAATGCAGCCACTGTGCCCCATAAAATGCAGCCACTGTGCCCATCAATTACAGCCACTGTGCCCATAAAATGCAGCCACTGTGCCCATCATATGAATCCACTGTGCTCATAAAATGCAGCCACTGTGCCCACAAAATGCAGCTTCTGTGCCCATCATATGCAGCCTCTGTGACCATCATATGCAGCCTCTGTGACCATCATATGCAGCCTCTGTGACCATCATATGCAGCATCTGTGCCCATAATATGCAGCCTCTGTACCCATCATATGCAGCCTGTGCCCATCATACAGCCTCTGTGCCCATCATATGCAGCCTGTGCCCATCATATGAAGCCTTTTTGCCTATCATATGCAGCCTCCACGCCCATCATATGCAACTTCTGTGCCCATCATATGCAGCCACTGTGACCCCCCCGCGTGCCTGCTCGCCGCCTGACCGGCACTTACCCCTTCCTGGTGGCGGGTCAGGCAGCAGGTGATAGCGGCAAGCTGTGGAACATGCAGCGGGTCAGGAGATGGCTCCTGCATCCTCCAAGCTTCTCTATCCTCCCATGCGTCTCTTCTTCTGTTACGTTAGGAGTCCAATCGAAGTGCCTTCAGTCAATGTGGTAACGGGTATTAGAGCCGCACCTTCTGATTGGCAGAGAGGCGGTTCAGTGTTAGAAATATTAATTTTCTTTTCTAAACTCCTGGGTGGAATGCGAGCACAATGCTCTGCGCTCCAAGTCCACCTTTCTTGAAGCCTATTGGAGCCTATGGCTCTAATCAGGTGCTTCAAAAAAACCTGCTGTAATTCAGGCGCCCGGCATCCGAAAAGGGGCCAGGCGCTTGAAAGGGGGTGGCTACAGTGGCCATGGATAAATTAATGCTATGTCCTCTGCTATCTCTAGCCTTAGGTGAGGCCTCATCCTCTCTGACACCACCAGAATACCTTGTCTGGGAGCTCCCAGCAGACATACAAGAATTCCACACACTGTGCTTTAAGAAGATAAGCAGACTGTATTGGCTGGTTAAGATCATGAATACAACAGCAAATTGTTACATCAACCACAATGCACATAAACACAACAGTAACAGAGACAGTGTATCCAACAGAGGTTTCTCTAGAGTCATATGCAACTTATACCACAGTACTAGGAGCATAAACAGTAGCTCTCCGCATGAGAGGTTATGCCTCAAATGTCCGAAAAGGATTATAAATAAATGTCACTTGAGAGCCCTCAAACAAAGGGAGTAGGCCTAGGCATTCAAATGTTAAACTCAGTAACACTGAAATTCTGCCGGATATGTTAGGGCCCTTTAAAACCGTTGACGCACAGAATGGTGAAGGTGACTCAGCTGCCGAGTGTGAAGGGAGGCTCAGTAGGTGTGTATACTCCGTATTCCAGCAATGCAGATAGTGGGGCAAGCTCAAAGGGCGGTTGGGAGGGGAGAGATATGGACTGGGATACTATGTAGCTGTGGAAGGCGGATGAAAACATGGCAAAGTCAGTGTTCTGGGATACTAATGGCCTTCTGATCTGTATTTGCCTCTGATGGCTGCTGCTTATTGATGGATGCAGCGGCAAGTGTGATAGTGGCAAAGTGTCATTGGAGAGAAATTGCCTTATAGCCAGTTTAGATTGAAGAAAGGGTTAACAAGTGGTTGTAGCTGTAAAGCAGGTCGAAGACCCTCTCACTGAAAGATTCTGCCTGGCAGTCTTTTGAAAGCAGCAAGTGATCTGTATGGTGGTGGTGGTGGTGGTGGGGGCCTTAAGCAGGGATACAACAGATGGCCACTCATGCGATAGTGGCCCGGACAGCGATTGTGGATGCTGATGCCCCCATATGGATCAGCCTCCTGGTTCCAGCATCCAGCACAGCAACCCAATTTCTCTGGCACTACTTGGCACAATTCAGCTTGACACAACATGGCTCTCTTACTCATAACTGGTTGGCATGCTTCCCCCAACTGCCGGGTTCTTCCTGAGCTTTTGCTTTTATATAGTTCCTCCTACTCCTAGGTGATTATGGGCCTTGTAGTTGCAGCCCACAAATGTCTGTAATTAGAATCGTTCTTCATGACTACATCTCCCAGACTGCTCCTGTTAATCTGCAATCCTGTCTCAGCTCAGAAAGAACAATTGGCAACACCATCTTGTGGACAAATAAGGTTCTGAAATTCAGTAACATTGCCCAGTGTTACACACACAGTATATCCCAGGAGTCTTCAGCAGGAAAGGAGGGGTTTTCTTAGCTAAGCATACCCTCCTGCCTACATGCCTGAGCTAAGGGCAGATGGGTGAGTTTGTGATAAATATTAACAATGAATTAGATAGCATTTTTGGTTTGTAGTGCTCAGATGCAGTGTGCTATTACTCTGTCCAGCTGGTAAATGTGCTGGGAAAATGTTTGCTTTGTTTGTTCTCTGCAGAGATCCTCCATGTTCACCGTACTTAAGATGTGAAATGTTTTTTGCACATTTCTGCACATTCCCACATGTTGCATTTAGAGCAGCCTATTCATTTAAGTGGCTTCCTTATGCATGGGAAATGCTCGTGAAAGTTTAAAACCACCTGCCTGCACCATTTTAAAAATCTTGCAATATTAAAATGCATATTACTGCATATTACTGCAGTACCATGCGCTTGGGCCTGTGCAAATGCACATGTGTTAGCAAGATGCGTGAACGTGCCATTAAGAACCATTCGCACCAGGGGCGTGGTCTCGGCATGGCTGCGTGAAGACACACTTTAGCAGAGCTCCGGTCAGCGGCTCCTTCATAGCCTTATCCACTGCACATAGCCCCCATTACAGGACTTTCCCGGCTCCCTGTCACATACCGGACTGTCTGCGACCTCCCTCGGCTTTGGTAAGCGTCATGGAGCGCTATCTGAGGCTTCTACAACCAGCGGTCTCCATGCCAGACCCTGCCAAAATGGCGCCGGCTCACCTGTCATGTCCCGCCGAGAGTGCGCCACAGACACCTCAGAGCAGGCTGTTCAACAGGAGGATGACCACCAGATGCCTCTGTTCACATCGCCAAGCAATCTCTCCCCATGCCTGCCCAGATTACTGTCTCCAACACCTGACAGGGAGAGTGGCAACCACAGCCCGGATCTCTGTGACTCACCAGCAGTATCTGCCACCATGAGTGATATACACCTGCCAGGTGTCTCTGTAGGGCACAGTGAGTACTTTGCTGACTCCCATCCTTGATGCAGGGCCCTCAGCATTCTCAACCACAGAGCAAACACTATGGTCCTTTCTACAGCAATTGCCCACAAGAGCTGACTTTGAAGTATGGGCAACTGGAGTGGAGAATGCCCTGAGAGAAGTACAAGGGCTTAAACAGAATGTGTCGGTGCTTGACTCCCGGCTATCTGTTGTAGAACAAGCCTGCAGTTCCACGTCCCAAGATGTTCTGACCTTACAGTCCTCACAGATGGACCTTTCAGAACAAGTCATTCAACTTCAATTATCACTCGATGACTTTGAATATCGGACACAAAACATCCGGATTCGGGGGATCCCGGAGTCAGTACTACAGAGAGATCTCTGATCGGACGTGACCACCATTTTTAACAGATACCTAAACCGTCCACCAGATACAGAGGTGATTAGCGATAGAGTGCACCGGACCCTTGGTCCTCAGCCCGCTATAGCTGACAGACCAAGAAACGTGTTATGTCTTTTACACTCCTACACTCTCAAAGAGGACATTCTGCAACAGGCCTGGCGTGTGGGCATACCGGAATTTGATGGAGCTGCTATCCATCTTCTGCCTGATGTTATTAATGTGCAAAACACTTAAACCTTTGCTTGAACAACTCAGTGAACTGGGCCTAACCTATAAATGGGGCCATCCATTCCATGTGATAGTGAGGAAAGTAAGTCTTACCTTTCCACTACGCCATCCCTCTGAGTTACCTGATCTTTTTACCTTTGCAGAAATGGACCCAATCCAGGTACCAAATTGGCTGATTGTGGCTATCACTCCGGATCCACAGCCAGGAGCACCAAGCGGCAGACCTCAGCGAGACACCCTAGAAGAGGCCGGCAACGTAACTCCCAACATGCTGCAACCTGAAGTTGATGTCCCACAAGAATATACCCTATAGGGCCCCCCCATGACCGCAACTTCAGTTCTCTCCTTCATTCCTAGATATTTGCTGGTCCTATCTGTGAACACATAATATTTCTACCTTGACCGGTTTAGAAACACAACTGGGGTGCAGGGGACCTCCTATAGATCACCTACGATTCCCCCCTGGTCCTGGATCTAGGATCCACTTGGATCCCTTACAATACGCAGTCCAGAATAGTGGTCTCCCTTTTATTGTCTCAACTCCATAGACTGCTACTTTTTGCCTTCTTTGATTAAGCATACATGTCTAGCAATTGTTGGTTCTTTCTAAGTGTTGTTTCTCATAACATGCCTAAATGCTGGTTAGCGGCCCTCCCCAGTGGGATATTGGCTGAGTTCTCTCAGGGGGGATACACACGCTATATGGGGTGCTGCCCTGAGCCTGGTGGATCCACCCTTGTGCTGCCTCTGACCCAGTGAACGGGTCCGCTGGTAGAAGTGGTAGCACTGCTGCCGAGTGCTCGTTATGACGCACCATGGTGTTTATCCCTGAACTGAGCCTTAGTTATACCGATCTCCCCGCGGGAGGGGCCGTGATTATACAGATTTTTGTAAGCAATATTGGTCATCCCTTACAACCTAAAGCCTTCCAAATATAAGTTTATGCCAGGGCTGGATCTATCTCACACTGGGCACGTATACGGCTGGCTTCCAATCCAAATTTTTCCCTCCCTTTTCCCTTCCCACACTCCTTCCCCTCTCCTTTCCTACCCATTTTCAATTCGGCCCCCTTAGGGTTACCTCACATCTGCTTTAGCCACCCATATACTAAGCCCTCTTTGAGTTAGTACTGTATGTTACTTGTCCTGTTTTTCAGATATCAGGTTATAATCTATTTCCTTAGACACATTTTTATTGTTATATCTTCTGGAATAGTCTTGCCTGGTTCTCAGGCACGCTGCATTCAAGCTGTGGGAGCCAGTATGGCCAGTGCTCTGCGTTTAATAGTGCCTTACCACAACCCATACTAGGCCCTCTCTGCCCTGGTGGCAGTAGAACTTCTCTACGGAGACCTTATCTTAAGCTGTTTATTTCTTCATATTCTACTCTGCTTCTTTGTCCCTAATTTCCTTTTCTTCTCTTCTCACAGACTCTCCCATTCCTCTAACTCTTCTCCTATTTCCCTTATCGCTTCAATCTCTTTCCTCCCCTCTCTTCATCCCACCAACCCTCTCACCACCCCGACCCCCCGTTTTTTTTTTTTTGTCACCCTGAGGGGGTAGGATCCATCTACCAATAACACCGGTGCAGCCATGACCCTAAAGGTCCTCTCCTGGAATGTTAAGGGTTTAAATTCCCCAGAGAAACTAACAAGCTGAGCTCTGGAGACATAGAGCACATATTGTCTTCCTCCAAGAGACTCATTTTAGAACAGACAAAATTTCAAACTACATAATAAACATTATCTACCACAGTCCGTCCTCATCTTCGAAATCAAAAGGAACCAGTATTTTAATATCAAAATCCATTCCCTGGAAATTCCTTGATTTCCTCACGGACCTAGAGGGCAGGTTCCTCTTGCTTAAAGGTAAGATACGATCACATACATTCACCCTTGTGAACATCTATTTGCCCAACAGTAAGCCGCTTACAGCTTTGGAAGAGTTCCATTCCACTCTTGACACCTTCATGGAAGGCACCTTAAAGACCTTTTCTATACACATCAGTTGATTGATATCTGGATTATTTTTCATCCGCAGGAGAGGGATTTTACCTTCTACTCCTTCGCGCATGGCTCTTACTCCAGGATCGATTTTTTTTTTTGCTTAGACACTCAACCATTCCCCTGGTCACATTGCTTTATCTGACGATGTGCCGATTTTCCTGGAATTAGCTATAATAAACTTTCAACCTAAAACGCAGAATTTGCAACTCAATTAGGCTCTTCTGAAAGATCCCACCATAGCGGCAGATGTGTTGCAGGAACTATCTGCGTTCTTCACTAATAACCTCGACTCAGTGGACAATCCATTACCTGTGTGGGCTGCCCACAAGTGTTATATTCGTGGGCTCCTGATCAAACACGGCCATTTAGCCAAGCAGAAAAGAGCAAAAGTTCTTTCAGATCTTCTGAAATGGCTTCACGTTTTAGAACATAAACATAAAACCACAGCGGATCATTCTACTGAAGCGGAGTTGCTAAGAGTAAGAGAGTCTATTCAAGAACACTCCCTTTATGAAGCGAAACACGCCTTGTTAAAGGCCCGCCGTTCTTTCTTTGAGTTTGGGGACAAATGCAGCTGAATGTTGGAGGAGCCCAGTCCTGGAACGCAAGGGGGAAATCCTGTTTTGAAATATTGGAGCGACTTTACGGAGCAGCAGAGCACAAGCGGGACACCCACAGAGATACCTATCCCAGGACACCCACTCTTTGCGCAATACCCCTGTGGGGGTGATCGAGTCTGGTGAGTGGGGGAACACGGGGGGGAGCACCTGGAGTCACCTGCTTGCATGAGCACGGAAGTCACCGGTTTTTACACCTGGCATTTATAACTGCATAATAGCCGGATTCTGGGTTCTTTAGTACACCGGCTTCCTATATAGAGACTCTTGTCCTTTCTGGGTGCTTCTCATAGAGACTTATACGCAGCCTTATTAGCCATCGCATAACTGTATATATACTTGCCGTATGGAGTTTTTATCGCATAATATTCATTTGTGCTTATTACAAGAAGAACACGGAGTGACAGCTATCCACTGTTCTTCTAATATTGCAATCGTATAATTGGATATGCACTTGTTGGTATAGAGTTTTTTTATATCGCATATAATTTATTGGTGTTTAATATATGGAAAACACGGAGTGACAGGGATTCACTGTTCTTTTTATTAATACACAAGGGAGTTATTACACTAGTTGCCGACAAATATTAATTATTGATACCCACTACTTTTGGCAGGCCCGGATTTACTCCCAAGGCCGGGCCCTTCAATGCCGCCCCCCCCCCCCACACACACACACACACACCACCAGAAAAAGCCCCCAGACATAATGCGGTCAAAGACTGCAGACATAATACAAGAGATGGTCAGAGACTGCAGACATGATACACGAGATGATCAGAGACTGCAGACATGATACAGGAGATGATCAGAGACTGAAGACATAGTACAGGAGATGATCAGAGACTGCAGACATGATACAGGAGACGGTCAGAGACTGCAGACATAATACAGGAGATGATCAGAGACTGCAGACATAATACAGGAGATGATCAGAGACTGCAGACATAATACAGGAGATGATCAGAAACTGCAGACATATTACAGGAGATGATCAGAGACTGCAGACATAGTACAGGAGATGATCAGAGACTGCGGACATAGTACAGGAGATGATCAGAGACTGTGGACATAGTACAGGAGATGATCAGAGACTGCAGACATAGTACAGGAGATGATCAGAGACTGCAGACATAGTACAGGAGATGATCAGAGACTGCAGACATAGTACAGGAGATGATCAGAGACTGCAGACATAGTACAGGAGATGATCAGAGACTGCAGACATAGTACAGGAGATGATCAGAGACTGCAGACATGATACAGGAGACGGTCAGAGACTGCAGACATGATACAGGAGAGGGTCAGAGACTGCAGTTCCTATGGACATTAGTAGATAATGGCCGATCGGCCCTCTCACCTGACCCAGTGATACAGCAAAGGTTCCTCTGATCAGGAGTCAGCTCACTCTGAATTGCCCGTGGCGACTCCGCTGGGTAGCACCCAGATCTGTATTCCTGCAATGACTCCATTCCTTTCTCCGCCAGGGATGGCACCAGGCTGTGTGGCTTTCCCTCTGGTGGCACAGGGCAGGGGGGTTCTCTCTCTAATGGTTTTCCCTCAGCAGTGTCCTCTCCCTCTGGAGCCCTGGGTGTACTTTACTGGGTGTAGACCCCCCCAGGACAAACCACCCCCCTTCATTAGTACAGACCCCCCCAGGACAAACCCCCATCCATTAGTACAGACCCCCACCAGGACAAACCCCCCTCCCTTCATTAGTACAGACCCCCCCAGGACAACCCCCCCTCCCTTCATTAGTACAGACCCCCCCAGGACAAACCCCCCTCCCTTCATTAGTACAGACTCCCCCCCAGGACAAACCCCCCTCCCTTCATTAGTACAGACCCCCCCCAGGACAAACCCCCCTCCCTTCATTAGTACAGATCCCCCCAGGACAAACCCCCCTCCCTTCATTAGTACAGACCTCCCCCAGGACAAACCCCCCTCCCTTCATTAGTACAGACCCCCCCCAGGACAAACCCCCCTCCCTTCATTAGTACAGACCCCCCCCAGGACAAACCCCCCTCCCTTCATTAGTACAGACCCCCCCCAGGACAAACCCCCCTCCCTTCATTAGTACAGACCCCCCCAGGACAAACCCCCCTCCCTTCATTAGTACAGACCCCCCCCAGGACAAACGCCCCTCTATTAGTACAAACCCCCCCAGGACAACCCCCCTCCATTAGTACAAACCCCCCAGGACAACCCCCCTCCATTAGTACATACCCCCCAGGACAACCCCCCCTCCATTAGTACAACCCCCCCAGGACAACCCCCTCTCCATTAGTACAAACCCCCCCGGACAACTCCCCCTCCATTAGCACAGACCCCCCCAGGACAAACAACCCCCCTCCCCTTCATTAGTACAGACATCCCAAGACAAACCCCCCTCCATTAGTGCAGACATCCCAGGACAAACCCCCCCTTCACTAGTACAGACCCCCAGGACAACCCCCCCTCCATTAGTGCAGACATCCCAGGACAAACCCCCCCTTCACTAGTACAGACCCCCAGGACAACCCCCCCCAGGACACCCCCCCTCCATAAGTGTACAGATGGAGACAGGCTTGGGCGGGAGTGAGAGACACAGGAGAACACGCCCCCCCCCCCGCACAGAGACCAGCCGCTCCGATCTCCGGCGGCTGCTCTCCTTTGACAGGAGGAGGGAGGGGGGACAGGCTTGAGCCTCGAAAAAACCAGCAGCAGCGGCGGTGACCTGCGGAGGAAGCCGCCTCAGTCTGGACACAGAGAGGAGGAGGAGGGAGAGGAGCACTCTAGTGCTTCAGCGCCCCCACCTCTCTGGCACCCGGGTGCGCTGCATCACATGCTGCTATGTTAATGTGGGGGGCGGCCGAGAATTCTTTGCAGGAGCGGCGCCGCCCCTGTACCACTGCCGCCCCGAGGCCTGGCCTCGGTGGCCTTGTGGGAAATCCGGCCCTGACTTTTGGTGTTAGCCCTAATTAGGGGGTGTTACACTGCCAAAACATAAGTTTCACATGTTTTAGTTTTCGCAATTAGTGTGTTTATTATAATTTTATCTCACTGTTTGCCCTACGTGGGATTTCTTATTACATCATTATAGAGGATTTGCACGTGCATTTTCATTTCATTTCATTTTATTTTAGTGTCATTTTTATTTTATCCAACACTTCGCAGTTACCTTCACACATATATATATGGCTCTGACTAGCCACTAGTTAACCATGTCCATGCACGTTCTAGGGGTTTTCTTAAACCCCTTGGCCTGCTGGGAGAACCTATATATTTGGTTGGAGTCAGGTGATCGTTGTTCTGTGCCACCTGTACGGCTGTCTAGGTGTACGTGTGTTGTATTGCCCGGGCTGCTGGGCCGGAGTTTGGGCCTATCCCGGGCACATCTGGCTGCTAGGCTGTCTGAGGGCCTATCCAGAAGCAAGAGAGCAGCGTAGGGCTGGGACTGTGGCTTGCAGTCCAACCAGAAGGGACGGTTCTGCCGGCCGGAGAACCTGTCGTGGTTGGAGGTAGAGGGTAAGCTGTCGCCACTAAGGGACCAACCACCTTGTTACCAGGGACCACAGTGAGTAGCTGAAGCGAGTACCGGAGCAGTATTCTCACCAACCGGGGACAGTGAAGAATTGGGAAACTTCAGCAGGTATCAAGCCAGGGACCCAGCCAGCGGAGGTGACGCTTTCACAGCAGCCTTGTGTGTCAAGCCAAGGACCGAGCAGGCCAGTAGGGTGAAGCTTGAAAAGTATCTGGAGTGCCAAGCTAGGGACCCAGCAGAGAAGCGGACGTGACATTTGAGGAAGATACTAAAGTGAAGATTGGAAACGCTCAAGGGATCGGTGGCAGTGAATCAGCAAGTCTAGCGAGAGAGATTAGGAGCTCAGTGGGTTGAGAACCTACAAGGAGTGATTGTAAAGAAAGTGAAGGAGTTCGTTACAACTTGTGTTAGGAACTGTTCTAAGACTGTTGCCATAGGAGACAGAATTCTTACACATGCAGATGTGGTGTCTTGCTGGATGCCTTTCCCCTGCATGGCTACCTACCTGTAGAAATCTTGGAGTCTGCCAACATTGCAACTACCTTAAGGGTGTCCTGGAACTAAACCCTCTCTCCCACAGTTCTGTTCCAGAAAAATAAAATCTCTTTGAATTCAAGAAGTGTCTGGCGCCCATGAATCTACCGTACACTACACCCACTATACCTTACAACCCACACTATATGGAAGGATGTCAGCACCTCTTGGCTCTGGAGGTTCTCATTAGACTAAAGGAGGCCTGGGACCTTGCTACATAATAATTTATTATTTATCTATTTACTGTGAAATTACTGATTGGAAGTTATAACTTCAAACTTCAGTAATTCGTCCGTTAAGCCACTTGCTTGAGTACAGTTTTTGAAAATATAGTAAATTACCTTAAAAACAATATATAATAATTATTTGTATATTACTTACTTATGGTAATTAACCCCTTGCCACCCAGGCCAATTCTGACACTTCTCTCCTAAATGTAAATATCATAATTTTTTTTGCTAGAAAATTACTCAGAACCCCCAAACATTACACACACACACATATATATAGATAGATATCTATATATATATATATCTATATATATATATAGATATCTATCTATATCTATATATATATATAGATAGATATCTATATCTATAGATATCTATCTATATCTATATCTATAGATATAGATATCTATATATATATATATATATATATATATATATATATATATATATATATATATATATATATATATATATATATATATATATATAGATATCTATAGCTATAGATATCTATATATATCTATAGCTATAGATATAGATATATATATATCTATAGATATATATATATTTTTGTTTTCTTTTTCTTTTTTTTTTAGCAGACACCCTAGAGGATGAAATAAAATGGTGGTCGTTGCAACTTTTTATGTCACACGGTATTTGCGCAGCAATTTTTCAAATGTGTTTTTTTTGGAAATAAACTGTTTCATGAATAAAAAAATTAAAAACAACACACTAAAGTTAGCCCCATTTTTTTACATAATGTGAAAGCTGATGTTACGCTGAGTATATACAGTGGGGCAAAAAAGTATTTAGTCAGCCACCAATTGTGCAAGTTCTCCCACTTAAAAAGATGAGAGAGGCCTGTAATTGTGATCATAGGTATACCTCAACTATGAGAGACAGAATGTGGAAACAAATCCAGACAATCACATTGTCTGATTTTTGAAAGAATTTATTTGCAAATTATGGTGGAAAATAAGTATTTGATCACCTACAAACAAGCAAGATTTCTGGCTCTCACCGACCTGTATCTTCTTCTTTAAGAGGCTCCTCTGTCCTCCACTCGTTACCTGTATTAATGGCACCTGTTTAAACTTGTTATCAGTATAAAAGACACCTGTCCACAACCTCAAACAGTCCCACTCCAAACTCCACTATGGTGAAGACCAAAGAGCTGTCGAAGGACACCAGAAACAAAATTGTAGACCTGCAGCAGGCTGGGAAGACTGAATCTGCAATAGGCAAGCAGCTTGGTGTGAAGAAATCAACTGTGGGAGAAATAATTAGAAAATGGAAGACATACAAGACCACTGATAATCTCCCTCAATCTGGGGCTCCATGCAAGATCTCACCCTGTTGGGTCAAAATGATCACAAGAACGGTGAGCAAAAATCCCAGAACCACACAGGGGGGACCTAGTGAATGACATGCAGAGAGCTGGGACCAACGTAACAAAGGCTACCATCAGTAACACACTACACCGCCAAGGACTCAGATCCTGCAGTGCCAGACGTGTCCCCCTGCTTAAGCCAGTATATGTCTGGGCCTGTCTGAGGTTTGCTAGAGAGCATTTAGATGATCCAAAAGAGGATTGGGAGAATGTCATATGGTCAGATGAAACCAAAGTAGAACTGTTTGGTAGAAACACAACTTGTCATGTTTGGAGGAGAGAGAATGCTGAGTTGCAACCAAAGAACACCATACCTACTGTGAAGCATGGGGGTGGCAACATCATGCTTTGGGGCTGATTCTCTGCAAAGGCAACAGGACAACTGATCCGTGTACATGAAAGAATGAATAGGGCCATGTATCATGAGATTTTGAGTGCAAACCTCCTCCCATCAGCAAGGGCATTGAAGATGACAATGATCCCAAACACACCGCCCGAGCAACGAAGGAGTGGCTTTGTAAGAAGCATTTCAAGGTCCTGGAGTGGCCTAGCCAGTCTCCAGATCTCAACTCCATAGAATACCTTTGGAAGGAATTGAAAGTCTGTGTTGCCCAGCGACAGCCCCAAAACATCACTGCTCTAGAGGAGATCTGCATGGAGGAATGGGCCAACATACCAGCAACAGTGTGTGACAACCTTCTGAAGACTTACAGACAACGTTTGACCACTGTCATTGCCAACAAAGGATATATAACAAAGTATTGAGATGAACTTTTGATATTGACCAAATACTTATTTTCCACCATAATTTGTAAATAAATTCTTTCAAAAATCAGACAATGTGATTGTCTGGTTTGTTTTCACATTTTGTCTCTCATAATTGAGGTATAAGTATGATGACAATTACAGGCCTCTCTCATCTTTTCAAGTGGGAGAACTTGCACAATTGGTGGCTGACTAAGTACTTTTTTGCCCCACTGTAGATACCTAAAATGTCATGCTTTAAAATTGAACACAATTGGAATGATGCCAAACTTCAGTACTTAAAAATCTCCATAGGCAACACTGTAAAAATTTTTAGAGGTTACATGTTTAGAGTTACAGAGGAGGTCTAGTGCTAGAATTTTTGCTCTCACTCTAACAATTGTGGTGTAAGTAAACTGTGTATATCTGGCTCTCATACTAGCCAGTGCCTCACCAGCCACTGACCTCACCGCACGTCCCTGAGCAGTGGTTTATATGCCATTGGCATGCTGATCTTTAGCTAGCACCTTAATAGTTTCAGGATCCCTGTGTCCAAGTTGATAGTGACAGTAAAAATGGTTCAAATGTTTTTTTACCCTTTGATAGCATTACCATTTCATTACACTTAATCTGATACAGTTAATTTGCTATTTTCCTTTAGCTAGTGTTTGTCTTTGTTTTTTGATAATACAGTTGTTACCTCTGGATGTCATTACATATACTTCCTTGAGAATATATAGTACATTTTGGATAGATAGTATAAATAATCCTGCCCTATTTCTACTAGGATCGAATACTGTCAATTAGATGTTGTAAGTCTTTTTTTCTTGCTTTAATCAAGCTAAGTGTAGGAATTTGTATTATTGGTCATATGACTTATAGCTCCGGAGTCAATGCACCAGGTAGAAAATGATGAGGCGCTCTCTCTCTCGGTGATAGACACTATCAGTATCTGAAGCATCTTCTCTGTATTTTTTTCTACAGTGAACGGTTAGAACCCCTGTGTCAGTTTTTTTATTTCTTGTCTTGGTGACCATTGATACCATGACAGAAATTGGTGGAGAATCCAAAATTTTACAGAGCAATAAGTGTGTAAAATCTTCTAAAGGAGACCCCTGTTCCAGTGACCACTAACAAGAGACATTCTCAAACTTTGGAGTGATTTCCTCTTACTTTCTGTTGTGTCTCCCTAATGGGACACAGGCAGCAAAAATAAACTGAAAATGGTCTTAACACTTATTGATTCTATCCAAAATGTATAAAAATGTCAGACTTACATAACACAATAATGTAAGGAATTATTTAAATTCCATTTTGAAAAAAAAAAATGCTTGATATAAGCAGTAAAAAAGATAGTTTAATAGCTTATACATTTTAAACAAAAATCTAAAATAAAATAGACAAAAAGTCATTATAATTTCCCTTTTAGCAAAATTGCTTGAAAAGGCAATGCATACAATACTATTGATCCTCTTCTCTCAAGAATCATTATAAATTGTTACTTTTCCCTCCTTTTACTGCTGCTGTCTCCAGAATCTACTTAGACACTTTTTCATACAATAGCTACAGATTGTCAAGCAATTCAAGAATTCTATGTGCGGCAACTCCCCATCTTTTGTCTGCTGGAAACATTCATATCATCAGTAAATTGGCAGTCTTCAGTTATCTCCGCTGAAATTGAACTGAACTTTATGCTTAAATAATAAGACAAAAGTCAATCAGTTGCAAAATCCTGTGTTCCCTAAAAAGTATTCTGTTTTTCAATAGATGGAGCATTCCTATTCTCAGTTTATGTTTCAGTGTATGAAAAATGTGTGTAATTAAATGAAATATAATCATCCATATGTCTTTAACAGATATTAAACAGCGATTGTTTCTTAGCACTGAAAGTAAAATATAATTTAGTATTATGTACAGAACAATACTCAGTAACAACCTATAGTAATTTTAGGAGGTTATAGGAACTACAAAAAACTACCAAATTTAAATCTGTAGTGCATTAAAATCTTACTAAACCCAGAAATATGAAAATAGTTCACCCCCCCCCCCCCCCACAGTGCCCACAGCTTATAAATCTTCTTTTTACATTTAAAATACTGCCACTATATACCTTTTTGGGTGATCTGTATACCACGGTTACATGATAAACTGCCCCGTTTTCTACAGTGCTGAGAGTTCAGGAAGGAGGAGGTTTTCACTGCAGCCTGTATACACTCCCACATGTGTGATGTCAATAGCATGTGACCTGGCTAGCTCCGAGAACAAGAAACTGTTCTCTCCAGCATAAAAGACACAACTGAGTATGTGCAGGTCGGCTACTCTGCCTTTGTTAGCTGGCCTTCCCCAGATAGACAGTGCAGGAGGGGGAGGATCTATGCATACAGGATAAAACAGCCTTTTTACACAATGCAGAGGATAAACCCCTTAAGTTCCACAGTAGTGGAATGTTCCACTATGCTGCATATACAGACTGATTTTACTGTTGTGGGTTGGTAACACTTTAAGCACTCAGTATTGCTCCAACTGTGGCATCAATTACGATATACATTTTAGAGTAGGGCTGCCCATAGATAAGTAAGCATCTTCTTAGGGGCGTGGCCTGACGAGGCATGTGAGCGGACCTGCTGCACGGAGCTCCCCCTGATGATCCTACATTTCATCCTTTCCTCGCAATAGATTTTGCCGTTTCTGCCTAACAACGCTACCTATTGCATCCTGGAAGTGTCCGGTACCGCTAGCCATTGGACCCGAGCAGATGATGACCAAAGCTTAGGGTGACGGCCAGAGGACAACACCAATTCTTTGAAAATGCACTAGACGCAGCGGCCTGGCTTGATCGCAACAAGCAGGATCTCTGTCGCCAAGGCCGAGAAAATGGAGCAGGATAGATCCTGTATGGCAGTTGACATAATGGAAAGTATAGGGTACTAAGTTCCCCCTTTTTTTCTTTTTGTTCACCATTCTGAAGAGGAACTTTACATGTTAATCGCACAGCGAGTGACTAATGCCTAAAAATATCTTTATTATTTTTTCTTATTGTTCACTATCTTCACCACTAGCAACAGCCCACATGGGTGATGTTATCGTGTCGGGTGCATGTGAGTTATGTGAAGGCATGGGCTACATGGCTACTGTTTCAATGCCCAGTTGGCATACAAGGACAGAATGGATCGCATACCTTACAGCCCCTGAACGGCTCTGGCTATGTGCGTTTAATCATGGCTAGATCCAAGGCCTTCACTTTTTTCAGTTTATGTTTTGTCTTCTACTGTTGTGCCGCGCAGTTGCGCAAGACTTTTCATTTTTTACGAATACTGTGTTTCCAATGTGCAGCCCCAATGTAGGGCAAGTACTTCTTGATGCAATATGATTCACTAAACCTGAGTTGTTGTGCAGTCCAAGTCAACCTGCTCTCTAAGGCTCGATTCACACAGGGGCAACACGACTTCAACGCGACTTTGCAACGCGACTTCAATGCGACTTCAACGCGACTTGTGGATCCGACTTTGCCCTGCGACATGTGTCCGACTTTCAATGAACGGGGATCCGACTTGGATCCCCGCCACTGTGTTTGGTATGAATCTTTAGGGGGAACTCTGCGCCAAATTTTAAATAAAAAACCGGCATGGGTTCCCCCTCCAGGAGCATACCAGGCCCTTGGGTCTGGTATGGACCTTGAGGGGAACCCGCTAGGCCGAAAAAACGGCGTGGGGGGTCCCCCCCAATCCATACCAGACCCTTATCCGAGCACGCAGCCCGGCCGGACAGGAATGGGAGTGGGGACGAGCGAGCGCCCCCCCCCCCCCTGAACCGTACCAGGCTGCATGCCCTCAACATGGGGGGTTGGTGCCTTGGGGGAGGGGGCGCGTTGCGGGCCCCCCCCCAAAGCACCTTGTCCCCATGTTGATGAGGACAAGGGCCTCTTCCCGACAACCCTGGCCGTTGGTTGTCGGGGTCTGCGGGCGGAGGGCTTATCAGAATCCGGGAGCCCCCTTTAATAAGGGGGCCCCCAGATCCCGGCCCCCCACCCTATGTGAATGAGTATGGGGTACATCGTACCCCTACCCATTCACCTAGGGAAAAAGTGTCAATTTAAAAAAAAACACTACATAGATTTTTAAAGTATTTTATTAGACAGCTCCGGGGGTCTTCTTCCGACTTCGGGGGTCTCTCCGGTTCTTCTCCACGCTCTCCGGATCTTCCTCCGGGCTCCTCCGCTCTCTTCTGCCGCTCTTTTGCTAAAGCGGAGGAGCCCGGTCTTCCGTCTTCTGCCCTCTCCTCTTCTTCTGATGTTGACACGACGCTCTCTCCGGCTAGAATGCTCTCTGTGCGCTCCGCTCTGACTTATATAGGCGGTGACCCCGCCCCCTTATGCCGTCACAGTCCCTGGGCATGCTGGGACTATGACTGCATAAGGGGGCGTGGTCATTGGGTGATGAACACGCCCCCTAAAACGTCACAGTCCCAGCATGCCCAGGGACTGTGACGGCATAAGGGGGCGTGGTCACCACCTATATAAGTCAGAGCGGAGCGCTCAGAGTGCATTCGAGCCCCAGAGAGCGTCGTGTCAACATCAGGAGAAGAGGGCAGAAGGCAGAAGATTGAAGACCGGGCTCCTTCGCTATAGCAAAAGAGCAGAAAATAGCGGAGGAGCCCGGCAGAAGATCCGGAGAGCGCGGAGAAGAACCGAAGAGACCCCCGAAGAGAAGAAGGCAGCAGACCGGGCTCCTCCGCTATAGCAAAAGAGCGGCAAAAGAGCAGAAAATAGCGGAGGAGCCCGGCAGAAGACCCGGAGAGTGCGGAGAAGAACCGGAGAGACCCAGAAGTCGGAAGAAGACCCCCGGAGCTGTCTAATAAATTACTTTAAAAATCTGTGTAGTGTTTTTTTTTAAATTGACACTTTCCCTAGGTGAATGGGTAGGGGTTCGATGTACCCCATACTCATTCACATAGGGTGGGGGGCCGGGATCTGGGGGCCCTCTTATTAAAGGGGGCTCCTGGATTCCGATAAGCCCACAGACCCCGGCAACCAACGGCCAGGGTTGTCGGGAAGAGGCCCTTGTCCTCATCAACATGGGGACAAGGTGCTTTGGGGTGGGGGGGGGGCCGCAGCGCGCCCCCCTTCCCCAAGGCACCAACCCCCCCATGTTGAGGGCATGCGGCCTGGTATGGTTCAGGATGGGGGGGGCGCTGGCTCGTCCCCCACCCCCATTCCTGTCCGGCCGGGCTGCGTGCTCGGATAAGGGTCTGGTATGGATTGGGGGACCCCCCACGCCGCTTTTTCGGCGTAGGGGGTTCCCCTCAAGGTCCATACCAGACCCAAGGGCCTGGTATGCTCTTGGAGGGGGAACCCATGCCGGATTTTTATTTAAAATTTGGCGCGGAGTTCCCCCTCAAGATCATCTGAGCACAAGTCTCATGCCGAAGTCGGATCATGCGAGACGGCGATCCGACTTTGATCCGACTTCAATGATAGTCAATAGGCTGAAGTCGGATCAAAGTAGTACAGGGAGTACGCTCTGAAGTCGGAGCGACTTCAGTAGTGTCTATTAAGACGCTCCCATTCACTTAAATGTGAATCTCTTTCTGGGGCGACTTGAGGGCGTACAAGTCGGATCCCAAGTCGTCCCAGTGTGAACCGACCCTAAGAGTTGGATGGTTCACAAAGGGTTCCTTTTTCAATCTATTTATAACTGTTTACAATGTTGTCCACACCTATAGTATAGTGGAATGTCCGGGGAGTGAATGACCCCCTGAAGAGGAACATGATCTCCTCATGTTTGCGCAAATTCCATCCCGCTATCATTGGACTTCAGGAGACTCATCTCCTGGGAGACAATGTGGGGTGTTTGCAGTACGTCTGGGTTTGCAAGTCATATCACTCCACTCACTCCGCATATTCACGTGGGGTAAGTGTATTGATACACGAAGCATTGGTACACCAGGAACTTGATTCAATGGTGGATGCTTCTGGTAGATTTGTCTTTATTTATTGTAAATTATATACTTTAACACTGCTGCTAGCTTTTATATATATCCCACCCCCATTTCACGGGATGTGTTACAGTTGTTGTTGAGGTACCTGGCAGGTAAGCCTGATGTCCCGGTGCTGATTATGGGGGATTTCAATTGCTACCTAGACCCTAAATTGGATAGACATCCCCCGGTTTCTCCCCCTAGGGGTAGCAGGGGTACTGCGTTGAGCCGCTTACTGGCGGAGGTAGGCTGGACAGACATATGGCGCATACGTAACCCAAGCACGAGACAGTTTTCATGTTTTTCCAAAACCCACGGATCACTGTCACGTATTGACCTTAGTATAGGCATGCCCAATATAACTGACCACACATCCAGGGTAGAGTATTTTCCCCGTGGAGTGTCTGATCACTCAACGGTGGTTCTCTGGTTGACTACCCAACCCCCCCACCTCATTACCCAAGGCACCTTGGAAGCTAAATGCATTCTGGCTCAAATTGTTCACCTCCCTGGAGCGCATAGTAACCAAAATTGATCGATTCTTTCAATCACACAGTCACTGTATGGATAAAATCCAAAAATGGGAGACTTTCAAGGCCTATCTCAGGGGGGTGTTTATTGTAGAGATAGCTACAGTTAAAAGAAACTCCTACAGCTCTACTGGAACAGGTGGGGGACCAGGTGCGTCAGCTGGAATTGTCTTATGTCATGGATCCTACAGATTCTGCAAGGGAGGCATGGATTTCGGCCCAGGATTCTCTGGACTGCTTGAGATCCTCCGCTGCAGAACGCAAATCGAGCTGGCATTTTATGAGGAAGGGGAGAAAACAGGACTCCTACTGGCAAAAATAGCTAGGTCACAACAACAATCCCCGGCAGTTGGAGTGATCCGTACCGCCAATGGCGAGATAGGGTGGTTAATGACCCAGAACACATTATATCTGAGCTGGCATCCTTCTACAAAGACCTCTATGGGTCAAGGGATGGCTGCTCAGATACTGATCTTGAAACATATCTGTCAGGGATTGAGTTGCCCTCTCTGTCGGAAGAGGCCAGGCAGCAGCTGGAGGCCCCTCTGACCCTGGAGGAGTTACAAAGTGCGGCATGCTCCTTCCCCACGCGTAAATCACTGGGGGAGGATGGCATCCCCATGGATGGCATCCCCATGGAGGTCCTTACTTAATATGGTGAACAGATAATGCCACACTTACTAGAAGTACTTAATGCCTCCCTTGAGGAGGGACGTTTACTGCCCTCAATGACTAGAGCTAATATAATTCTGTTGTTGAAACCCGGGAAGGATCCGGTTGACCCAGGTTTCCTATAGGCCTATATCTCTTCTTCAGAGTGATGTTAAAATCCTGGCTAAGGTCTTGGCACTACGGGTCAACCGGATCATAGCTTCTATAATACACCCTGACCAGGCTATGCCGCAAAAATCCACAGCCACTAATCTTAGGCGCCTGTTTTTAAACATGTAGCTGCAGGCGGACAATAGGGGAAACAGGGCTCTGTTGTCCCTAGACGCCAATAAGGCATTTGACAGTGTTAGCTGGCGATACCTATTGGCGGTGCTGTCCAGGTTTGGGTTTGGGACCGATTCATTGCCTGGGTTAATCTGTTATATGTCTCCCCACAGGCGACTATCTGGATGTCCGGCAGGATGTCTCATGCGTTCGCTTTGGGCAGGGGCACAAGACAGGACTGTCCCCCCTGCTCTTTGCCATCGCTATTGAGCCGCTAGCAGCGGTGGTGAGGGCAAGTCAGGGGATTACAGAATTTAGATTTGGTGACCTTCATGAGAAGATTATGTTATATGCCGACGACATGATGCTTTTCCTGGGGGACACCAACACCTCCTTGGCTGAGGTAATCACCATAATTTCAGGATTCGGGCACTTTTCTGGCCTGATGATCAATTGGTCTAAGTCGGCCCTGATGGTGCTAGATGGGGAACAAACAGTGGATCTACCAGATTCCTGCCCGATCCCGGTGGTGACCTCATTCAAATACCTGGGAATACAAATATCACCTAAACTTGCGGACTATTACCACTTAAATATACACCCCTTACTGTCTAGATTTAGAGACAAAATTAACACTTGGAATAATCTTAAACTTTCGCTGGCGGGTAAGGCAAATTTAATAAAAATGATACTGATGCCACAGCTACTATACTTCCTACACAACTCACTGGTTGTGATTCATCTGAAAATTTTTACAGTGGTCAAAACCCTCTTTAGACGTCTATTGTGGAACACAGGCCCCCCCAGAATTAAATTAGAACAGCTGCAGAACCCTAAAGACAGTGGAGGTCTGGCAGTGCCGAACCCTTGGCTGTACTATATCGTGGCCCAAATGCAGCACCTGGTTGGTCCCATGGCCCAGAATCCAGCCGGCTCATCAGCATGGCTGCTGCTGATTGGATCTGGAGCGGAGACTATTCCGATGGGCTTGGAGGCTCAGATGTTTCACAAGTCTAACAAACTGACACCTACCTTCACTTTAATCCAGAAAATTTGGAACAAGGGTAGACAATTTCAAGAGGTGACTGGGTTCACGGAATATAGTCTGATATGGGGGAATCTCTCTTATGTCGAAAGAGCAAAACTTAAACAGGGACCCAGATGGCGCACCTTTGGTGTGACTTTATTATTATACATATTCCAGAACGACAAGTTACCGTCATTCCCTAAATTGCAAGCCAGGTTTAATTCACCTCCTATTATGTACTACCCTTATCTCCAGCTCCGACATGCAGAGGGTGCGCAGGGAAGCGCTACCCAATGGACTATGTCGAGCACCCCCATTTTTCATCTACTGCAGACCAGCACGGAAACTAAAGGGATTATCTCACATTGTTATCAGATGCTATTGATGCATCATTTAAAAGCTCACCCAACTAAGGCACCATCTCTATGGGAGAACGATGTAGGTCCACTTACGGGAGACCAATGGGAGGAAGTCTTGCAATCAATCAATATATGCTCTCTCAACATGGCTCAAAAGATCTTACAATTATATATAATTCTTAGACTACACTACACCCCACTTAGATTATATAAAATGGGTAGGTGGTCGGATTCTCTATGTAGCAGATGCGGGCGACATCAAGGCGATCTCATTCACTTACTCTGGAGATGCCCAAAACTCCACTGGAACTGGAAATCGGTCTTCTCGCCCTCAGTGACATCCTGGATAGCATACATGGGAAATACCTTGGTTATGGAAAAATACATTTATCAACATAGGGGTAGCCCTGGCAGATTCGAAAAAATTTGGGCACCATGGTTGGACACCCCTGGATTAAGTCCCAGGGAATTGGTAATGTCTAGATTGTTGCAATGCCCTGCAGGAGGAACATAAAGTTTTATTGATGGACAATAGTCGGATGTATGATATGTATTAGTATGTTGTTTACATCTTAAGTTTATAAGATGAGATAAATCTGATGGACGTTGGGAGGACTGTACTTTATGCATGAAAATTGTATTATTATGTGCTGCTTGTGCATTGGAAACTGTGTGAACTTGTTTAATAAACACCTTTTTGATTTAAAAAAAAAAAAAGCATCTTCTTAAGAACATAAGAGTGATGGAATTGCACAGGTTAATTTGGCCATTTGATAGGTGAGTTTAAAGTGTGTGTGTGTATGGGGGGGTATAGTAAATAAAACCAGTGGTAAAAACAGATTTAATTTTTCTGGAAGATACATTTTTGTGTCTGCGGACTAGGTGAGTATTCCTTTGCCTGTGGTGTCTTACTTTCACAGATACAGTATGTCTGAGGATTTAAAATAGCTAGTACATCAGATTATGGATCAGATGCATCTCCAAGGCTGAGTAGATGTATCAGCATATGTCTCAGGGCCACACAATCCCAGCCAGGCCTGCCTGGGCATGTGCAGGAGCCAACTGCCTGTCTGAGGACTCCTGACCTTCCAGGCATCTGAGCACTTTTGTTGATTTCTCCTCCATATGGAGAAGCAGCGATAGCTGCTATTGCCCTACCTGATTAAGGAAGGAGCAGTATGGTCTTCATTCAGAGGCCTGAGCCTGGTGAGGCACAAGATGGTGCTGCAAAGGCACACACCTTGCTATTAGGAGATCTGAAGGTTCAGGCTATGAAGGCTCTTCTCTTGGTTTCAGTAAGTGTTCCTGGTTCTAGAGCTTTGATCTGCCAGTCCGCCTTGATCAGGTGGGCCATGGGAGTCCCTTCATAGGAGATTGGGTCAGACATACCCCTTCTGTAGGGGAGGCTATGGGTGTTATTTCAATGGGGGAGAGAACAGGTGGGATAAATGGTCTGGATAGGCACACTGACTGTGGACTCTAGTATACTCAAGAATAAGGAGAAGAGTCTGCTCATTTCAGGCCATGTGAAAAGCAATACTTTTGTGTGCTTTGAGGGTTCAATAGGGCACACCTTTAAAGTGGTTGTAAACCCCATTCAGGAAATCTGACCTAGGCACATATATCTGTAGTTTTTACTTATCTCTCTCCAAAGCTCTAAGTCTCATGTCTTTCTGCTGCTCCGTTCCTCTGTTATCATCATGAGTCACTTCTGACAAGTTCTCAGACACAGGAGATAATAGCAAATTTGTGTTGGGGAGGGAGCTTAGCGGGAGATAAGAAGAGCGCTTGTCTATTCACAGTACAGCTCTGCATGTTCCTTCCTTCCTCTGCCTATGTGAAGTGGGGGTGTGTGCCTTTCCTCCAATCAGCTCTCATACAGTGTATGCCCAGACTCCACACCCACTGCTGAATGAGAAAACAAGATTTGTAACACGATGTGCACTTTCTAAATAGTGTAGAAAGGGAAAGACAGCATATATACATGTAAACCTTATGTAGGGAGATTTGTTTCATCCCTATGTATCATCTGAGGTGATTCACTTCACTGGGTATAGGAAAGGGTTTACAACCACTTTAAACCAGAGGTGAATGAAAAAACTTGGCACAGAACAAGTAACTTGGGCATTGTTCATACTGCTGCCACTGGAATGTCACCCTATTGTAAAATTTTAGCAAGGAAAGGAAAATAGGAAGGAGGAGGACAGCGAACGTCGTTGCTTTCACCTTTTTCCCAGGACTTTGAACAACCGGCTGCAGGAGTTTGTCATTTTGGGCAGTGTGGAAGGAGAAAAGACTCCAGAACAATGTTCCAGATTAGCCAAATACATGGAGTCAAATATGGAAGTTAATTGTGTGCCTCGGTCTGGTTTGTTTGGGTGATATAGGGCGATGGGCCTTATGGCAGGTTCAAGGGATTTTCAAATAGCCCAATTCAGTCTGGAACTGACATATCAGCAAGTCCTTGGTCATCAGCCATACAAAGGAAGGGAGTATGCTGGAAGTTTAATGAGGAGCGCTGCAGGTGGGTATCTACCTGCACGTTTAAACATGAATCTTCCAGTTGTGGGGGAACTAATCACCTACTCACAAAATGTTTCCATAGTCAGGGAGCATCTCTTTTCAAGTCAGGGCTAACCAGTCTTCTGGAAAATGGGGAGACACTCATCAGGTAGGGGTATCGAGATAGGGAGATGGCAGCTTTGATCCACAAGGGGGGTTTGGTCAAATTGGTTTTTAGAATCCTACTTTTACTACTACAACCTCAGGTAGTTTTAGAAAAAACTGTAGAAGGAAGTGAATCTATGTAGGACGAGGGGACATTTTATGTAATTCCCTATTGCCAATCTTTGGCTTTCACGGCTGACTGTTGTGTCAAAGAAAGAGATGAGAGATGTGTGTCTCATTCATCATCTGTACTTTCCATTAGAGATCTTCATTTAACAACAGTGTTGATGTGAGTATTTTATGCATCCTTTGATGAGGAGGTGGCTCTAGTTAAGAATGGAGGACTGGGAGCTGTCATGGCCAAGTCTAATGCCCCGTACACACGGTCGGACTTTGTTCGGACATTCCGACAACAAAATCCTAGGATTTTTTCCGACGGATGTTGGCTCAAACTTGTCTTGCATACACACGGTCACACAAAGTTGTCGGAAAATCCGATCGTTTTAAACGCGGTGACGTAAAACATGTACGTCGGGACTACAAACGGGGCAGTGGCCAATAGCTTTCATCTCTTTATTTATTCTGAGCATGCGTGGCACTTTGTCCGTCGGATTTGTGTACACACGATCGGAATTTCCGACAACGGATTTTGTTGTCGGAAAATTTTATCTCCTGCTCTCCAACTTTGTGTGTCGGAAAATCCGATGGAAAATGTCCGATGGAGCCCACACACGGTCTGAATTTCCGACAACAAGGTCCTATCACACATTTTCCGTCGGAAAATCCGACCGTGTGTACGGGGCATAACATTTAATCAGTTTTTGCCTGCTGTCAGTCCACCCTGATTTTTATTTTTTCTTGGGATGTTGTTTTGAGGGTCTTTACTATGTTGATAGGTGCCCATCTAAGGGCTTTTCCATCTCATGTGCTTACTTTGAAGCCTTCAGCACATTTTTGTAATGGGTCATCAAGTAGTTTTCTGGGGAAGCAGGAATTCTACATTACCTAAACAACTTCTTGTATGTCGGTAGGGTGGGATCACCCAGTGTCACACGATGCGGGTTACTTTGCAGTTAGGTTTTAACCAGTTTAGAATACTATTGGTGCCTGGCAAGACAGCGGGTCCGGCTCTGGTTATATTTTTAAAGGGTCTAAGTTGATTTTGTGAAAGTGGAATATAGACATCCAAGGTTTCAAATTTGAGATTGAAAATTGCTCAGGTTTTGCCCACTAAGAAGTTGCTGCTTAGGGACCTCCAGAACATTTTAGGTAACGGTTTTCCCTGCAGGATGATACCTAAAAAGGAGGGGTGATCTACTGGCAGTTGCTTTGGGCCATGAATGGCATGATTCAGCTGAACTTTGTTTGGATCTCAGGCAACATGAAGGCTGACTTTTGGAGATGTTTCTTGCCAGCTTTAATGATAAGGCCTCATGGCAGGACAAGACAGTGTCAACCACTGAGTTGCAACTGTTCATTGATATATATGCAGGGCAGTTGGCTTTGGAGCCTTTTCCCAAGGAGGGAACTGATGCATGGGCTTCTGGCTGGTGGAATGGCATGCTGTTTGCTTAAAGGTCAACCTGGTTTGTTTGGAGCTCTTACCCCTGGTGGTGGCAGTGCAGATTTAGGCCACTTAAGTGCCAGACTTGGACAACAACATTGTGGAATCCTTATTTTGTGTTTAGTGGCTGAGATTTTGAGCTTTGGCTGCAGCCCAATGATACATTCATGAGGAAGTGGATGTTGTGCTTGATCCAACACTGGAAGACTGATCAATGGGGCTTCATCCCTAGAGCTACATTTCCAGCAGGAAACATTTTTGAAAAATTGCTGCGCAAATACTGCGTAACATAAAAAGTTGCAATGACCACCATTTTATTCCCTAGGGTGTCTGCCAAAACAATATATATAAAATGTTTAGGGGTTCTGAGTAATTTTCTAGCACAAAAATTATGATTTTTTACATGTAGGAGAGAAGTGTCAGAATTGGCCTGGGTGTCAAGGGGTTAATTACCATAAGTAAGTAATATACATATAATTATTATATATTGTTTTTAAGGTAATTTACTATATTTTCAAAAACTGTACTCAAGCCCGTGGATTAATGGACACATTACTAAAGTTTGAAGGTATAACTTCCAGCCAGTAATTTCACGGTAAATAGATAAATAATAAATGATTATCTTATAACATATAGCATAATAATATATGATTTAGCTTGTACCTTTTTAACAGCAGATTCTGATTCTCACTCTTAACTGTGAGAAAAACATGAGATTGTGGGTAAATCTTATACCCATAAACACATGTTTTTCCTTGAAGTTAAGAGGGCTGGGCTGGAATGGAGCATTTGTCTTTTAGACACATTCCCCCTTCTATGACACTGCAGTGAGAGGAGTGCCTCCACTGCAGCATTTTTATTGGATAGCTTGGGCTAATGGTACTTTACCATTGGTCCAAGACTCCAAGCTGTCCATTGAGCTCAGTGCCTCTGACAAGAAGTGAGGAGAGGCACTGTGAGCTCATCCTCTCTGTCTGCTGCAGAGTGCACCAGCTTGTATTTAAACTGGCCACTCTGTATGTAGCTTCTGACAGGCTGCACAAGGCGCTCCGTATCTCCAAATTTGGGGTCTCTGTGACCCCAGGTCACGGAGCTAAGACCCTCAAAGTCGATCTTTTTTTTTTATGTTCATGGCAGGTGAGGCAGAGCCTCCCCTGACTGCACATCCCTGCTCCGCTGGTGTACCGTAGCATGGTATTTTTGAGCTTTTATTACCCCGAGATCCTTGTGAGTATATATATATATACATGTAAATAAATTGATGTTTTTAGCAATATTACTCTATGGTTCTTTGCATTTTCCCCGAATCTTACTGCAGAGAATTGTATTTTCAGACAACCAGTGGAGGACCCAGTGGGCGTAGAAGTTGTTGCCATACCCTGGTGTGATTCACGTTTGGTGTTTCTTGGGCTGGAGATCATGGTGATCCAGTAAGGAAATTCATACCTATATTCGAGGTGGTTTGGGACTTAAACAGATTGAACTGTGGTGTTTTATGTTTACAAGATCCTACACTGGCCCCCTAGTGCAGCTCTGATTTAATATACCTATGTTTGAGGTAGTTTGGGACTTATGTTTACAAGAACCTACACTAGTGGAGCTCTGAAATATTCTTTTGAGGGTGGACTTTATTTTCACACATAATTGTTTATATTGGCCCCCCAGTAGAGCCCTGAACGTTCCATTGGGAGTGGCCCTAAATTCCTAACACTGCCTACACTAAAAGCATCTGTCAGATGTTGAACAGTGGAGCCAAATGCCAAGATAGTGCAACTCCAATGAGCATGCACAGAAGGTGCATTATCATGAGCTGTCCTATGGCAGAAGTAGAAAGCTGGAGAAGCTTCTGAAAAGTAGAAAGAAGCAGATAAAAGGGGGGGGGGGGGGGGTGGAGCTGACATCACTGAAGACAGGCAAACTCAGAGATAAAAATAATTATAATTACTGATACTAATTATTGCAAGTGCTGCCACCACACCCTGTGCTCTAGTACTGCTTTAAATCATTTTTATATGCTGGTCCTAACCATAGAGAACAATGGGCATTTCCGTTTTATTCTTGGTGTATGCACATAAGAAGCTCTAATGCTACAATAATTTCTAAAACAAAATAAAAAAATTTAGCAGTCAGAATGGCCTCCTGTAGCCGACCACTATGTAATGTTTTTGGCTTGCCATTCGATTGCCAGCTAACAAAGTAAAATGTTGGTAACCCTAGTTCTCTTCTATTTAGATGCAAAGCCTAAAAATACATTTCTCTTGATTGCTCCTTTTTGGTCTGTTAAATATACCATTGAAAGCATTTTATTTTGTCTGTTTGGCCCTGCCAGAAAACCTGTGAACTGATGACACACTGTGCTCTCTTTATCCCTCGTGCAGTTAATAATTCTGAATTGTTCTTAGCCTTATGAACACTTCCCCTTATGTTATGAAGATAAAAAAGAGAGAGAGGAGCGCCACTAAGTAAAATCATTTATTCACCAATATAAAAACAAAGTATCAACTTACATTTAGGAGTGGTATATAGAACAGACAGATGTGATTCCTGATAGAAGAGGGGGAAGGGAACAGTCAGTGATTCCCCGGGGATGCCTCCAAACACGACGCAGTCTGGCGGGGAGGCCAGGTCGGTACACAGCCTGTCTCTGCGGGAGGACGGAGTGGCAGCCCAGGAAGCCGCTGGTAATGTTGTCAATGAGGAGAAAAAACACAACGCGTTTCTGAGCCTGCGCAGGGTCTGTACGGCACACGCGCTCCTTTATCAAGTATCAGTTCTTGTGCTAGGGTGACAAACTAGGGTGCTACATAGATACAGTATGGTGAGTGAGCGTTGTCACTTTTCAACGTATGTAGCCACAACATTTAAGAACTGGCGAACTACAAAATATTATATTTTTGTTCTTAGTGTTAGATACACTAAAAGTGGTCCTAAAGGCAGGAGGTAAAAAACCTTCTGCAAGCAGCGTCCCTCCCCCCCCTCATACTTACCTGAGCCCGATTTCAATCCAGCGATGTGCACAAGAGCATAGGCTCTCAAAGCACTCTTACACCTCATCGGCTCAGACACAGTAGTGGGAGCCATTGGCTCCTACTTCTATCATTCACAACCAATGAGGAGGGAGCAGGGCGGGGCCAAGCTGCACTGTGTGTGTCTTATGGACACACACCAGGCTTTGGAAGGAGCATGCACGAGTGTACCCACAATAAGTGGCTTGCTATGGGGGAACTCAGCTGGGGGGTGGCAGCTAGAAGCACTGGCTGGGGACCTAAGAAGAGGAGGATTGGAGCTGCTGTGTGCAAAACCATTGCACAGAGCAGGTAAGTATGACATGTTTGTTATACCTAAAAAATGAAAAATTGAGTATTTAAAATCTCTTTAATACGCGTCACCCAATATCAGCTGCATCAGGGACGCTCGCTGATTACCTCCTTTGACTCCTGTCTGTGCAAGACTTTATAGCTCAAAAATGTAGTGAAGCATACCTATAAAACTGAAGAACAGGAAAAAGTCAATATTCAGCTGTACGTTTTCCAGTATTAGTGAAAGAAAACATCCAGATGTGATATATTTAAAAAGACCCTGTCCCAGACCATTGATTTCATTAATACACTTCCCTTTAGAGCTCCACCTAAAAGGGGAAGATCTGCCCGTCTGCCTCCTCCCCATCCTCTGCTGCCACATTTGTCACCTTTTGGGGGGAGCAGGTACCTGGTTTTGACAGGTACCCACTCCCACTTCCGGCTCAGTTTGCTGTGCAGGAAGTTCGCCCCCCCCTCCTTCCCCGCAGCAGGTCCATTCACAAAGCGCAGTGCCTTGTGGCTTCACAACCGGTTTCCCTTAGTCAAAATTGCAGTGCCAGCACCCAATAACCAATTGAAAAATCAACTTGGGTCACAGTATTTGTAGCTGCTGACTTTTAATTTTTTGGGGGAGCCTTAAAATGATATGTGCATTTATAGTATTTTAGGCATGTTATTTATTTTTAAAATTCTCCTTTGTGTTCATTCAAAAGCTCTAAGATTGCTTTGGGCACCGCCATCTTGAATGTGATGTCAGATTTACTCAACAGCTACATAAAAGGTTTCGTAGGGGCATGTAGCGAGGGACTGAGGAGCCTGTCAACACAGACAGTAATTCAAGTTCTAAGGAATATTACCAGTGAATAAAAAATAATTTATGGAAAAGAAAAACACTGCAAGTAAGCATTTCGAATATTTAACTTTTCTGTGCTTCTATCTGCAATATTTTTTGGTTGGTGACAACCTTTAATGGAGAGTGATAATGACTGCATATTCTGTATTCTAACATTCTGCTTTGGACTATAACTCCAAATCTTTCACTAATGATTCCAGAGTACTCCCTTTTTTAAACAAAATTTGTGAGAATTCTCTAAAGCTGTGTGAAAATAAACATCCGTGTTTAGCCCAGTAGAAGAAAAAGGAACATTTTGTAAATTGTTCTACAGTTATTTTTATGAAAGTATATTTTGTGCCCCAAGAAAATGTCAATTCTCTCTTGTATTCACAGCTTTGAAAAGCTAAGATTGGGAAAAAAAAAGAATAGCAATGAAAAAAAAGAGCAAATCAATTTCGAAATTGTACTTGGCGAGCAACAGAAATGCTATATTTAATGTATTTGTTGATTTTAAGCAACTGAGTTTAGTATTCTTAGCAGCTGATTCCTTTTTTTTCATTTAGTTGGTTAAGGAAAAAGACCATTAATATACACGATCAGTCACACAATGATATCTGGAATGCATTCAGAATTTATTATGGAAAAATATGTATAACTAAGGATATTACTCCTGTATAGGTTAAGATCTCGATGAACGCACTAGTTTTAATATGATAGTTCTTACTGCTGCATATCCAGTTCCTCTGCCTAACCATATCGGCAGTGCACTGTATAGACCGACACCACAGGTGCAGTGGAAGATTGAGGATCATGAACATTTTTGTTAGGTCATCTAAGACAGTGGTCATCAACCCTGTCCTCAGGGCCCACTAAAAGGCCAAGTTTACAAGATAACTGAAATACATCACAGGTGATATAATTTTCTGCTCAGTTATAGCAGTATTCTAGTCTGCATCTCTCCAAGATAATACATAAAACCTGGCCTGTTAGTGGGCCCTGAGGACAGGGTTGATGACCACTGATCTAAGATACATTATAAATAATTTGGGCCTGCTCTCTTAAAGGCACATACTCACATTTTCTTCACTTTAAGGCTTCATGTACATTTGAAAACCTCTTCTAAATGATGTAACTTGACAGTTAGTAACCGACATGAAAAAACGTCCATTTTGCCACTTTTACATGCCGCGTTTAGGGGCGTTAATGAGCGTTTTTGTTTAGAAGCGTTTTCAATAAGGAACCATTTCTGCCCATTTGCAATGGGAAAATATATTCATATTCATTCTCTCTCTCCCGTCAGAAATTATTCCCCATTAAAAACGCCTGTGAACGAAAATGCTTTACAGCATTTGTTACCAGCTGTTACCAGATACCAGCATTTGGCATTTCAAATGCCTCTGAACATCTGTCCTGAACGCATTTTTTGCTTTAAAAAAAATGCTTCTAAACTCAACTGCCTAGAAACGACTATAAACGACTCTGTTTATATGTATTGATAAGATAACATAGAGGAGAGTTCAGAGGCTGCTGAAAAAAACGCCCAACTGCTCCTAAGCCCCGGTTCACACTGAGGCAGCGCGACTTGCAGCGCGACTGCCTCAGGCGACCTGGACACGACAGGGGCGGCGACTTGCAAAACGGCTTCTATATAGAAGTCTATGCAAGTCGCCTCAAGTCGCCCCCAAAGAAGTACAGGAACCTTTTTCTAAGTCGGTTCCATTGTACAGAACGGGACGCTACTTGTCAGGCGGCTAAGTCACCTGACAAGTCATCCTAGTGTGAAAGTGTAAAAGTCCGTTTACCAGCAGCAGTGTACATGAGGTCTAAGCAGGGGAAGTCCCCTGTGTAAGCTATGTGTCACTCAAGTGAAAACTTACACGGGTCTGTGGACTGCCTCATGTGACAGAGCTGGGGCTCGGTGTTTGCCCCAGTGCTATTACATAGAGGGGGGGATGGGGATTAAAACAAACCTGTTGCTTTGCCCTGCATGGGAAAAGCATGGATCTGCTTTTTAAAAAAACATTTATTTTGGCCCTGAGGTCATACACTGGTTATTTGTATTGCATCACCTACAGCTGTCAATGGATGACCACTGCAATATAAAAGGCCTTACATGCCTTGTCTATGTTTTGTACATCTTGAACTGGCTCTTTAAATGCTGCCATAAAAAAGGATTAAATAGAAAATTCTTTGACATTTTTTTGTTCAACTTGCTCCTCCGAGAAAATAAGTCTGCTTTATCAGCAGGTAATAAATTAGAATCACTGGTAACTTTAACATTAAAACTGGACAACTAGCCATGTTGTGATCTTGGGAGAAGGAGAACTCAGGAAGGGACACTGTAACACTCTGTATACAGGTGTCAGTCCATGAATAATTGAAGATTAATTTACCCATTAAGCCACATTTGACTGGACTTGTTCTGTAATGTTGAAAATGTTTCATAACTTATCCAAGCCAATTTTTCAGTTCTAATGAGTTTCAGGAAAATACCCCCAGCAATTTAAATAACATGGGTTGCACAGATGCCCCTCCATGTTTAACAATCTGTTGAGTCTTAACCTGTATATTTTTTAATAAATATATTGGATCATTTGTTTGCTGAGAGGTTGTTTTGTCTCCACAATGTAAAGTCTTTGCGTTCCTCACCATATTGCAGTGTTTCTCAACTCCAGTCCTCAAGGCGCCCCAACAGGTCATGTTTTCAGGATTTCTCTCAGATGAAACAGCTGTGGTAATTACTAAGGCAGTGAAACTGATCAAATCACCTGAGCAAAATAATGGAAAGCCTGAAAACATGACCTGCTGGGGCGCTTTAAGGACTGGAGTTGAGAAACACTGCCATATTGCACCACATATACCAAGTTACTTCCCTTGTGTTTTGGTGTCAGGTCTTTTGGATGGACAAGCTTCTGTCTCAGTATTGCTGGGCTTGAAGGACACAGGGATGCAGTGTTAGCTAAAGATCCTTCTGAATTTTTCCAACAACGCCATCTACATATGGGTTAACTATGTCGCTTTACATGTTCTGCTTCTCCCACCTTTTCAGTGGTCCTGGGTCTTTGCTTGACCTTGTGTATGTTTTAATGAAAGCCTAGTCTGAGTAGCCACAAACAATCAAAGCCAATAACAAAACCAATAACAGATTGTGTTCCAATGGGTTTTGGGAGTCAAGAAGCAGATACTGGTCTGCATCTGTACACTTTCCGTAGACTTCAATGTCCAAAAAGTGTAATTTGTTATTGTGTGCCTCTTCCTGTGTAAACATTAAGCCTTTACTTACTTTACTTTACTTTACTTTACTCAGGAAGCCTCCCTGACTCCAAGGGTGTAATTATGCTATAGAACTGGGTAGTTTACAACTTTCACACCTCCCATCCTGTTCTTGGACAATAACATCTGCTTTTCCATGTTCATTAGATTAAGGTGTCTGTGCTACCTTTGTGGATTTAATTGCTGGGGTATTTTCCTGAAACTCTATAGAACTGAAGAAGTGGCTTGGATAAATCGCAAAACATCTTCAACATTTCAGAACAAGTCCAGTTGATTGTTAATAACTACTACTAGCTATACCATGATCTAGGTAAATAATAATGTTTACAGACCAGTAATGAATAGTATAGGCACCGCCAGTGTTCTCGTAAATAATACTGTACATTTGGCCCTAAAACCTAAAGAACGGATACGTAAAGATTTCTGCTTTACACAAAAACTGGATACCGTTTTCAATCTCCCAATCCCCTTGTCATAAAGTGGTGCATAAAACCATCAAAATAATGGTCTGCAAATTGCAGAAACTTATAGCGATTGGATTTCAATTTACTTAGGCCAGAATAATGAAATCTGACTGATTGCAAAGGCTTACATCACCTTATCCATTGTACCTTTCCTTACTTAATATGAGGGTTTAGTGTCTGAAAGTAGTCAGAGAACAGGAACTGAGCTACACAAGAACTCTATTCCAGCAGTAGCTGTGTGATATTAGAGTTAAACGCCATCAATCAACTCTCAGTACTGAAGTTATAGAAACCTAGATTTAAGATTTTGGGATATTCCACCTTCTTCTGCATTAAAATTGTTGAATCAAATTCAAATCCTGGACCTGCATTATTGCAAGCTTTATGTAAGTGTAACTGGGGACAGGGTGTTCTTGGAATAGAAATCCACCAAGAAGTGGTAGGCTTTTTTGCATGACACATCCCAAATTTAGGAACCAATTGTAAGCTAATGGAATTTCAACCCCAAACAGCAGTTATGCAAACCAGCTTAAAAGATGTGCCTAATATATATAGTGCTTATTTTGTGGTAATGCTAAGTGAATATTTTAATTTATTTCACTAGCAACAGATAGCTTCCAGCAAAAGCTCTTCTGGAGTCAACAAACAAGGATAGCAGCATCACAGGGGTAAGAATCTAGATACTGTATGTGCAGCCTTCCAGCCAGTTAAGGTGAATGGGATGCAAAGGAGAAGAAATGTGTACAGGAACTGCTAATACACCCTGAGATAGTGCCTATGACAATTGGGTCACACATGACTGTTAGACTGTACACTTCCTATGCTTAGCACCCTTTTATGAGACTTATCACCACCACCATGGCCCCTTTACTTCCAAGCCACACTAATGCATTTATAACTCAGAGAAAATGTGATACATACAGGCTCGGATATGGCAATACTGGGGGTGGCTTTGCTCTACCCCAAGCAATAGCAATATGACACTGGCTTTATAGACACAAGCACAGGCCTGGTCTCAACTCCACTCCCAAGCCAGCTGTGTCCATGGTAACAAAGGTGTGTCATGAGTAAGAAGAGGAGCCAGATTCCACTATGACAGATGAATGGGGCTAGCATAGCTCTGCGTCACTTCTGGTGACAGCTTGTAGCACTCCTTGCCTCCCCAAATAATGCAAGTGAACCATCACACAGCAAAACATCTTCGCTTCTCGGCCTTTGGGCTAAGATCAAGTGTAGTATCTGTTCTTATCAGTTTCCAGAGGAGGTGCTGTGTCACTCTCGTTGGGGAGGGCCAGCAAATCCAATGGTGTTATAGTGCCTGGAAGGGCGGTACTCAGCAGGGACTACGCCGTGTTGCCCGACAGTATACTGGGGACTGGCCAATGGTTGAGCTTGAGCCGTCTGGAAGGGTGCTCCTGGTGAGGATGGGTGCTGCATGTTGGTCTGTCCGGAGGGTCGGGTCCCTGGCCTTCTGGCCTGGATTGTGGTAGCTCTAGCTGCTGACAGTTATTTGGGTAAGAGAACGCTTACTCCCCTTTTGCTGGTTGGGGGGAGTGGTTAGTATCTATCTACCCGAATGTGAAATTGGAAGGGGTGATGGGAGTGACGGTGGAGCCTTCGGGGCAAGGGCTCTCACCAAGCTTCCTGATCCTCATGCCTTTTCTGTCTGCAGTAGGGGCTGCTGTGGTCTAGGTGGTGGGCCAGCGTTGGTCTTGAAAGCCTATGGAGTATGTGCCCCTGGAGTGGCAGTCCAGGGGTGCCAAATAATCACTGTGAGTGGCAGTTACATTGATTTGAGGCACCAAGGTCACTGCACCATAACACGCTTTTTTTTGCACCTGCCTTTTGGGCCGGGCCTTTTGGCTGGGACCAGAGGAATTTTTTTATTCCTGGCCAGAGGGCCTGGTCATTGTTTTCACAATGGCCACTTCTTTCACTCTCCCTCCACCATCCCTTCCCCCACTTTTTATTTATTTTGATTGAAACCTGTGTTGTCACGTCTTGTTTTTCACGTTTTGTCCCACTGTGTGACGAGTAAGGATGCGGGTCCTCGGGCCAGCCCTGAAAGTCTTGGGAAGGGGTGGACATGGCCTTTTGGCTTAGTTCGCTCTCTCATGGGGTCTCCCTTCGGGGGAGCCCCACCTAGTACTTGGGTGGGTCCTGTCTTGGCAGGCCCTCCAGAGAACGGGGTCTGTCTGGTTCCGGCCAGATAGACCACAGTAAGTACCTTTGTCCCCGTCTGGAGCCTAACGCCCCGGGGGATCAGGGAATTGGCACGTCTGTGTACCTGTTGCACTTTTTTGTGAGCACTCTTTATGTGTGTGCACATTTTTTATGCACCGGGTGAAGTTTTTTGGGTGTGTTTTGCACGCCATAGGCTTTCAAAAAAAAAAAAATCACACAGCAAAACATCTATATCTGTCATGGTGGTGGCATTGTAATAAGTGGCCAAGTTTCTTACATAACAATTGTTGGTGGGTGCAGCGTGGAGCAGCGGCAGTAACACACACACAGTCCTGATGCAATAGAAGGAACTTGTATGGTTGTCAGAATATAACAGTTCACCCTGATAGGAAGTCAGCCTGATCAGAACACTCACAGATGAACAGCAGATTGTAGCATAGCAGATCTCAGCTGAACTGACAGGGTCTGCCTTGAGGGACAGAATGTGGCCTGGCCAGTCCGTGACAAAGTGGGGAGGGTTCCAGGAAGACTGGAGGATCCCTAGGTTTTTCATACTCATCTGGAACCTTTCCCTGCCGCTATTGCTATCCCTGACAAATGGGTGACCTGTTCCTACACTACCCACACACTAAATGCGTGCTAAACTCAGGAGCCAGGGTTCTTAAATAGACTCTGCCTGACCCAAGATGGCCATCAGAGTCACATGGGCTGACAGCATTCAACCAGATTACTGCCCCAGGTACCCAGGAAACCTTGGAGGAGCCATGTTTCTCTTGACTTCCTCTCCCTCTGCAGAGCCGCTGCAGTTGAGCGCCACCTGAAGTGGAGAAAATAAGCCGCACTTGCCTGCACAATGATTAAGGCTTTACTCCATACTAATCTAAAGACACAATTTAAAGGAAACCTATCTTGAGAAAATGATTGCTGGTTAACACCAGGTGAGGGAGTATCAGTACTATGACCCTGCAAGATCTCTGTTGCTTTGTTGTTTTATACAGTTATGCCACTCAAACCTTAAACACAGATACAGAGGGAAGAACTGAAAGGTGGCTCCATCAGGGTGCTGCTATTTACTCATTATCCAATGATGTGGAACAGGCTATATGATTTTATTAATTGTAATCTGCACAGCGGTTTAGGACCTACTGATTCTCTCTGGATCTCCCAACAAAAATTAAAATACTTTGGCAGATTTATAGTTATCCTTTCATTATTTAAATGTAATCCAAGTTCCAGGCAAATAGCTAAATACAGAGATAATTACATTTCTGTTCAATTTTTTATACTGCAAAAGAATTTGTAATTTCATACAGGCCTCTATTAGATACAGTGGCGTTGCTATGGGGGGGCGGGGGGTGTGGCCCGCACCGGGTGACACCTGCCAGACAGTCTGCCCATCTCCTTGCATTGTACAGTTCCTCTGGGTGTATCCCCGCTGTCCGTGATGTCACTTCAGTGCATTCCACGCTGGTTCCGGGTGCCTTAATGGTGGCCACAGGACGTGCTGCGGACTCATCACCCACACAGCTGTGCATTGAACCTATTCTGGAGACTGGGAGCCCCCTGGACTACTGGAAACAGATGAGCTCATATTTTACTTCTCTCTTGTGAGTGATTTTAAGTACCTTGCCATTAAATACTGATCTGAATACTGCACTTAGGTGGCGCTTACTATTTTCTCTCCTTTCGTTGTCAGGAAACTCCCTTAGCATGTTGATTGGACAATAATGAAACAGCAGCATACTGCTGAGGTCATCCCTCTGCACAATTTGCTTTTGTCTCTTGTAAGCATTTTCACTATCAGCACAAGTGCACTGCATCACATGGGGGGATCTTAGTATCAAACTTTGTGCTGGTGTTCAGGGGTATACAGGAGAAAAGTATCAAGATACATTTAGGTATTTATGCTGGCGACAATTAAAATTAATTTATTGTTTTTTTTTTTTTTTTAATGAGTACACAACTGTAGCAATTGGCATTTCTTTTCTTTACATCTGCCTGGAAATTTCCTATAAAAATACTAGTCCTTGCACTTTTTAATTCCATTCCCAGTAGATCCCAGTTCCATTACCTATATCTCGGACTCAGCACTACTAAAATGACCATAACTCGACAAGCTGCCTTTTACTCTTCAATCTACAATCTATTTGAATTTTTTTCACAGGCTTAGGAACATTAAAAGCAAAAGTTGAAACTCAGTATGAAATGAAAAAAAGTAAATGAATTTCAATAATAAAAAATAAAGACAACTAAATCAGAAAGTCTGTCTTTTTAAGGAATTAATGGAACAAAAATAAATATATAGGGATTTCAAGTGATATCCACTCCTATTGCAATGTAATAGCAAACAAATCACATTATCTGTGGGAGGTGAAGACACTAAAAAAAGAAAATCACGGTGAACAAGAAAAGCAGTTGATACCTTGTTATCGTCTTTCTTTTTTAGCATGCTGCGCAACTCTGTGTTGATTAACACTTGCTTTGATTGACTCACTGTTCTGCAATACGGAGATCAAGTGATCCTGGAAATTCCTTAAGTTATAGGCTCATTATTCTTCTTTTTATGTTTCAGTTTTTTTAAGCTTTTAAATACATCATTAATATCTGTTGTCAAAGTTTCTGTAAAGTGAATCTGCTTTTCCCATGCAGGACATAGAAACTCAAGTAATGGTTGCATAGCATTTCCCAAGGTAGGATTTTGATGGAGACAACAGTTGACTGTGCTGCCTAACGTGTGACAGGGTGACAACACAAGAACAAATTTGGTAGGCAGACACGGAGCATTACCACCCTATAACAAATAGTGCCTGCACAATAACCTACGTGAGACGTTCAAAAGGTATTATTTTAATGAAAGCTGTAGATTTGAAAATATTGAAAATTGCTTTGGAAAGTACACTATATTGCCAAAAGTATTGGGACGCCTGCCTTTACATGCACATGAACTTTAATGGCATCCCAGTTTTAGTCCGTAGGGTTCAATATTGAGTTGGCCCACCCTTTACAGCTATAGCAGCTTCAACTCTTCTGGGAAGGCTGTCCACAAGGTTTAGGAGTGTGTCTATGGGAATGTTTGACCACTATTCTAGAAGTGCATTTGTGAGGTCAGGCACTGATGTTGGACGAGAAGGCCTGGTTCTCAGTCTCCGCTCTAATTCATCCCAAAGGCATTCTATCGAGCTGAGGTCAGGACTCTGTGCAGGCTAGTGAAGTTCCTCCACCCCAAACTCGCTCATCCACACTATATTGCCAAAAGTATTGGGCCACCCCTCCAAATCATTTGGTGGAGGGGGGATTATGTTGTGGGGTTGTTTTTCAGGGGTTGGGCTTGGCCCCTTAGTTCCAGTAAAGGAAACTATTAAGGCGTCAGCATACCAAGAGATTTTGGACAGTTTCATGCTCCCAACTTTGTGGGAACAGTTTGGGGATGGCTCCTTCCTGTTCCAACATGACTGCGCACCAGTGCACAAAGACATCCATAAAGACATGGATGAGCGAGTTTGGGGTGGAGAAACTTGACTGGCCTGCACAGAGTCCTGACCTCAACCCGATATAACACCTTTGAGATGAATTAGAGTGGAGACTGTGAGCCAGGCCTTCATGTCCAACATCAGTGCCTGACCTCACAAATGCGCTTCTGGAAGAATGGTCAAACATTCTCATAGACACACTCCTAAACTTTGTGGACAGTCTTCCCTGAAGAGTTGAAGCTGTTATAGCTGCAAAGGGTGGGTCATCCCAATATTGAACCCTATGGACTAAGACTGGAATGCCATTAAAGTTCATGTGCATGTAAAGGCAGGCGTCACAATACTTTTGACAATATAGTGTATATTAACAAGTTCAAGCCCATATACATGTTTATTGATTGGTTTTAAATATACTTTAAAATTGAACATAGAAAAAAGTAACTCAGGATTGAGAAACAAAAGCAACTAGTCTACATATTGCCTAATGTAGGCATGTAAAACTCATGTAAAACAGTGAGCTGAAATCAGAAGATTAACTCTTTAAAGAGGTTGTATTTTGTCCATTGAGGGCTGCACCTTCTTAAGTACAGGAAAAAAAAAAATAGAACTTAATTACAGGAAAAATATGCAATTAACAATATTTAATCCCAGAGAAAGAGGTTGTAAAACATTTCCAGAAGTATTTACCTGGAAAATTACACGTAGACCTGTCGGCAGACCCTTTAATTTGACAGAAAATTCTTCTTGTAACAGTTTGCTGCTCTCTCCCAAAAATTGAAGGATAGTGCCAGAGGGGAAAGTGTCCCCAGTATAGGAACGGTGGCCATTTTGAAGAAGACCAATTATGGAAAAGGACTACCATTGGCTGCACTGGCAGCCAGACTATGGGTCTGTAATGGTGACAAGGAGGGCTGGAATCCGGTTAGCTGCAGCCACACCTGGGGAAGGAAACCACCCACCAGCCCCAAATGAAGGAGTATAGCATATCTGTAGAGACAATGGAGGGGAGCCATGTGGAGGTTAGCAGGAGTGATTGAGATTCTGTGTTCTGTATTGGACTGCAGGAAAGAGTGACTACATCTCCCAGGGTGCCCAAGTCTATGAGGCTGTACTCAGGGAACAGCTGCTGGAGCACATGTGCAGAGCTGTATGTGAAGCTGCTGTACATGGCTGCCAGAGGCTGTGTTGCTGTTCCGTGATCACCAGAGACTGTATTGCTGTTCCTGTGCTGCAGGGAGAGCTGTCATACTGCACCAGCCAGTGACTGCAATTGTGAGGATAGTGCTGTACTGTGCCTGCCAGAAACATGAGCTGCTGCAGGTAATGTGCGAAGACTCCAGGATAGAGAGAGAGCAAGAGAGAGAGAGAAAGACCCCCGCTGAGAATCCCAGGGACCATCTGGAGTGATGAGAGGCCTTCTGGCACTCGTGCCTGTTACTGTTGTTTAACATTGCTGCTTGTAGAAAATGAGCTTTGTGCCTTTTCCTATTGAGTTACAAATACTCCCAGCTGTAGTGTAATTTATCATTTGGAGAACAGCTGGGGGTGAATTCTTTTATTTACCCTTAAGCCACTGAGGGCCACAGAGGATGAGTGGGAGGGTGGGAGCTTGTTTCAAGTGGGAAGTTGTTGCTCAAAGGACAATAAAATTTTATTGAAAAGTAAATAGCGAAATTGTGGTTTGTTTTTGTTACTAGTGTCAACTATTCAGGAAAGAGAGAAAACTCAGCCACGATTGTTGCCTGGGAGCGGTGCCACAGTTGTTCTCTTTGTGTAGTTATGATTAAAAGTAAGGACAATTTGAGACCATGTTATATTATCCTATTGGAGCGGTAGTAAAGTCTATGAAAAAAAAAAAGTTTCCCCCTGCAAGGCAATATCATAATGTGCTAGTCTGCATCGCATACTAACACATTCTGAAAAACTTACAGTATCTCCCAAAGTTAGTACACCCCTCACATTTTTGTAAATATTTTATTATATCTTTTCATGTGATAACTCTGAAGAAATGACTTTGCTACAATGTAAAGTAGTGAGTGTACAGCTTGTATAACAGTGTCAATTTTCTGTCCCCTCAAAATAATTCAACCCACAGCCATTAATGTCTAAACCACTGGCAACAAAAGTGAGTACACCTCTAAGTGAAAATGTCCAAATTGGACCCAAAGTGTCAATATTTTGTGTGGCCACTATTATTTTCCAACACTGCCTTAACACTCTTGGGCATGGAGTTCACCAGAGCTTCACAGGTTGCCACTGGAGTCCTCTTCCACTCCTCCATGATGACATCACAGAGCTGGTGGATGTTAGAGACATTGCGCTCCTCCACCTTCCATTTGAGGATGCCCCACTGATGCTCATTAGGGTTTAGGTCTGGAGACATGCTTGGCCAGTCCATCACCTTTACCCTCAGCTTCTTTAGCAAGGCAGTGGTCATCTTGGAGGTGTGTTTGGGGTCGTTATCATGTTGGAATATTGCCCTGCAGCCCAGTCTCCAAAGGGAGGGGATCATGCTCTGCTTCAGTATGTCATAGTACATGTTGGCATTCATGGTTCCTCAATGAACTGTAGCTCCCCAGTGCCGGCAGCACTCATGCAGCCCCAGACCATGACATTTCCATCACCATGCTTGACTGTAGGCAAAACACACTTGTCTTTGTACTCCTCACCTGGTTGCAGCCACACACGCTTGACACCATCTGAACCAAATAAGTTTATCTTGGTCTCATCAGACCACAGGACATGGTTCCAGTAATCCATGTCCTTAGTCTGCTTGTCTTCAGCAACCTGTCTGCGGGCTTTCTTGTGCATCATCTTTAGAAGAGGCTTCCTTCTGGGATGACAGCCATGCAGACCAAATTATTGCAGTGTGCGGCTTATGGTCTGAGCACTGACAGGCTGATTGCCCACCCCTTCAACCTCTGAAGCAATACTGGCAGCACTCATACGTCTATTTCCCAAAGACAACCTCTGGATATGACGCTGATCACATGCACTCAACTTCTTTGGTCGATCATGGTGAGGCCTGTTCTGGGTGGAACCTGTCCTGTTAAACCGCTGTATGGTCTTGGGGAGCTCAGTTTCAGGGTTTTGACAATCTTCTTATAGCCTAGGCCATCTTTAAGTAGAGCAACAATCCTTTTTTTCAGATCCTCAGAGAGTTCTTTGCCATGAGGTGCCATGTTGAACTTCCAGTGACCAGTATGAGAGAGTGAAAGCGATAACACCAAATTTAACACACCTGCTCCCCATTCACACCAGGGACCTTGTAACACTAATGAGTCACATGACACCAGGGAGGGAAAATGGCTAATTTGGCCCAATTTGTACATTTTCACTTAGGGGTTTACTCACTTTTGTTGCCAGCTGTTTAGACATTAATGGCTGTGTGTTGAGTTATTTTGAGGGGACAGCAAATTTACACTTTTTTACAAGCTGTACACTCACTACTTTACATTGTAGCAAAGTGTTATTTCTTCAGTGTTGTCACATGAAAAGATATAATAAAATATTTACAAAAATGTGAGGGATTGTACTCACTTTTGTGAGATACTATACCTTAAAACAAAGCCCTCCAGCGGCACGCGGTCACCGCTGCAGAGGCTTCCACCTTCACCTGGTCTTCCTGCCTGGTTTGTGGACTTCGGCCATCTGACTGGCAGCGCAATGATGACGTTACGTGCGGGTCTTGACCACGGCCCACATTCCTTCAGAACGCATGCGCCAGTGACGTCACTGGCTGCTGCTAGCTAGAATATCTCCTAAACAATGCACGTTTAGGAGATATTTATTTTGCCTGCAGGTAAGCTTTATTATAAACTTACCAGCCCAGATAGCAAGCAATTGTGCTGCAAGTTTGGAAAATTACTTGCTAATCTATTGCTAGACTTGCCAGGCTTCAACATGTTTGTTGCACAATTGCAGCAAGTCCACATTGCATGACTCCAAATCAACTTTCTTTGCAAACATTCTGCAAGCCTGCTGCAAGTTCTGGTTCAGTTATGTTGTGCAATAGTCATCCCACCACAGGGGTCACTGTGGCTGAATTTGCATGCTGTAGACTTGAAAAGCAAAAAGTGTAGCGCTATATTCAAATAAAATCACATCTAAAGTGTGAAGGTGATACCAGAGGGGTCTATAGATAAGTGGGTCACCTCTACATCCACAGAAAAATGTGAGTGATACAATATATATATAGGTAAGTATCTACAAGTGGTATAAATGTGTCTCTTAAAGACTCTTGTGAACTATTCAAACAATATAATCAATCAACAATAAAGTATTACCACAAAAAATGTTACCACATAAAAACAGCACAAAAAATAAAAACTTAAATCTTATATTTTATCCCTATAAACCTCTGGGGACGCATTCACATATAACCATACGTGAAAGGGCAACATAAATAAGTCTCTGGGGGTTAACAGTTCTTTAAGCGTGGAAGTAGTTCAAAGACTTTTATTCATATCTTGCACCGCCACATTCATGTTAAGCCTAGGGTAGGTCTTCATATAAACTCTTATTTTCAACTGGAGGAGATGAAAATCAAATGCCCTTACCAGAAAAGATGGACTCACTGGCCGTTGGCGGTGAGTCATACAGGCTTTTACCGTCTAGGCGGTAGGGTTAGTGATGCCTCCAATGCTGGAAGGGTGCCCAGAAGAGCTTCACGACCTCAACGCTCCTAGGAAAGACCTGCTATTCCTGTGTTGGTTTATTTTGGTCAGGAAACGTATTCAAATGTAGGCTGGAGTCCTCCACCGGGTACCGCTCACTTGGCAACAACCCCCCGCATGCAGCATAGAAAAGGAAAGAAAAAGGCTTCCACATAGTGTAAATCCAATAGTAAAAAAGGGAAGATTTATTGATAAAAAATTCCAGTAAAAATTGAGAGGTAAAAGTTTGATTCAATTGAACAAGATCTAGCGCAGTAAAATAAGGTGGCTATGATAGCGTAAAACACCCGACGCGTTTCGTCTGCCAAGACTTCAACTGGTAGACTTGCAGAGCTGTAGACTCATCACTGCAACTTTTGCTCTTGCTAGAGACTTGCCATGCAAATTTGCTACAAATTGTAGTACTTGTGCTTCAAGTGCTCTGCAAATTTCAACTTGCCAGTGAAAATGTGCAGCAAGTTAACAGACTTACAATTCAACACTGCCACAAATTTGTGGCAAGTTATCCTTGCTATCTGGGAGTAGATAAAATATAAACAACAAGAGTTTAAACCTTGACAAATGCATGGCAAAAAAATGGAGGAAATGACAGGTTTCATTGTTTTGGGATAAAAGATCTGTAAGAGTTAGGAGATTTCAAAATAGCCCTAACAGCACTTTTCTGGTGGTAGTTTTTCTTAAGAACTACCTGCGCCTAAATTAGGAAAGCATTTGTGCCAGTTTTGGTAACCTTACCAAGACATATATATAAAAGCAAAGGAGAAGGCCTTCAAAAAATACAAGGTTGAGGGATCATCCTCAGCATTCAGACTTTACAAAGAATGCAATAAGAAATGTAAGGGTGCAATTATGATGGCTAAGATAGAACATGAAAGACACATAGCGGAGGAGAGCAAAAAAAATCCCAAGAAATTCTTTAAGTATGTAAACAGTAAAAAAGGGAGGACAGACCATATTGGCCCCATAAAGAATGAGGAAGGACATCTGGTTACAAAGGATGGGGAGATTCCAAAAGAATTGAATTTATTCTTCTCCTCAGTCTTCACGAGTGAATCGGGGGGCTTCAGTAACCAAAACTGCAGTGTTTATCCTCATGACACAACACAGGAAGCACCTCCATGGTTAACAGAGGACGGAATTAAAATTAGACTTGAGAAACTTAACATTAATAAATCACTGGGACCAGATGGCTTGCATCCGAGGGTACTTAATCCTAATTTTTACAGACAGTCTATTAACTGTAATGGTACCAGCTGATTGGAGAAAAGCCAATGTAGCACCAATATTTAAAAAGGGCCCAAAAAACATCCCTGGGAATTACAGACCAGTTAGCCTAACATCAATAGTATGTAAACTGTTTGAGGGGATGATAAGGGACTATATACAAGATTTTAGTAATAAGAACGATATCATTAGTAGGGATGAGCTTCGTGTTCGAGTCGAACCCATGTTCGACTCGAACATCGGCTGTTCGATCGTTCGCCGAATTGCGAACGTTATGGGCCGTTCGCGCTAAATTCGTGTGGCGCGTCACGGCCCATAATTCACTGCGGCATCGCAGTGCATTGCTGGCTGATGATTGGCCAAGCATGCACTATGACCCGCATGCTTGGCCAATCACAGCGCCGTCAGTAGAGAGAGCTGTAATTGGCCAAAGCCAGGGTGGCTTTGGCCAATTATGGCTCAGGGGATTTAGTACACACCCCACACTATATAAGGCCGCCTGCACGGCGGCCCTGTGTAGTGTGTGTTCCGGTGTGCTGAGAGATAGAGAGAGAGAGAGACAGTGTCATTTGATTTGAGTTAGATAGATTAGGCAGAACAGTCAGTCAGTTAGCTGCACTTACAGTGTATTGTGTATATATATGCATCCCAGGTGTTGCATATATATATATACACTGTATTCAGTTTAGCTAGATCCATTCCTGTTATCTTCTATCTAGACTATTTACATTTAATGCAGTGCGTCCTGCTCACAGTGTTCAGCTAGATCCATTCCTGCTATTTACATTTAGTGCAGTGCGTCCTGCTCACAGTGTTCAGCTAGATCCGTTCCTGTTATCTTCTAGACTATTTACATTTAGTGCAGTGCGTCCTGCTCACAGTGTTCAGCTAGATCCGTTCCTGCAATTTACATTTAGTGCAGTGCGTCCTGCTCACAGTGTTCAGCTAGATCCGTTCCTGCAATTTACATTTAGTGCAGTGCGTCCTGCTCACAGTGTTCAGCTAGATCCGTTCCTGCTATTTACATTTAGTGCAGTGCGTCCTGCTCACAGTGTTCAGCTAGATCCGTTCCTGTTATTTACATTTAGTGCAGTGCGTCCTGCTCACAGTGTTCAGCTAGATCCGTTCCTGCTATTTACATTTAGTGCAGTGCGTCCTGCTCACAGTGTTCAGCTAGATCCGTTCCTGCTATTTACATTTAGTGCAGTGCGTCCTGCTCACAGTGTTCAGCTAGATCCGTTCCTGCTATTTACATTTAGTGCAGTGCGTCCTGCTCACAGTGTTCAGCTAGATCCGTTCCTGTTATCTTCTAGACTATTTACATTTAGTGCAGTGCGTCCTGCTCACAGTGTTCAGCTAGATCCGTTCCTGCAATTTACATTTAGTGCAGTGCGTCCTGCTCACAGTGTTCAGCTAGATCCGTTCCTGCTATTTACATTTAGTGCAGTGCGTCCTGCTCACAGTGTTCAGCTAGATCCGTTCCTGCTATTTACATTTAGTGCAGTGCGTCCTGCTCACAGTGTTCAGCTAGATCCGTTCCTGTTATTTACATTTAGTGCAGTGCGTCCTGCTCACAGTGTTCAGCTAGATCCGTTCCTGCTATTTACATTTAGTGCAGTGCGTCCTGCTCACAGTGTTCAGCTAGATCCGTTCCTGATATTTACATTTAGTGCAGTGCGTCCTGCTCACAGTGTTCAGCTAGATCCGTTCCTGCTATTTACATTTAGTGCAGTGCGTCCTGCTCACAGTGTTCAGCTAGATCCGTTCCTGTTATCTTCCTACTGACAGGCAGGCTTGTCTGGTTACAGTATATAAAGCTACCTGAAGAAAATTACAGGTGTTCTATTTGATCCTATTAGTACCACGGTCAGGCAGCTAGACTATTTACATTTAGTACAGTGCGTCCTGCTCACAGTGTTCAGCTAGATCCGTTCCTGTTATCTTCCTACTGACAGGCAGGCTTGTCTGGTTACAGTATATAAAGCTACCTGAAGAAAATTACAGGTGTTCTATTTGATCCTATTAGTACCACGGTCAGGCAGCTAGACTATTTACATTTAGTACAGTGCGTCCTGCTCACAGTGTACAGCTAGATCCGTTCCTGTTATCTTCCTACTGACAGGCAGGCTTGTCTGGTTACAGTATATAAAGCTACCTGAAGAAAATTACAGGTGTTCTATTTGATCCTATTAGTACCACGGTCAGGCAGCTAGACTATTTACATTTAGTACAGTGCGTCCTGCTCACAGTGTTCAGCTAGATCCGTTCCTGTTATCTTCCTACTGACAGGCAGGCTTGTCTGGTTACAGTATATAAAGCTACTTGAAGAAAATTACAGGTGTTCTATCCCAGCTTAGTGCAGCTACAGGCCATTAGTATGTCTGGAAGGCCAAGAAGGAGAGGCAGACAGTCACAAGCCAATAAGAGAGGGCAAGCAGGCTCTGTGTCTAGTGCTGGTCGTGGAGACGGTGCATCCTCATCAGCACGTGGCCATGGGACACGCTTGGCCTTTTTTTCGGCAGCTGGCCGTGTTGAGCCGCAACATGCGGAAGACTTGGTCGAGTGGATGACCAAGCCGTCCTCATCCTCCTCATCCTCTCTCACCCATGCCCAGGGTGCTTTGTCTGGCAAAGCAGCGGCCTCTTCCCTCAGCTCAATGTCATCAGTGACTCCTTCCCTAGCTCCACCATGTCCTCATGAGGATTCCCTCGAACTGTTTGACCACAGTGTTGGGTACATGCTCCAGGAGGATGCCCAGCGTTTGGAAGGCTCTGATGACGATACTGAGCTCGATGAAGGCAGTAACATGAGCACGGACAGAGGGGGTGCCCAAGAAGGACAGCAATCTGGCAGTCATGCTCCCCCTGCTGCAGCATACTGCCAGGTTTGCTCCAGTGATGAGGAGGGAGGGGATGATGAGGTCACTGACTCAACGTGGGTGCCTGATAGGAGAGAGGACGAGGAGGAGGAGGAGGAGGAGGAGGAGGAGGCGGCGGCACATCACCAACGAGGCAGGATGCCCTCCAGGGGCCAGCCTAAGGGCAGCACATTGACTGCATCACACCCCAAAGCTCCACATGTGCAGGGCGCTGCAGTCTCTGCGCGTTATTCAAAAAGTTCTTTGGTGTGGGCCTTTTTTGAGACGAGTGCATCAGATCGCACCGCTGCTATTTGCAACATATGTCTCAAGCGTATCTCGCGTGGCCAAAACATCTCCCGCTTGGGTACCACATGCTTGACCAGACATATGTTGACCTGCCATGCAGTTCGTTGGCAAGCGTATCTAAAAGACCCACACCAAAGAACAAAGAGGATCTCTCCTTGCTCCTCATCAGCTGAGATTTCCAACCCCACTAGACCTTCAGTCCTCTCTGAGACCTGCAGTGAGAGGAATGAAGGTGTAGAATTAGGTGTGTCACAGCCAAGTACTTGTGGGCAATCTGCTTTTGGTACACCGACGTCAGATTGTACCAGGCAAATTTCCCTGCCCCAGCTGCTGCACCGCCGAAAGAAGTTTGCTCCCAGCCATCCACATGCCCAGCGGTTGAATGCTAGCTTGGCAAAATTGCTAGCACTTCAACTGCTGCCTTTTCAGTTGGTAGACTCTGCCCCCTTCCGTGAGTTTGTGGAATGTGCGGTTCCTCAGTGGCAGGTACCCAAACGCCACTTTTTCTCACGGAAGGCGATTCCGGCTCTCTACCGGCATGTGGAAGGCAATGTCCATGCCTCGCTGGACAGGGCGGTCAGCGGTAAGGTGCATATTACCGCTGACTCATGGTCCAGCAGGCATGGACAGGGACGTTACCTAAGTTTCACGGCGCATTGGGTGACTCTGCTGGCAGCTGGGAAGGATGCAGGACAAGGTGCAGTAGTGTTGGAGGTTGTTCCGCCACCACGCCTCCAAAATGCTGATTGTGACACACCTCTCTCCTCCACCCCCTCCTCTTCTTCTTCCTCTATGGCCTCTTCCTCGGAACCAGCGGTGCTCCGTAGGCGTTCAAGGGGCTACGCAAGTACGCAGGCCAAAAGATGCCATGCGGTGCTTGAGCTGGTGTGCTTGGGGGACAGGAGCCACACTGGGGCAGAGGTTTTGTCAGCTCTGCAGGGGCAGGTTCAGAGGTGGTTGACGCCACGCCAACTTAAGGCAGGAATGGTGGTTTGCGACAATGGCACCAACCTCCTCTCTGCCCTCCGACAGGGACAAATGACCCATGTGCCCTGTTTGGCTCACGTCCTTAACTTGGTGGTGCAGCGGTTCTTGGGCAGGTACCCGGGCTTACAGGATGTCCTGAGGCAGGCCAGGAAAGTCTGTGTGCATTTCCGCCGGTCATATAATGCCAGTGCTCGGCTGACGGACCTCCAAAAGGAGTTTAACCTGCCCAAGAACCGCCTAATCTGTGACATGCCCACCAGGTGGAACTCAACGTTGGCCATGCTGCAGCGGCTGCACACGCAGCAGAGGGCCATCAATGAGTACCTGTGCGACTATGGCACCAGGACAGGGTCAGGGGAGCTTGGTTTTTTTTCCCCACGCCAGTGGGCCATGATCAGGGATGCATGCACTGTCCTGTCACCATTCGAGGAGGCCACGAGGATGGTGAGCAGTGACAGTGCATGCATCAGTGACACTGTCCCCCTTGTCCACCTGTTGGAGCACACGCTGCGTGGAATAATGGACAGGGCACTTGAGGCAGAACAGAGGCAGGAAGAGGAGGACTTCCTTAGCTCTCAAGGCCCCCTTTATCCAGACAGTGTTCCTGCGTGCCCGCCGATCACACAGGAAGAGGACGAGGAGGAAGAGGAGGAGGAGGAAGATTGTGTCAGTATGGAGGTGGAGCCTGGCACTCAGCATCAGCAGCAGTCTTTAAGGGATCAGTCCCAAGAAACACATGGACTTGTACGTGGCTGGGAGGAGGTGGCTGCGGACCATGTCGTTCTTAGTGACCCAGAGGACTCCGGACCGAATGCCTCAGCAAACCTACGCTGCATGGCCTCCCTGATCCTGCAAAGCCTGCGTAAGGATCCTCGTATTCGTGGTATCAAGGAGAAGGACCAATACTGGCTGGCAACCCTCCTTGATCCACGTTACAAGGGTAAGGTTGCGGACCTTATCTTGCCATCGCAGAGGGAGCAGAGGATGAAACATCTTCGGGAGGCCTTGCAGAAAGGTCTGTGCAACGCGTTCCCAGAGACTGGGAGGTTACAAACTCCTGTTTCTGGACAACGTGTTGCTGAGGCTTCGGTCAGTCAAAGAAGGAGCGGTGGAGAAGGTGGCCGTCTGACCGATGCGTTCAGACAATTTTTTGGTCCGCAGCCCCAAGATATGATCGGTTCCAGCAACCATCGCCAGCGTCTGTTTTATATGGTGCAGGAATACCTAGGGGCAAGATCAGACTTGGACACCTTTCCCACCGAAAATCCTCTGGGTTACTGGGTCTTGAGGATGGATCACTGGCCAGAGCTTGCACAGTATGCAATTGAGCTACTGGCCTGTCCTGCATCCAGCGTTCTTTCGGAACGCACATTCAGTGCTGCTGGAGGCGTGGTAACCGATCACAGGGTGCGTCTGTCCACCGACTCGGTCGATCGGCTGACCTTCATAAAAATGAATGAGTCTTGGATCACCACCAGCTACCAAGCACCTGATGCTGATGTAACCGAATAATTTTTTTTGAAATCTCAGATCCCTTCAAAGACTGCCTATGCTGATGCTGAGTGACTATCCCTGAGTAAGTATCCTCTTCCTCCTCAATCATCACGCTGATAGCTTGTAAGAACATTTTTGGTTCTGGGCGCCACCACCAGTGCCTAAGGCACAATTTTTCAGCCCCTGTTTAACAGGGGCGTGTAATTACAATTTTTGATGTAATACTTTGCAGCAGGGCTCGTTCCTGCATTCCAACTAGAGTGTCTGTGAGGGGTTGCAGTGTTGTGGCACCAGCACCAGTGCCTAAGGCCCAATTTTTCTGCCCCTGTCTAACAGGGGCGTGTAATTACAATTTTTGATGCAATACTTTGCAGCAGGGCTCGTTCCTGCGTTCCAACTAGAGTGTCTGTGAGGGGTTGCAGTGTTGTGGCACCAGCACCAGTGCCTAAGGCCCAATTTTTCTGCCCCTGTCTAACAGGGGCGTGTAATTACAATTTTTGAAGCAATACTTTGCAGCAGGGCTCGTTCCTGCGTTCCAACTAGAGTGTCTGTGAGGGGTTGCAGTGTTGTGGCACCAGCACCAGTGCCTAAGGCCCAATTTTTCTGCCCCTGTCTAACAGGGGCGTGTAATTACAATTTTTGAAGCAATACTTTGCAGCAGGGCTCATTCCTGCGTTCCAACTAGAGTGTCTGTGAGGGGTTGCAGTGTTGTGGCACCAGCACCAGTGCCTAAGGCCTAATTTTTCAGCTCCTGTTCAACAGGGGCATGTAATTACAATTCTTGATCTAATATTTCACAGCAGGGCCCTGTGAGGGCTTACAGTGTTGTGGCCACAGCAATACCTAAGGCCCAAATTTCTGCTGAGTATATAGGGCAGGACCCTACTTTCAAACATCTAACTTACAAATAACTCCTACTTGCAAACGGAAGGAGACAACAGGAAGTGAGATGAAATCTACCCCTAGGAAGGGAAATTCTCTCCTGTAAGAGTTAATATGGGAAAACAATTTCTCCTTTCCACTGATGCTTTCCAATCCTTGTTCCACAAAAAAACCCAAATTTTCAAAAAACATTTTTCATTGGGACAAAAAAGTGAGGTGAAATCTTCTGAAGAGGAGGAAAGACAGCAAAACAAATGTCACAGGGGTGATAACCCTTCCCTATGTTTTCCAAAAAGCTTAGAAAAGATTTTTTGGCTGGAGCTAAACACGTTAAAAATGTTCAAAATTACAAACAGATTCTACTTAACAACAAACCTACAGTCCCTGTCTTGTTTGCACTGCTGTTCAGAGTATATAGGGCCTGGTGGCCCCACACCTTTCCTTATTTTAATTTGGGTGCGGGGTTCCCCTTAATATCCATACAAGACCCAAAGGGCCTGGTAATGGACTGGGGGGTACCCATGCCGTTTGTCTCACTGATTTTCATCCATATTGCCATGACCCGACATGACATTAAACCCGCAAGCAGTTTTAAATGAGATTTTTTCCTTTAAAAATGACATTTGGTGCAGGGACTGTTCTAAACATGGGAAACACGCGTCACTTTACAGGCATACTATAGACACCCCCCAGGTACGATATTTAAAGGAATATTTCACTTTTTTTTTTTACTTTAAGCATCATTAAAATCACTGCTCCCGAAAAAACGGCCGTTTTTAAAAGTTTTTTTTGCATTGATACATGTCCCCTGGGGTAGGACCCGGGTCCCCAAACCCTTTTTAGGACAATACCATGCAAATTAGCCTTTAAAATGAGCACTTTTGATTTCGAACGTTCGAGTCCCATAGACGTCAATGGGGTTCTAACGTTCGTGCGAACTTTCGGTCCGTTCGCGGGTTCTGGTGCGAACCGAACCGGGGGGTGTTCGGCTCATCCCTAATCATTAGCAGTAATCAGCATGGATTCATGAAGAATCGTTCTTGCCAAACCAATCTATTAACCTTCTATGAGGAGGTGAGTTGCCATCTAGATAAAGGAAGGCCCGTAGACGTGGTGTATCTGGATTTTGCAAAAGCATTTGACACAGTTCCCCATAAACGTTTACTGTACAAAATAAGGTCCGTTGGCATGGACCATAGGGTGAGTACATGGATTGAAAACTGGCTACAAGGGCGTGTTCAGAGGGTGGTGATAAATGGGGAGTACTCAGAATGGTCAGGGGTGGGTAGTGGGGTAGTGGGTAGTGGGGTTCCCCAGGGTTCTGTGCTGGGACCAATCCTATTTAATTTGTTTATAAACGACCTGGAGGATGGGATAAACAGTTCAATCTCTGTATTTGCAGACGATACTAAGCTAAGCAGGGCAATAACTTCTCTGCAGGATGTGGAAACCTTGCAAAAAGACCTGAACAAATTAATGGGGTGGGCGACTACATGGCAAATGAGGTTCAATGTAGAAAAATGTAATATAATGCATTTGGGTGGCAAAAATATGAATGCAATCTATACACTGGAGGGAGAACCTCTGGGGGAATCTAGGATGGAAAAGGACCTGGGGGTCCTAGTAGATGATAGGTTCAGCAATGGCATGCAATGCCAAGCTGCTGCTAATAAAGCAAACAGAATATTGGCATGCATTAAAAGGGGGATCAACTCCAGAGATAAAACGATAATTCTCCTGCTCTACAAGACTCTGGTCCGGCCGCACCTGGAGTATGCTGTCCAGTTCTGGGCACCAGTCCTCAGGAGGGATGTACTGGAAATGGAGCGAGTACAAAGAAGGGCAACAAAGCTAATAAAGGGTCTGGAGAATCTTAGTTATGAGGAAAGGTTGCGAGCGCTGAACTTATTCTCTCTGGAGAGGAGATGCTTGAGAGGGGATATGATTTCAATTTACAAATACTGTACTGGTGACCCCACAATAGGGATAAAACTTTTTCGCAGAAGAGAGTTTAATAAGACTCGTGGCCACTCATTACAATTAGAAGAAAAGAGGTTTAACCTTAAACTACGTAGAGGGTTCTTTACTGTAAGAGCGGCAAGGATGTGGAATTCCCTTCCACAGGCGGTGGTCTCAGCGGGGAGCATTGATAGCTTCAAGAAACTATTAGATAATCACCTGAATGACCACAACATACAGGGATATGTAATGTAATACTGACACATAATCACACACATAGGTTGGACTTGATGGACTTGTGTCTTTTTTCAACCTCACCTACTATTTAACTATATATCAAATTCAAGTAGTTCTTACTACAGCTACTTTGAGAATCTGTCTTTACGACTGTGACAAATTCTTAAAGATTGACGAAAGACGAAAAAAAATTGAAAATTGCTACTGGACTGAATAACGGATCTGCCTATTCCCAAGCGCTGTCAATCAAAAGCGAAGCGGACCTGATGGGCAACTAGACTCTCAGTTCCCCTTCAGGTTCTGCCTATCCCAGTACAAAAAATCTTCAGCCATGTGCCTGTCAGCGTGACGGGCGCGGTGACTGGGGAGGAAGGGAGGGAGTGAGTGCATGTATTTGTAAGGAGGAAATATATTATGTTGCCAGCAAAGGCTTGTATGGTCAGAATTATAGTTATCCAGGTGGAAACATAGGATTGTGAAAGCCATACCACCTGGAAGGTTAAAGCGTATGTGAAGACAAAATAAAAATAAACATACAGTATGTAGAAAACCTCTGCAATACATGTACATGTTGATCAGCCAGAAATTAACACAGCTCATAAAGCCCTGTACCCATGAGCTGAATGTCGGGTGACATTCGGCCTGTGTGTAGGGCACTCGATCTGACAGAAGCCAGCCATTCGGCCGGGTTCTGTTGGAAAGCATGCTGGAAATCCAGCAGCTGACTGGCTTCCAATCAGCGCTCTCAGCCAATGGCAGAGGGCACTGATTGGAGTGTTCTGGCAAGGGGGGCGTCCCCCTGACAGAACACAACAGCTCAGCGGGGGAGATCACTGTACTAATGTCAGATCGCTAGTACAGCAACTCCGACCGGAACTGTCAGTTTTTTTTCACTCAACCTGCTGGGTTGAAGGAAAAAAAATAGTAGTGTGTACCAGGCATAAATCTTGTTGTGGCCTTACAACACACAGCATTTTTGTTTACTGAGTGTAGTCAGCCCTCCCAGTTGTCTCTTACTAAAGGTCTCAGCCACTTCCACCCTAAGATCTTTACAACATAAAGGATAATCATTCTGCAGTCCAACATAGGAACCAGGAGGGTTGTTTGAGATCTGCACACAGGATAACTGAATTTCAGGGAAAATCAAGTTTTTTTCTGTACTTATCAAATGAAAATAATAAAATGCTTTAAATGGTATATTCTCAGACAGAAAGGGAGCAAATAGGAAAAGTTAATTGTTAGGGTTTACCTTACACTTTAAGGACTTAAAGCATTTGTTACCACAACATCATATTCCTGATATGTGCCTGCTCTACCATGTGCTTGTATGAGAAGGTATCCTGCTCTCTTTGTATTACCTCCTTTGTGTGAAATCTCTGGTGTTCCTGGTAGTCCCCTTGCTTACCTATTAAAAACTGACCACACTTGGCAGGAGAGCACAGCGTGGTCAGTTCTCTAGCTATGCTGGGAACTCATACTTCTCCTGACACGCCCCTGCTGCATAGCCATTTACTGGGAAGCTCAGTGTTCTGCTGCTACCCCCCCCCCCCCCCCAGCTCTTATGCAACTGAGAACCGAGGCTATGTGATCAATTATAAAAAAGGGAAAAAGGGTATTTATAATGTTTTTTTTGTATCTATATACAAATATTTTGCTTTTAATTTCTATTTTAAACTGAATGGGTTGTTTTACAAGGTGATCGTTTACAATCACTTTAAAACAATTGATTCTTTGAAATTGTTTTCTGGGCTGCAAGAACCAATTATTACTCCAAGAATTAACTCCAGGTTGCTCATTAGAAGGACAGATAGACTAGCACAAATTCAAATACGTTGGCCCTATTACAAGAAGATACAATTCACTAGAGAAGGCTCTAATGCTGGGAAAGATTGAAGACACAAGGAAGCAGGAGCAAAAAATGCTAAGATGGTTAGATAGTGGTACTGCAGGAATGAACAATTACTCACAGTAGTTCAGAGATGCAGTTGTTGAGAAAACACACTGCATGCGAAAGTCTATGGGGTCAAGAACTGCATTCATCTGAGGTCAAGTCCGTGAGGTCAAGAACTGCATTCATCTGAGGTCAAGTCCGTGATGTCAAGAACTGCATTCATCTAAGTCAGTGGTTCTCAACCTGGGGGTCGGAACCCCCTCGGGGGTCAAATGATGATTTGCCAGGGGTCACCAAATCCTTGGCTGTTCCTGAAGCCCACACCGCTCTCCCAACCTTTTTGCGGCCACCCAGCAGGGCTGTCCCTGGAGCCCGCGGCCACCCACTTAACCTCTTCGCAGCCGTCTATTCAGTTCACGGCATGGCTGGGGGCAGAGATTAGAGGTCAGCTGACTGGTGAGGAATGTGAAGTGGGAGGGGCTGAAGGAGACCCTATCACCTGATTTCGGCATAGGTGTCACTGCTACGAGACACCACAAAGTCGGAGACACAGTGAAGCCGGAGACACAGTGAGTAACACTACCTGTGATTATAGTTGCCATTAAAAGTACCCACAACAGTTCTCAGATCAGCAGATGACCTTGATCAAGAGCACCCAAGTTGGCTGATCAGAACTCCTCGCCAGCACTGCCACTCATCCCATTCCCCCCACCCCCCTACCAAGGAGTAAGAGAAGAAATAAAAATAGAGAATACATGGAAGCGAAATGAAAAGAGGGGACGGAACAAAGAAAAAGGGAGAGAAAGAAAAAGAGAAAGAACAAGAAAGACGGCTAGAAAGAGGGATGGGGGGAAAAAAACAAGAAATTAGGATAGAGAGAGGTAAAAAGGAAAGAAAGGAGAACAAAGAGAAAGAGTGGTACATCCTAAAATGTACCATAAGGGGTTTTAATACTGTCAGAGTGGAAGGGACTCAGGGAGCACTAAATGTTCATGGGTTAGGAGCGCAAATTACTTGTCTTGCCTTGGGTGCTGATAACCCACGCTATGAAAATAATTTTATGCTTAGGGATCTCCACAACTTGGGAAATTTTATCAAGGGGTCACGGCACTAGAGAGGTTGAGAACCACTGATCTAAGTATATTGAAATAGGTTATTAAAAGGTATCACCACAGGGTGGTGCTATGGATACCAAATTAATATATAACACAGTGCCACATCCCATATATTGAGTATAGTAGTGAAATGATTGGTGTGGGACTTTATAGGCACTGAGATAAACGAAAATTATAAACAAGTTATATTTTATTAACAGTTTGATTAAAAAAAGCACAACCAAACATGGATTATTAACAACTTTGCAAAGTAAAGATCGCCTAAATGCTTTTAACGATACATAACCCAAACACCAAGAGGTATAATCCTGAATGGTAAGGATGATGTCCTTGTTGGAACAACAAATTGTTCTATCAGACTTGGTGTGAGTTGATGATAGTATAAAGTAGCTTGGCTCTAGATGTTACGCGTGTGAACGCTTCTTCAGGAGCTTAGGCACGCATTATTATACACATCACCCAGGAGTGGATAGTAAGGTAAGTTGATATATTGGATACGTCGGATGTTGCAGGCAAGGAGCAGCGAATGTATAACTGGTCCATGTGAGTAGAGGCAGTAGCGAGCTCCAGCTCAACAAAAACTACACTGGTATCATAAAGTAGCATATTAGATTAAAGAGGACATAGGAAAAGCCTGTAGCTCCTAAACAGGAAAGACATCTAGGGAGATACAAGGAGAACTGTTTGTTGGGACTTTAAATGAGGATTTATGGGGTCGTTCAACTTCCCTCCTACATCCCGGTTTTAATACAAAAAAAGAGAGGTAGAACGTAGGGCAGGACTTTGAGTGAGGCACACGGAAGCAGTAGATATGGGGCAAAAGACAAATTTAATTGTAAAAGTTAATACATTTCCACAAGGTAATTACACAAGGTCAATATAAATACTTAATATTGTATCACAATAAGCGGTCCAACATGGACTCGTTTGCAAGTATGTAGTAAATGAGAAGCACAATAGCATATAACATATAATATACAAAGATACCCATGTTCACAGAGTATAGAGGAGAAGAACAAAAGAGCACAAATAAAATGGAATGTCCATACATAGTTGATGGTTAGGTACACTTTTGGGTAGTTGTAAGCTCTACGTGTTTCGGGACCTTTATGTCACTCTTCAGGAGCAAGACCTCAAGGGTCACCTACAAATATGAAAAGACCACATTTGGAAAAGGTTCAGAGAAAGAGGTGGGCAAATGTAAAACATGTTCCATCACATATCTACACCTGACCCACCAACTTACATGCATGTATGCGCAATGGCGACGCCGCCAAGAAAGCCAGGTCGGCCAATAATACCGCCCCCGGAGCCAAGGGGGCCCTTCCTGGCAACACACAACCAGCCCAAAGCAACGCCCCAGGTGGGTCACATATGGGGGTGATGGTGATGAGAGGGAGAAGAGGATGCAGATGGGACAGGCTGCCCCAATTACGAGGGAGGGTCTGTGAAAACAAGGTGAATCAAAAGGTGATTGATAACAAAATTATTGTTAGTAAGCCAGGAAAGAAAAAGAAGGGGACTGTGTAAAAGGTGAACAAATATATATACCTGCTAATAAGGTGAATGAGGCAAGGATGCCATTGGTGAGTATTAACCAGGAGAGGAAGGGTGAGGAAAGACAAAATGTGAAGCCCAAGATCAAGGGGAGGCCAAGGCAGGGAGTGCCACCATTCATGAGCCCCCAACGTCATGTACCAGCGAGCTAAGGGGGGCAAGGGAGGCGCCATGGGGAGACCGCCGGTACAACCAAGCGGCTCACCCGGATGCGTCATGTCAAGCCCCTCCAGTGCTGGAGATGGAGAGCAGGCATGCCGGGTAGGAGCGCGCCACGAGGACGCCAGATATCCGACACGGAAGCATGACGTCGACGCGCAGTGGGGGAAGCCCAACCCCCCGTGTCAGATCAAGTGGGAAGGGCCAACCCCAGTCCGCGTCGCGGCTCCGGGATGTAGCAAAACGACACGGCCAAAGCAAATCATGGCCAGTGGCCCCAAAGCGCACACATGCACGCATGGTCTATTTGAAAAAGATGAAATGTAAACTAGTATATCAGTATATGAATCAAAACATGAACAGATGTAAAATAAGAAAAAGAAAAAGGGGACAAAAATATAATTAAATAATTTTGAGATTTACCAATACATTAAAGTAAAGGAGTAAAAATTATTGATGCGACAGTGTGCCTCCATCCCTAATTTGTTAATAAGATACAAGGAGAACTGTTTGTTAAATGAGGATTTATGGGGTCGTTCAACTCCCCTCCTCCATCCCGGTTTTAATACAAAAAAGGAGAGGTAGAACGTAGGGCGGGATATCTGGCGTCCTTGTGGCGCGCTCCTATCCGGTATGTCTGCTCTCCATCTCCAGCACTGGAGGGGCTTGACATGACGCATCCGAGTGAGCCGCTTGGTTGTACCGGAGGTCTCCCCATGGCGCCTCCCTTGCCTTGCCCCCCTTAGCTCGCTGGTACATGATATTGGGGGCTCATGAACGGTGGCACTCCCTGCCTTGGCCTCCCCTTGATCTTGGGCTTCACATTTTGTCTTTCCTCACCCTTCCTCTCCTGGTTGATACTCACCAATGGCGTCCTTGCCTCATTCACCTTATTAGCAGGTATATATATTTGTTCACCTTTTACACAGTCCCTTTCTTTTTCTTTTTCTTTCCTGGCTTACTAACAATAATTTTGTTATCTATCACCTTTTGATTCACCTTGTTTTCACAGACCCTCCCTCGTAATTGGGGCAGCCTGTCCCATGTGCATCCTCTTCTCCCTCTCATCACCATCATCCCCATATGTGACCCACCTGGGGTGTTGCTTTGGGCTGGTTGTGTGTCACCAGGAAGGGCCCCCTCGGCGGTATTATTGGCCGACCTGGCTTTCTTGGTGGCGGCGCCATCGCGCATACATGCATGTAAGTTGGTGGGTCAGGTGTAGATATGTGATGGGACATGTTTTACATTTGCCCACCTTTCTCTAAACCTTTTCCAAATGTGGTCTTTTCATATTTGTAGGTGACCCTTGAGGTCTTGCTCCTGAAGAGTGACATAAAGGTCCCGAAACGCGTAGAGCTTACAACTACCCAAAGGTGTACCTAACCATCAACTATGTATGAACGTTCCATTTTATTTGTGCTCTTTTGTTCTTCTCCTCTATACTCTGGAAACATGGGTATCTTTGTATATTATATGTTATATGCTATTGTGCTTCTCATTTACTACATACTTGCAAACGAGTCCATGTTGGACCGCTTATTGTGATACAATACTAAGTATTTATATTGACCTTGTGTAATGCCATGTGGAAATGTATTAACTTTTACAATTAAATTTGTCTTTTGCCCCATATCTACTGCTTTCGTGTGCCTCACTCAAAGTCCCGCCCTACGTTCTACCTCTCTTTTTTTGTATTAAAACCAGGATGAAGGAGGGGAGTTGAACGACCCCATAAATCCTCATTTAAAGTCCCAACAAACAGTTCTCCTTGTATCTTATTAACAAATTAGGGATGGAGACACACTGTCGCATCAATAATTTTTACTCCTTTACTTTAATGTATTGGTAACTCTCAAAATGATGTAATTATATTTTTGTCCCCTTTTTCTTTTTCTTATTTTACATCTGTTCATGTTTTGATTTATATACTGATATACTAGTTTACATTTAATCTTTTTCAAATAGACCATGCGTGCATGTGTGCGCTTTGGGGCCACTGGCCGTGATTTGCTTTGACCGTGTCGTTTAGCTACGTCCCCAGAGCTGCAACGCGCACTGGGGTTGGCCCTTCCCACTTGATCTGACGCAGGGGGGTTGGGCTTCCTCCACTGCGCGTCGACGTCATGCTTCCGTGCTGGATATCTGGCATCCTTGTGGCGCGCTCCTACCCGGCATGCCTGCTCTCCATCTCCAGCACTGGAGAGGCTTGGTTGTATCGGCGGTCTCCCCATGGTGCCTCCCTTGCCCCCCTTAGCTCGCTGGTACATGACATTGGGGGCTCATGAACGGTGGCACTCCCTGCCTTGGCCTCCCCTTGATCTTGGGCTTCACATTTTGTCTTTCCTCACCCTTCCTCTCCTGGTTGATACTCAACAATGGCGTCCTTGCCTCATTCACCTTATTAGCAGGTATATATCTTTGTTCACCTTTTACACAGTCCCTTTCTTTTTCTTTTTCTTTCCTGGCTTACTAACAATAATTTTGTTATCTATCACCTTTTGATTCACCTTGTTTTCACAGACCCTCCCTCGTAATTGGGGCAGCCTGTCCCATCTGCATCCTCTTCTCCCTCTCATCACCATCACCCCCATATGTGACCCACCTGGGGCGTGGCTTTGGGCTGGTTGTGTGTCGCCAGGAAGGGCCCCTTGGCTCCGGGGGCGGTATTATTGGCCAACCTGGCTTTCTTGGCGGCGTCGCCATTGCGCATACATGCATGTAAGTTGGTGGGTCAGGTGTAGATATGTGATGGGACATGTTTTTGCCCACCTCTTTCTCTGAACCTTTTCCAAATGTGGCCTTTTCATATTCGTAGGTGACCCTTGAGGTCTTGCTCCTGAAGAGTTACATAAAGGTCCCGAAATGCATAGAGCGTACAACTACCCAAAGGTGTACCTAACCATCAACTATGTATGGACGTTCCATTTTATTTGTGCTCTTTTGTTCTTCTCCTCTATACTCTGGAAACATGGGTATCTTTGTATATTATATGTTATATGCCATTGTGCTTCTCATTTACTACATACTTGCAAACGAGTCCATGTTGGACCGCTTATTGTGATACAATACTAAGTATTTATATTGACCTTGTGTAATGCCATGTGGAAATGTATTAACTTTTACAATTAAATTTGTCTTTTGCCCCATATCTACTGCTTCCATGTGCCTCACATCTAGGGAGAGTAGTTTCTCAGCAGCCACAGCCCAGGGGGAGTCAACCAGATCCTGATCACAATGTGAACTTGCAACAGGGTAAATGCCGCTCCGAGGATCCCTCAAAAAGAGGATGTTGGGGGGCGATCTTTATTTTGCAAAGTTTTTAATAGTCCTTGTCTGGCTGTGCTTTTTTTAATCAAACTTTTCATAAAATATACTATGTTTATAATTTTTGGTGTATCTCAGTGCCTATAAAGTCCAACACCAATCCTTTCACTACTGCATTCATCTAAGGGCAAATCCGTGAGGTCAAGAACTGCATTCATCTGAGGTCAAGTCCGGGAGGTCAAGAACTGCATTCATCTGAGCTCAAGTCTGGGAGGTCAAGAACTGCATTCATCTGAGGTCAAGAACTGCATTCATCTGAGGTCAAGTCCGGGAGGTCAAGAACTGCATTCATCTGAGGTCAAGTACTGGAGGTCAAGAACTGCATTCATCTGAGGTCAAGTCCGGGAGGTCAAGAACAGCATTCATCTGAGGTCAAGTACGGGAGGTCAAGAACTGCATTCATCTAAAGGTCCAGTACAAGAGGTCAAGAACTGCATTCATCTGAGGTCAAGTCTGGGAGGTCAAGAATTGCATTCATTTGAGGTCAAGTCCGGGAGGTCAAGAACTGCATTCATCTGAGGTCAAGTACAGGAGGTCGAGAACTGCATTCATCTGAGGTCATGTCCGTGAGGTTAAGAACTGCATTCAAAACGAATGCACAAATGCACTCATGCACTTCCATGCTATATTTTTTAAATCTGACACCAGTTTACCATCAAATAAACATGCAAAGACTTCTTTAACAGTAATAAATACATTAAAAGGGTTCAGGTGCTGCACATTAGTTGCTTTAATCTAGGAAAGCAGCATTTCCAAGATATTCTTATGGTTTGCATCTGAATTTCAAAGTTTCATTCTGAAAGCTTACTAATGAGGATGTAAAGTATCTGCAGTGACTATCATAGCATGAAGAAACAGGAAGCGTTGCTATGTTACACTTGTGGAATTGTGAAAATTGGTGTGAGTGTAATTCCTAAGTCAGAAGAGTTCTTTATTAACATAAAAACACGGGATATGACAGCAGAGAAAAACCTTTTGGCCTCAGTTTGCTTGAGTTGTCGTGAAGTTATAGCAGAATATAAATTACAATTACAGTGGATATAAAAAGTTTACACACCCCTGTTAAAATGTCAGGTTTCTGTAATGTAAAATAATGAGACAAAGATAAATCGTTTCAGAACTGGCTGGGAAAAAAAAAATGCCAAATGTCTATATAAGTGTAGTTTTTCTAAGCCCAGTGTGCATGAAGCCTAACAGTGCACCAGATTGTAGAGTATGTAAGATTGGTGTCAGAGTTGATGCTGGCTGTTGGTGTGTTGCTGCAAGCGGGGACTTTCTCCTGGATTCATTGAATGATTCATTGACCTATTACCACACTGATTTGTCTTTTTGTCATTGGACAGATGTCTTTTACATTTCCGAAATAATTTTTTGTGACCCTCTACTACCGTTTCCGGAGTCACATTATTACCACCCCATGTTTCCATTAAGGAATACTGCTTTTACTTTTTGGCTGTTATCCCTTGTGTCTTGGAAACATGGGCTGCTAGTGCTTTTCTTCCAATTTGCGTTTCTCTTCCATCTTGCGTTCTTCCTATGCTCCACCTCTACCCTGGATGATCTCCAGCATCACCAATCAATCTGCAGTGTGTGTATTTTATCAGCTTTAGAATCCTCCATTGTGCTATCCAAGGGCAATCCTCTGAAGAAGACCGCACTGGTCGAAACGCATCTGCAACTCTTGGCAAAACACATAAGATCTATTTGGATTCATTTTATTGTATTACCTTGTACATGTTTAATGCTATTCGTATTTTTAATGTTCAGTAATACCCTCTACTCTGATAGAGGTGACATTTTAGCTTTTTCAATTAATGTTTGTTTTATATTTTCATTACTGTGTATGACGATTTAAAAAATATCTGGGTGTCACAAAGCCCCGTGCTCCTCACCATTTCCCCCTCCCTTTGTGGACTATGTTGTACACGAATTGGGGCTGATACCCATCATTGGTTATTGCTGGCTGTATATGGGCTATTGAACTGAAGTTTCTGTCTTTATTTAATATCTGCATGGAGTTCAGTTTTACGGAGGCACTCCTAGTATGTAGTTTTGTTAAATGTGAAGGAGAGGATACAGAGATTGTAAAATCTAACTATGACATTTGTAGGCAGCTTTATTATGCAGGGTCACTTTACGCATATTACTGTAAGCACTGCTGGCTATGCCTTGTCTCTTACATGCCTTGCTCTAGCCCTGGAGAGGTTTGCTACCCATTGTGTGTAATTTATATCAGAACGCCTGCACTAATATCTCTCCTGTGCAGCTGTGGCCACTGTTTATCATTGTGTAATTGTATCTGCTCCAACACAACAAAGAGGAAACTAATTTCAGAAAGACGTAAAAGAGACACTGCAGTAAAAAATATTTTGTTCAAAGCTGAAATCTACTCTTGCACATTTATACAGACCCCTCTATTACACTGAAATTTCTTGATCTGATTTCACCACACATTGAGTTTTTTCACAAGCTGCAACAAGTCAGAAGATATCTAGCATCATCTAGCTCTTTCCTTCCCAGTCTTACTGTCTGCCCCTTTTATTTTTTGGACTTCAGTTCTTGCAGTCATGGAGGCTCAGTATCAAATGTGGACATTACCTAGGATGGCCCGCATGCGAATGCAACCTTCCTGGAAATGCCCACTGTTCAGGACATCCACCCATGAAAGCATTTTGATATTTGCATAACCAAGAGCCAACTCACTGTTTGCATCAGGACCGAGGGCTCCTGGGAGTAGTACAAAGGCAAGGTGCTGCAATGTTTTTTGGAAACTATGTACAGCCAGTAGGGATGAGCCGAACACCCCCCGGTTCAGTTCGCACCAGAACCCGCGAACGGACCGAAAGTTCGCACGAACGTTAGAACCCCATTGACGTCTATGGGACTCGAACGTTCGAAATCAAAAGTGCTCATTTTAAAGGCTAATTTGCATGGTATTGTCCTAAAAAGGGTTTGGGGACCCGGGTCCTACCCCAGGGGACATGTATCAATGCAAAAAAAACTTTTAAAAACGGCCGTTTTTTCGGGAGCAGTGATTTTAATGATGCTTAAAGTAAAAAAAAAAAAAGTGAAATATTCCTTTAAATATCGTACCTGGGGGGTGTCTATAGTATGCCTGTAAAGTGACGCGTGTTTCCCATGTTTAGAACAGTCCCTGCACCAAATGTCATTTTTAAAGGAAAAAATCTCATTTAAAACTGCTTGCGGGTTTAATGTCATGTCGGGTCATGGCAATATGGATGAAAATCAGTGAGACAAACGGCATGGGTACCCCCCAGTCCATTACCAGGCCCTTTGGGTCTTGTATGGATATTAAGGGGAACCCCGCACCCAAATTAAAATAAGGAAAGGTGTGGGGCCACCAGGCCCTATATACTCTGAACAGCAGTATACAGGCGGTGCAAACAAGACAGGGACTGTAGGTTTGTTGTTAAGTAGAATCTGTTTGTAATTTTGAACATTTTTAACGTGTTTAGCTCCAGCCAAAAAATCTTTTCTAAGCTTTTTGGAAAACATAGGGAAGGGTTATCACCCCTGTGACATTTGTTTTGCTGTCTTTCCTCCTCTTCAGAAGATTTCACCTCACTTTTTTGTCCCAATGAAAAATGTTTTTTGAAAATTTGGGTTTTTTTGTGGAACAAGGATTGGAAAGCATCAGTGGAAAGGAGAAATTGTTTTCCCATATTAACTCTTACAGGAGAGAATTTCCCTTCCTAGGGGTAGATTTCATCTCACTTCCTGTTGTCTCCTTCCGTTTGCAAGTAGGAGTCGTTTGTAAGTTAGATGTTTGAAAGTAGGGTCCTGCCCTATATACTCAGCAGAAATTTGGGCCTTAGGTGTTGCTGTGGCCACAACACTGTAAGCCCTCACAGGGCCCTGCTGTGAAATATTAGATCAAGAATTGTAATTACATGCCCCTGTTGAAGGAGCTGAAAAATTAGGCCTTAGGCACTGGTGCTGGTGCCACAACACTGCAACCCCTCACAGACACTCTAGTTGGAACGCAGGAACGAGCCCTGCTGCAAAGTATTGCTTCAAAAATTGTAATTACACGCCCCTGTTAGACAGGGGCAGAAAAATTGGGCCTTAGGCACTGGTGCTGGTGCCACAACACTGCAACCCCTCACAGACACTCTAGTTGGAACGCAGGAACGAGCCCTGCTGCAAAGTATTGCTTCAAAAATTGTAATTACACGCCCCTGTTAGACAGGGGCAGAAAAATTGGGCCTTAGGCACTGGTGCTGGTGCCACAACACTGCAACCCCTCACAGACACTCTAGTTGGAACGCAGGAACGAGCCCTGCTGCAAAGTATTGCATCAAAAAATTGTAATTACACGCCCCTGTTAGACAGGGGCAGAAAAATTGGGCCTTAGGCACTGGTGCTGGTGCCACAACACTGCAACCCCTCACAGACACTCTAGTTGGAATGCAGGAACGAGCCCTGCTGCAAAGTATTACATCAAAAATTGTAATTACACGCCCCTGTTAAACAGGGGCTGAAAAATTGTGCCTTAGGCACTGGTGGTGGCGCCCAGAACCAAAAATGTTCTTACAAGCTATCAGCGTGATGATTGAGGAGGAAGAGGATAATTACTCAGGGATAGTCACTCAGCATCAGCATAGGCAGTCTTTGAAGGGATCTGAGATTTCAAAAAAAAATTATTCGGTTACATCAGCATCAGGTGCTTGGTAGCTGGTGGTGATCCAAGACTCATTCATTTTTATGAAGGTCAGCCGATCGACCGAGTCGGTGGACAGACGCACCCTGTGATCGGTTACCACGCCTCCAGCAGCACTGAATGTGCGTTCCGAAAGAACGCTGGATGCAGGACAGGCCAGTAGCTCAATTGCATACTGTGCAAGCTCTGGCCAGTGATCCATCCTCAAGACCCAGTAACCCAGAGGATTTTCGGTGGGAAAGGCTGTCCAAGTCTGATCTTGCCCCTAGGTATTCCTGCACCATGTAAAACAGACGCTGGCGATGGTTGCTGGAACCGATCATACCTTGGGGCTGCGGACCAAAAAATTGTCTGAACGCATCGGTCAGACGGCCACCTTCTCCACCGCTCCTTCTTTGACTGACCGAAGCCTCAGCAACACGTTGTCCAGAAACAGGAGTTTGTAACCTCCCAGTCTCTGGGAACGCGTTGCACAGACCTTTCTGCAAGGCCTCCGAAGATGTTTCATCCTCTGCTCCCTCTGCGATGGCAAGATAAGGTCCGCAACCTTACCCTTGTAACGTGGATCAAGGAGGGTTGCCAGCCAGTATTGGTCCTTCTCCTTGATACCACGAATACGAGGATCCTTACGCAGGCTTTGCAGGATCAGGGAGGCCATGCAGCGTAGGTTTGCTGAGGCATTCGGTCCGGAGTCCTCTGGGTCACTAAGAACGACATGGTCCGCAGCCACCTCCTCCCAGCCACGTACAAGTCCATGTGTTTCTTGGGACTGATCCCTTAAAGACTGCTGCTGATGCTGAGTGCCAGGCTCCACCTCCATACTGACACAATCTTCCTCCTCCTCCTCCTCCTCTTCCTCCTCGTCCTCTTCCTGTGTGATCGGCGGGCACGCAGGAACACTGTCTGGATAAAGGGGGCCTTGAGAGCTAAGGAAGTCCTCCTCTTCCTGCCTCTGTTCTGCCTCAAGTGCCCTGTCCATTATTCCACGCAGCGTGTGCTCCAACAGGTGGACAAGGGGGACAGTGTCACTGATGCATGCACTGTCACTGCTCACCATCCTCGTGGCCTCCTCGAATGGTGACAGGACAGTGCATGCATCCCTGATCATGGCCCACTGGCGTGGGGAAAAAAAAACAAGCTCCCCTGACCCTGTCCTGGTGCCATAGTCGCACAGGTACTCATTGATGGCCCTCTGCTGCGTGTGCAGCCGCTGCAGCATGGCCAACGTTGAGTTCCACCTGGTGGGCATGTCACAGATTAGGCGGTTCTTGGCAGGTTAAACTCCTTTTGGAGGTCCGTCAGCCGAGCACTGGCATTATATGACCGGCGGAAATGCACACAGACTTTCCTGGCCTGCCTCAGGACATCCTGTAAGCCCGGGTACCTGCCCAAGAACCGCTGCACCACCAAGTTAAGGACGTGAGCCAAACAGGGCACATGGGTCATTTGTCCCTGTCGGAGGGCAGAGAGGAGGTTGGTGCCATTGTCGCAAACCACCATTCCTGCCTTAAGTTGGCGTGGCGTCAACCACCTCTGAACCTGCCCCTGCAGAGCTGACAGAACCTCTGCCCCAGTGTGGCTCCTGTCCCCCAAGCACACCAGCTCAAGCACCGCATGGCATCTTTTGGCCTGCGTACTTGCGTAGCCCCTTGAACGCCTACGGAGTACCGCTGGTTCCGAGGAAGAGGCCATGGAGGAAGAAGAAGAGGAGGGGGTGGAGGAGAGAGGTGGTGTCACAATCAGCATTTTGGAGGCGTGGTGGCGGAACAACCTCCAACACTACTGCACCTTGTCCTGCATCCTTCCCAGCTGCCAGCAGAGTCACCCAATGCGCCGTGAAACTTAGGTAACGTCCCTGTCCATGCCTGCTGGACCATGAGTCAGCGGTAATATGCACCTTACCGCTGACCGCCCTGTCCAGCGAGGCATGGACATTGCCTTCCACATGCCGGTAGAGAGCCAGAAACGCCTTACGTGAGAAAAAGTGGCGTTTGGGTACCTGCCACTGAGGAACCGCACATTCCACAAACTCACGGGAAGGGGGCAGAGGTCTACCAACTGAAAAGGCAGCAGTTGAAGTGCTAGCAATTTTGCCAAGCTAGCATTCAACCGCTGGGCATGTGGATGGCTGGGAGCAAACTTCTTTCGGCGGTGCAGCAGCTGGGGCAGGGAAATTTGCCTGGTACAATCTGACGTCGGTGTACCAAAAGCAGATTGCCCACAAGTACTTGGCTGTGACACACCTAATTCTACACCTTCATTCCTCTCACTGCAGGTCTCAGAGAGGACTGAAGGTCTAGTGGGGTTGGAAATCTCAGCTGATGAGGAGCAAGGAGAGGTCCTCTTTGTTCTTTGGTGTGGGTCTTTTAGATACGCTTGCCAACGAACTGCATGGCAGGTCAACATATGTCTGGTCAAGCATGTGGTACCCAAGCGGGAGATGTTTTGGCCACGCGAGATACGCTTGAGACATATGTTGCAAATAGCAGCGGTGCGATCTGATGCACTCGTCTCAAAAAAGGCCCACACCAAAGAACTTTTTGAATAACGCGCAGAGACTGCAGCGCCCTGCACATGTGGAGCTTTGGGGTGTGATGCAGTCAATGTGCTGCCCTTAGGCTGGCCCCTGGAGGGCATCCTGCCTCGTTGGTGATGTGCCGCCGCCTCCTCCTCCTCCTCCTCCTCCTCCTCCTCTCTCCTATCAGGCACCCACGTTGAGTCAGTGACCTCATCATCCCCTCCCTCCTCATCACTGGAGCAAACCTTGGCAGTATGCTGCAGCAGGGGGAGCATGACTGCCAGATTGCTGTCCTTCTTGGGCACCCCCTCTGTCCGTGCTCATGTTACTGCCTTCATCGAGCTCAGTATCGTCATCAGAGCCTTCCAAACGCTGGGCATCCTCCTGGAGCATGTACCCAACACTGTGGTCAAACAGTTCGAGGGAATCCTCATGAGGACATGGTGGAGCTAGGGAAGGAGTCACTGATGACATTGAGCTGAGGGAAGAGGCCGCTGCTTTGCCAGACAAAGCACCCTGGGCATGGGTGAGAGAGGATGAGGAGGATGAGGACGGCTTGGTCATCCACTCGACCAAGTCTTCCGCATGTTGCGGCTCAACACGGCCAGCTGCCGAAAAAAAGGCCAAGCGTGTCCCATGGCCACGTGCTGATGAGGATGCACCGTCTCCACGACCAGCACTAGACACAGAGCCTGCTTGCCCTCTCTTATTGGCTTGTGACTGTCTGCCTCTCCTTCTTGGCCTTCCAGACATACTAATGGCCTGTAGCTGCACTAAGCTGGGATAGAACACCTGTAATTTTCTTCAGGTAGCTTTATATACTGTAACCAGACAAGCCTGCCTGTCAGTAGGAAGATAACAGGAACGGATCTAGCTGAACACTGTGAACAGGACGCACTGTACTAAATGTAAATAGTCTAGCTGCCTGACCGTGGTACTAATAGGATCAAATAGAACACCTGTAATTTTCTTCAGGTAGCTTTATATACTGTAACCAGACAAGCCTGCCTGTCAGTAGGAAGATAACAGGAACGGATCTAGCTGTACACTGTGAGCAGGACGCACTGTACTAAATGTAAATAGTCTAGCTGCCTGACCGTGGTACTAATAGGATCAAATAGAACACCTGTAATTTTCTTCAGGTAGCTTTATATACTGTAACCAGACAAGCCTGCCTGTCAGTAGGAAGATAACAGGAACGGATCTAGCTGAACACTGTGAGCAGGACGCACTGTACTAAATGTAAATAGTCTAGCTGCCTGACCGTGGTACTAATAGGATCAAATAGAACACCTGTAATTTTCTTCAGGTAGCTTTATATACTGTAACCAGACAAGCCTGCTTGTCAGTAGGAAGATAACAGGAACGGATCTAGCTGAACACTGTGAGCAGGACGCACTGCACTAAATGTAAATAGTCTAGAAGATAACAGGAACGGATCTAGCTGAACACTGTGAGCAGGAAGCACTGCACTAAATGTAAATAGTCTAGAAGATAACAGGAACGGATCTAGCTGAACACTGTGAGCAGGACGCACTGCACTAAATGTAAATAGTCTAGAAGATAACAGGAACGGATCTAGCTGAACACTGTGAGCAGGACGCACTGCACTAAATGTAAATAGTCTAGAAGATAACAGGAACGGATCTAGCTGAACACTGTGAGCAGGACGCACTGCACTAAATGTAAATAGCAGGAACGGATCTAGCTGAACACTGTGAGCAGGACGCACTGCACTAAATGTAAATAGTCTAGAAGATAACAGGAACGGATCTAGCTGAACACTGTGAGCAGGACGCACTGCACTAAATGTAAATAGCAGGAACGGCTCTAGCTGAACACTGTGAGCAGGACGCACTGCACTAAATGTAAATAGCAGGAACGGATCTAGCTGAACACTGTGAGCAGGACGCACTGCACTAAATGTAAATAACAGGAACGGATCTAGCTGAACACTGTGAGCAGGACGCACTGCACTAAATGTAAATAGTCTAGAAGATAACAGGAACGGATCTAGCTGAACACTGTGAGCAGGACGCACTGCACTAAATGTAAATAGCAGGAACGGATCTAGCTGAACACTGTGAGCAGGACGCACTGCACTAAATGTAAATAGCAGGAACAGATCTAGCTGAACACTGTGAGCAGGACGCACTGCACTAAATGTAAATAACAGGAACGGATCTAGCTGAACACTGTGAGCAGGACGCACTGCACTAAATGTAAATAGTCTAGAAGATAACAGGAACGGATCTAGCTGAACACTGTGAGCAGGACACACTGCACTAAATGTAAATAGCAGGAACGGATCTAGCTGAACACTGTGAGCAGGACGCACTGCACTAAATGTAAATAGCAGGAACGGATCTAGCTGAACACTGTGAGCAGGACGCACTGCACTAAATGTAAATAGCAGGAACGGATCTAGCTGAACACTGTGAGCAGGACGCACTGCACTAAATGTAAATAACAGGAACGGATCTAGCTGAACACTGTGAGCAGGACGCACTGCACTAAATGTAAATAGCAGGAACGGATCTAGCTGAACACTGTGAGCAGGACGCACTGCACTAAATGTAAATAGCAGGAACGGATCTAGCTGAACACTGTGAGCAGGACGCACTGCACTAAATGTAAATTGCAGGAACGGATCTAGCTGAACACTGTGAGCAGGACGCACTGCACTAAATGTAAATAGTCTAGAAGATAACAGGAATGGATCTAGCTGAACACTGTGAGCAGGACGCACTGCACTAAATGTAAATTGCAGGAACGGATCTAGCTGAACACTGTGCAGGACGCACTGCACTAAATGTAAATAGTCTAGAAGATAACAGGAATGGATCTAGCTGAACACTGTGAGCAGGACGCACTGCATTAAATGTAAATAGTCTAGATAGAAGATAACAGGAACGGATCTAGCTAAACTGAATACAGTGTATATATATATATGCAACACCTGGGATGCATATATATACACAATACACTGTAAGTGCAGCTAACTGACTGACTGTTCTGCCTAATCTATCTAACTCAAATCAAATGACACTGTCTCTCTCTCTCTCTATCTCTCAGCACACCGGAACACACACTACACAGGGCCGCCGTGCAGGCGGCCTTATATAGTGTGGGGTGTGTACTAAATCCCCTGAGCCATAATTGGCCAAAGCCACCCTGGCTTTGGCCAATTACAGCTCTCTCTACTGACGGCGCTGTGATTGGCCAAGCATGCGGGTCATAGTGCATGCTTGGCCAATCATCAGCCAGCAATGCACTGCGATGCCGCAGTGAATTATGGGCCGTGACGCGCCACACGAATTTAGCGCGAACGGCCCATATCGTTCGCAATTCGGCGAACGGGCGAACAGCCGATGTTCGAGTCGAACATGGGTTCGACTCGAACACGAAGCTCATCCCTAACAGCCAGCTAAACAAAAATGGCAAGCATCCCAAACCTTAAGGCTTCGGTCACACTAGTTACATTGTGGGAACACATGAAAAACCTTGCGTTTTCACACAATGCACAAAAACGCACTGCCAATAACTTCTTTTTTTTTGTAACTTTTTATTTAGAGGATTTGCATCAGTTAACAAAAGAATAAATAACTGTATAAACAAGTCTGACAATTGTTTTGAAACATTTGCAAGGTAGATTTTCAGTTGAAAGTAAACAGTAAGGTCTCCAGGAATTTAGGATAGGCCGCAAAATAGGAACCTATGCCTCGGAAACCTCAACACATAGTTTATGTAAATGTACAAAAGTCAGATAAGGCTATAAGTGTTTTAATCTGTGCATATCCAGAAGTTTTTCTGTTAGTATAATGCAGAGAGAGAATAGGAAAATGAAAGAAGAGGGGAGAAGCAGGAAATAAGAGAAGAAGGAGGGGGAGAAAAAAAAGGGGGGAGGGGTAGGAGAAGGTCACCACTGGGGGAGCCAGAGAAAAGTAAGTCTGGACCATGACTCATTGAAGAGCACAGGCCCAGACACTGTTTGGATCAGACATATTGCAAGTATTCCTCAGAAACAAAAGAGATTCCAATAGAACCATTTGGTCTTATGCTCTTCGCTTTTGTCACGAAAGCCCAAGGTAAGTGTCATGTACCTGGGTGTATTTGAACCGGGATGTTCCTGGTCCCGCAGCTGCAGTCTTACTTGTTGTGTCATAGAGGAGCTCTGGCGTTATAGCTATGTTCTCTTAGTTTGATGCATTACCTTGGACTCACTAGCCCCACCTGCTGCCAGCTGTGGACAATCTACAATCAAAGCAGCCCATATATAGCCGCACTTCCTATCTCTCAGTGCTCGTTTGTTTGGTCTAGCTTCCTGGGTGTTTTGACTGCTTTTTGACTCGGAATACCGTGTTTGAACTTCTGCCTGAATTCCTGACTACTCTCTAGCCTGCTGATTTTGTACTTCACCGCCAGCTCGTGTATGATCTTCGCTTGCCTGACCAATCTCTGGATTTCGATTGTGTACCGCTTTGCCTGAACTGTTGCAATCTGATCTGCCTGACTAAGTTTTTGCCTGAATCCTCAGCACACAAGCTCCACTTTGGACACTACCTATCACAGGTAACTTACAGTAAGGTCTTCCAGTTGCTCGATATCATTCACCCTTACGAGCCATTGTGCGACTGTCGGGGAAGATTGTTGTTTCCACATACCAGGGATGCAAGCTCGAGCTGCGTTTACCAGGTGCTTAAGTAAGGATTTGTGGTACCTCTTCTTGGATAGTGGTGTGAGATTAAGCAGTATTGCAGCTGGGTCGTCCTGTAGGGAAATGTCGGTAAATTTGAGGATAAGTCGTAGCACAGGTTGCCAGAAAGTGCAAAGCTCAGGGCACTCCAAGAAAATGTGCAAGAGAGTGCCTTCAGATGAGCCACATCGCCAGCATGGATCGCTCTGTTGAGGAAACAATGGAGCTCTATCCCATCGTGTCATTATCTTGTATGTGGTTTCCTGGCATCTGCTACACAGGGAAGATTTGTGTGCAAAAAAGAGTATACGCTCCTTTTGTGGGCCAGAGAATGTCACCCCTAGTTCCCTTTCCCATTTAACAAGGAAGGGGGGTCGGAACAAGCATGAAGTTCCAGAAGGTATTTGTAAGAAGTAGAAAGAGATCCTTGAATCAGATCTCTTCCCAGACGTAACTCTTCAAATGCATGCAATTCTCTGGGGAACTACGTATGTTTTGGTAAGGATTGCAAGAAATAGGACAACTGTAGTGCCTTCCATTGAGGCAGCAGAGAGGTGGACGAATTGGAGAACAAAGTCCTCGTCACAGGCCATCCCTTGGTACTTAGGAGTTGAGAGGCGCGCATTGGGCCTTGAGGTGATAATGAGCTGAAGTATGGATCAGTGAGAATGAATAGTGGGACTTTATATGAAGCACATCACTAAGTTAAATGAGCCAATCAGTGTACACATTGTTTATTGTTTACAAAAGTCATACATACACATATAAAGTAGTAAAAAAGTAAGTTGATATAATAATATAGTAGTAGGTCTCAATTAATAAAGTTTAAACATTTCATAATATTACATGATTGTTTCAACATAAAAAAGTAAGGTAATATAGTAATATGCTGATAGGTCTCAATTAGTAAAATCTAAACATTTCATGATAATACAAAATAGTTTCAATATAATATACATTGTATTGGACCTTGGGTATGTATGGTGGTGTACAATGGTGGATTGGTTAATTAAAATAGGGTGTGATATGATACAGATATTAAACGTGGATACTGTGACAATGCATCATAGGAAAGCTCTACTCGTTTTGTGGTTATAGTACCACTCATCAGGAGCAAATGCTGGATTTAGGGGTATCTATAATAAAATAAAAGTGCCAAATTGATAAAGTAATAAAAAATGTACAAGCATAAAAGGGAGAGGGGGAACATAAAGGGTCCCAATCATTCTCACCTGTCTGTAGTATATAGGTACGACTCTATCAATGGTAAAAGGCATTAGAAAACGTTATTGGGACCCTTTATAAACAATAAACAATGTGTACACTGATTGGCTCATTTAACTTAGTGATGTGCTTCATATAAAGTCCCACTATTCAATCTCTTCGCTTAGCTTAAGTGGTAAGGCCTGTAGTAAGTATAGCAACCTGGGCATAACAATCATCTTCAACACGTTACATCGGCCAAACCATGATAAGGCTAGGGACTCCCATTTCTTTAGGTCACTAGATTTGCATTGAAGAAAGGTATAAAGTTCAGGGAAAAGATTGCGTTAAGGTTCGCCGGAATGTTAGTCCCCAGATATTGTATAAACTGCATGGCCCATTTGAAAGGGAAATAGGGGCATAGGCTATCAACAACAGTAGCTGGAAGGGATACATTTAGGGCCTCCGATTTTTGGGGGTTAATCTCAAAGTTAGATAACAAACCGTATTGTTTTATTTCTAGTAGTAGGGAAGGTAGAGAAATAAGGGGGCTAGTGACATAAAACAGGAGAACGTCAGCATAAGCTGCAACCTTGTGGTGGTAGTTCCCTGATAACACACCCTGAATTGAACTAATATGTCTGACGTGCTGGGGGAACGGTTCCAATGTAAGTACAAAGAGTAATGGCGACAGGGGACAGCCCTGCCTGGTGCCATTCGATATTGTAAACAGGTCCGAGTCTAACCCGTTTACAAGGACAGTAGTGGAGGGATTGGAATATAATGCAGAGAGCCATAACAACATCGGTTGCAGAAGTCCCACTTGTCTTAAAGTTTAATGGAGGAAGTTCTAGTCCACCCTATCAAAAGCCTTTTCGGCATTAGTAGATAGGAGTAACAGTGGGGTGTAGGTTTGTTTTACTTTATCAATGATGTTAAGGGTCTGGATAGTTACATAGTTAGTAAGGTTGAATAAAGACACTAGTCCATCCAGTGAGTGTAGGGGCGTGTCTACAATTATCCCTATTTTAGTTAAGGTACCCATATAGCGCCGCCAATTTATGCAGCGTTCCACACATTCATCGCACACTCACATCAGTCCCTACCCTCAAGGAGCCCACAATCCAAGGTCCCCAACTCACATTCATATACTAGGGCCAATTTTGGACAGAAGCCAATTAACCTACCAGCATGTCTTTGGAGTGTGGGAGGAAACCGGAGTACCCGGAAGAAACCCACGCAGACACAGGGAGTACATGCAAACTCCAGGCAGGTAGTGTCATGGTTGGGATTCAAATCAGTGACCCTTTTTACTGCTAGGTGAGAGTGCTACCCACTACACCACTGTGCTGCCCAGATAGTGTTATCTCGGGCCTCCCGTGTTTGGCTAAAGCCCACCTGATCTAATGAAATAATGCGTGGCAATAAAGCAGTCAATCTCGTAGCAAGGATTTTAGTAAAGATGTTTACATCACAGTTCAAAAGTGATATAGGTCTGTAACGTGCGCACAGTAAGGGATTCTTCCCTGGCTTGGGGATGACTGATATGCTAGCACGCAACAAGTCTTGTGGAAACTGTTTGTCTTCAGTAATGGCATTAAAGGCCTTAATAAAATGGGGAGCAAGGATTGTTTGATAGATCTTATAGTAGGCTCCGGTGAAACCATCCCTTGACGGGGGCTTTTTCCAGTTTGAAAATTCTTCCACTGAAATAGATTGGGATAGTGTGCTTTTTTCCTCATCATCAAGTGTGGGGAGATTTGCTTCTTGGATGTATTTAGTGATATCCGACAGCGTCGTCAAGCTTGGAGAGGGTGGCGAAGTAGGGTCCAGGTTGTAAAGAGTAGAGTAGAAGTCTCTAAAGGCTTTTGCTAGGTCTGGAGTCGAATGGGCCTTTGAGCCTGACGGAGAGGATAGGCCAGGGACATATGTCAAAGACCATTTGGCTTGGAGGGCATTTGCCAACATTCAGCTGCATTTGTCCCCAAACTCAAAGAAAGAACGGCGGGCCTTTAACAAGGCGTGTTTCGCTTCATAAAGGGAGTGTTCTTGAATAGACTCTCTTACTCTTAGCAACTCCGCTTCAGTAGAATGATCCGCTGTGGTTTTATGTTTATGTTCTAAAACGTGAAGCCGTTTCAGAAGATCTGAAAGAACTTTTGCTCTTTTCTGCTTGGCTAAATGGCCGTGTTTGATCAGGAGCCCACGAATATAACACTTGTGGGCAGCCCACACAGGTAATGGATTGTCCACTGAGTCGAGGTTATTAGCGAAGAACGCAGATAGTTCCTGCAACACATCTGCCGCTATGGTGGGATCTTTCAGAAGAGCCTAATTGAGTTGCAAATTCTGCGTTTTAGGTTGAAAGTTTATTATAGCTAATTCCAGGAAAATCGGCACATCGTCAGATAAAGCAATGTGACCAGGGGAATGGTTGAGTGTCTAAGCAAAAAAAAAAATCGATCCTGGAGTAAGAGCCATGCGCGAAGGAGTAGAAGGTAAAATCCCTCTCCTGCGGATGAAAAATAATCCAGATATCAATCAACTGATGTGTATAGAAAAGGTCTTTAAGGTGCCTTCCATGAAGGTGTCAAGAGTGGAATGGAACTCTTCCAAAGCTGTAAGCGGCTTACTGTTGGGCAAATAGATGTTCACAAGGGTGAATGTATGTGATCGTATCTTACCTTTAAGCAAGAGGAACCTGCCCTCTAGGTCCGTGAGGAAATCAAGGAATTTCCAGGGAATGGATTTTGATATTAAAATACTGGTTCCTTTTGATTTCAAAGATGAGGACGGACTGTGGTAGATAATGTTTATTATGTAGTTTTGAAATTTTGTCTGTTCTAAAATGAGTCTCTTGGAGGAAGACAATATGTGCTCTATGTCTCCAGAGCTCAGCTTGTTAGTTTCTCTGGGGAATTTAAACCCTTAACATTCCAGGAGAGGACCTTTAGGGTCATGGCTGCACCGGTGTTATTGGTAGATGGATCCTACCCCCTCAGGGTGACAAAAAAAAAAAAACGGGGGGTCGGGGTGGTGAGTGGGTTGGTGGGATGAAGAGAGGGGAGGAAAGAGATTGAAGCGATAAGGGAAATAGGAGAAGAGTTAGAGGAATGGGAGAGTCTGTGAGAAGAGAAGAAAAGGAAATTAGGGACAAAGAAGCAGAGTAGAATATGAAGAAATAAACAGCTTAAGATAAGGTCTCCGTAGAGAAGTTCTACTGCCACCAGGGCAGAGAGGGCCTAGTATGGGTTGTGGTAAGGCACTATTAAACGCAGAGCACTGGCCATACTGGCTCCCACAGCTTGAATGCAGCGTGCCTGAGAACCAGGCAAGACTATTCCAGAAGATATAACAATAAAAATGTGTCTAAGGAAATAGATTATAACCTGATATCTGAAAAACAGGACAAGTAACATACAGTACTAACTCAAAGAGGGCTTAGTATATGGGTGGCTAAAGCAGATGTGAGGTAACCCTAAGGGGGCCGAATTGAAAATGGGTAGGAAAGGAGAGGGGAAGGAGTGTGGGAAGGGAAAAGGGAGGGAAAAATTTGGATTGGAAGCCAGCCGTATACGTGCCCAGTGTGAGATAGATCCAGCCCTGGCATAAACTTATATTTGGAAGGCTTTAGGTTGTAAGGGATGACCAATATTGCTTACAAAAATCTGTATAATCACGGCCTCTCCCGCGGGGAGATCGGTATAACTAAGGCTCAGTTCAGGGATAAACACCATGGTGCGTCATAACGAGCACTCGGCAGCAGTGCTACCACTTTTACCAGCGGACCCGTTCACTGGGTCAGAGGCAGCACAAGGGTGGATCCACCAACATTGTGATGTTAAACTGGTGGATATTTTCTTAAAATTATAAAAATAGGAGTTGTAGTGGTGATAAGGAAGAGTAATATTAATAAGAGGGATACGCTAAGATTGATATGGACTCTCAAACTGGAAGGGATACCCCTCAGCATGTACACATCTTGATCCATATGCAGGTCCCTTTGGTCCAATGGTGGCCACCTAGAATATCCAGGTGTCTAAGGTCCGTGCATCTGGTAAATTTACTAGGGTAGCTATGGTTACTAAGGTTGTTGGATGATAGTATGATCCTACACAAATTGGATAAGAGCGGGTATGGTTAGGAGAGGCCCCAGAAGCCAGACGTTTTAATCAAACTTCCATTGATTATGGATACGTGAGTGTGATGTTAATTCTACAGTATTAATCTAGAAACTTTTTCTTTTTTACCCCCTGCTTATATGTGTGTCGGGTTTTAGGGGTATTTAGGGATTTGCTATATAACAGTTTAGATCTATGTCCAGGTTCAACCCTTTGGGGACAAGGGATCCTAACTGGTAGATCCAGCTGGTTTCATTTCTGGAAATTAAAGTTTCTCTATTACCTCCTCGCCAGTGCTCTTGTACTGAATCAATGCCATAGAAGATAAGTCCACTAGGATCTCTATGGTGGACCTCATCAAAGTGCCTAGACAGGCTATGATTAGGGAACCCCTTTCTGATATTTTTAATATGTTCCCTAATCCGAACAAATAGCGGGCGGGTGGTTCTTCCCACGTACTGGAGGTGGCAGGGGCATTCTACAATGTACGTGACGTGTGTGCTTCGACATGTAATTAATTGGTTGATGCGGTATTCCTTGTGGTCAGTGCGTGATTTAAATGTGATCTTCTTTCTGGGTTGCCACTTGGCAACCCTACATGGCAGGCATCTCTGACATCTGAAAAACCCTTTTAGATCGGGACATATTTTAATGGGTTGCGGAGGGTCTATGACATTTCTTACTAAGTGATTCCTTAGATTGGGTGCCTTCCTATATACAAACTTGGGTTTTCCGGGTAAGATTTTCGATAGGATAAGATCTTCCTTAAGGATCGGCCAGTATTTTTTTACTATTTTTTCTAAGTCTCTAAATTGACTATTATACCCGGTAACAAACGTTATGTCAGCTTCCTTGTTGTTGTTTCTATCCTTATTCAAGAAAAGGGAAGATCTATCCATCTTCATGATGTCTGCTTTTAACTTAAGGAGTCTACCCTTCTAATACCCCTTTTCCTGGAATCTTTTGATTAAGATATCAGCCTGATTGCTGAAATCCTCCAGTGTGTCACAATTGCGACGTATTCGCAACAGTTGTCCTTTGGGAACATTAGATTTCCACCTTGGATGATGGCAGCTGGAAGTGGGAATATACCCATTGCGATCCGTTGCTTTGAAAAATGTACGGGTAGATAGTGTGTCCCTCACTTTAAAAATTTCCAGGTCCAGGTAATCAATCTTTTCATTACTCCACTTCCCGGTGAATGTGATACCATACTTATTGATGTTTAAGTTCTCGAGGAATTTGGTAAGACTCTCTGGTGTTCCATCCCATAAGATGATCAGGTCATCTATATACCTTTTATACATCTTAATCTGGGGTATGTTCTTGCTATAGATATACTTATCTTCCCACATATCCATAAATAGATTAGCTACGCTAGGTGCGTAGCGAGCTCCCATTGCGACACCCTTTGTTTGTACATAGTATTTCTTGTCATACCAAAAATAGTTGCATTCCATGGCTAGCTTTAGGCCTTCTAGAATGTAACTGATCTGTTCCTGCTTCATACTTGTGTTCATATGCATTGCTTTTTCTACTCCCCGCAATCCATCCTTTTGCTCAATACTAGTGTACAGAGAATTGACATCTACTGCCACTAGCAACCAATGTTCTGCTCCCCTGATCTTTTGGAGCTCTTGTAACAATTGCATACTGTCCCGTAGGTAAGATTTTCCTTCCTTGACTAGGGGTTTGAGGAATTTGTCCAGGTACTCTCCAAGTCTGGAGAAGATGGAATTAATCCCACTCACGATGGGCCTCCCTGGTGGTTTCTCCAGTCTCTTGTGGATTTTAGGTGTAAAATATATCACTGGTGTTTTTGTTGAATTCAATACCATATATTCAGCCTCTTTAGAGTTCAGGATACCTTTGGTTTTCCCTTTATCCACAAACGTTTTTAACTTCTTTTCGTACTTTCTCTTGGGGTTTCCTGTTAATTTCTTGTAGGTATTCTCTATATTCAAAAGGTTATTCATCTCTTCCTGGTAGTCCTTTTTATTTAAAATAACCAGACCTCCCCCTTTATCAGCTGGCCTGATAACCACATCATGTTTGTTACTTATATCTTTGATGGTTTTCCAGATATTACTTGATCTCTTCTTGCTCTTTCCCACCGCCTTGATATCCTCTTCTACCATTTTTTTGAAGGCATTAATGCATTGATTCCCTGGGGTTTTTGGATTAAATATAGAATTATTTCTGAGTTCAGTATGTATATAATCTGAGTCTTCCCTTCTTACTTCTCCTGGATTCATAGCAAAATGTTTTTTATGTTCAGTTTTCTCAGAAACTTTTGGAGATCGATGTAGGCCTCAAATTTATCTAGAGGCTTGTCAGGGGCAAATTTGAGTCCCAATTCCAGCACTCCCAATTCTTCCTGTGTAAACTGTACATTGCTAAGATTAAAAATCCCTTGGCCTAATAATTTCGGGGCCTTTTTCTTCTTCTTGCCTCCTCGTCTTCCTCTTGTCTGCTTTCTCTTTCTGTGTACCTGTGTGTGGGTCCCATGTTCATTTCCTGCTGGTGGTCCCTCCTGGTTCCAGTTCGTAGGTTTGTTTCATATCTCTGATGTATATTGTGATCTTCTGTCCTTCTCAATGGCGGTCTTACGGTCTTTGTCCTCCATATGTGTTCCGTCCTGTGGAGGACAAAGACCGGAAGACCGCCATTGGAGCCCGAGAAGGACAGAAGATCACAATATACATCAGAGATACGAAACAAACCTACGAACTGGAACCAGGAGGGACCACCAGCAGGAAATGAACATGGGACCCACATACAGGTACACAGAAAGAGAAAGCAGACAAGAGGAAGACGGGTGTCGCAATGGGAGCTCGCTACGCACCTAGCGTAGCTAATCTATTTATGGATATGTGGGAAGATAAGTATATCTATAGCAAGAACATACCCCAGATTAAGATGTATAAAAGGTATATAGATGACCTGATCATCTTATGGGATGGAACACCAGAGAGTCTTACCAAATTCCTAGAGAACTTAAACATCAATAAGTATGGTATCACATTCACCGGGAAGTGGAGTAATGAAAAGATTGATTACCTGGACCTGGAAATTTTTAAAGTGAGGGACACACTATCTACCCGTACATTTTTCAAAGCAACGGATCGCAATGGGTATATTCCCACTTCCAGCTGCCATCATCCAAGGTGGAAATCTAATGTTCCCAAAGGACAACTGTTGCGAATACGTCGCAATTGTGACACACTGGAGGATTTCAGCAATCAGGCTGATATCTTAATCAAAAGATTCCAGGAAAAGGGGTATGAGAAGGGTAGACTCCTTAAGTTAAAAGCAGACATCATGAAGATGGATAGATCTTCCCTTTTCTTGAATAAGGATAGAAACAACAACAAGGAAGCTGACATAACGTTTGTTACCGGGTATAATAGTCAATTTAGAGACTTAGAAAAAATAGTAAAAAAATACTGGCCGATCCTTAAGGAAGATCTTATCCTATCGAAAATCTTACCCGGAAAACCCAAGTTTGTATATAGGAAGGCACCCAATCTAAGGAATCACTTAGTAAAATATGTCCCGATCTAAAAGGGTTTTTCAGATGTCAGAGATGCCTGCCATGTAGGGTTGCCAAGTGGCAACCCAGAAAGAAGATCACATTTAAATCACGCACTGACCACAAGGAATACCGCATCAACCAATGAATTACATGTCGAAGCACACACGTCACGTACATTGTAGAATGCCCCTGCCACCTCCAGTACGTGGGAAGAACCACCCGCCCGCTATTTGTTCGGATTAGGGAACATATTAAAAATATCAGAAAGGGGTTCCCTAATCATAGCCTGTCTAGGCACTTTGATGAGGTCCACCATAGAGATCCTAGTGGACTTATCTTCTATGGCATTGATTCAGTACAAGAGCACTGGCGAGAAGGTAATAGAGAAACTTTAATTTCCAGAAATGAAACCAGCTGGATCTACCAGTTAGGATCCCTTGCCCCCAAAGGGTTGAACCTGGACATAGATCTAAACTGTTATATAGCAAATCCCTAAATACCCCTAAAACCCGACACACATATGAGCAGGGGGTAAAAAAGAAAAAGTTTCTAGATTAATACTGTAGAATTAACATCGCACTCACGTATCCATAATCAGTGGAAGTTTGATTAAAACGTCTGGCTTCTGGGGCCTCTCCTAACCATACCCGCTCTTATCCAATTTGTGTAGGATCATACTATCATCCACCAACCTTAGTAACCATAGCTACCCTAGTAAATTTACCAGATGCATGGACCTTAGACACCTGGATATTCTAGGTGGCCACCATTGGACCAAAGGGACCTGCATATGGATCAAGATGTGTACATGCTGAGGGGTATATGGGGTACTAGGCAGAACTGACTGCAGGATACGTGTTAGGCTGACTCATGTAATATAAGGTATTATGAACGTTATAGTCGTATTCCTTTTACTCAGTACAATTAGTAGTGGGCATTTTTAGACCCCTATGTATGGCTAGTACATGAGTTAAGCAGAATTATGGCCACCTACGTTATCTTATATGCAGGTTAGTTGTAGTTCTATTTTACCCTACATCTTTAAATTAATATATGATATAACAAAATTTATAGGCTCCTATGTATGGTTAATATATAGGTGCGGTTATGCGATCTGATAGATACTAATACCCTCATACTAGATTAAGCATTTAGTTCTCTGCCACCCTATGTGGCACAGACCCCTGCAGTGTTATCCCAATGGTGTTATCCCTTCCAGTTTGAGAGTCCGTATCAATCTTAGCGTATCCCTCTTATTAATATTACTCTTCCTTATCACCACTACAACTCCTATTTTTATAATTTTAAGAAAATATCCACCAGTTTAACATCACAATATATATATTTTTAAAATTATTATTAAATAATAAGATCATTTATTTTCATTACCATTCTATTTATCCATTTTTATAATCTATAATCTTAAATAATTTTTAGTTCTCCATTTTTTATATTTATTATTTTCTACTTTCTATTTTTTATATTTTTATTTTTTATTATTTTTATTTTTATTTTTTCATTTTCATTTTTATTTTAGGTTTCTCATGTCCTATTTACTTTATGTACTTTGCTCCTGATAAACACAGCTTACCAATGGAAATCCGGGGAAATGGATAATGCACATTAATAACATGATTTAACATTCCCAGAATAAGATTTAGCTGACGGTTATATATATAATACATTATGTATAATATGTCACATCTGTTGTTTTATTTTACATATAGACCTGCGGCTCTGGTATTTTTATAACCCCCGGACGGTGTTCTCTTAATTAGGGGAGGTTCCTGGAGACCGCAGCACTATATTAATGTGTGTAGCGTATAGCGTCGACACCGTCTTTGACAACACCTGATGACGAAACGCGTAAGGCGGAGTCACGCTCACACGTCATACCCGGAAGATTTGGTTGGAACGCAAGGTGAGACGCACGTACGGACTTGGTTCCTGGTCTCATCCTTGCCGGCAGCCGTGTTTGCACCGGGTTTATTGTTTTTAGCAACTGTTTTAAAAAACTTTTCTAATAAAACTGGACTTACTTCACCACGGAAGCCCTTTGTTTTCCTTTTATGTAAGCGGAGGATAAAGGAGACTGGTAGTGAGGAGATGTGGAGGAGCCCAGTCCTGGAACGCAAGGGGGAAATCCTGTTTTGAAATATTGGAGCAACTTTACGGAGCAGCAGAGCACAAGCGGGACACCCACAGAGATACCTATCCCAGGACACCCACTCTTTGCGCAATACCCCTGTGGGGGTGATCGAGTCTGGTGAGTGGGGGAACACGGGGGGGGAGCACCTGGAGTCACCTGCTTGCATGAGCACGGAAGTCACCGGTTTTTACACCTGGCATTTATAACTGCATAATAGCCGGATTCTGGGTTCTTTAGTACACCGGCTTCCTATATAGAGACTCTTGTCCTTTCTGGGTGCTTCTCATAGAGACTTATACGCAGCCTTATTAGCCATCGCATAACTGTATATATACTTGCCGTATGGAGTTTTTATCGCATAATATTCATTTGTGCTTATTACAAGAAGAACACGGAGTGACAGCTATCCACTGTTCTTCTAATATTGCAATCGTATAATTGGATATGCACTTGTTGGTATAGAGTTTTTTTATATCGCATATAATTTATTGGTGTTTAATATATGGAAAACACGGAGTGACAGGGATTCACTGTTCTTTTTATTAATACACAAGGGAGTTATTACACTAGTTGCCGACAAATATTAATTATTGATACCCACTACTTTTGGTGTTAGCCCTAATTAGGGGGTGTTACACTGCCAAAACATAAGTTTCACATGTTTTAGTTTTCGCAATTAGTGTGTTTATTATAATTTTATCTCACTGTTTGCCCTACGTGGGATTTCTTATTACATCATTATAGAGGATTTGCACGTGCATTTTCATTTCATTTCATTTTATTTTAGTGTCATTTTTATTTTATCCAACACTTCGCAGTTACCTTCACACATATATATATGGCTCTGACTAGCCACTAGTTAACCATGTCCATGCACGTTCTAGGTATTTAATTTTTTATATATGTTGGGGTATAAATTGCACAACCACTTTTAGTGCTTACAAATTTAATGAATATTTTAAATATTCTATAAATTTTAAAACCATTTTCTTACTGGCAACAGGGCAGTGCCAATTTCTCCAACTTTTTTCTATTTATGTGAATTAACTCCCATTGGGAATTAATTAGGGGGAGGCTGCAGCCCTTTTGTTTATCCTGAGCGCGGACTTTCAATTTAATTAAGAAAACCCCTGCCCATTGGCAGAGATACCCCATATACTCATAATCTGTCTTTGCTTTGCCCTCCTCTTATCTAATGTCACCAGATACCCGGCCATCTAGTGACAGAAGAGAGAAGTGCAGCAATTCTAGATTTAGGACGAAACCAATTGATCCCTAACAATGAGCCAAGGTAACTACACCTGGCAGGTAAATTTAGGAAAAACCCTGCCTAAACATCAGGGTGCTACATCCTCCCCCTGCCTACAAAACTACGTCTCGGAGTTTGCAGGAAAAAAAATGATTTGAGCTCTCAAGCCTGAGAGCGAATGTCCTGGCAAAACAGGGATGGGTGTGGAAACAGGGAAAGAATAACAATGGTAACAGTATATGTGGCTTACCACATGAAGTAAACATAAATATCAGACATATGTGAAAAGGGTAGGTCATATATGACAGAGAAATATCAAAAATTATGTACAGTTTTAAAGGTGATGTACCACTCAAATCTTTAAAGCCAGACATAAGCAATGACCTTACTTCCTAACTATCTATCTAATATATACAGTGATAAGAAGATATAAAAGGGTTAGTGTTGTGATCAGGTTAGGTCCCTGTCTCTCCTTGTCCAAGGAAGACGTACCAATGCAGCAACACCTGAAAAAGAAACAAACAGCAATGCAAATGCATCCTATAATAACATGTTGCAATATGTACATACATGATTAAGTGGTTTGGAATTGTCCTCAGCCGAGAACAGCATAGCAGTGCAAGTACACTCTATAATGCAGTTATAACCTATACATAATGACAGCCTTCCCCATTCTCAGCCGAGAATGCCACCCCCTTTTTAACTAATCAAAAAAACTTTCCTTAGTGTTTCATAGCAAGTAAAAAGTCCTGATGCAGGGATTAGTCCATCATTCACAGAAAAGGTAAGAATTTGCCCCTTTGCCACAGCTCATTCTACCTGACTAGCTAAATACCCCAGTGTCCTTGATGTATCACAGTCCAAAAAATTTTCACTCAGGGTGAGCAACATTTCCCAGCAGTTCCCCCTTTTTTTTAGGGGTAACTCTGGGGACACAGTGGCACAGCTGCATTCAGATGACAAGTAGCCATGCCATGGTGCAAGGGACCACACTTCAGGACATAGGTCCCCTTGCAAGGATGTTCTCAATCTGTCCGTATGACAGCCGGGGACTGTGAAAATTTTCTTCATTAACTGGAGAAACAACAACCTGCGGAAGATCACAGCTCACTTTTCAGAGTGAGGCACTCCCTGTATCTGCCGGCAGCATTCAGTCCAGCACAATCTCAGCAGTACAGACCTGGATTTTTCTCCTCTAGCAACAACTTGTATGTGAGTGTGAAGTGGCTCCCAGCTTAGCGTCCTTAAAATCACACAACACATATTTGTAATCCACAGGGGTAAAGAACATATGCATCTTCAGGAATTCACCAGTAGTACCCGGGATCGGGCAATATTAAGGACTCTCCCTTTGCTTTCGCCGTAGTGACAAAGCGCTTGATGTCCTTCCTATCTGGTCTATGGATAACTACACTGTCCAAATTAATTTTACGGCCATAGCCCCAGGTGTGTAGCACTGAGGTATATCTTTTGGCCACCTTGGGTGACATTTTCAGAAAGTCTATCTGGAGAGAGATCCGGAGAAAACTGCGCATAGCTTCATCCACCCATTGGGTTTCCTTATCCAAGATTTCCTCTTCCAGGTACCTTCCAGGTATCTCTTACGGGTACCTATGTAGGGACATAGGTACCCGTACTCCTCAGCCACTTTCTTTATAATGATCCGCTGTACCTTGGACAGCCAAGGCAGGGTCTTAGGGTCTCCATACCTGGGTAGGACCCGTGCGTCTGGAGCACACTGAACCGTGCACCCAGCAACAACATCTGGCTTATAATCAGGAGTGTTTACAGGCATTGGCTTGGTAGGGCGAACTTTGGGGACCCATCGAGCCCAACGATCCTCCTCAAAAGACCTAGTAAAGCTTATCAACGGAGCTAGATTGGTGGACAGTTTAATTTTCAGATTAGTGGCAGTAGTAAGGGAACTTCATCTTCCTGCACATTACTCATTGGCTCCTCATCACTATCACTCCACTTCCCGGGACAAGATAAAGTATCCGAAAACAGTTCAGATAATCCATCAGGGGGAATGTCTGAATTTGTTATGGTAGAACAATCTTCAGCCGGGATATAATTATGCTTGGCGCATGCCTTAACTGGCACCACTGCATTATCCCCTTTAATGCCCACAGGCATCACCTCCCCTACAGGCACACTGCTTTCACTCCTTGCAGGCTTACCCAGCTCTGGTACTCTTTTCCCCGGTGGCTCAGACATTAAGGCAAGCAGTTGGCCTTGAGGAGCGACCTATGCGCTGGATCCTGGGGTAGTCGTTCATGCAGGGATAGCAGCTTCCTGCACGACTCTGGTGATGGTAGGTGGGCTCTTGATATCACTCCCAGCTGGGATAGCGACATTCTTGTCCCAATCAACCTGTAGTATCCGCAGAGGCTGAGTTGGGGAGACTACTTCAAACAGGTGCTCTCCGCAACATCCACAAACAATCCAAGGGCTCAGATGCGTGTCTCCGACTGGAACATCTCTTACAGATAAGTCCCAAGGCCTCGTAGCCTCCAGCCGTATACAGGGCAAGCTTACCCTTCGGTGTATACTGTACTCCGCTGTCCGTCAGGACAGGTTTTGCATCGTTCGGACCGAAACCAACACCCGGAACGTACTTTTTCCATTCCGCCATCTTGCTTGCGAACTGCGGCATCTTTCTCTCCAACCTACAACCAGGCACACGTGGAGGCACTTCCTTATCCTCCTCTGCAGAGCAGGAACTCCTCCCTCTGCCAAAGGATTGGTGCAGATACTTTCTGGAAACTTTCACAAGACCAAACTGAAGTGTCAAAAGACCAAACTGATCCTCTCCCATGAGCAATGAGACTTGTTGGTTCTTCCCCATGTTGTTAGAATGCATAATAACACAGTCTATGAAAAGTATAGATGTTACTTGCCACCTTCCTACAGAGCCAGACAAATTCCCGATGGAGCTGTAGCGGGTTGCTATGGGCAACTGCTGCGGGGATAACACCTTTGCCCATGTTGGGCACCAAATGTAGCAAGGTCCCAGGCCTCCTTTAGTCTAATGAAAACCTCCAGAGCCCTCTCTCACTAGACTTGCTGATTCACTGCCACCGAATCCCTTGAGCTCTTCCAATCTTCACTATAGTATCTTCCTCAAGCGTCACCATGGCTTGACACCTGCTGAAGTTTCCCTCTTAACTGTGTGAGATGGGATTGTGGGTAAATCTTATACCCATAAACCCATGTTTTTTCCTTGTAGTTAAGAGGGCTAGGCTGGAAGGGAGCATTTATCTTTTAGACACATGCGCCCTTCTATGATACTGCAGTGAGAGGCGTGCCTCCACTGCAGTATTTTTATTGGACAGCTTGGGCCAATGATACTTTACCAATGGTCCAAGACTCCAAGCTGTCCATTAAGCTCATTGCCTCTGACAAGAAGTGAGGAGAGGCACTATGAGCTCATTCTCTCAGTCTGCTGCAAACAGAGTGTGCCAGCTTTTATTTAAACTGGCCGCTCTGTATGTAGCTTCTGACAAGCTGGACAAGGAGCCCCCTTATCTCTGGAACCATAGCGTGGGGCCCTATTTTGACCAGTGGTGGAGTAGGACTTCAGCTACCTACCCCACAAATTTGGGGTCTCTGTGACTCCAGGTCGCTGAGCTACATTCATGCCTAACCTGCCACCCCTGACTGCACGTCCCTGCCACTGCTGTATGCCCTGGTGATGTGACTCCCGTGCACATGCATGGGAGTGGCAACATTGTGGTTCAGCCATTCAAGTGGCCAGAGAGGTGGAACCCAGAAGGAAGACAGGGTGAAGATGAAACCTCTCCAGACCATTTTGAGCGGTGACAGCACAGAGCCGGAGGGCTCTGTTTGACAGGTAAGTCTGCCATAATGTGCTAGTATGCGGTGCATACTATATCGATATGGCATAACACTGCAGGGGGCAAGTTTTAAAAAAAATTTGGAGTGGAGTTTAATACTGCTTTAATTCACTTATAACTACGTAGTCCTATGAAAGCTCTGACTCCGAGAAAAAAAACTTTTTTTTTAGACATTTGTTGATGACTACTAACAGTATACTGTGCTCAACTTATTATAAAGAAAATAATTATGTATAATAGAGCAGGGAAATTTTGATGGGATGGAAATCAATCTCACCGCCCACAGTTGCCTTGTGGATAACACACAGGGAACACATTGGTCATGGAAAGATATATCTATCAACACAGGGGATGCCCAGGTAGATTTGAAAGAATCTGGTCACCAAGGCTGGATACCCCTGGGCTAAGTCCCAGGGAACTGGTAATGTCCAGAATCTTGCAATGCCCTACAGGGAGACCTTGACGTGCTAGGGATGCTTAACACCAGCTGTAATGTATATGTGATACAGAAAGGGTATCACTGTTGTGTTTTATGGTCAGGTAACGCACTGACACCTTTGCAGCCATTGTGCTATATGCTGGGTGTTCAGTTTGCCCTTGTACCTTTAAGAAGGGTTGGCTCCCCTTCAGTCCACCTGCTCTCACCTATCTATCAGAATGCATGTGCCTTCACTGTGGGGACACTTGTAAGTTAGTGTTAGGTACCACAGATACTAGGGTGCCTTGACGAGGCTCTGTGGCTTATACATGCATTTGCAAATGTGTGCAGACTAAACCCTTGCTTTTAACACATATTGTTAGACAGGTTTACTGGGTTGTCTATGGGCTGCTCAGTAAGTTAAGCTTGGTTTTTTCCTTGGCCTTGTTTATAACTGTAATGTATATGTCTCTGTGCTTCAGCATATTGTGGACTTGAAGGTCATGCTGATTGGATTACATTTAGGGGCGCAAGGATAACCATGATATGTAACTATAGATATCCGCAAGAGCATTGTTTGTACATTGGAAACTGTCTAATTTGTTTAATAAACACCCTTTTGATTAAAAAAAAAAAAAGGTGGAGTTTGGACACGCGGCATCATTGTGCATGTGGACTGTGGCCATTTTGCTGGTTTGAAACCATCTGAATTGTTTACATGACATGCTCGTTTTTATCATCCATTGTGTGAGTATATATCTGTTTGTTTACAATAAATTTTAAGGGGTTTGACATACTACACTATGAAGTGGTATCTGTTTTTACACCTTTCAATCTGAGGAGAGATGCTTTGAGACGGGACCACGGCATTGCATTCATGCTGGAGCAGTCCGTGGTGGATAAGATTCAGGGGAGATTGGTGTTTGGGCGTTAATGACCACCTATAATCTAGTGATCCATTCCTGAGGTTAAGAGGCCTGCCTTACTGTGATGTTGTTGGAGGACTTTTTGCTCAGCTATAAGTCAAGGATCACTCACATATCAGGTGTTTCCCGGGAATTATTAACTTTTTGTTTCTTTCTAATGGACATTTATGCGCTGCATCTTTTTCTTTTATATTTTTGTAGATTGTTAACCACAATATATGCTAGCTGCTTCCTCCTGTTATCCTAACCCAAGCGCAGTAATTTCTTATTTTTTTTAATCTACCTATAATATGCTGACCCTAACCTTTGACCTTGGCCTTGACCCTAACACTAAAACTGAAACTGACCTAAATCAAACATTGATCTAGCTTTTTTTATTGTTATTTTTTTTCTACTCACTTTTGTTTGTTTACAATTTTCTCTCCTGCAAAGAGAGAAAGATACAGATAGCTGCCATAACCCCGGTATTTTCTTCAATGGCGGGCAGTCCGATTTAAGATAAAAGCAGTCTCCACGGCGGATTCACCATGAGATCACTTTTATCACAGCAGGAGAGGTGCCCACCCACCTCCCTCCGCTTCCCGGTTGTCTCCGCCGCTTACCGGATCAGTTGGTAGCGGCACAGACGATACGATCAAGTGAGGGAATGATGGCCCCGACTCGATTCTATGCCATTGGATGATGGCAGCGACGTCAAACGTCACTTCCGTCTAACGGCATTAATGAAAAAAAAAAAAATAATGATTTTTTATTTTATTTTATTGCTTTTAAGTGTAAATGTTAGATTGGAGGTCTTTTTGACCCCAGATCTCATATAAAGAGGTCCTGTCATGCTTTTTTTCTATTACAAGGGATGTTTACATTCCTTGTAATAGGAATAAAAGTGATCCATTTTTTTTATTTAAATGGACAGTGTAAAAATAAAAAATAAGTAAAATAAATTAGATTTTTTTTTTAAAGCACCCCGTTCCTTTGAGCTCGTGTGCAGAAGCGAACGCATACGTAAGTCGCACCCACATATGAAAACGGTGTTCAAACCACACATGTGAGGTATCATCGCGATCGTTAGAGAGAGAGCAATATATCTAGCAAAAGACCTTCTCTGTAGCTCAAAACTGGTAACCTGTAGAAATTTTTAATTTTTAAATGTCTCCTATGGAGATTTTTAAGTGCCAAAGTTTGTCGCCATTCCACGAGCGGGCGGTATTTTGAAGCATGACATGTTGGATATCAATTTACTCGGCGTAACATTATCTTTTCACAATATAGAAAAAAACTGGGCTAACTTTACAGTGTTGCTATTTTTTAATTCAAAAGTGTGTATTTTCTGCAAAAAAATTGCGTTTGTAAGACCGCTGCGCAAATACAGTGTGGCATAAAGTATTGAAATGACCGCCATTTTATTCTTTATGGTGTCTGAAAAAAAAAAAATATAATGTTTGGGGGCTCTAAGTAATTTTCATGCAACAAAACTGATTTTAACTACAACAGATGTCAAAAATAGGCCTGGTCCTTAAGTGGTTAAATTCAAAATATTAACCACAACATACAAAACCATTCACAACTCTGCCCTGAGCTACATCACCAATCTTATCCCCAGATATCACCCAAACTGTCCTCTCCACTCCTCTCAAGACCTCCTACTCTCAAGCTCCCTTGTCTCCTCCTCCCATACTCATCTTCAGGATATCCCCAGAGCCTCTCCCATTCTATGGAACTCTCTACCTCAACCTGTCCGGCTATCTCATACTATAGCTGCCTTCAGGCAATCCCTGAAAACTCATCTCTTCAGGGAAGCCTATCATGCCTCCAGCTAATCTTTTACCACTTCCATTAGCTCATTCCGCACAGTTATGACCTTTTGTACCACCTGCCCCATCCATAGATTGTAAGCTCTTCTGAGCAGGGCCCTCTTAATCCTCTTGTATTGTATTGTAACTGTGTTGTCTTCCTTTTGTATTGTAAAGCGCTGAGTAAACTGTTGGCGCTTTATAAATACTGTATAATAATAATAATAATATATTGCAATTGCAATATATAACCAGTCTTTAGATGAAGTGGCTACATTTCTTTTCTTCATATTTTTTTCTCACCTGGTGATTCTGCTCACTCACCCAATTGTATCAGTATAAAAGAAACAAGACAGGACTACAAAATCTGGCCTCTCTCTTCTTCTTCATAACATAAAAAGGTGTGATTTGGTAGTCCTCAGAGATAGCTGAGAATAATGTAATTGGATAACAATAAGCACAGCAAGAGAACACAGGAAATTGTTAGCTTACAAGATTTCTGGCAAGATCAATAGGTATTCTTTGCACTTATTAAAAAGATATAAGCATTGTTTCTGATAGTATATTTAACTGGGTCTCCGGTCCCGCTCCCTGCAGGGGTAAGTGCAGGGCTGGTGGGGCAGATGGAGGGACAACAAATGAGTGAGCCCCCCAAAATTTGCCACCCCCCAAAATGGAGCACCAACCACTGTGTCAGAGAAGCAATAAGAAAAGAGATCGGCGGGGCGTGTCCTGATGTAGTGTGAACAGGACGTGTTGCTGAGGAGCTCCGACGATCCTGTCACAATCCACCACCATCCTGCAAAAAAAACGACTTAGAGAGCCATAAAACTCTCCTCAACTCCCCCTGGACATCATCCACATCAGCCCTTGGGAAAATTGTGGAGCTCGGCCGGCCGTTTGAGTCTTTACTGGGCCGCAGCCGGCTCCACACAACAGCAGCCGCCGCCATCTTGAGGCCTGTTGGGCCCTGAACATCCCCGGGCTAAAGTGCCGTGATCGGTGGAGCGGAGGGCGGCCGTCTCGTCCGCTTTCTGTGGCGGCTGTTTATGGGAGTTGGCTGCCTGGTGTGGAGAGGCCGGGGCCCGCCGTGGGATCCATTAGGACTGCTCCCGGGCGCCGCGACCCGCCGCCATCTTGAGGCCTACAGAGCCTCCAGCATCCCCGGGCTCGGGTGCCGCGATCGGCGGACCGGGAGGCGGCCAAAACATCCGCACCTGTAGCGGCGGTCCCCGGGAGGCTGCCAGACTGTGTGGGGACCCCGGGGAGGATCCATAGAGCGGATTCCGGGCGCCCGAGGCCCGCCTGCTATCCTGCAGCCTGCGGTGCCTGGCTCATCCTCCACCCACAGGTACTGTCCCCCATAGATACTGTACTACCTTCCCTAAGTCACCATCCCTGCAGGGGCTGTCTCACGGTGGGCCCTGACCCTGTGCACCACCTGTCCTGCTCCCTGTGATCTGGTGCCTTCCTGCTGTCTCTCACTAAGCATAAAGCCCTCCTTCAGAGCAGAATACACTGCGGATGGGCCCTCCCAGGACCCGTTGTTCACATCCCAAAAAAAAGACTTCTCACGCCGCTCCGTCAGTGGCTGCATTGTCTGGGCGCCAGTCGGTGGCTGTAATGGCGACGAACGCACACACAGTTGCGGAGTCAGGGGCTACGGTGTCCCCCACAGGAGCGGAGATCCTAGCGGCCATCACAGCATGCAAAGAAACCCTGACTGCCAAGATAGACTTCCTAACAGTGGATGTCAGTCTCATCCGTCAAGACATGGACAAATTCCGATCCCGTATAACCGAGGTGGAGGACAGGGTCTCCACGGTGGAGGATGCGATCCGGTCGGATTCCAGGGAGGTGAGAGCCCTACAGATCCAGGTGAAGGCGCTCCAGGAACGAGCCATAGACACCGAAAATCGCCTCAGGCGTAACAACATTCGCATAATTGGTCTTCCTGAAAGAGCCGAGGGCCCCAGACCAGCGGAGTTCACTAAACAGTTACTATCCACCTTGTTTAATCTGGGTAATATGCCACCCACTTTTGTAGTGGAAAGAGCCCACAGGGTCCCGCCGCTCCCCCCGAGACCTGGGGCCCCTCCACGTCCTTTCCTGCTACGTTTACTAAACTACCGGGATCGTGACCGTATCCTGGCGGCGGCCCGGACCATGCCGGAAATCAAATATGAAAACACCAGACTGTCTTTCTTTCCAGATTTCTCTCAAGAGGTGCAGCAGCGCCGCAAATCCTTCACAGATGTCAGACGCCGACTCCGAGAAAAGGGTATACGTTTTGGCCTTTTATATCCCAGCAGGTTGAGGATTACGGATGGCGACACCACCCGCTTCTTTGACACCCCCGAGGCCGCTGCGGCATGGTTGGATACCCGCTAGTGTCATAACAACAATTGGAACTTTGATGGCTTTACGGATCGCTGGACCCAGTTGAATACCTCTCCTTCCTATAATGATCCTCCTTTTTGTCCCCCCCGTTGGCTTCCAGCACAATCCATTATTTGCTCCTACATCTATCTGCACTGCTGTACTTCGCCATCATCCTGACCTTCTACTCTATAACCTTGCTGATGGAACTAAAACTAACTCCTCCTGCCTGAGGAGCTCCAGCAACTACCACACAGACTTTTGTTTTTGACCCCTAAACGGTGATCCGTCCCCAGGCACTCTGGCTTCTGGGACACGCCCCCCCCCTCCCCATTTCATCGATCCGAAGACCACCACTCACACTTATATTCCCTGAAGGTAGACTCTGGTAGATGGTCATAATCCACTCCGGGTACCTGTTATTTGAGCCTCATCAGCTACAAGAACGGACAGAGGTTTACGCTCTGATTTTGTACTGACATGTTAGTGTAGTGCACCGAGTTAAGGTTGTCACTACAGTTCTAAGGTTCCTTTTGTTTAGGGGTAAAACTATCCCCAGCCTTCTTCTTTGTTTTGGAAGAGAGTTGGGGCATAGTAGGAAAGGCATATCGTGCCTGGGTTTTTTTGCAAAGGTTTTGAAGGTTTTTTTCTTTTTCGATGCATGGTTTTGGATAAGTTTAAATGCTACTAACACATGGTGTATTATGTCAGGGATTTTGCTGCCCATGGTTTGCTTCCTGGTTCACTCTCCCACGCATCCTAGTTGGTTCTTACCTTTTAACATAGATGGCTAATCCCCTTGCTGATTCCTTCACGGTCCTTTCCTGGAATGTCAGAGGTCTTGGATCAAAATTCAAGCGAGCTCTCCTTTTCCAGTACCTAAAATCCCACTGCCCCCAACTTATTCTTCTCCAAGAGACCCATCTTATGGGCAGCAAAGTCCTGACATTGAAAAAACCGTGGATACAGAGGTCTGTTCATGCCACATACTCTACGTATGCAAGGGGGGTGTCGATCCTTATACACAAGAACTTCCCATGTGTGATTGAAGAGGTGTGCACAGACCCTCAGGGTAAATTTGCTATCGTTGTATTTACACTATGGTCCCACAGGTATATTGTCATCAATATGTATATTCCTCCACCTTTCTCACCTGTAATATTATATGCGGTTATGGAAAAGATTGCACCATTCTGCCCCGGGAAAATTTTAATTATGGGAGACTTTAGTGCTATCATGTCCCCAGAGTTGGATAGACCTGCTCCACCAAAGCATCATTGCACAGATCTCTCTGTTTGGGCTCAGGCAGTAGGCCTAGAAGAGATTTGGAGGTGGAAGCACCCTGCAACCAGACTCTACTCAACATCCCACAAAACTGCATCCCGTATAGACCTGGCCTTTTCAAATCCCCCATTGTTGGCAGATGTGCTGGAGGCGTCTTATTTACCAAGTGGATTGTCTGATCACAGCCCACTGGTAGTGACGCTTCGCTCTCCTGCATCCCGGAGTGCTGCACTGTGGAGGTTGGGGGCTCATTGGGTCTCCCATCCGGAACTAACTGAAATTGTACCCCCCTTGTTGGCTGATTTCTGGGAGCGGAACACCGGGTCCTCCTCCCCTGAAGTCACTTGGGACGCATTTAAAGCGTATACAAGGGGACAATATATCTCATCGATTGCTCATATTAAAAAGAAACAATTAAAGGAGACCCAACTATTACAACAATCAGTGACAAATCACACCTCTACATATAGCTCGGATCCCACACCATTTCATTTTGATTCACTTATGGCAGCTCAGAGAGAACTGAATCTTCACTTGACAGAGGTCACACGACTTAAAGCACATAGGGTCAGACAGAGAACTTTTGAACAGGGCGACAAAAATGGTCGCCTACTGGCCCTATTGGCACAGAATGACTGACCACTCACACTTGTCTCCACCCTGCAGACTTCTGATGGAGACACGGTGACTTCCCCCTCGGAGATTCTGCAAACATTTACTGTTTTTTACGAAAAGTTGTATACCTCCACGTTGTCGCCTGATTTCCAGCCTGAGCGGCTGCGGGACCTGTTAGATCCCTTGGCTGGCTTTCGGACCAGGAGCGTGAGACACTTGTTAGGCCATTTATGGCCCTGGAAGTTCTGAACGCCATTCAATCCTTCCCCACTGGTAAGGCACCGGGGCCAGATGGCCTCCCGATTGACTTTTACAAGTCGCATGGAGACCTCCTGGCACCCCTGTTGGCCCAGCTATATAATACATGCTTAAAAGATGGCAAACTGCCCGACTCAATGTATCATGCATATCTAACTTTAATATATAAACCCCCTAAAGATCCAACCTCTTGCGCCTCGTACCGGCCAATTGCATTGCTAAATAACGACTTTAAAATTTTGACCAAACTACTTGCTCTACGACTATATCCCCTGCTACCTTCAGTCATTGATTCGGATCAAACTGGCTTTATGCCCCGCAGATCCACTGATGTCAACCTCAGAAGGTTATATACCAACATACATGCCCAACACCACAACATGGGTTCGAGAACTATAGCCTCACTTGACATAGAAAAGGCTTTTGACACCGTAGAGTGGCCTTTTCTTTGGGAAACATTGCGTAGAATGGGATTCCCTTTGGTGTTTATTCAATGGCTCCAGGTATTATACAAATGCCCCACTTCATCGGTGAGATTGGGGGGTGGACTATCGGCTCCATTTAAGCTCACTAGAGGAACCCGGCAGGGCTGTCCTCTCTCTCCAGCCTTATTTGCCTTAGCTATTGAACCGGTGGCGGAGGCACTACGTACATCCCCACATATTAGAGGTCTTCGTATTGGCTTGCTGGAGGAGAGGCTGGCCCTGTACGCGGACGACATGCTTCTGTTCCTCAATGATGCTGGTCCGTCCTTGCAGGGTGTTCTGAACGTGTTAGACACTTTCGCAGAAGTCATCGGACTAAGGGTTAACTGGTCCAAATCCATACTTTTTCCAATAGACCAGGCGGCTAACACTACTTCCCCCCCAGACTGTTCATTACAATGGGTGGAAACTTTTAAGTACCTGGGGGTTCATATATCCACACAAGCATCAGATTTTATCTCACTTAACCTTACCCCTATACTTGTGGACACTAAGACAAAACTTAAATCATGGAGTAATTTACCTCTCTCAGTTTGGGGACGAGTAAATCTCCTTAAAATGAAAATTATCCCCAAATTCACTTATCTATTCCGCCACTCCCCTCAGTGGATACCCAAATCCTTTTTTAAAAAACTGAATCAATTGTTCTCATCCTTTATCTGGGGCTCCTCACCACCCAGGTATCGGTTGTCGACCTTGATGCGGCCGTCTACGCAGGGTGGTATGGCATTTCCTGATTGCTACAAATATTTTATAGCTACCCAATTGGTGACGGCGGCCTGGTGGCTACACCCTGACAAAACAAACTCATCCACAGTTCTAGAGGCCACGGTAGTGGGCTCGTTGGAAGCACTGCAATCTCTGATATTTAGAGGCCCTCGAGCCCCATATCCTTTGACACCCTCTATGCATACCACTCTGCGGGCTTGGCGGGCAGGCTTAGCTATAGAAAAGTACAAATCAACCGAGATCTCTCCTAACACACCGATCTGGCTGAACCCTACTTTGCCACACATTTACAAACTTCCAGACCCCTTCGCATGGACCAAGTATGGTATAAAAATCCTTTCTCACATAGTGTCACAAACATCATTATCTCCCCTTTCACACCTCTCTTCTATGTATAATGTACCTCAGCACTACCAATTTCGTTATCTCCAACTCTCACATGCTTTCGCTGCGCAGTTTCCACGCGCTTCCTGCATCATTGTTCAGTCGGGGCTTGAGAAGACACTCAGAACTAAATGTGCAGAGAAACCTACCTCACAGCTATATGAGTATCTGGTCTATGTGTCTCTCCCACCTCTAGATAAGCTCTGGTCTCGCTGGCAGCTTGACATACCCTCGCTGGACAATGATGATTGGGATGATGTCTGGGATTTTCCTTTCAGCTCCTTAGTTTCTATGCGGGATCGGCTGATCCAATTTAAGATACATACATAGGGCGTATTTGACTCCACATAGACTCTCTAAAATGAACCCTACGTGTTCATCAGAGTGTTGGAGATGTGGAATCTCCCCAGGAGATTTCTCCCATATTTTCTGGCATTGCCCTAAAATTCAGCAATATTGGAGCGAGGTGCTTGACATGGTGAACAGAGTTGCATCAACTACACTACCACATGCCATGGAAGTCTGTCTTTTGGGGCTAATCGAAACACTTGTACCAACAATAGCAAAACGCACACTGGTCGGGTTATTGCTATTCTATGCCCGGAAAAACATTGCCATACAGTGGAAGAAGCCCACCCCCCCTTCATTGACACAATGGAAAAGTCTGGTTAATAATAACCTTCCTCTATATAAAGACACATACTTCAATAGAGGGTGCCCGATGAAGTACGATAGAGTCTGGCGTGCATGGTTAGATGAAATGGAAACAGCTTGCTGAGTCTCTAATATGATAGGGGTTGAGAATAAAAAGTATTGAGTTTGTTTTTTATTGGTTATGACGGGGGGAGAGGACCTGACGTTTACAGTGACCTCTAAATAGATACAAGAAGAAGCAATCCGTGGGTTAGCTTGCTATAGGATAAATAATACAATTATAATATTTCACCATGTGATGTGTACGATACCCTGCATAGGCACCACAGTTTATGAGTTGTGTATGTATTGTTTGTCTTGAAAAATGCAATAAAAAAATATTTAAAAAAAAAAAAAAAAAAAAAAAAGAAAAGAGCTTGCCAATATCGGAAAGTTCCTGTGCGTCTGCATGGCGGAGCCGTGCTTCGGCGCATGCTGGTTAGCAATGTAGCAGCACACATGGGTTCATGACACGGCGCAACGGTGAATGAACGTTCGCACGTCAGTGTTACACCCCCTTGCTGGCCTATATAAAGACTGATCTGTTCCCTGTTTAATTGCTGGTTTGTCTTTCAGCTTCCTGTGTTCCGTTCCTGATTCCTGCTACTTATATTTGCCTGTTTTGACCCGGATTTACCTGACCTACCTTGCTTCTCTCCAGTGTTTGACCTCAGCTTGTTTAAAGGACTTCTCTATCATCTGCTTCCTGTGTTTGACCCTCGGCCTGTCTTTGGATTCTCCTGCCTTCCTGTGTATGACCCCGGCTTGTCTAACGGACTCCTCTGCTGATGTTTCCAGTGCACTACCTCCGGCTTGCCTTCAGGATTTCTCTGATTACTGTCTGCTGTGTTTGACCCTCAGCCTGTTTAAAGGACTTCCTTATCCACTTGTTTCCAATGTATGTTCCCGGCCTGCACCACAGACTTTCTATTACTGGGTTCTCCGTGCCTGATCTCCTGCACTCCACTCAGCTCCCGTTGTGTTTACGGGTTAGAACCCCAGCCGGGTCTTCTTCTCCAGCTCCAGGGCCAGATTCATCGCTGCTCTCATCTCCACGTTACAGGAGTCCACCTCTCAAGAGATATCTACCTGCTGGTGACACGTGCCTCTCTGTGCCCTATACCCTCTGTACCATCTCCAGGGGTATAGTGCGCTTAGCTGCAAGGGAAGCCACTCCCAGTATCTCGGCTTCGGTGAGTACCTTGATAGTACAAACCAGCCATGTCTGAGGCCGACAGAGCGGGTTCCCCTCTTGAGGCTCTATGCCAGCAGGTAACAGCTCTTACGCAAGCAGTCCAGAGGTTACAAGATGGCTATTTCCAACTTGAAGGTTGTCTCCAGCACTTAACGTTATCTCCTGGGGACGCAGCCTCCACATCCCCCAGTGGAGCCAGCTCTTCGCAAGATCACTCCAGCACAGCTCCTGCGGTTGTTATGACTCTTCCAGAACCCAGGGTGCCCACACCCGAATGATTTTCCGGAAATCGGAAAAGGTTTAGAGCATTTAAGAACGCCTGCTTGTTATACCTGGCTCTTCAACCTAAGACTTTCAGTTCTGAGACAGTAAAAGTAGGGTTCATTATTTCCTTATTGTCCGAAGAACCCCAAGCCTGGGCCCACAACCTCCTGGAACAGAAGAGCCCCTTACTAAACTCTGTGGAAACCTTCTTTGAATCCATGGGAAGATTATATGACGACCCCCAACGCACAGACACGGCCGAGTCCATCTTGCATACCTTAGTCCAAGGGAAGAGACCAGTGGAGGACTATACGGTCGAATTCCGAAAATGGTCTGGGGACACTGGATGGAATGAGGCGGCTCTCAAATATCAGTACCGCCAGGGGCTCTCAGAGACTCTAAAAGATGAATTAGCACGCGTTGATTCTCCTTCTACCCTGGAGGAGTTGATCCAGCTAGCCATAAAACTAGATAGACGTCTACGTGAAAGACGTTCTGAACATTTTCAATCTCCCCGGCCTGCGTGGATGCTACCCAGGGTCCCTACGGCTCACCCTCCTCCTGCAGTCCCTTCTTCCTCTACTCTGGAAAGTGAGCCAATGCAACTGGGCCTGATTCGGGCTCCACTCACGCCTGATGAGAAACAACGCTGGTGGGAAGCCAACCTATGCCTATACTGTGGAGGGGCAGGCCACTTCTTGCGCAATTGTCCTATAAGACCCAGTAAGTCCCATCCACAAACAGTTATGAACTTTCAGGTAACTGGCCCAAGTTCAACTCACCTTGTCCTTCCTGTCTCCCTACAGGTGGCAGGCGAGGAGATCCGGCTACCAGCCATTATTGATTCTGGTGCCTGCAGCTGCTTCCTGGATACATCTCTAGCCCGGAGCTTACGCATCCCTCTCCAAAATAAAAGACAAAGTCTCCAAATCCACCTGGTCGATGGATCTTCCCCCTGTTCAGGACCTGTTACCCAAGAGACTAAACCCACTCTCACCATTACAGATTCAGGACATCAAGAATTTCTTTGCTTTGACATCATATGCTCTCCCATGTTCCCTATCATCCTGGGACTTCCGTGGTTGCAAGCTCACGACCCCCATATTAATTGGAGTAAGAAGGAAATCTCCTTTTCTTCGGCCTACTGCTCCCAGCATTGCTTCACCTCTGGTTCCGTCTGCACAGCTTCCTGCCTGACCATCCAGCCAGTTCCCGATCATCTTCAGCACGTTCCTGCAGCCTACCATGAATTTATGGACATTTTTGATAAAAAGAAAGCCGACAGGTTGCCTCCTCATCGACCATACGACTGTCCCATTGATCTTTTACCTGGCTCTGAGATCCCCTTTGGTCGTATATTCCCTCTATCAGAAAAGGAGTTGGAGGCTCTTCGGTCCTACATCAACGAAAACCTTGAAAAAGGATTCATTCGTCCTTCTTCCTCTCCGGCTGGAGCAGGAATTTTCTTAGTTGAAAAAAAAGATGGTACTCTAAGACCTTGTGTGGACTACAGGGAACTCAACAAGATCACCATCAAAAACCGCTATCCGCTTCCCCTTATCCCAGAACTGTTCCAACGGTTCCGAATCACACGAGTCTTCTCTAAACTTGACCTAAGGGGTGCCTACAACCTGGTTCGGATACGCCCGGGGGATGAGTGGAAAACGGCTTTTAGGTCTAGATTTGGACATTTCGAGTATCTAGTGATGCCTTTCAGCCTATGCAATGCCCCCGGTTACATTCCAACATCTAGTGAATGATATTTTTCGAGAATACTTAGACAACTTTGTGATCGTTTACCTTGACGATATTTTGATTTTTTCTACCACCATTGAGCTGCACCAAGTCCATGTAAAGAAGGTACTCACGATCCTCAGGAATAACACGGACTTTATCTAAAAGGGGAGAAATGTGAATTTGAAAGAACGGTAGTCCAATTCTTAAGGTTCATTACCTCCACTGAAGGGGTCGCAATGGACCCTCAGAAGGTGAAGTCTATCCAAGAATGGCCAGCTCCTACAGATAAAAAGGGGGTTCAACGATTTGTGGGCTTTGCCAACTTTTATCGCAGGTTTATAAAAGGATTCTCATCAATCATTTCACCCATAACTCAATTGACCGCCAGCAAAGCCGATTCCAGTGGTCTCCAGAAACTCAGGAAGCATTTAATAAACTGAAGGATCTATTTACTTCTGCCCCGGTACTACTACATCCAGACCCCGCTTTTCCCTATGTGTTGGAAGTACACGCCTCAGAGTCAGCTTTAGGAGCAATTCTATCTCAAAGGGGAGGCCAGAAGGCTCTTCTTCACCCTGTGGCTTTTGCCTCCCGGAAATTATCCCCGCCAGAAAGGAACTATGACGTCGGGGAGCGTGAACTACTGGCCATCAAATTTGCTCTTGAGGAGTGGAGATATCTTTTGGAGGGTGCTTCTCACCCCATTATAATCTTCACAGTTCACAAGAACCTGGAGTACCTTAGGACAGCAAAATGTCTCAGACCCCGGCAAGCCCGCTGGGCTTTGTTCTTCTCCAGGTTCAACTTTCACATTTCCTATCGGCCAGGTTCCAAAAATGGGAAAGCAGACGCTCTATCCCGGATGTTCCCAGAAACCTCTCAAACAGCAGAGCCTGGTACTATTCTGTCCTCACAGAATTTTCTTTGAACAGGCCTCCAGCCAATGTTTAAACCCTGAAGTACCTACACTGAGGAAACAGGATGGTTTGCTATGGGCTCAAAACAAAATATTTGTCCCAGCACAAGTAAGACCCTTGGTACTAAGAACATTTCACGATAACAAGTTTGCAGGACATTTTGGGGTACAAAAGACCTCTGAACTAATACATTGTTCCTTCTGGTGGCCAGGGTGGAGTCAGGATTGTAAAAATTATGTAAGATCTTGTATTGTTTGCCAACGCAGCAAGGGGTCCAATGCGAAAGCTTGGGGTCTATTAAGACCGTTACCCATACCAGAGCAACCCTGGAAGGAAGTGGCTATGGACTTTATCGTTGACCTACCACCTGCTGAGGGGTTCTCCACCATTCTGGAAGTGGTCGACAGCCTTTCAAAGATGGCCCACTTCTTACCTATGAAAGGCACGCCCTCTGCTTCAGATACCGTGGATATATTCATTAAGGAAGTAGTTAGGCTCCATGGAGTACCCGATAGCATTGTGTCTGACAGAGGAGTCCAGTTCACCTCAAAATTCTGGAGAGACTTTTGCAAATCCTTAGAAATCAAGGTATGCCTGTCCTCAGCGTATCACCCCCAAAGTAATGGCCAAACAGAGAGGACGAACCAAACGCTGGAACAGTATCTACGCTGCTTTTGCTCATGCTCTCAAGACAACTGGGTTTCGCTCCTCCCCTGTGCAGAATTTGCCTACAATAATTCCATACACACAGCAACCAACCAAACTCCTTTCTGGGCCAATTATGGATTTCATCCTTCTTTTTTGCCTAACTCTTTTCCAGAGGTATCAGTTCCTGCGGTGCAAGACCGAATAAATTTCATTCAAACTAATTTCCAATTAATTCAGGAAGCTATGAAGAAGGCTCAGGACAGCTACAAGAAATACTATGACAGGGGGAGGAGGAGCAACCCAACTTTTAAGATTGGGGATGAAGTCTGGCTATCTGCAACAAACCTTAAACTTTCTTGTCCCTCACGCAAATTGGGCCCAAAATTTATTGGTCCCTTCAAAGTAAAGAGAGTAGTGAACACCGTGGCTTTTGAGCTCTCTCTACCTAGCTCTTACAGAATTCATCCTGTTTTCCATACTTCTCTTTTGAAACCAGTAACTCCCAGTTCTCTCCCAGGAAGGGAAGAATTGCCACCTCCTCCGATCAATATTGAAGGCGAAGATGAATTTGAGGTGGAGGCTATAATGGACTGTAGAAGGAGGGGGGGTCGTGTCCAGTACTTGGTCAAGTGGAAGGGGTACCCCCCAGAAGATAATTCTTGGGAACCTTCCTCCAATATACACGCCCCACGTTTAATACAAGCGTTTCACAAAAAATATCCGGGAGTACTGGCTAGATTGGGCATCCGGAGGCTGCCCCTTGGGGGGGGGGGCACTGTCAGAGAAGCAATAAGAAAAGAGCTTGCCAATATCGGAAAGTTCCTGTGCATCTGCGCGGCGGAGCTGCGCTTCGGCGCATGCGGGTTAGCAATGTATAGGCACACACAGGTTCACAACACGGCGCAATGGCGTAATGGCGAATGAACGTTCGCACGTCAGCGTTACACCCCCTTGCTGGCCTATAAAAAAGACTGATCTGTTCCCTGTTTAATTGCTGGTTTGTCTTTCAGCTTCCTGTGTTCTGTTCCTGATTCCTGCTATTTATATTTGCCTGTTTTGACCCGGATTTACCTGACCTACCTTGCTTCTCTACAGTGTTTGACCTCTGCTGACGTCTCCAGTGCACTACCTCTGGCTTGCCTTCAGGATTTCTCTGATTACTGTCTGCTGTGTTTGACCCTCGGCCTGTTTAAAGGACTTCCTTATCCACTTGTTTCCAGTGTATGTTCCCGGCCTGCACCACAGACTTTCTATTACTGGGTTCTCCGTGCCTGCACTCCACTCAGCTCCCGTTGTGTTTATGGGTTAGAACCCCAGCCGGGTCTTCTTCTCCAGTTCCAGGGCCAGATTCATCGCTGCTCTCATCTCCACGCTACAGGAGTCCACCTCTCAAGAGTTATCTACCTGCTAGCGACCCGTGCCTCTCTGTGCCCTATACCCTCTGTACCATCTCCAGGGGTATAGTGCGCTTAGCTGCAAGGGAAGCCACTCCCAGCATCTCAGCTTCGGTGAGTACCTTGATACACTGGTGACAAGTAATTGTGGGGCCAGGTCACAAAGATCCGGAAATAAAAATAAAGAAAATCTTATATCTTCCCCAGCTAGGTTAGACCTATAAAAGCATGGCATTGCAGTGTTTTACAAATAAGGAAACATGATTCTCGATGCTAACAAAATACAGAATGCTACCACTGAAAGACAAGGGCATTATCGATAAAGAATTCAATGAGAGATTTTTTTATTTGCAACTTTACCATTTAAGATAAGAAAAACAGAACTGAAGGATCTCACAGCTAATGACCCGTAACTGTTAGCACTGGATTGGTCATGCTAAATTGCTGGCCTAAGACAAATTGTTGATATCCAGTAGAGTTTTGGAACTTGCATGAATACTGTAGCTGTAGAGGAACTTGAAACATATTCAATGGGCCAGGAATGCTTAACATCGACTTTGAGGTATTGCATTTTGAGCCTAAGGAAATGTATGATTCTATACGTAATACTCTTACAAATATGGCAAAACATTTGCATTAAATTTGTTTGTTCTAGACCATGCATAGCTGAAAAAGGTGAAAGTTACCATATTTTGTCCACTCTTGATCATCTAATAAAGTGAATACAGTGCAGGCATGGTTTCAGAAGTGCTGTCTGAAAATGTGTCACTTCAGTTTTTAGTAATGTGTTCTGTTCCCCAGAGGACATGTAGCACTTTGTCACATCGTCCTATTTGTTGTCTACGGCCATCTGAGAAGTCAGACAGGGCACGACTCTGTCTCTAAGCACTTGCCAGAGACAAGTCTTTTATGAAGAATGCAGAAGGGGGGGGGCCTGTCCACTAAAATGTTCCTGGCATGCAGGCAAGTGCTTGGGGATGGAGCAAAGTGTTGTCTGTCAAAGCAACAATCTCCTTGCTAGCTGTGTTGCTGGACAGGTGTGGAGGGAAGAAGGCCGCCCTTTCTAACCTCACAGCTAGCCTAAAGCCACGTGCACACGGCCGAACTTCCCGACAGAAAAAGTCAGATGGGAGCATTCGGACATTCCAACCGTGTGTATGCCCCATCGGACTTTTTCTGTCAGCATTACCAACGGACTCAGATATAGAACATGTTCTAAATCTTTCCGTCGGAAATGCAGATGGAGTTTAGCCCGTTGGCAAGTCCGGCCATGTGTACGCGGCATTAGACAGCACAATGGAAAGTGGGACTTAGTACTAAATCTACTTTGTTCCCTGGGGAACAGAACACAGTATTAAAAATGGAAGATCGATTTTAAAATACACTCTGAGAGAAGTACAGCTGTGCTATTAAAGGCAGTGGCGGCTGGTGCTCAAAATTTTTGCGGGGGCCCAAACAAACTGAAAAATTCTTAAAAATATTTAAAAAAAATATTTAAAAAAAAAACATCAATTGCAGCCTCACTGTGCCTATCAAATTCAGCCACTTTGCCCATCAAATACAGCCACTGTGCCATCAATTGCAGCCACTGTGCCATCAATTGCAGCCACTGTGCCCAGCAAATGCAGCCACTGTGCCCAGCAAATGCAGCCACTGTGCCCAGCATATGCAGCCACTGTGCCCATCAAATGCAGCCACTGTGCCCATCAAATGCAGCCACTATGCCCATCATATGCAGCCACTGTGCCCATCAAATACAGCCACTGTGCCTATCAAATGCAGCCACTGTGCCCATCAATGACAGCCACTGTGCCCATCAAATACAGTCACTGTGCCCAGCATATGCAGTCACTGTGTCCACCAAATACAGTCACTGTGCCCATCATGTGCAGCCACTGTGTCCACCAAATACAGCTACTGTGCCCATCATATGCAGCCACTGTGCCCACCAAATACAGCCACTGTGGCCATCATGTGCAGCCACTGTGCTCACCAAATACAGCCACTGTGCCCAGCATATGCAGCCACTGTGCCCACCAAATAGAGTCACTGTGCCCATCATATGCAGCCACTGTGCCCAGCATATGCAGCCACTGTGCCCACCAAATGCAGCCACTTGTGCCCATCATATGCAGCCATTTGTACCCATCAAATGCAGCCACTTGTGCCTGTCAAATGAAGCCACTTGTGCCCAGTATATGCAGCCACTTGTGCCCAGTATATGCAGCCACTTGTGCCCATCATATGCAGCCAATTGTGCCCATCATATGCAGCCACTTGTGCCCATCAAATGCAGCCACTTGTGCCCATCAAATGCAGCCATTTGTTCCCGTCAAATGCAGCCATTTGTTCCCGTCAAATGCAGCCACTTGTGCCCAGTATATGCAGCCACTTGTGCCCAGTATATGCAGCCACTTGTGCCCAGTTTATGCAGCCATTGTGCCCACCACCCCCCCCCCCACTCCGGCAGCACCCGGCACCCTCAACCACCCCCTGCGCGAGCGCGGCTCTGACAGACCCCCCCCAGCACTTTCCCAAGGCAGGCAGCAGCTCCTCTTCAAGACAGTGCACCAGAGCGGCGGCGACCTCCGCTCCAGCGGGTGAGTCCTCCGCTCCTCTTCCTAAGCGCCAGGTTTCCAATAGGGTGGCCTTGTGCCTTGGCCAATCAGGAAACAGGTCTGACGCCCTGCCTCCTGATTGGTGGGGAGGAAGGTTAGTGTGAAAATAGCAAAAATGAATTCGCTATCGTCACACAATTGGGTGGGATCAGGGCGCACTCTCTGCGCCTCGAGCCCACCCTATTTTGGAGCCTATTAGAGCCTCTGGCTCTAGTCAGGTGCTTCAAAATGTACCACCCCCTCCCACCCCGCCATAGGAATCCATGCATCTGGCGTCCTGAAAGGGGCAGGGCCCATGGACGGGGGGGCGGCGCCCGTGCGCCCACAATGCACGGGCCGCCACTGGTTATAGGGAACACCCCTGATAGGTGACACAGGCTCCCCCTAGGTGCGGAGTCTATGAGACAACTTGGTTTTAACCAGAGCACCCCCAAAGCAGTGATGTGCCTGTGACTCTAGGTGCCCCCAGCTACTTGGCTTCAAACTGACACCAGGTCAAGGCACTCAGTATCGACTCAACAAGGGGTCGCAGGAACAACATAGCCTTTACTGTGTCTGAGCTGAGGTTGAGGCAGGCAGCAGGGAAGAGAGCAATTGGTGTCTAGAGAGAGATCAAGGCAAGTAGCAGAGAAGAGAGTAGTCAGTGTCCAGGCCACACATGTGACATGTGGCACACAGCAGACAGACAGGATGAGCGCTGGCCCTGGATGAACAGTGCCTTGAATAAGTATTCATACCCCTTGACATTTTCCAAATTTTGTCATGTTACAACCAAAAACGTAAATGTATTTTATTGGGATTTTATGTGATAGACCAAGGGGGGAGTAAAAATTAAAAAAAACTAAAATAATGTGGTTGCATACGTGTGCACACCCTCTTACAACTGGGGATGTAGCTGTGTTCAGAATTAAGCAATCACATTGAAACTCATGCTAAATAGGAGTCAGTACACACCTGCCATCATTTAAAGTGCCTCTGATTAACCCCAAATAAAGTTCAGCTGTTCTAGTTGGTCTTTCCTGACATTTTCTTAGTCGCATCCTACAGCAAAAGCCATGGTCCGCAGAGAGCTTCCAAAGCATGAGAAGGATCTCATTGTTAAAAGGTATCAGTGAGGAGAAGGGTACAAAAGAATTTCCAAGGCATTAGATATACCGCGGAACACAGTGAAGACAGTCATCATCAAGTGGAGAAAATATGGAACAACAGTGACATGTGTATGAATGGGAGTGATGTCATTGCGGCCCAGCCGTTCAAACTGTCAGAAGGCAAGAACCCGGAAGGAAGACTGGGTGAAGATGGAAGCCCTGTCAGCGGTAACAGTGTGTCGCTGGAGGGATCCACTTTTCAGGTAAATCTGTCATAATGTGCTAGTATACAGTGCACATTATGACATTATCTTGCAGGGGGACCATTTTTTTCTTTTTTTTTTTAAAGAGACTTTACTACTGCTTTAAGAGTGTGGCTTTTACCATTTTAGTTATTCTTGCTAGATGTTAATACAGTTATATGAGCTACGCATGTCTCCTGTGTCCTGGTAATCTCCAAATAGCGAAACAGCATGTAATCACATTTATTTTATTTATTTTTTTAACTCAACTCCATTTTTAAAGCAGATGAAGCTAAATGCTAGTTTTCTGGTTTCATAACTTTGTAATTCACTGATTCATGGAATGCATTGAAATTAGATAATTAGCATGGCAACCAGGAAACTAGCAGTTTCAGAATGAAAAATCATCATCAGCAAACCCCTGTATTATAGCATTTTTTTAATTAATCATCACAATTTTGACAAACTGGACATCCGTTTTTAATTGTCATTGGTAGTTTTATATGGAATTAAGGTTTGCATGTGGTGGTGTATAGCAAATGTGTTTCTATCCTACCAAGGGAACAGCTTCCTATTTACTGAAGCACAAAGCAGAATCTCTAAGGTTCAGACACAATAATGCTGGGGATAGAAGCAGCTGTCAGAGCATCTCCTCTGTGACACAATAAACAGCTGACACAATGGGAAAGGGGACTTTAACAGAGGCAGTAGATGCCAAGATGGAAATGCTGGCGGCTGTGAATTTAAAGGGATACAGAACAGACAAATTATAAACATTAAAATAGTGCATTGTTTTATATACCTTGATTTGAGTAGTACAGATTTGCTTTATAGCTGAAGGTACACTATTCTATAGTCAAATAGGACAGTTTTGCACTTAATGTCCATTGATACCTTCCCTTCATTTTTAATCAGTCAACCACTTCAGCACCGGAAGATTTTATACCCTTCCTGACCAGGCCATTTTTTGCAATACAGTACTGCGTTGCTTTAATTGACAATTGCGCGGCCGTGCGACGCTGTACCCAAATAAAATTGATGTCCTTTTTTCCCACAAATAGAGCTTTCTTTTGATGGTATTTGATCACCTCTGCGGTTTTTATTTTTTGTGCTATAAACAAAAAAAGGCTGACCATTTTGAAAAATAAACAATATGTTTTACTTTCTGCTATAAAACATATCCAATAAAAAAATGTAAAAAATCTAATTTCTTCATCAATTTAGGCCAATATGCCATATTTTTGGTAAAAAAAAATCCCAAGAAGCATATATTGATTGGTTTGTGCAAAAGTTATAGCGTCTACAAACTACGGGATAGATTTATGGACTTTTTTTTTTTTTATTATTGTTTTTACTATTAATGGCGGCGATCAGCGATTTTTAGCGAGACTGCAACAATGCGGTGGACAAATCTGACACTAAATGACACTTTTTAGGGACCAGGGATACCAATACAGTGAACAGTGTTAAAAAATGCGCTGTCACTGTATAAATTACACTGGCAGGGAAGAGGATAACATCAGGGGCGATCAAAGGGTTAAGTGTGCTCCTAGGGAGTGCTTTTTAACTGTGGGGGGAATGGATGCACTAGAGGAAAACAGAGATCCATTTTTCTGCTTAGCAGAAACACAAGTGTAGCGGTGTAGTTGCCACTAGTAACAAACATCCACCAAATCACCCCACTGCCAGACCTTCATATATCACCTCTGAGACAATGAACAGTCATTTGCTTTGTTTTGTTTTTGTTTATTGGGGGGTATAACTTGGTAGGGAAAAGGGGTATATGGGATGCCCATAGATCAAAAGACTTTGCCATAATATTTATAGGTTTTAAAGATTAGAACTTTGTTTGAGCCTGAAGGAATGATGCGCATGTATAATAGCTACAGTCTCTTCCAGTGGCGGCTGGTGCTTAACATTTTTTGGGGGTACAAGCAAACTTATGCAGCCTTTGCCCAACATATGCAGCCTCTGTGCCCATCATATGCAGCCTGTGCCTATCATATGCAGCTACTGTGCCCATCTTATGCAGCCCGTGCCCAACATATGCAGCCTCTGCGCCCATCATATGCAGCCTGTGCCCGTCATATGCAGCTTTTGTGCTCATTATATGCAGCATGTGCCCGTCATATGCAGCTTCTGTGCCCATCATATGCAGCTTCTGTGCCCATCATATACAGCCTCTGTGCCCATTATATACAGCCTCTGTGCCCATCATATACAGCCTCTGCGCCCGTCATATACAACATGTGCCCATCATATGCAGCCTGTGCCCATCATATACAGCCTCTGTGTCCATCATATACAGCCTCTGTGCCGTCATATGCAGCCTGTGCCCATCTTATGCAGCCTGTGCCCATCTTATGCAGCTTCTGTGCCCATCTTATGCAGCTTCTGTGCCCATCTTATGCAGCTTCTGTGCCCATCTTATGCAGCTTCTGTGCCCATCATATGCAGCCTGTGCCCATCATATGCAGCCTGTGCCCATCATATGCAGCCTGTGCCCATCATATGCAGCCTGTGCCCATCATATACAGCCTCTGTGACCATCATATCCAGCCTGTGCCCATCATATACAGCCTCTGTGACCATCATATGCAGCGTGTGCCCATATTATGCAGCCTGTGCCCATCTTATGCAGCTTCTGTGCCCATCTTATGCAGCTTCTGTGCCCATCTTATGCAGCTTCTGTGCCCATCATTTGCAGCTTCTGTGCCCATCATATGCAGCCTGTGCCCTTCATATGCAGCCTGTGCCCATCATATACAGCCTCTGTGACCATCATATGCAGCCTCTGCCCATCTTATGCAGCTTCGGTGCCCATCTTATGCAGCTTCGGTGCCCATCATATGCAGCCTGTGCCCATCATATGCAGCTTCTGTGCCCATCATATGCAGCTTCTGTGTCCATCTTATGCAGCTTCTGTGTCCATATTATGCAGCTTCTGTGTCCATATTATGCAGCTTCTGTGTCCATATTATGCAGCTTCTGTGCCCATCATATGCAGCTTCTGTGCCCATCTTATGCAGCTTCTGTGCCCATCTTATGCAGCTTCTGTGCCCATCTTATGCAGCTTCTGTGCCCATCTTATGCAGCTTCTGTGCCCATCATATGCAGCTTCTGTGCCCATCTTATGCAGCTTCTGTGCCCATATTATGCAGCATGTGCCCGTCATATGCAGCTTCTGCCCAACATATGCAGCCACTGTGACAAGCCCCCCCCCACTCACCCGCCATCAAGCCGGCACTTACCCCATCCGGGTGATGTCAGTGAGCAGGGGGATGGGCAGGCGACGGCTCCTGCATTCCGTGCGTCTCCTCCTTCATTCCGGCCCTGGGCTGTTGTGTCCTCGACTCCTCGTCCTCTCCTCCTGTGTCAGCGGCGGAGGAGTCCGATCCTCATGCTTCCTCCCCTGTGAGTGTGTCTCTTCCGCCGAAGCGCCGGGCCTCCAATAGGAAGCCCGGCGCTTTGGCCAGTCCGGAAACAGGTCTTACTGACCTGCCTCCTGATTGGCGGGGAGGCACTGTGGTGTAAAAATAATGAAAATTAATTTGCTATGGTCACACAACAGGGTGGGATCAGGGCGCACTCTCTGCGCCCCGAGCCCACCCTTTTTTGAAGCCTATTAGAGCCTCAGTCTCTAATCAGGTGCTTAAAAAAAAAAACACCCCTACCCACGCTGCCATAGGAGTCCATGCGTCCGGCGTCCTGAAAGGGGCTGGGTGCATGGATCGGGAGGTGGCAGCAGGGTTTAGGGGGGTGCCGCCGGTGCGCCCACAATGCACGGGCCACCCCTGGTCTCTTCCCTGCATCACCATGCAGACTATTGCTCCTCCTCTGCGTAACTCCTGCAGACTATTGCTCCCAGGACTTCCTCATCAATGACCGTGTAAAGATGAGGACTTCATCCTTGACCGTGTAAGGGTGAAGTTCCCAGAAATCCTCTCCTCCTGCACAAAACTTATACTATAGCACATTAATTTCTTGTCACATCTTCTTCTATGTGCAAAAGATCCCACTCTGAATAGTCTATTATGCTGACTCTGATTAGTTGCTGCTACAAGGCCAGAGGCCTGCAGTACCTCTCCCCGGAGGCCTAGTAGATTAATAGCATGTGTTGGACGATGTTCCCAGCCAGCCCAGCTTGCAAATGGTGCGTCCTCGGGCTGCATCAATTAGACACTGTTCCCCACAGTCTCTCCTCTGATCCAGGACTCCTCATCAATGACCGTGTAATGATGAGGACTTCACCAATGACCGTGTAAAGGTGAAGTTCCCTCACAGATTTCCTGGCATGTCTCCAAATCCAGCCCTCCACTGTGGTACACTCACCTACCTTTCACTGCTCTGAGTCCATGATGGAGAACTTAACCGCACCGTATGTTCCGACAGCTTCACCAGCCCCTCTGCTCCAGGAGCTCCTCATCAATAACCATGTAATAATGATGACTTCACCAATGACCGTGTAAAGGTGAAGTTCCCTCACAGTTCTCACAGTTCTCCCCGAGCCTCCTTCTGCGATCAGCGCACCCCCCCAGATGGGGGTGCCCTCCTGCTGCTGTCTAGTACTCCATCCTCCACTTCTCTCAGCTGACAACTCCTCCCCAGTGGCCTGTTACCTCAGCTTATATAGGAGGCCCGCCCTCTGCCAATTGCAGTTGGGGATTGGTCAGGGCTCCCACATGAGCTTCCTGCCACTCCAGTTCTAGGCTCTGCCCCTCTTCCAGAACATTCTCCCTGGAAGCAGGGGAGGCGCCTCAGAACTAGAGCACAGGTGGTCACACCCACTGCTACACTAACCACTCCCTGCCCCCAGATCAAAACAAACAGGCCTAACCTGAAGCATAGGCCTGCCTAAATTTACCTGTACTGACAGTTTTCCTAGCAAAAATCCTATGCTAGCACCTATCTATGGTAGAGGGTGCTACACAAGAACTCAATTTTCAGCTCTGGCAGAAAGGCGATCTGCCTTGTTTACATAGGCAGACTGCTGTTCTGTCTCAACTCAGAATGATTGGCGGGTCCCGGCAGCCATTGAGCGCGCACCCCAGATCTTGTGCACAAAATCACGTATCTCTGACAGAGTTATGGGGTTAGAAGAACCCTAATACCCGGGGGTTTTCTCCTTGAGGGTAGATCTAGCCTTTGCCAATGAACCATTGCTACAGTTGGTGAGGGGAGCCAATTACCTGCCAGGGGGCCTCTCGGACCACACTCCTTTATCCATTAATATTGGTCTCCCATCGCAAATCAGAGGGGGCGCGTGGGGGTTGAGCCCTGGTGATTGGAGGTGGGGTCGGTGTCTTCCCAGGTGGCTCCTGTTTTTACTGGCTACTGGGAGGACAACCTCTCTTAAGCTTCCCTCCCTGTTGTATGGGGCGCCTTTAAGGTGTGTACGAGGGGTCACTATATATCGGCTATAAAACAGGCCCATAAGGAGATCTCCTTCTTTACAGGAATTACAAGAAAAAGAAAGAAGTTGCGAGCTGGCTCATGCTTCTGCTCCCTCTGACGCCATCTATGAAGCCTTGCTGGCAGCCCGCCACCAATTGGCGTTGCATCTTACTGAACTAACCCAGACTTCTTGGGTCAGAAGGGCTGAGTCTCTATTTGAGCAGGGCGACAAGAATGGACAGTTGTTAGCCATGTTGGTGGCGGAACAGGGGGGAACAGACAAATGTCCCTTGCGTTAAAAATAGGCAGGGATTGGTGCTTACGGATCCGGCTGACATCTTAGATACTTTTATGGAATATTACTAAACCCTTTATGCACCTATCCCCAGTTACAAACTGCAAGAACTGGTAACTCTGCTCTCCTCCTTAGTACTCCCTGTCCTGTCTGATACGGATAGGGACAGCCTTGACTCGGATATCACTGAGGAAGAGATAGAGTTAGCTATACGGGCCTTCTCCCCTCATAAATCACCTGGACCAGATGGTTTTTGTGCTGAATGGTGTAGGCTGAACATTGGGGTTCTTTTCCCGAGACTTAAATCACTATTACACTTTTGTATAGATAACAAAGTTCTTCCTGACTCCCTTATGGAGGCTCGGGTTGTTCTTTTACCTAAGCCAGGGAAAAATCCTCTTGAATGTTCCTCCTATAGACCCAGTGCTCTTCTGAACCAAGACCCTAAAATCTTGACCAAGGTATTGGCCACTAGATTGTCGCGGGTCATCGAATACCTTGGTTGACATAGACCAAACTAAATTTATTCCCCAGAAAGCCACGGACACTAATCTTCACAGCCTATTTGCACACTTACACATTGATCATGCTAATCCTGGGGCAAGGCTGGTGGTGTCACTTGACATGGCAAAAGCTTTCGACTCAGTGGGTATGGGTTTCGGTAATCAGTATCTTACCTGGATATCTTTGCTCTACAGTAGTCCAAGGGTGGCCATTCAACTTCGACTGCGGTTTCTTCACAGTTTTCGTGGGTAGAGCTACTCGCCAAGGGTGCCTGCTTTCTCCCTCTTTATTTGCACTTGCAATGGAACCTATCGCCATTGCCTTGCAGACGTCGTCGGCGGTTAGAGCTTTTGAGGTGGGAAGCATTCCTGAGTGCACTGCATTATATGCAGATAGCCTTCTCTTCTTTTTGCAGGATCCTGGGCCATCACTTACAGCGGTGGTTGAGATACTGAATAACTTTGAGCGAACTGGGAGAAATCCAGCATATTGTCCATAGATGCTGAAGCCCAGGCACAGGTTGTGAAAAATGTTCCTATACCTTGGGTCTTGGATATTAAATTAAATATCTTGGCATTCGTATTTCACCGAGGGTGGGAGATTATATGTCGCTTAATCTACTTCCCCTCCTTACTAGGGTAAGAACCCAGTTTGACTTGTGGCGACATTTACCACTTTCATTGATTGGACGGGTGAATCTTTTCATATTTCTTACATAATTCTCAATTTGGATCCCTTGTACATATTTTAAGTGTGCAAATAGTCTGTTTAGCTCCTTTATTTGGTCTTCTTCTCATCCAAGGATAGGGCTTCATACCTTGCAGGAACCTCTTGGACAGGGAGGCCTGGCATTACCAGACCTCTTTAAATATTTCTTAGCAGGCCAAATGGTCATTGCTAGGCATTGGTTGCTACACGATGATGGGGATGCTGCAACGGTGTTTAAAGCTGCTCTTCTAGGATCTTATGAGAGTCTATAGTATTTAGTCTATAGAGGTTCCCAGGTGGCCTGCCCTTTAACTGGGTCCATGCGTAGTACCTTGTGTGCTTGGGGCAGGGTGCAGGTGCTGATGAAACCAGATAGGTTGGTCCCTTCGCCAGCTGCCCCTCTTTGGTTCAACCCCAAGTTTTCTCACTTTGGTGAAACTCCGGACTCCATCGTGTGGGCCCGGGTTGGCATCAAACAACTACAAGATATCATGGGGTGGGGGAGACTCCTTACATTTGATCAGCTAAGGTCTAAATACCACCACCAGAACTGGTATTTCTTCTGTTACTTGCAGTTGCGACATGCCTTCATAGCACAATTTGGGTCTGAAACCCTAAAGCTTAGTTCTTCTCCATTGGAGCAACTATTATGTGATGACTCTCTGAAGAAGCCCCCCTATCTGAGGTGTATAAAGAACTGTTTGTAGAGCAGCCAAAAGCACTTGCCAAATGCAGGGACAGTTGGTTGCCATTAATTCCTAATTTCCAGGGGGATGATTGGGAGGATATGTGGGACTATCCGTTCAGGACTCTGGTGTTGGCACGGGACCAATACATTAAATTTAAGCTGCTCCATAGAGCTTATTATACTCCAGCAAGAGTAGCCACTATTTATGGCACTGGCTCGGCGGAGTGTTGGTGATGTACTGCCTCTCCAGCCGATTTTGATCAAATTTTTTGTCGCTGTCAGCGATACAGGAGTTCTGGATGAAGGTCACTCACACTCTCCAAGATTTACTCACTCTTCCAGTTCCCTTGACTGTGGGGTTGATTTACTAAAGGCAAATCCACTTTGCACTACAAGTGCACTTAGAAGTGCAGTCGCTGTAGATCTGAGGGGGACATGCAAGGAAAATAAAAAACAGCATTTTTTCTTGTACATGATTGGATGATAAAATAAGCAGAGCTTCCCCTCATTTCAGAGCTTCCCCTCTGATCTAAAGTGACTGCACTTCCAAGTGCACTTGTAGTGCAAAGTGGATTTGCCTTTAGTAAATCAACCCCTATATCTGCTTGTATGCTGGGCCTAGTAGAGGAGGAAGCACCATGTAGAGCACAAGACCCCTTCTCTCACTTGCTCTTTTTTATGCTCACAAGGCCATCTTGCTGTGCTCGAAGAAACCGGAGGCCCCTTCGCTTTCATACTGGAAGGGCATCATTAACAAGGTTTTACCTTTGTACAGGGCCACATATTTGAGTAGGGGTTGTCCCAATGAGTTCGAAAAAGTATGGCAGTGTTGGCTTTCAAACACTGACACTCTTGGTTGAGCGCAACTATTTTCTTTAGTTATACGGTGGAAGCCCTGACATATTTCTCTCACTAGTGAATCTAAGGGTTTTAATCAAGGGCTCCTTACTGTTCCATATGGTTACTATACAATGATGATGATAAACTCGGTGAGATCTGATACTGGGTTTTACCTTGTAATTTTGTACAAAAAAAAAAAAAAAACAGTTTTGATCAAAACAGATAAAAGGGCAAATATTTTATTTGCCTAGATTAAATCTTTGAATGGTTGCACCAAGAGAGATGCACTGTAGATAAGTGTTTCAAAAAATAACTTGAGCAGTTGTTCAGTAGACATACAATTTGACCTGAGGAATACGTATTGAATAAATACAGATTTCACATATGGTCAGGTTTCTTTTTCAACGCACATCCAGTATGTGAAAACACTAGATACACAATCAGAATGATTATGTCAGCCAATGGCTGTTTTACATTTGATTGCATAAAGAGCAGTACAATAACCTCTTGCCATGTTATTAATGGTGTGGGCTGCTGTAATGGCCTGAGAGCCTGAGTCACCAAGGCACATTTGATCTTTTAGATGCATCTCTATAGCCAAGGATGATAATGCATCTTTAAGGATTTAATTGATCTGAGGACACAAATCACTAAAACCTTTTCATGAAGTCATGCTCTGAAAAAATGCTATTCCTTTCCACATTAACTTGACAGGTAATAAGTACCTTCCTACCAATGCTTCTCCATTTCAGAGAACACATGACAAAAACCAATAACCGGGGCATCATTGTGATTTAGCAATCCATGCTCTTAATTTAACATAATCAGGTTACTGATTACTTAGTGAAAAAGCTGCCTTAAAAAAAAAAAGAAAGAACAAGTTGTACCCAAGGCTAAGAAGAACAGTAAAACGAACTACACTGATAATAATTTAGTACTCATTTTGCTCATTTGAAGAATACTGCATTAATGTGGACTGCATCATTCAATGGATTGGACTCCAAAGTGAATATAAACATTTTGAACAATATTTATTCTAGGACATGGGAGTCCAGTGCCTAGGGCATTGGAGGAGTAGTCTGTATGAGCCTGTGTGTTGCAATGCTTTGCAGGTTTCAATGCAAAAAATTAACAAATCTACATTTTTCTTTTTGCAATATGGTAGCATTTTTTATTTTTTTACAAAAGGTGAAATATGCCTTTAAAGTATAACTAAAGTTAAAACAAAACTAATTCTGCTGTTAAAAAAAACTATAAGCTTAAAGTTTAAATTCTCAATAGTTTCATCATATTTCTTTAACATTCTGTGTACATTTAGTCCCCATAAATACCTTTGATTTGTTCCAGAGGGCTACATCTGCATTTACTGCATTTAGAAGCAGGTCTGATTGAGCGTAATCAAGCAACTGATGAGCAGACTGCATAACTAAAGTCTACGCAATCCAGTGACCAGCTCCCTTCCTGAAATGTGCATATATAAAGGGTGCCAGGTGATGTGTTCTTTCACTCTGGCTCAGCCGAAACAGCAGTACAGTGAATATGGACAGTGCAAGAACCATAAGAGATGTCGTTTTTCAATTAGCAGGAAGCTCATATATCACCTGCCCCACCCTGCTGGCTGTTAGGAAGAGTCAAAATTACTGAGAAAAAACAGCAACTGCATCTACAGGGATGGACCAAGGATATGCACACATTTTTAAAGTAAGTAAACATGCTTCCACAATAATAATACAGTCTTTTGAATCAGTGATTAATTCTCTTTATTAATATTTAAAGCGGAACTAAAGGGTCGATACTCACCTGCCCAATGGTCCCACGTGGATACTGGTATCTTCCTCTGAGTGCCAGTCTTTATGCCTCTTTGTTGGCTGGCGCAGGATGACGTCACCCATGCACAGGAGCCACTGAGAGACCTGCCAGATTGTTTTACAATGCTGGAGAAGACAGCGAGCATGCAAGTAAGAGCATCTCACTGCAGAAGAGACATTTGAAGGCAGGTGCAGTCTATTTTCTCCACTGTAGGTGGTGCTCAATGACAGCGGCATTGCAAGGGAAGAGGAACTCAAGATTAACATGGTTCCTCTTCGATTTCCTGGGTCATTGGGGAAACTGTCCAATTGGATGCTGCCAGCTCATGTGACTCTAGCAGCCATCTTGGTTCAGGCAGAGCCTATTTAAGGCCCTGGCTCCCAGGCTTGGCGTGCAGTGTAGGGACAGGTTACCTGTCTGACAGGGATAGTGATTAGTGGCAGGGAGAGGTTCCAGACCAATAGAAAAAAGATAGGGACACGACATTCTTCTGAAGATCTCCTCATTTGGGCTCAGACTGGCCAGGCCACATTCCGCTCCTCAAGACAGACACTGTCGGCACATCTAGACCTGCTCTGCTACACATTGCTGATATTGCCGCGAGTGTTCCTGGTTGGGTGCCTTCCCGCCAGGTTTGTTGTGAATTACTGGATTCTGCATTAATATAAGTTGTGTTCTTTGCAATCAGACTCTGTGTGTTTACTGCTGCTCACCTCGTTGCACCTCCGAACACCTTGCATGTTTCTTCTGCAATTAAAGCTTGTCTGCGTGCTGTTTTCTTACAGTGGAACTTTAGTCCTGCTCTAATGTAATAACTCCTATACTGTAGCTCTGGAGGAGTGTTTTTTTTTTTTTAACTTTATGTAGCAAGGTCCCAGGCCTCCTTTGGTCTAATGAAAACCTCCAGGGCCAGAGATAGATGACATCCTTCTGTACATGATGGGTTGTGAGGCATGGTGGGTGCAGAGCAGTTAGATTCATTGGGCGCCAGACACTTCTTGAATGCAAAAGAGATTTTATTTCTCTTAAGAGAACTTTGGGAGAGAGGGTTAGGGCCAGGACAATCTTGCAACTTAGGTAGTTGCAAGATTAATTGGCAGACTTCAACAGGAGGACAGCCATGCAGGGAAAGGCATCCAGCGAGACGCCACATCTGCATGTGTAGAAATGCTGTCTCCTATGGCAACAGTCTTTAACAGTTTCTAACACAAAGTGTAACAGTTCCTTCACTTCCACTACAATCACTTCTTGTAGTTCTTCAGCCCACTGAGATCCCAGTCTCTCACTAGACGATTCACTGCCACTGAATCCTCTGAGCTCCTCCAATCTTCTCGGTAGTATCTTCCTCAAGCGTCACCCTCGCCTCTCCGCTGGGTTCCTAGCTTGGCACTCAAGATACCTCTTAAGCTTCACCCCACTGGCCTGCTTGGTCCCTGGCTTGACACACAAGGCTGCTCTGCAAGCATCACCACTGCTGGCTGGGTCCCTGGCTTGACACCTACTGAAGTTTCCCGATTCTCCACCATCCCGGGTTGGTGAGAATAATGCTCCGGTACTTGCTTCAGCTACTCACTGTGGTCCCTGGTAATAAGGTGGTTGGACCCTTAGTGGCGACAGCTTCCCCTTTACCTCTGACCATGACAGGTTCTCCGGCTGGCAGAACCGTCACTTCTGGTTGGACTGCAAGCCGCAATCCCAACCCTGTGCTGCTCTCTTGCTTCTGGATAGGCCCTCAGACAGCCTAGCAGCCAGATGTTCCCAGGATAGGCCCAATCTCCGGCCTAGCAGCAGTACAATACACACCCACCCAAACAGCTGTCCAGGTGGCACAGAACCCCGATCACTTGACTCCAATTCAAGAAAGACCATAATCTGACCTTGCATTGCCCTTCTCGTATCTAATGCCACCAGGTACCCAGCCAACTAGCGGCAGAAGAGAAAAGTGCAGCAATGCCAGACTTAAGGAGAAATCAATTAATCCCTAACATTTAGCCAAGATAGTTACTCCTGGCATGTAAATTTAGGAGCAACCCTGCCTAAACTCTAGGGTGATACATGTACATATGCAGCCATTGTGAAGTAAGCAAAGGTAGATTACAATAAGGGCAGAATGGCTATGTTCAAAGTAAATCAATTTCATCTTTTCAAATATATGGACTTTTTTCAGATGGTAGTGAGTAATGATAAGCAAATGATCAATACACAAACACGCACCTTGTACCCGGAAGCATTGTTTTGGTATTATCTGCCCCCATTGCATATGTCATTTGTAAAAGGTGTACCCTGTGTGATATCCAATTCAAACAGCACGTTCCAAATCCTTCGTAAGCACTTCACAAACACTTATCAGAAGCGAAACACAAATGCCTGTCTGCAAATAATTGTGTTTGTATTTTTGCCTTTCATTAACAAAAAAAAAAACAGCCCAAAGCCAAGGTTATAATTAGTCCACCCCTGGTTTACTAAACTAAACAGGCACTGAGTATAGGGCAAATTAGGTGGAATAGTGAAAATGCCACATTTATGACTTTAAGCCCAACTCTGGGAAAGATTAGCTTAGAGGATTTACAACAGCCAAACATTTCTGTTTCTCAAAAGCCAATCACTGTTATGAAGACTTTCTTCCATGTCCTACATCAGTTCACTTACATGGTGGGATTACTAGAGATCCCGCTGTACTTCCTGGCCACTCCAGATAGTCCTCAATGCTGCCATCATGTCTCCACCCCCTCTCCTCTTTCCCATTCACAAAACATATGACCCAAGGCTACACTTTGTTAATGGTAGGGAAGAGAACGGGGAAGGGCATGTCTACGAGACCTGTAGCCCCCTACATCCAGAGCAGCCAGGAAGTACAGCGCCAGGTAAATAAACCAACTTGAAGGACATAGAAGTATGTCTGCATGATGGTGATTGGCTCTTAGGAAAGAGGAATATTTGACTGCTGTAAACCTGTTAAAGAGTAACTCCACTTTTGTTGGGAAAAAGACATTCCCATCTGGGTGATCTATGTACATTACAAGGATTTTAACAAACTTTGTTGCAGATTCCTACCTTTTGTTATTCTGAAGAAATAGCTGTTTGTTTGTGTCCATGTGCAAAGTGAATGTGAATAGGAGTGACTTTATAATCATCAATCGGCTGCTGCACTAATGAATGGGCTCTAATGGGAAAAGTGGCAGGATCTGCATCCCTTTAGATTCTCCTTAGGAGTATCTCACCAAAAATGAAACTCATGTTGCAGGGAATGCCCAAAATCTGACTTGTATCTTAGTGCAGACTTCTGGGAAAATCAGTAAGGCAATCAGTAAAAAACGAACAACCAGAGCTTACGGACTTTAACGGTACCAGAGAAGGACTAAACCACACTAAGTTTACAAAAAAGGTATTTTATTACAAAGACAATTACATATAAAAGAGAATATAGAGCTCATGCTCTTAAAAGCATCATATGATTGTTGGATAGGCTAGCACATATATACTCCACATATTGTTTCTTTGTGAAGCTGGCCAGGAGGTCAACGCGTTTCACAAACAGCTTCCTCAGAACCTCAGTTCTTTGACCACAAAGAAACTAGACCTATCTATGAAACAAAATTCACAGTAATTAATTATATAATATACAAAATTGAAATCATGCATCACAGTATATATCAGTTATCACCCAAGGTGGAACAGAGGGGTCACTTACATGCATTGCCCGGAGCAGATGGAGGGGTGATCAATTACTGGAGGTGTTCTGTTTGAGCTACAGGTAATGTACAGAAAAAATATATTTTCAGGGTACTTCTCTAAGCTGTATCACATAATTGAATCAAAGTAGGCTTCAGCCTATAAATATATAAGGCACAATATATTTTTTCTGACCCAGTTGGTTGTGGAATACTGCTATCGGATTGTAGGTAAGGAGAATAGAGATCTCTCAGCTAGCTGTTGGGTGCATACATAAAGTAGGTAGAGCTATGGTGATTGTTTTATTAGTTGTGCCTTGATGGGCGTTACAGGTATAATTACCATACCGATTTTTGGGGATACTTATCTTCAGGATCGCCATTCTCTTGCTGTCAGGAAAATAATATCTTAAATTGGTAAGTTGAAACATAATACATCCTATATATGTAGCCGTCCCTCCTTTTTGTTCTAGTGTACATAACCTGTAGCTCAAACAGAACACCTCCAGTAATTGATCACTCCTCCAATATTAGATACAACTCTAGTGTACCCCTATGAAGAAAACCGTTGTTTTGAGGCATATTTTGCTGTATGATGTGCTGCCGGCTCCTTCTCTGCTCTGGGAGATGCATGTAAGTGACCCCTCTGTTCCACCTTGGGAGATAGGGTATAATTGATATATACTGTGCTGCATGATGTATATTTTATATATTATATAATTAATTACTGTGAATTTTGTTTCATAGATAGGTCTCGTTTCTTTGTGGTCTAGGAATTTAGGTCCTGAGGATGAGGAAGCTGTTTGTGAAACATGTCGACCTTCTGGACAGCTTTACAAACAAACAATATGTGGATTATATATGTACTAGCCTATCCAATAATCAAATGATGTTTTTAAGAGCATGAGCTCTATATTCTCTTTTATATGTAATTGATTTTGTAATAAAATACCTTTTATGTGAACTTAATGTGGTTTAGGCCTTCTCTGGTACCGATAAAGTCCGTAAGCTCTGGCAACTCCTCCAGGTTGCCACATTGCATTGCCTTTTACATAAAATGACAGCGCTGCAGATTGAAAAGGAAAGTTAGTTTTGAATAAAATTCAAATACAATATGATTTGTGTAGCAATTGTACTGTATATGCTATAATAATTTTCCTTAGTTGTTTTTTTCCCCCCACAAAAGTTTAGTTACCCTTTAAACCAGGAGTAGGCAACCTGGGGCCCTCCAGCTGTTGTGGAACTACATTTCCCATGAGGCATTGCAAGGCTGGCAGTTACAATTACTCCCGGAGGCATGATGGGACTTGTAGTTCTGCAACAGCTGGAGGGCCCAAGGTTGCCTACCCCTGCTTAAATTATATGTAACCCTTCACCTTGTAAAACAACCCATTTAGTTTAAAATAGAAATGAAAGGCAAAGCATATGTGTGAAGATAAAAAAACAATATACATGCCTTTTGTCCATTTACAATGAGTGATCACATTCCCTCTGTTCTCTGGTGCTTGGGAGCTAGGGGAGGAGAAACAGCAGTACACTTGTTTTGTCAGTGAATGGCTGTGCTGGGGTGGGAGCGTGTTAGGACAAGTCTAATCATTGGAGGACACCAGTCTAGATAGAAAACTGACCATACTGAACTCTCCTGCCTAGTGTGGTCAGTTTTTTTTAAAAAACAGGAAAGCACACGGACAGGATTTCACACAAAGGAAGCAATGCAAAGAGAACAGGATACTTTTTCATACAAGTACATGGTACAGCAGGCACATACCAGGAATATGAAATGCTGGGTTTACATATTAATTAAGGCATGGTGTTGGCCTTTAAATCTATATCTCAAAGTGAAGGCTCACAGTATCTAACTGCAGCACTGGAAGCTAGAAGTGAACAGTTAAGTGTGTTGCAGACCTTTGTGACCTCCTTGACTCTGTGGTAATGTAACGTCAGGACCGCAGAAACAGTTCTTCCCATTTATCGGCAGAGAAATAGCGTTAATTACCAAGACACAGCAGAAATTTGTCAGGAGAATTACGTTTCTTCTGCTCTTTCCGCATTAGAGGTACAGATTTTGAATGATGGGCCCATGACTGGTCAAGATTAAAACCCGCACATGTAGCAGTGACCGAAACTGTCTAAAACACACAATTGTATCCTGAAACAGAACAAGTACAGTTGTGCTCAAAAGTTTGCATACCCTAGCAGAAATTGTGAAATTTTGGCATCAATATTGAAAATATGACTGATCATGCCAAACAACTGTCTTTTATTTAAGGATAGCAATCACATGAAGCCATTTATTATTACATCATTTTTTGGATCCTGTTTAAATCATAATGATAATAGAAATCACCCAAATGGCCCTGATAAAAAGTTTACATACCCTGGAATGTTTGGCCTTGGTACAGACACAGAAGGTGGCACACACAGGTTAAAATGGCAAGTAAAGGTTAATTTCCCATATTTGTGGCTTTTTAATTCATAATTAGTGTCTGTGTATAAACAGTCAATGAGTTTGTTAACTCTCACATAGATGCACTAAGCAGGCTAGACACTGAGCCATGAGTAGGTAGAAAAGAACAGTCAAAAGACCTGCGTAACAAAGTAATGAAACTTTACAAAGATGGAAAAGGATATAAAAAGATATGCAAAGCCTTGAATATGCCCATCAGTACTGTTCAATCACTTAATAAGAAGTGGAAAATTTGGGGATCTCTTGATACCAAGCCAAGGTCAGGTAGATCAAGAAAGATTTCAGCCACAACTGCCACAGAAACTGTTCGGGATACAAAGAAAAACCCATAGGTAACCTCAGGAGAAATACAGGCTGCTCTGGAAAAATATGGTGTGGTTGTTTTTAAGGACCACAATACGATGATACTTGAACAAAAAAAAAGCTGCATGGTCAAGTTGCCAGAAAGAAGCCTTTACTGTACAAGTTCCACAAAAAAGCCTGGTTACAATATGCCCACCAACACCTTGACATGCCTCATTGTTTTGTTTTTTTTGTGGCATTGGCGCAATAAAGCCTTCTTTCTGGCATCTCAACCATGCCGCTCTTTTTTGTTCAAGTATCCTTGAATTGTGTGCTCCTTAAAAACCACACCGTCTTTTTGGAGAGCAGCCTGTATTTCTCTTGTGATTAACTGGGTTGTTCTTTGTATCCTGAGCAATTCTTCTGCCAGTTGTAGCTGCAATCTTTCTTGGTCTACCTGACCTTTGCTTGGTATCAAAAGAGCCCCAAATCTTCCACTTCTTAATAAGTGATTAAACGGTACTGACTGGCATATTCAAGGCTTTGGGTATCTTTTTATATCCTTTTCCATCTTTATAAAGTTCCATTACCTTGTTATGCAGGTCTTTTAACTGTTCTTTTCTACCGCCTCATGGCTCAGTGTCTAGCCTGCTTAGTGCATCTATGTGAGAGCTAACAAACTCATTGACTATTTATACACAGACACTAATTGTGATTTAAAAGCCACAAATGTGGGAAATTAACCTTTAGTCCGACAACAAACATTTGTTGGTGGAAAATTTGAGAACATGCTAATTAACATTGTACGAACGGGCTCTCGCTTGCCGGCTGGCGAATGCTCTTTTTATACTTCCAATTTGTGTGTTTTACCTTATCTTAATAAAAGTTCCTATCGTATTCACGCTATGGCTGCCTTTCTTCTACCCCTATGTGATTAATTCGGGTTGGTGTTTGGTTGGATCCATGCTGTACGGAGGGCTATTGTAGATAGGATACTGGGACTCATTCTACACTCCCATCATCCCTAGCGGCATCTGGAGTAGTGGTTACGTTAAGCTGCCTGACCGGGATACAGTCTTGAGATGTGCCTTATTGTGCTTCCCATCTGGTAAGCGCATACGTGTGATGGTGAAGGATCACTTTCCTACTTGCTATTCACGGAGAACTATTGAGGGATTCTTCCTGATCTTTCCACGTCTATGGACTTTGTCATTATTAATATTTTTTTACAATTATTGCACTAATGATCTGATTTCATTGGATGTTATGTGTGTATACACTGATTTAGTGCATTATTGATTTCTGTGCAATTTCACTTCATAGCGCAGTTTTTTTATTTTTCTTGTATTTTGTATTTTTCACAGTTGAACTGCTGCTCTCTTTAGGGGTACTTTCTATGATAGCGTGGAGATTTTTTTGTTTTTATATTGTTGGCGGAAAGTCCGACAACAAATGTTCGATGGAGCATACACACGGTCGGACTTACCGACAACAAGCTCACATCCAACATTTCCTGTCGGAAAGTCCGATCTTGTGTACGCGGCATTAATTGCCATTTTAACCTGTGTGTGCCACCTTCTGTGTCTATACCAAGGCCAAACATTCCAGGGTATGTACACTTTTTATCAGGGCCATTTGGCTGATTTCTGTTATCATTATGATTTAAAAAGGATCCAAAAAACTATGTGATAATCAATGGCTTCATGTGATTGCTATCCTTAAATAAAAGACAGTTTTTTGGCATATTAATGCCAAAATGTCACAATTTCTGCCGGGTATGAAAACTTTTGAGCACAACTGTATATAGTCCCTGTGCTGCATGCAGGTTTTGACCATGTACTCCGGTTTCTTTCCATAGAAAAAAGCATACGGAAACTTAAATGATTACTAAACTTAAACTGGAGTTCCACCCACTTTTACAACTTTATCGTAAAGTAAAGACAACCCCTCCACCACTCGATTTTTTTTTTTTTTTACCTTACCTTTTATGAAGTACATAGTGTACTTCCGTCCCAGCCCAATCCAGCTAAGAGACAGCCCAATCCAGCTAAGACACAGTCCAATCCAGCTAAGAGACAGTCCTAGCTAAGAGACAGCCCAAATTAGCTAAGAGACAGTCCCAGCTAAGAGACAACCCACTGGGTTGAATGAAAAAAAGCTGTCAGCTTCGGGCGGAGCTGCTTTACTAACAATCCAATGTTAGTGCAGCAATCTTCCCTGCTAAGCTGTTGTGTTCTGACCTTGTGTTCTTGTGTTTTTTTTTTAACTGGACAATGTCGGCTGGCATTCAAACCGTGTGTACTGGGCTTAAAGCCTCACAAAGCCTAGAGGTGCTTCTGGTTGGAAAGGTATGCAATCTTCCCTATTCCATGACTTCATGACTGCTCACTTATAATCTTTATTCGGCTGCAAGCATCGATCATTAAAAAGACAGCATTAAGCGAGCATATGCTGAGCAGAAAAATGTATGCAGTCCACTAAACTGCAGAGTAGTGGAAGATTGGAAAAGAACCGTCCATTGAAATGGAACCTGCTGTGGGTAATGACCAACTTTTGAAAATATTGTTTAAGCCAGTGTTAGGTATGGGGCAACCCTGGACTCCCTCATTTTCGTACCATCCCGGATCCCCAATTATGGGCCCATTGGGGTTAGAACTATTGAGGACATTATGCCTGCAAGTACCCTCTTAAATTTCTCACACCTGTCTTGGATGTTCGGTCTACCCAGCTGGATGCTAATCCGGTATTTCCAGCTGGGACACGCTACTGGGGCCCAGTTCCCTCAATCTCCTACTCTCATTGCTGACCCCACAGAGGAACTTTTGACCCGTGGTGACCTAGGAAAGCCACTATTGACTCTCTATGGCACTCTTCTCTGTACTGACATACCTAGGATGAGAAAACTGTGGGAGTACTGGATGGAGGATATTCCCTACCTAGATAAAGAAGATTGGGAGGATTGCTTAGCACAAGGCCCAAAGCTTGCAATTTGTCTTGGGATTAGCTAATTCAAGTAAACTTTCTCCATCGGGTATAATATACCCCGGAGAGGGTGCAAATAATTTTTCCAGAGTGTGATCCTGTCTGCCCCCCGCTGTAGACTATAGGGTTCCTATATACACATGTTCTAGGAATTCCCCTCAATTATGTCATACTGGGAAGCTGTGTTTGCTGAAATTAACCTTAAACTGCAACTTACCTTAACACCTACTTCTTCCCTAGCCCTACTGGGAATCCCTGATGATGAGCAGCATTCCCATCACTCTAAGCTGCTCATATCATACCTCTTGTATTATGCCAAAAAGGAAATTCTATGGAAATGGTTACCTCTGAACCAACCTGACGTGTGCGCCTGGGAGACGATGGTAAATGCAGCCCTTCCCCTGTATAAAATAATTTACTCGAACAGGGGGTGTCATTGGAAGTTTGAGAAGGTGTGGTCTCCTTGGACTTGACATGAGCTCATCTACTGTAATGTGTTATATCTGAGTGTTGTGAGTAACTTTGTCTCTATTAATACAGGTGTAATTTTATAATAATATACTATGCGACGTGTCTTGACTTTAGGTCAGTACTGACTCTAATGGGTAGTGCTCATGTGCTGGATCTTGTCATCTCTATATGTCTATGCTCCAGATGTATTATTTTGTTGCAAATGGCAATGCTGCTAAACTGTTTTTCTTTTTGCATAAACTGTAATCTGTATTCCTTCAATAAAGCACCTCTGTTTGTTAAAAAAAAGAGGCAGTGTTGGGGGCAAAGTAAATGTTAGACAGGGCATTCTTTCTGTTTTATTCTATAAACTATTAGTAGAGGTGCCAAGGTAGGGCCATTTTGGAGGTAATGTGCCAGTGTTATTTCTGTTCTTGCAGGGGCTTAAACAAGCCCCTCCCCTTTTCTTAATGCAACCCCACTATTAGATTAAACTGCCCTTGGAGTGTGTGTGTAGGATTCTTTGGCGACAAGTACTGATGTGCATAGTTCTGTTTACTCTATAAAGCTCTACAAGATATCACCCCTATAGAATATAAAAAATAATAACATATAAAAGTAGCATACGTTTGAAGTTTAAAATACACTTGCAGAAAAAGATAGGACAAGGAAATTACATTGACTTTTTTTTTTGCGCATTCGCTATAAACAGGAGATAACATTTTTAGCACATAAACAAAAAAATAAACGCCAAATGCATATTGGCTACCACCATGCAGTAATATCGGCATAGCAGAAATGTTTCCCTTATTTCATCATCTATGTGTGTATAAAAATGAAGAGGGTTTACAGACAGAAGCAGCTTTCCTGGCTTCAGACATGACAGCTTTGGCGCAGGCCACGTCACAATATGCCAAATTAGGCAATGTATTTATGCCTTCATCTGTTTTGACTAGAAAGCCAAGCTAGTGAAGCCACAAAACTGAATGCTACTACTATTTTCTATAGGTCAATTTGGGATTATTAATTTTTATTATATAATTCATTTTTATTATGATGGCAGGTGCAGTATAAGCGTTTTCTTTGATCTCCAGTCCAAACTTTTATTTATGTTTAGATAGCAAAGGGAGGAGTTAGAATTTCTGTGGCCCTTTTGGGAGATATTTCTTCACTTCGTGTCCCACTGATAAAGTTGTTACTGATATAGAAAATGAGTAGAAATTTCTCTTAGGAAGACTGAACAATAAAAACACTACCCAGTAAAGGTACATGTCCCCAACAGAACAGGCTCCTCTTCATGTTTACCAAGCTAATCTTAACTGACTTGCTTAAAAAAAATGTATTACATTATTACAGAGCTTAATAATTAAATCTCAGATTAGTCACATATCTGAATATTTAAAATGAATCCCTTAACATCCCTCTCCCTCAGCTTTGCTCTTTAGGCTCCATTCACACTGTGTGACTCTTTAGGCTCCATTCACACTGTGTGACTACCAGGCCTCGCTCCATCCACTCTGCGCCCTACTGGTCCTTGCTCCATCCACCCTATGCAATACCAGGCCTCGTTCCATCCACTATGCATCCTACCAGGCCTCACTCCATCCTCCCTGTGCCCTACTGGGCCTCGCTCCATCCACACTGAACCCTACCGGGCCTTAATCCATCTGGGCTTTGCTCCATCCACCCTGCGTACTACCGGGCCTTCATCCATCCACTCTGCTCCCTACCGAGCTTCGCTCAAGCCTGGCCCCCAACGGGCCTCGCTCCATCCACTCTGTACCCTACTGGGCCTTGCTCCATCTACTCTGTGCCCTACCGGGACTTGCTCTATCCACTCTGCGTCCTACTGAGCCTTGCTACATCAACCCTGTGCCCTACCAGGCCTTTTTCTATCCACTCTGTGCCCTTCGGGGCCTCGCTCCATCCTCTCTGTGCCCTACAAGGCCTCGCTCCATCCACACTGCGCCCTACCGGGCCTCACTCCATCCACCCTGCGCACTACCAGGCCTTGCTCCATTAACCATGCACCCTACCGAGCCTTGCTCCACCCACTCTGCACCCTACCGGGCCTTGCTCCACCCACTCTGCACCCCACCGGGCCTCGCTCTATCCACACTGTGCCCTACCGGGCCTCGCTCCTTCCACACTGCATCCTACTGGGCCTCTCTCCATCCGGGCCTTGCTCCATCCACACTGCACCCTACCGTGCCTCGATCCAACTGGGCCTCGCTCCATCCACACTGCACCCTACCGGGCCTCGATCCATCCACCCTGCACCCTACCAGGCCTTGCTCCATCCACTGGCTCCCAACGGGCCTGATTCCATTCATTCTGTGCCCTACCATGCCTTGCTCCATCCACTCTGCACCCTGCCGGGCCTCATTTTATCTACTCTGCACCCTACCGGGCTTTGCTTCAGCTTGGCCCCCAATGGGCCTAGCTCCATCTACTCTGTGCACTACCGGCCTCACTCCATCCACTCTGTGCCCTACCGGGCCTAGCTCCACCCACTCTGGGAACACATTGACACTGTGCATCAGTGCTGTCTATGAGTGCTCATCAGTGCCGCATATTAGTGCCACCTACAGTGCCCTTCAGTGCCGCCTCAACTGTGCCCATAAGTGCCACCTCATCAGTGCCCATCAGTGCAGCCTATCAGGGCCCATCAGTGCTGCCTTATCAGCGCACATCAGTAAAGGAGAAAAATGACTTATTTACAAAATGTACTGACAGAAAAGAAGAAAAACTTTTCTATTTTTTCAAAATTTTCGGTCTTTTTTCTTTTTTTTTTGTAAAAACTAAAAAACCCAGCAGTGATTAGATACCGCCAAAAGAAAGCTCTATTTGTGTGAAAAAAAAATTATAAAGATGTAATTTGGGTACAGTGTTGCATGACCGCGCAGTTGTCATTCAATGCGTGATAGCAGTGAAAGCTGAAAATTTGCCTTGGCAGGAAGGGGGTGAAAGTGCCCAGTAGGCAATTGGTTAAAGTGTTACTGAACCCAGGCCACTGCATTCACTCAATCTGGTCTCCCACAGTACACAGGATGTGGAAATGCAATTGTAGCAAGGCCTCTGGCCTTGTCCAGTCTAATGAGAACTTTCCCAGCCAGAGATAGCTCACATCCTTCTGTATGTGGTGGGTTGTGAGGCATAGTGGGTGCAAGGTGGACAAAGTTATTGGGCGTCAGACACTTCTTGGATGTAAAATAGGTTTTTATTTCTCTTAACAGTCCTTTTTATATTTTTGGGGGAAAGAGAGGTTAGGGCCAGGACACCCTTAAATAGTTGTATATTCAATTGGCAGACTCTGAGACTTCAATAGGAAGACAGCTGTGCAGGGAAAAGCCCCAGCAAGGCGCCATGTCTACACATGCAGGAATGCTGTCTCCTTTGGCAACAGTCTTTAACAGTTCCTAACTCAAATGTAACAGTTCCTTCCGCTTTACTACAACTGCCTCTTGTATTTCTTCAACACTGAGCTCCTAGTCTCTCACTAGAGCCTCTGATTCGCTGACTCTGAATCCCTTGACCTCCTCCAATATCTGCAATGGTATCTCCCTCAAGCATCACCCATGCTACCCTGCTGTGTCCCTAGCTTGGCATCCCAGATACTTCTGCTGACCAGCTCGGTCCCTGGCTTGACCCACAAGGCTGCTCTGCAAGCGTTTCCTGGTTGGGTCCCTGACTTGATCACCGCCTGAAGTTTCCCGATTCTCTACCATGCCCGTTTAGTGATAATACTGCTCCAGTACTTGCTTCAGTTATTCACTGTGGTCCCTGGTAATAAGTAGGGATGGGCCGAACACCCCCCTGTTCGGTTCGCACCAGAACATACCGAACAGGCAAAAAATTCAGCAGAACACACGAACAGCGTTAAAGTCTATGGGACATGAACATGAATAATCAAAAGTGCTCATTTTAAAGGCTTATATGCAAGTTATTGTCATAAAAGGTGTTTGGGGACCTGGGTCCTGCCCCAGGGGACATATATCAATGCAATTTTTATTTTTTTTAAATGGACGTTTTTTCGGGAGCAGTGATTTTTTTAATGCTTAAAGTGAAACAATAAAAATGAAATATTCCTTTAAATATCATGCCTGGGGGTTATCTATAGTATGCCCGTAATGTAGCGCAGTTTTCCCATGTTTAGAAGAGTTCCACAGCAAAATGACATTTCTAAAGGAAAAATTGTCATTTAAAACCGCTCGGGGCTGTAATGAATTGTTGGGTCTCAGCAATATAGATAAAACTCATTGAAAAAAAGAGCATGGGATCCCCCCAGTCCATTACCAGGCCCTTTGGGTCTGGTATGAATATTAAGGGGAACCCCGAACCAAAATTAAAAAAAAAAATACTTGGGGGTCCCCCTAAAATCAATATCAGGCCCTTCGGGTCTGATATAGAAATTAAGGGGAACCCTGCGCCAAAATTTTTTAAAAAATGGCATAGGGGTCCCCCCAAAATCCTTACTAGACCCTTCAGGTCTGGCATGAATTTTAAGGGGAATCCTGCGCCAAAATAAAAAAAAAAATACCAGACCCTTATCTGAGCACGCAACCTGGCAGGCCACAGGAAAAGAGGGGGGGCATGAGCGCCCCCCCTCCTGAACCGTACCAGGCCACATGCCCGCAACATGGGGAGGCTGCTTTGGGGTAGCCCCTCAAAGCACCTTGTCCCCATGTTGATGGGGACAAGAGCCTCATCCCCTCAGCCCTTGCCCGGTGGTTGTGGGGGTCTTGGGGTGGGGGGCTTATCAGAATCTGGAAGCCCCCTTTAACAAGGGGACCCCCAGATCCTGGGCCCCCCCTGTGTGAAATGGTAACGGGTACATTGTACCCGTACCATTTCACAAAAAAAGTGTCTAGATGTTAAAAAATACAAGACAGAGCTTGGGAGAAGTCCTTACGTCCTTTATTAAAAAATAAAAATGTCCCATGAAGTCTATTCATCTTCTTCTATCGCTCCGCCGACGGACCGAAAAAAAAAAAAAACGCCACCGATCCGCCTCCATGGGAGGCTCTCGTCGTCTGACGCGCCCTCGCAGGTGACAGTTCTTATATAACTGAGGGTGGGGCCACACGGTGACGTACCCAGGTGACCCCGCCCCCTTTGGACGCACCGGGACTTCCCCATGGCTTTCCCCGTGCGTTAGAGGGGGTCGGGATCACCGTGTGGTCCTGCCCTCAGTTATATAAGAACTGTCACCTGCGAGGACGCGTCAGACGGCGGGAGCCTCCCATGGTGGTGGATCGGTGGCGGGGTTTTTTTTTTTAGATCCGTCGGCGGAGCGATAGAACAAGATGAATGGACTTTGTGGGACATTTTTATCTTTTTATTTGTTAATAAAGGACTTGTCCCAAGCTGTGTCTTGTTTTTTTTAAACATTTTGACACTTTTTTGGTGAAATGGTATGGGTACCTGTTACCATTTCACACGGGGGGGCCAGGATCTGGGGGTCCCCTTGTTATAGAAGGCTTCCTGATTCCAATAAGCCCTCCACCCACAGACCCCCACAACCACCGGGCAAGGGTTGTGGGGATGAGGCCCTTATCCCCATCAACATGGGGATAAGGTGCTTTGGGGGGCTACCCCAAAGCAGCCTCCCCATGTTGTGGGCATGTGGCCTGGTACAGTTAAGGAGGGGGGTGCTCTCTCGTCCCCCCTCTTTTCCTGCGTCCTGCCAGGTCCTGTGCTCGGATAAGGGTGTGGTATGGATTTTCGGGGGAGACCCCTACGCCATTTTTTTTTATTTTGGTGCAGGATTCCCCTTAAAATCCATACCAGACCTGAAGGATTTTAGGGGGGGCCCCTACGCCATTTTTAAAAAAGATTTGGTGCAGGGTTCCCCTTTATTTCCATATCAGACCCGAAGGGCCTGGTGTGGATTTTAGGGGGACCCCCATGTAATTTTTTTTTTTAAATGTGCCACTTTACAGGCATACTATAGACACTCGGGGATGTACAAAACACTGCGCTTTAAAGTGTGAAACAAAAAATATGTAACAGCAGCCGCATACGTTGTGACAAACAATGAAAATGAAAAAGAGAAAAATGCAGCGCTATGAAAGTGAAGTGAATATATAACGATGTATCAGTCCATGAGTATTAACCCTGGTTGTGAATCATATAATAAGTAAATCATAAATTCTTATATACAAAAAAGTGAACATAAAATAGGTCCACTTGTGTCAAAACGCAAAGCAAAACACTTCCGAAGTGGATGATAGAGGTCCTAGGAGGACTGGCAGGGATGGTGTGAGTCCATAGGTGGAAAGCAACATCAGTGATGTTTAACATCAATGAGTAGAAAAGGATGGGTACTCTTACCGGATCAGTGGACTCCCCTGTCCATGACATGGAGTCAGTAAAGCAGTAAGCCCAACCCGGGCTATAGAGAGGTGTCCGGAAAGCTGGAACACGCAGGGTGCACTTCAATGAACGAAACTCCAACAATCATCAGAATGGATCATCAAGGCAGGAATTCCAAGACCGTGTACCACAGATGGCCAAAAATATGCAATCTCTCTCATCAAGGTGATATGAAAGAGAAAAAATCAAAGCTTCCGCATAGTGCAAATAAAAACAGGGATTTTTATTGCTAAAAAAGCCATACAAATGTATAAAATAGTGATCACTTGAAAAAAACAAATGAAGGCAGCATGTCTTCAACAGGGGCATGGACTACCCACTCCACGCTGCTAACATTTATAAGTAATGTTGGAATACATGACCTATAGGAGAAGGAAATCAAAACACACAATGGCATCGGATAAATCCGGAAATGCATCCCTCTATCGAACCAACCAATGAGAAACAGGTAAGAGTGACAGGCGGGCATGTTCTCCAATGGCGCGGCCGGCCAGTCTGGACCGCGCCCTGGAGACTTCAACCCGCGTGTCAAACAAACGGAAATGACTTGGTGGTATAGACCCGCCAAACGTCGCTTCCTAATCACGGGGTCAAAAGTGAGGCGGCGTCACATGACCACACATCCAAGTCATGGAGTCTCTCCCACCGTATGCTGGGCAAAAAGAAATGACGTGACGCCGTCAGATCGCCGCCACGCATCTCAGGATCACATGATCCGAGAGGAAGTAATGTCATGTGACCGCAGGGGGAAGAGACTACACAATGCATTCATCACCGCGGTCAGATGAGTGGATCTCAGCCAATGAAGGCCACGGGTACAACACCATAACAAAATGATTGTAAAACGATATGTGTAAAAAACAAAACAGAAATCATCCATCAAAACAGGCAGAGAGATATCAATACTGATGCATGATATAATGTACAAATATATCAGGAATAACCGGCATAAAATAAATGTATTCCACGAATAAATGTATAAAAAAATGTATAAAAAAGGAAATTGTCTAAATGTATTCCATGATGAAAAATAAAAATAAATTATGTTACAGGGAGATGTATGAAGGTAGCAAATGGCTAACCTAAGGGACCCCTGGAGCAAATAAGGGGAGCCAATACAAAGCCCAAAAGGGCATACGTCTAATAGGGAGGCCAAAAAGACAACCCACTGACAGTAAATATAAAAACAGCCACTAAGATTGATTAATAAAAGAGTTGAGGTCCCACTCAAAGTTCAAACCGAACGGAAAGACACCCCCCAGGCACGATATTTAAAGGAATATTTCATTTTTATTGTTTCACTTTAAGCATTAAAAAAAATCACTGCTCCTGAAAAAACGTCCATTTTTAAAAAAAAAATTTGCATTGATACATGTCCCCTGGGGCAGGACCCAGGTCCCAAAACACTTTTTATGACAATAACTTGCATATAAGCCTTTAAAATGAGTATTTTGATTTTTCATGTTAGTGTCCCATAGACTTTAACGGTGTTTCGAATTTTCCCCGAACACAGCATATTGTTCGGTGTTCGCAGAACGTCCGAACGACCAAAGTTCGGCCCGAACTCATGCTCGGCTGAACCGTTCGCCCATCTCTAGTAAAAAGGTGCTTGGTCCTTTTGTGGTGACAATTTCCCTTCTACCTCCGACCACTGACAGCAGCCCAGATTCTCCACTTCTCGGGCCCCTCGCCGGCGCTTCTGGCCCCTCCGTTCTGCAGAGTGCCCCCACAGCAAGTAGCTTGCTATGGGGGCAGCTAATGGCACTCACTACTGTGTTTCAGCCAATGAGGAGGGAGAGCCCCAGACAGCCGAGCTTCTTGTGCAGCATCGCTGGATTAATCTTTAACGCATAGAATGCATTAAGATAAAAAATCTTCTGCCTTTAAAACCATTTTAAGTTAGCCGGTAAAGGGTATTACTTAAACTCCAAACTTTCTCTAATTGTCTACAATAAAATGACTTCTCTTTACCAGTAAAGGAAAGAAATTCTTACTACTTGGTGGATGGAAAGGAAAAAAAATCATGAAAGAGGTTCTAACCCTTCCACACCTTATCCAAAACAAAGAAAATATGATATGGCTGTGTGAGTTGGGCTTTAACCGCTTGCCGACTGTATACTGTATATATCGGCTCTCCTTCACTGGATAATGTACCTAGTATGTGATCCATAATTTCCGGGTTGGGGCCGGGGGAGCCAATCAGCGGGTACCGCAAACTCGATGTCCACCGGCACCCGTCGATTATTCGTTACACAGGCAGGACGGCAGTCTGCCTGTGTAAACAAGGCAGATTGCTGTTCTGTCAGTGGGGAAGACATTGATCCTGTGTTCCTGATAAGCAGGAACACAGACATCCCCTAGTATAAGCACCTCCCACAGTTTAGTAAAGCACAGGCTAGGAACACATTTAACCCTTTGATTGCCCCTGATGTTAACCCCTTCCCAGCCAGTGCCATTAGTATAGTGCCAGTAATTATTTTAAGCACTGATCACTGTATTGGTGTCACTGGTCTCCAAAAAGTCTCAAAAGTGTCAGTTTCCTGACTGTCCACCGTGGAATCACAGTCCTGCTATAAGTCTCTGATCACCTCCATTACTAGTAAAATAAATAAATAAAAATTCCATAAAAATATCCCATAGTTTGTAGATGCTATAAGTTTTGCGCAAACCGATCAAAATACGCTTATTGTGATTTTTTTAACCAAAAATGTGTAGAAGAATACAAAAAGAAAAGAAAAGAAAAACCCAAAGGCCGGACTTTAGAGGTAAATTGGACCACATTAATTGAATGAAATTCAAGTTTTATTTATAAACACACAAATATAAAAGATAGTAGTAAAATCATGCAATTAAAAATATGTATACACATGTATACAAGCTATGGCCAACAAGGGGCCTAATATTTCAGATAGGTTACATAATGTCAAGTGACTGAGCCCCTGTGCATCACCGCGTTTCACTGAGCAGGAAGATCACAAGAGGGGAAATGGAAGAAAAACAGGCCTCACTGTATAGATGAAGAGATACATAAGCATAAATCATATTTCATTACATGTGTTGTATCTGTATATATGGGGACTCTATATCTATATCATATATATGTTTATATCACCATTGGTTCATTGTGTATAGTATATTCACCTTTCCTGGGTCAGAATGTGCATGCATTAGAGTCTCCCTGGGTGGTCACGGGAGTTTAAGGAGGAACCACACAGTGTCTATCCCACAATAATATGTCAGAAATGGAGAGAGCTGTAGGATCAAATAGAATAGCCATAGCTAGTCAAAAGGATACGCGAATTAATCGCTCCATAAAGGCAATCAGACAGACATACTTCTCATCAGAATCGACTATTTAATGCAAATTACAGGACTGTAGCAGAATACATATTGGCCTAAATTTATGTTTTTTTTTTTTTTTTTTTTTTTACATTTTTTCATTGGATATGTTTTAAAGCAGAAAGTAAAAAATATTGTTTTTTTTTTTTTTCAAAATTGTCAGTCTGTTTTTGTTTATAGTGCAAAAAATAAAAACAGGACAGTCCTCCAGGAAATGCCAGAGTTGCCAGGAAATGCCAGAACCAGCGTGCTCCTTTCTCTGGTAATTGGGAATTGCAAAGGTTCCACCAGATACAGATAACAATACTGGATACACTGAACACTGAGTGCAGAGAATGACAGACCAAAATTGTTTTGCTGATGGAAAGGCTTTTTTGTTACTTCTTTTCACAGAAATAAATCTCAAGGCTGAAAATAAGAAAAAATGCTTCAAGAACACATAATGCTGAAAATCTTTGAAGTAATCTTAGGAAATAAAACAATGTAAGACTTCTACCCATAGATTCTGAAAGGATGTCTGCTCCAGCAATTGGTCATTCAAAAGGGTTTAAGGTTAATACTGTTTATTTGTAACTTATATTTAAAGCAGTTTTCTTTTTAACAGTCAAAAAGGGACCCAGTTAGTAGGGAGCAAAATGTTGTTTTTTTTTTTTTTTTAAAGCTGCCACTTAAAGCCACTTTACCAACATAGACAACTGAAAAAAAATAAAAACACTGGGTGTTTGACCATCTCTCCTACATGCCTTTTCTTCTGGCAGAGGTGTTTTAGCAGGGAAAACTCTTGATGCTAGTAAACGGGTGCAACGCGTTTAGGCGCATTTAGGCACGGTAAGAGCTTGGGCAATAATTCATTTCTTTGGCCACAATAATAATTTATTCTGGCCATTGAATTTAATTATTGCTCAAGCCCTAAACATGCCTAGTGTTTCTGCCAAAACTCTACTGCTCCTGGATGCGCTGGCAGTGGGATTTTTTCTGCCTTTAAACATCCCTGTCTCTGAGGCTAGATTCACACTCATGAAAATTGGATGACAGGAGAGTGTGACCGGCTCTCAATGGAGCCGGTTCACACAGCTCCGGGGCGGCCACGGTCCACACTGGAAAAGGGCCCTGTGTGACATTGGCTCCGTTTCAGGTACAAATTCAGGCAGAAATCGGGACCTGATTCGCACCTGAATTGGTGAACAGCAGGGGTCTCAAACTGGTGGCCCTCCAGCTGTTATGTAACTAGAAGTCCCATGAGGCATTGCAAGGCTGACAGTTGCAAGCATGACTCCCACAGGCAGAGAAATAATGGGACTTGTAGTTCGGCAACAGCTGGAGGGCCACCAGTTTGAGACCCCTGGTGTACAGGGACGCACCGGACCCCCTGCTGTGAGCCACGGCCACAGCAAGTGTGAACCCAGACTAACTTCTCTAAATGCCTATGTGTACATGGACACATAGGCTAACATGCAGGGGTGTTTAGAGGCAGGAAAAAATTGCCAGACACCCCTAATAGCATTGTTTAAAACTTCCAGTGTGCATGAGGACCTAGGGGTTGATTTACTAAAACTGGAGTTCAAAATCTGGTGCAGCTGTGCATGGTAGCCAATCAGCTTCTAACTTCAGCTTGTTCAATTAAGCTTTCACAAAAAAAAAACCTGGAAGCTGATTGGTTTCTCTGCAGAACTGCATCAGATTTTGCACTCTCCAGTTTTAGTAAATCAACCCAATAGTCTCTTTCAGAGCTACGCTGACCAAAGGATCTTCTGCATTGGATACACATATGAAAATTGCTGGGTATCCTAATGCGTGCTGTGGTTTCACCTGCCAGCTGCTATATCACTACAGGACACACAGTAGTGGCCACCAGGATGCAGCAGGTGACACAGGACATCTGGACCGGACCTGTGCTGGATATGGATGATTCTACAACTGGCATAGCAAAAGATCAGATTCATCAACCGCTGGACTGATAAATATTAATAAAGGCGAACTCCAGGCAGATTTAAAACAGACAATTGCAGCTATGCATTTATTAATACATTGTTAAATGTGTGTATATATATATATATATATATATATATATATATATATATATATATATATATATATATATTATACAGTTGTGCTCATAAGTTTACATAAATTTATGATTTCTTGGCCATTTTTCAGAGAATATGAATGATAACACAAAAAATTTTCTTTCACTCCTGGTTAGTGTTTGGCTGAAGCCATTTATTATCAATCAACTGTGTTTACTTTTTTTAAAATCATAATGGCAACAGAAACTACCCAAAAGACCCTGATCAAAAGTTTACATACCCTGGTGATTTTGGCCTGATAACATGCACACAAGTTGACACAAAGGGGTTTGAATGGCTATTAAAAGTAACCATCCTCACCTGTGATCTGTTTGCTTGTAATTAGTGTGTGTGTATAAAAGGTCAATAGGTTTCTGGACTCCTGACAGACCCTTGCATCTTTCATCCAGTGCTGCACTGACATTTCTGGATTCTGAGTCATGGGGAAAGCAAAAGAATTGTCAAAGGATCTGCGGGAAAAGGTAGTTTAACTGTGTAAAACAGGAAAGGGATATAAAAAGATATCCAAGAAACTGAGAATGCCAATCAGCAGTGTTCAAACTCTAATCAAGATGTGGAAAATGAGGGGTTCTGTTGAAACCAATAGCCACAACTGCCAGGAAAATTGTTCGGGATGCAAAGAAAAACCCACTAATAACTTCAGGTGAAATACAGGACTCTCTGAAAACATGTGGTGTGGCTGTTTCAAGATACACAATAAGAAGACACTTGAAGAAAGATGGGCTGCATGGTCGAGTTGCCAGAAGAAAGCCATTACTACGCAAATGCCACAAAGTATCCCACTTACAATACGCCAAACAGCACAGAGACAAGCCTCAAACCTTCTGGCACAAAGTTATTTGGAGTGATGAAACCAAAATTGAGCTTTTTGGCCAGAACCATAAACGTGATATTTGGAGAGGAGTCAACAAGGCCTATGATGAAATGTACAACATTCCTACTGTGAAATACAGAGGTGGATTGCTGATGTTTTGGGGATGTGTGAGCTACAAAGACACAGGAAATTTGGTCACAATTGATAGCAAGATGAATGCAGTATGTTATCAAAAAATACTGGAAGAACATTTGCATTCATCAGTCAGGAAGCTGCACATGGGACGTACTTGGACATTCCAACATGGCAGGGATCCAAAACACAAGTCCAAGTGTAGTTCATCCAAGACAGCCCAAGAATTTACAGAAACTGGAGGCTTTTTGTCAAGAGGAATGGGCAGCTTTACTATCTGAGAAGATGAAGAGCCTCATCCACAAATACCACAAAAGACTTCAAGCTGTCATTGATGTTAAAGGGGGCAATACACGGTATTAAGAACTGGGGTATGTAAACTTTTGATCAGGGTCATTTGGGTAGTTTCTGCTGTCATTAAGAGGAAATAAACTCTCAAATATATATATACACTACCGTTCAAAAGTTTGGGGTCACCCAAACAATTCTTTGTTTTCCATGAAAAGTCACACTTATTCACCACCATACGTTGTGAAATGAATAGAAAATAGAGTCAAGACATTGACAAGGTTAGAAATAATGATTTGTATTTGAAATAACATTGTTTTTACATCAAACTTTGCTTTCATCAAAGAATCCTCCTTTTGCAGCAATTACAGCATTGCACACCTTTGGCATTCTAGCTGTTAATTTATTGAGGTAAGCTGGAGAAATTGCACCCCACGCTTCTAGAAGCAGCTCCCACAAGTTGGATTGGTTGGATGGGCACTTCTGGCGTACCATACGGTCAAGCTGCTCCCACAACATCTCAATGGGGTTCAGATCTGGTGACTGTGCTGGCCACTCCATTACCGATAGAATACCAGCTGCCTGCTTCTGCTGTAAATAGTTCTTGCACAATTTGGAGGTGTGTTTAGGGTCATTGTCCTGTTGTAGGATGAAATTGGCTCCAATCAAGCGCTGTCCACTGGGTATGGCATGGTGTTGCAAAATGGAGTGATAGCCTTCCTTATTCAGAATCCCTTTTACCCTGTACAAAGCTCCCACCTTACCAGCACCAAAGCAACCCCAGACCATCACATTACCTCCACCATGCTTAACAGATGGCGTCAGGCATTCTTCCAGCATCTTTTCATTTGTTCTGCGTCTCACAAACGTTCTTCTTTGTGATCCATACACCTCAAACTTGGATTCATCCGTCCACAACACTTTTTTCCAGTCTTCCTCTGTCCAATGTCTGTGTTCTTTTGCCCATCTTAATCTTTTTCTTTTATTGGCCAGTCTCAGATATGGCTTTTTCTTTGCCACTCTGCCCTGAAGCCCAAAATCCCGCAGCTGCCTCTTCACTGTAGATGTTGACACTGGTGTTTTGCGGGTACTATTTAATGAAGATGCCAGTTGGGGACCTGTGAGACGTCTGTTTCTCAAACTAGAGACTCTAATGTGCTTATCTTCTTGCTTAGTTGTGCAACGCGGCCTCCCACTTCTTTTTCTACTCTGGTTAGAGCCTGTTTGTGCTGTCCTCTGAAGGGAGTAGTACACACCGTTGTAGGAAATCTTCAATTTCTTTGCAATTTCTCACATGGAATAGCCTTCATTTCTAAGAACAAGAATAGACTGTCGAGTTTCAGATGAAAGTTCTCTTTTTCTGGCCATTTTGAGCGTTTAATTGACCCCACAAATGTGATGCTCCAGAAACTCAATCTGCTCACAGGAAGGTCAGTTTTGTAGCTTCTGGAAGGAGCTAGACTGTTTTTAGATGTGTGAACATGATTGCACAAGGGTTTGCTAATCATCAATTAGCCTTCTGAGCCAATGAGCAAACACATTGTACCATTAGAACACTGGAGTGATAGTTGCTGGAAATGGGCCTCTATACACCTATGTAGATATTGCACCAAAAACTAGACATTTGCAGTTAGAATAGTCATTTACCACATTAGCAATGTATAGAGTATATTTGTTTAAAGTTAGGACTAGTTTAAAGTTAGCTTCATTTAAAAGTACAGTGCTTTTCCTTCAAAAATAAGGACATTTCAATGTGACCCCAAACTTTTGAACGGTAGTGTATATATTTTTCCTTCCCTGCAAAGTAAAGGCATAATGTGCTAGTATGCATCGCATACTAGCACATTATGTGACACTTACCTGCAAACGAACCCTGCGTCGTCCCCGCTGAAGGCCGCATCCATCTTCATCCGCCTTCCTTCTAGGGCCACAGACTCCAGCTGTGTGACTGGCCAGAGCCGCGTGACGTCACTCCCGCGCATTCGTGCTGGAGCTGCCGGCCGTTCCTTCAAATGCATGCGCGTTGACATCATCAGCTCACTATACAGTAAATATTTCCTAAACGCCACATGTTTAGGAGATATTTACAGTACCTATAGGTAAGCCTTATTCTAGGCTTTCCTATAGGTACAAATAATACAGGAAGGTTTACAACCTCTTTAATTAATTGTTTCCTACCGTGTTTTTCTGCCTCTTTGTATCATGCTCCATGAGCTCCCAAACCTCTCCTTTTCCTATTCACTTCCAGTTGCTGTCATGTGCACTAGTCTATGCATACTGCAATTCCCAAAAATCCTAGTCCCTACTACAGCTAAGGAATGAACAAGAGAAGGTAGCTACACTCCTACATACAATGGGACCATGGATAAAAAAATTTAGCCACCCTCGAACAAGAAGTCAGAACACAGCAGCAAAAAAAAAGTTTTAGATTTAGAGGATGCTGAGTGTAATAGAAGGTACTATTTTAAGTTAAGAATATACAGTATACTTGAAAAGATTTTTTGTTTTAAACCAGAGGTTAAAGATACTTTAAGCTTTTCTTGCAAGGTGTTTTTATATATTTTTTTCTGGCAACAGGGACAATTTAACTGAATTTCCAATATTATCCCACCCACCTAAACCCAGCAGCAATCCTTCCCAGTTCTAATTTCTACAGAACTGGAAATCTTCTACATCCCTGAAATCCTCAACTAGAATAAAAAGAGAAATTAAGGGCGGTGATGTGATTCTAAAGTTCTACTGAATTCATAACTAGCTAGTGAGGACAGGTGGTGTAGGAGTGGCGATAGTGGGAAGAGAACATCTGTAACAACCGAGGTAATTCAAAGTGAGCTTCTAGCTTTTGTTCGCTGAATACCACTCAGCACTGAACTTTAGTGCTCAAAGGAATTTTTCTTTAAGTTCTTTATTTCATGTTGAAGTGCTAGTCGGGTCAGAATTATGAGAAGACAGGACCCCTGGGGACAAAAACTCTGCAGGTTTTTTTATTTGTGTGTTTTTTTTTTTTTTCGTTCTGTTCTTACATTGGCTTTCTATCCAATGAATTCTGACAGCTGCCAAATTTATCCAAAAGAGAAGATAAAGCAAATGGTGTGTGATACTGTGAGCTAGTGGATGCTCATTGACAGACTGTGCCATACATGTTATATTTTTATGACCACTTGGAAATGACTCCAGGTGCCTTTACTCGAAAACAATAGCAATAAAAAAAATACTCATCTTCATGGTACTAACACTCACAACTTTTTTTTTTTAAAGACTAATTTTATGACACATTAAAAGTTCAGACACATTTGTCCAGCCCCTTTTTTCATTAACATCTGTTGCAAATTGGAGTGTCGCTACATACTTATAAATGTTTATAGCAAATGCTTCTACAACATTTAGTTAATATTTTTTATAACCTTTTTATCATATTAATCTGTACAAAAATACCAAATGTTTACATACAGAGAAATAGTGATACCATTCAGAGAGCACAGTTGGTTAACTAGATTGCAAAATGTGTGTACATTGGTAAAACGGCCTTTCTTCCAAAGGGTTTTTCCACTTTCAAAAGGAAACTGGAAAGCTCTTTGGCTTGATTTTCCCATTTCCTGGTGCTTTTGCAATGTTTCTAATTGGAAGCCATTGTAAAAAAGATGAGCAGTTTTCAGTGCGCAAGTGCCACGTACTGTACCTGGCCGAGGTGACAAGTGGGCCTCCCTTGTGGCTCTGGTCCGAACACACCTGGATATGGAGACAGGTGTGCAAGGCACAAAGTAGCGTGGGTGCGGGGGATCCGTTTGGTTGATAGTGGATCTGTTGAGGTGATCCATGAGGACAGTATCCAGGCAGCAGACAGAAGTCTACTCCTGGGAGGAACTGTGGCTGACAATTCATACGCTCGTGGTAAGTGATGCAGGAAGGACCCAGCGGGCAGGTCTGGAAGGAGGAAATGCCAAGACCATGGGCGTAGTATAAGGGGTTGCAGGGGTCACAATCTCAACCCCGCCCCTAGCTCCAGGGGGCCCCAGCAGCCTCCCTGTCATATTATCAAATCCTCCACAAAGTCCAGCTCCGATCTGCCCTAGGGACTCACAGCCACGCTCCAGTACTGGGCTTCTACTTAGCTTTCCACATTCCACACCCCTCCAATCATTGGCTGGGGAGAAGCTGGGAGGCATTTCCTGAATGGAGAGGAGCACGAGGTGAGAACAGCCCAGCATGGGGAAGTGTCTGTGCTGTGTGCTGGCAACATGGAATGGTAACCATGCTTAGCGAAGCAAGAGGAGGAGAGTGCCGTCCTATAGCCATGATGGGACCGATGTCACTGGTGAGGTAAGACACCGCTCAGTGTCTTCTAGTCATAAGCTGGGATTCTCTGTACCCCCCACCGGGGGACGTCCGCTTACCCCACTTCCCTGACAACTGGGGAAAAGACACACACCTTCGGGAGGTGACCTACCCCCAACACCTTCCAACACTGACAGAGAAACCTCCAGAAATTGCTAAAACAAATCCCTTAACACCTTCTCAGGGGGGAGTCTGAAGGGCTACAGGTACCAGATTTTATGTCACATGGCTTTGCCCTCCCAGATCTAAGTTGCACCCCCCCAAAGCCTCCTGACCACCCCCTCTGCCCTGGATACTATGCCCGGCTGCTGAGCTCCTTTCCCATTACACCACTCTATACTGTTCCTCCTCTGCGGGGCTAAAATGACATTCCTTTACAACACAGCCAGTTAGCCATGATCTGCACAGGGTGTATCTGCCTACTGCAACTACACCGCCGTTCTGACCAGAGAATTTCACAGGTCAGAAGGGCAACATAAAAGCCAGAAACAGCCTGTGAAGACTGACAGACTGTGTGCAAAGGAATGTGATTTCAGCCCTGTGTAGAGTGGGGGGGGGGGAGGAGATGTATACAGTGCTGGGATGGGAAAGGAGCTCTGCCAAGTGACCTGCCAGGGGTCCCTGTCTTCTAAAGTAAAGAGGAACTCTAAACTTTTAAGCCACTTGGAGTATCTTGGCGGGCGGTGGATGTATATGCATGCACGGTGGAAGTGGTGGGTGGTAATGGGGGGGGGGGCCCAGGTCAACTTTTGCATCGGGGACCACAAGCTTCAAGCTACGCCTCTGGCCAAGACCATGTGCAGAGAGGTAGAAAAGACATTGTCTTGAGCCAAGTCTGGGTTAAACACAGGTAAGCAACTGGGATAAGTAACCCAGTCAGGAGACAAACACAGGTAAGCCAGCGGTAAGAGTCAGCAACGAATGAGAAACGGAATCAGAAAACACAGGAACAAGGATCATGGGTAGGTGAAGATCATCCAGCAATTACTAGTCACAACTCTTCTCCTTGATAGGGCGTTTAGCACCAGTTCTGAGATTGAACGTCCGCAACAGAAAATGTGAACAACAGCAAGTAGCTTTAAGGTTGTTCTTTTCTGTACAGAAACCTAATTAGTGGAGTGTCTGCATAAACAGACTTCTGCTAGTCATCATCAGCTGGCATTCTACATGTTTCAAGCCAAGCTATTTGGGCATCCTCTTTACTACTACACTGTAACAGAGAAAAACTACAAGAATGGCCTAAACCAAGACCCTTAGAACTCTATATCACGAGCAGCCAGTTTGGAGACGCTATCAATGGTAACAACCTTCCTTGTCAACACAGAAATAAGCTCCAAGGTACTCTGTGCAAACTAGACATATTGGGTTTGATTGACTAAAATGGAGAGTGCAAAATCTGGTGTAGCACTGAATAGAATGTTATCAGCTTTCATTTTTTTTTGCCAAAGCTTAATTAAACAAGCCGAAGTTAAAAGCTGATGGTTTAAACATTAATTTCATCTAGGGACAGGCTGATCCAAGTCAAATTTTTACACAGAGTCTATTTTACACCTCAGAGGCTACATAACATCTACCCAGAAAGATCTGATAACTGTACTAGATGTGCATACATGCACAAGTTCTGGAGCTGTCCTGGTGTGGCCCGGTTCTGGACACAGGTGATCGAGCTCATAAATTTTCAACTCCAACTGGCATTACCGATCACCCCTGAGCTGTTGCTCCTTAGTATCCATGATGATGACCAAAGACCAAGGTACACCAAAATACTTGTTTGCTTTTTGCTATATTATGCTAGAAGAGAAATTATACTTAAATGGAATTCCCGATCCCCCCCTTCCGTGGGTTCTTGGGAACAATCCATTAACGTGGCTCTTCCCATGTATCAGTTAACTTACATAAACAGAAATTGCTCTGTGAAATATGAGAGGTCTGGCAGCCCTGGACTGCATAATTTTTGATGGTACTTATTGTGGGACAATATACAGGGCGTTGGCGAAAACCCTCTGGTGACAATACTACTACCCCCGACTGGGGAATGACTATATACTTATGTTGTGTTACTACTCCTTTGAACTGCATATGTAACTCTTGTCCAAGGAACAATTCCCTGCATGTAATTGTATCTGCTATCATGATTGTACTTCATAAACTGTATCATACCATATTTCTTTCAATAAAAGAACATTCTGTTCATGATTAAAAAAGAAGCTGATGGTTTCCATGTATAGCTGCACCAGATTTTACACTCTCCAGTTTTAGTAAATTAACACCATTACTATAGACAGCAAATACTACGGGGGCTGCAGGAGACTGGAGAACAACAATGAGGTTGGTAGGCAAATAGGCTGTACACTTTGCAAGTAAAGCTGCATTTTGAATGTGAGTGTCCCCCGAATGTAGTAAAATTTTACTTTAAAAAGAATACTCAATTTTGCACAGGGGAAAAAACAGCATTTTTACTTGAACATAACTGGATAATGGAAAACAGCAGAGCTTCACATTATTTAGGAAGCTCTGAGGAAAATTACCATGCAAAGTGCAACTTCCCTTGCAAAGTGAACAGTATGTTTGCCTTTAGTAAATCAACCCATATATATTTTTGTTATGAACTGAGTAATTAGGATGTTGACTAGAATGTTGTAGCCTAATAGTTATAGTTGTATGTGACCGTTAATAAACAGTACTCTTTATTATAGCTGTACAACCCTACATGGTTTAGATATGAAACCAACTATGTCCTGAGTGGTAGAATTATACAACAGTTTGCTTTTAAGTTTTATGTTTTAAGTGAAAGAAAATGTGTTAGAAGGTATACTACTATAAAACAGTATGCAATTCCAACATCACTTTCAAATTCAGTATTTTGTACTATGTGATATTATACTGTATTTGTGCCATGTAATTTTCCTGGTATACCCAATAAAAAATTACATGCTTAAAAAAATTGGTCCATTGAGTTTGCCATATATTGTCTGAGGATAGATTTATCCCAAGCATGTTGAAACGCTCATGATTGACACTACTTCTAGAAGTCTGTTCTTAGTATGCACAACTCTGTCAATAAAATAATGCTTTCTAATAATACTCTTGAACTTTCCACATTCTGGTTTGAGGTCATGCTTCTGTGTTCTTGATCTCAACTTCATAATAAAAAAGTACTTGAAAGATTTGTATCAGGTACTGCAAGTCCATATGTAACCAGCTAAAAAAAAAAAATAATCTAGAAGAGGGTGGGCTTACATGCTACAGTATGTAAATAATGTTATTATTATTATTATTATTATTATACAGGATTTACAGTATATAGTGCCAACAGTTTACTTAGCGCTTTACAATATAAAAGGGAGACAATACAGTTATAATACAATAAAATACAAGAGGATTAAACGGAGCCCTGCTCAGAAGAGCTTACAATCTAATAGGATGGGGCAGGTGGTACAAAAGGTTGTAACTGTGGGGAATGAGCTGGTGGAAGTGGTAGGAGATTAGTTGGAGACGTGATAGGCTTTCCTGAAGAGATGAGTTTTCAGGGATCGCCTGAAGGTAGCAAGAGTAGGGGATAGCCAGATAGATGAAGGTCGCGAGTTCAGGGGATGGGAGAGGCTCTGGAGAAATCCTGGAGACGAGCATGGGAGGAGGAGATGAGAGAGCTTGAAAGCAGGAGGTCTTGAGAAGAGAGGAGAGGTCGATTTGGGTGATATTTGGAGACAAGATTAGTGATGTATTATTATTAGCTCGGGGCAGAGTTGTGAATGGCTTTGTATGTTGTGGTTAGTATTTTGAATTTAATTCGCTGGGTGATTGGGAGCCAGTGTAGGGATTGGAGTAGAGGGTTGGCAGACACTGAGCGGTTGGTAAGGTGGATAAGTCTGGCAGCAGCATTCATGATAGACTGAAGAGGGCATAGGCTATGGAGAGGTAGGCCAATGAGAAGGGAGTTGCAATAGTCAAGGCGAGAGATAACAAGGGAGTGAATGAGGAGCTTGGTGGTTTCATTTGTTAAAAAGGGGCGAATTTTAGAGATGTTACGGAGGTGAATTCTACAAACTTTTGACAACTATTGGATTTGAGGCTGAAATGACAAGTCAGAGTCTAGGATTACACCTAGTACCCTGGCGTAAGGGGAGGGACTGATGGTTGCATTGTTGATTTTGATGGAAAAGTCATGGAGGGGGGCACGGGCGGGGGGGAATATTAATAGCTCAGTTTTAGAGAGATTTAGTTTAAGGAAGTGGTGCAACATCCATGCTGATATGTTAACAATTAATATACAGCATTCCATACAGTAACATATTTTAAGCAAATGTGTTATAGCGAGCCTCTAAGCTTGGCCATAGGTGTCTACTTGAACATGACAGAGGAAGGGGCATCTACCTGGTCTTGATTACACAGGCACCTCACCTTCTCTCCCAGAGAGAAGCCGTATAGAATGGTACTGTCTCATTGTTCTACAAAAACTGCTCACTAGGCCGAGCTGCACTGGAGGCCTTCGAAATTTGGGGTGCAATTGGATGTGATTAAGCTATTTATATTCACCCAAACTAAGCATGCTACCCTGATAATAAGCACATAAAAATGGCACCATAAGCCTAAGTCTTGTTTGAAATCTCTCCTATTACAGATATAAGACATTGTTACAGTTGCCTCATATGCAGGGCCAGGACAAGGGGTGGGCAGGAGAGGAAGCTTCCCAGGGCACTGTGGTATCATGTGAGGTGGGGGGGAGGCACCAGAAGGAGATTTGGGGGGGGGAATTTATGTTGAGAAGGGGAATTCGGGGGCAGCACAGGATAAGAATTGCTCTAGGAGGGCATATTTGAGGAGGTGTGCGAGGAATGGTAATTTAGGGGATTTGTGTTGGAAAAGGGGCGGGGGAAGAGGATTTGTGATAGGAAGGGGGATTTGGAGGGCTTGTGCTATATAAGTAATATGGTAGAGGGAAAATATTTTTTTGGGGGAGGGGAGGGGGACTTGTGCTAGTAGAGACTATTGCAAGGTATTTGTGGGGGCATTTGTGTTAGGATGGGGGATTGGGATGGGGAATTTGTGCTGGAAGGGGAGATTTGGAGTGGGGGGTTTGCACTTGGAGGGGAAATTTGAGGGGTAGGGGATTTGTGCTAGGAGGAAGATTTTTTTTGGGGGGGGATTTGTGCTGGGGCATATGGGGAGAGAATGGATTTGAGCTAGATGCTTAGGGGGTGAGCATGCAGGTTATTAATTTGAAATTTTTGACATTGGAGATTGTTTTTTTGTTTTTTTGTTTTTTTTTTATTCTTTTCTATTATGTTTGTCAAAGTTGAGAGAAAAACATTGCTATAAGAAAACGTTGAATAAACCTAAACCTAAAATATAAGAAACAAAGGAAAAGAAAACCCTACAATAAAAGAAAAGGAGGAAAAAAAAAAGAGAGCCAAACTGAGTTCCACAGCACTTGTTCAGCACAAGTGAAAGAATAATGAAGGTTAGTATCTTAAAGAAAAAAAATACAAAAAATTATTATTATTATCCTAATACAGGATTTATATAGCACCAACAGTTTAGGCAGTGCTTTACAAAGTAAAATTTTCTTGTTGTTGGCCCACCATTCCACCCCCAAGAATCATGCAATCAGGGCCGTCTTTAATATTGATTGGACCCTGGGCAAAAATTTCCCCCCCCCCCCCCCCCCCCATGCAATTTTACTCTCCACCTGCTCTGAGACATAAGAGACGATAAATAGTAGCTAGACTTAAAATCAGTTTACTGTATCAGATCAGGCAGCAATTGCGATTGGTTTCCAGCGGTTACAGCATATCATTACTGCTTACTGACTGGTTGCTAGAGGTTACAGAACACATTATGGCTCACTGATTAGTTGCTAGAGGCAACAGCAAATTATTTCTGCTTGTTAATTGGTTGCTAGAGATTACTGTACAGTAATACTGCTCACTGATTGGTTGCTAGAGGTTACAGCACATCATTTCCTCACTGCAGGGGGGCATGATATACATATGAATGCTGCCTTTATTTACATATCAATGCCACTGGCCGCAGCTATTTACTTATGAATGTCTCCGCTATTTACATATGAATGTTGGTTATTTACATGTAAACACATGGTCTGCAGGTGAGTTATCTGTACACAACAATAGGGCAGAGCTGGGCAGCATTAGTACCAGCACTTCACACTGAGATATCTGGACACAGCACGGGACTAAAACTTCAAGGGACAAGGGAATTTAAACTGGCATAGTTGGCAAGTATGAGGCAGCTGCTTTGGGCCCCACAACAATGACAGGGCCCAGGGCAGCTGCCCCTTTTGCCCTGCCTTAAAGACGGCCCTGCATGCAATAAGGCAGTCCTTCACAGCAGTATGAAGAGTCAACATGAATAATATGCAATGACCGAAGCACTCAAAAACCCTCTCTAACAGGATTGTCTCACCTTTGTGGAAATTCTATGGGGTCAGGATGAGTTTATACATTACCACATTTATATCACATTAGTATCTCTGGAGGTAACCCAGGTATTCCAGACCTTAACGAATTTCTGCTGGCAACCTCTGGATTCATAAGTCACTTTATAAAGCGGCAGTGCTGTATTGACTAGCAATTTCCAATAGTCAAGTGTCGGAGCTGCAGCAGACTACCATTTTATTACAATAGTATTTCTAATATAAAATAGAAAAAGGCTTCAAGATGTTCTGGCTGAATGAGTTGGAGCTATTCGCTCTACCAAATTCAACAGACATGTGGGTTTATTTAAAGGGACTTGGATAGTTGTCCACATGATGATAAAGTTCCCTACATCAGACGAAAGTAATTGTATGATGGGACATTCCTCAAACATATGGATGTAACTTACAGAGTCCTGGACAGTGTGCTTGTGTGGAGGGGTATATCCTGTGAAGCTTCCGCCTGGCAGATCCTATGGAGAATTTGAATTGTACATGTCTATCTCCGGCAGAAACTAGGATAATGATAGATAGTCCAATACTGTACATCTTCCCAATCCTCTGCATCAAGCCTTGGGACATCCCCCTGCCATCTAGAATGTAAGGTTTCTAGTCCCTCCTGGATGTTTGGTTGTAGGGCCTTATAAATTGTTGACAGAGGTTTGGCAAGGGGTCCAACCATTAAAAAGAACTCATCTTGGAAAAGGTTAAAGTGTTTGTAAACCCTTACATATACCTAGTGATGTGACTGGCCTCAGGTGAAAGACAGAGATTAAACAAAACCTCCTACATAAGTTGTATCGGTCAACCTGCAGGCTTCTCTTCTCTACAGCTGTTCAAAGTCCAGAATTTTTAAAGCTTGTCTGAAAGCTCAGAAAAAGGGCACAGAGAGCTGAAGTTACACTCTGCAGAGCTCAGTGAAGAGAGCTCCGAGAGCTGATTGGAGGGAAGGGAAACACTCCCCTCCACATAGTACACAGAAACAGAGATGAGGCTGTCAATCTGCTACAGATCCCTCCCCCGTCACCATTTTTCTCTTGGTGTCAGGAATATTTATCAGAAGTGATTCATGCTGATATAAGAGGAATGAAGCAGCAGACAAAAGTGACACTTAGTGTAATTAATTGAGACAAGTACACACTATAGAGGGATATGCTTTGTTCATATTCATGTCTGAGGTTTACAACCACTTTAACTCCAGGGCCTTCATACAAAACTATGATTGATATGCATGGCAGAGTTACAAGTATCATTAACCTCCCTGGTAGTTTTTCCGAGTGTGGCTCGGGGTTAAATTTCAGTACCATTAGCGGTAACCCCAAGCCACACTCGAGATTACATTGCAGGATCCTGGTGCGGTATACTTACCTTGTCCCCAGGATCCTGCGATGTCCCCCCGCTGTGTCCGTGGGCTCTGTCCTCCGCCCGAAGCTTCTGTGTGCTGGGCTCCGTTCCCTGCGAGCGCCACGACGCACGGGGGCGGAGCCCGGCGGCAAATTCAAAAAAGTGAAAAATCGTAATACATACAGTACACTGTAATCTTACAGATTACATTACTGTATGCCCTGCATGCAGTTTTATATTATATATACTGTTCTTTCTGCCTGGAAACTGGAGATTGTCCATAGCAACCAAAAAGTGTCCCTTTACGTCAAAAGTGGTTTTAGACCAGCTAGAAAACAGTGATAATAAATTAGAACACTTGCAGAATTGAGCGATAGTGAATCGTGGGGAAATTAATTTTATTATTATTATATTATTATTTTTTATAATTATTTATATTTATTTATTATATTATAATTTATGATTTTGTGTTTCAAACTTCATCATACCCGGGATGTCTACTAGACTCTTGTTTGGACAGATTTAAGTGTGTTATTGCTAAGAATTACAGGCCTACAATATAAAACGCTAAATTTCTATGCAAAATAATTGTACCGCTTTGAGACGCAAAAATCTGACATAATCATACCGCCAGGGAGGCTACACACGTAAGAGTTGGGGGGTCATATTGCTGCTGTGAGTAGTGTATATTACCACAACACTTAATACTCCTGAACGCCCAGAGAGCAGGATCTGGAATCAAAAAGAAATATGTTTGTTTAAGTTTTGTGAAGTTGGCAAGGTTCAATCTACAATATTCAAAGCCTTAATAACCGTAATCACAGAGATTGTCAATAAAAAGTGGGCAGTCTGCCTTCTATCAAAGAGGGGTTTCAGATTACCCTAATTATGACACCTGAACAACCTCAGCCACGTTAGTCAACCAGTTGTGGGTGTGAGTGAGGAGGGAAGCTAGAAAATAAGTATAGAAGTCAGGGTACACCAAACCACCTTGTATCCATGGTCTTTGGAATATTGACAACCTAAACTTAGGGTATTGTGGCTCCCATATTAAGCAATTCACAATTCACATATATAAGCAAAGCACATGTGAACATTACAAAATCACATTGTTAGGTTTGATAAAAAAAAGTCACCCTTTATTTACCATGCATAAAAACAGTTTGTTCCCAGATCCTGGCCCAAGCAGCCTCAATCACATGCTGTCTGCCAATCAACCATAACTAAAGAGAGTTTCTTGTTTTAAATCAGCAGGGAGATAACAGTTTTATACATGGATTCCTTCAAGAACATAGTGCCCCATCATTGGTGTCAGTGGGAGGAATAGTACCATATCTTTGGTGTCAGTGGGAGTAATAGCTGATTGCTGTGGGGGCACTCAGCAGGAGGGAAGGGCCAGGAGCGCCGGTGAGGGACCCGAGAAGAGGAGGATTGGGGCTGATCTGTGCAAAGCCACTGCATGTTTGTTATTTTTAAATAAAAACAATACTTTTATATCACTTTAATTGATAATATCCGTGGAAGGTATAGTGCCTGATTGTTGATATCAGTGGGAGGACTAGCGCCCCATTGTTGGTGTTAGTGGGAACAATAGTGCCCCATCATTTGTGTCAGTGGGAGGAATAGTGCCCTATCATTGTTGTTAGTGAAAGGAATAGCCCCCATTTTGGTGTCAGTAGCAGTAATAGCGCGCCATATCTTTGGTGTCAGTAAGAGGATAAGTGTTCAATTGTTTATATAAATGGGAGGAAATACGCCCTAACATTGGTGTCAGTAGGAGTAATAGCGCACCATTGTTGATGTCAGTAGGAGAAATTAGGCCCCACTGTAGGTGTCAGTGAAAGGAATAGAGACTATTTACTTAGCAAACTGAATGTCCACTGATCTTAGGAAATGAGACAAAACTGTGTTCACTTCAATCAACCAACCAATCATGTGTTACAAACATCCTGTTTTCTTACATTCTCACATATGTTAGGTTTACCTTATTTTCACAATGCACAGTGAACATACACTGCTGACAGTGAACAATCACATATCAGCCTCTACACCTTCAAATCAAACCCAGGGAGTGCAGCAACATAGAAATAAATAATTTGTCGCAGGTTTTCCCAAGTGTAAAAAGTGTGATGAAAGTAGCCCTACATAAAGCCTCACTCATACTGCCGATTACTGGAGCACATTGCTGCTTCACCGGAGCTGTCCAGCACTGAAAACAGAAATATGATGTGTTCTGCGCTGTCACAAGGAAAGTTTTCTTTTCATACTCGGAGACTCGCTGTTAAAAGCAGGACCCTTACCAGATCATCAGCATCTACCTTATACTCAACATTACATACTTAAAGAGACCATGTCACCAACTTTAAAATTTGCAGGTAAAAGTAGAGAAAAATCAAGTATCTTAAATGTTTACTTACAGTGGCTTTCCTTTCCATAAATATTTTTTATTCATTTGCGACGTGCCTTTAAATTTGCTGGAAAATCACCCAAGGAAAAGTCAATTCTGTAGCACAGCCCCCTTCATCATTGCCCTCTTCTCTTCTGGGAGTGTCTACTGTGTGTGCCGACCCAGCTCCTTTGCCCTTTCCCTCACTTCCCTACATAACCTTTTATGTAGCTGCCAGGGAAGAAAAGCAGGTAGGAGAATACTATAGAGCAGTGGTCTCCAAACGGATGCGGCCCTTTGCTAGCTTTTATCTGGCTCTTAGGGCACTATTTCATCTAATGACACCAACAAAGGCTCCTCCTACTGACACAATTGATGGGGCACAATTTCTACCAATGACACAAACAATGGGGTCTAATGACACCAATGATGGGGCACAATTTCTACCAATGACACAAACAATGGGGTCTAATGACACCAATGATGGGGCACAATTCCACTCACTGACACCAAAGATGGGGCATTGTTTACTCCCACTGATGCCGGGACATTTTCCACTCCCAACGGCCACAATCCGGCCCCCCTAAAGTCTGAAGGACTGTGAACTGGCCCTTTGCTTAGAAAGTCTGGAGACCCCTGCTATAGAGCAACATTTCCCAATACCATTCCTCAAGTGTCCCCAGCAGGTCATGGGACCATGGGAATTTCTCTTAGATAAAATAGCTGTCATGAATACCAACCCATGGACATTGTTTTTTTGTTTTTTTTTTAATTTTACCTTTAAAAACCCTTTAAGTCAAACATGCCTATACTTACCTAGTTTGCGCAGGATGACAAGGACATTTCCCAGTGGTGGGGTTCTCTCAGGTCCCAGAGGACTGCTGCAAAGGGATGACCTCACCACAGACTGCAGTGCTGGGTCACCGGTCCCCATTCCTGGAAGGGGCACCAGAGAAAGATGTACGACAACAGATTCTGGTAGAAAAAAAGAGGTGACTTTTTTTTATATATATAAATGGGTGGAAGGGCGTTGGGGGCACATTATTTTCCTGAAGGTCTTTAAAAGAAAACCTACCAGGGGAGATGCATAGCGTCTGCCATTGCTGACCTTTTTTTCTGTCCCTAGGGACTTGTTTACATGGGCTGCAGTTTCTAAAGCCTTTCTTAAAATGATCCACGGTGGATCGCTCTATAAAAGGTAGTAGAGCAGTGGTTCCTTTTTCTGGTGTGCTTGTTTTGGGAATTGTACATATCAAGGGAAATTGGGACTTTGAATGAAGCAGTTGCAATGCTTTTTGGCCTCTGTGTATAGGTCTATTAAAAGCAATGGGCTGCATTCAGATCATTAAAAAATAAAAAATAAATAAATTAATAAAAGAGACCTTAAATGTTCATTCAAAGTAATCCTAAGGCCAGCCATACATGGTTCTCATTTCGGCCAGTTCAGTAGGAACCGGCCAAGATTTGAACCGTTAATGGACAGGCTGAATGTACCAAGTTGATCGATCGATCAACTTGGGTACAACCAGCCTGCCGGATTTGCTTCCGATTATAGCAAGCGGCTACTATAGCCGCTTGCGATAACTGTCTTCTCATGGCGGGGACTGCTTCTCCAGCCGGGAGAAGACAATGGCTGATACCCCTGTAAGCAGGGCTGTCTTTAATATTGATTGGGCCCTGGGCAAACATTTTCTTGGACCCGCCCCCCCCCCCCCCCCCCCATGCAATTTCACTTTCCACATGCTTTGAGACATATAATAAATAGCAGCTAGACTCAAATTCAGTTTATTGAATCAGATCAGGCAGCGATTGCGATTGGTTGCCAGAGGTTGAAATGTATCATTACTGCAACTGGCCTTTAGTAAATCAGCCCATTGGGCCCTATTTACAAGTACCGCTCAGTACAGTGTACAGCCGCAGCATGTTCAGCCTGCCACAGACTTTAACAGGCTGCACGTTGCACCCGTGCCTTCTGAGCGCATGAAAATGTCAGGATTGGACTCACTTGGGCTAAGGCAGCCCATATATGATTTTGTATTTTTCCTTCAAGCAGCAGGTTGAACGAAAGAAAACTGACTCGATTCCCCCATCCACACTTTATGTGGATGGGAAAAGTTCTCTACTGAGCTACTGTATTCTGACAGCAAAGAAACCCTATACAATCAGAATACTCTGATCGGCATTGCAAGCTATAGCCTGCAGTGCTGATCAAGTGGGGAAAACCCGACAGGGCGATTGAACAGAAAACGATTGGTAGATCGACTTCTGTAGAACTTCCCTGCCCATACATGGATCAGAATTCGGCTGGTCACTGCTGAACCAACTGAATTTCAATTTATGTATGGCCATCTTTACCATTTTGTGTACCTGTTGCGTTACTTGTTCACCACCACATCCTCCGGCTTCCTGTGCTCCACTTTCCCGAACTTTTAGTGTGCTCAAGGTTTAGAGCAGCCATTCTCAACCAGGGTTCCTCCAGAGGCTGCTAGGGGCAATGAGCAACTTCTGCCTCTCAACAGAGTAACCACTGACACCAATAATCTTTTTAGGTATCTATAATGGGGATGACTGCAAATGTAAGGAGCATTCTTCCCACTGACTATCATACTCATGTACCTTGAGCTGTGTACAGTATACAGTAATTATTAGAAGGCGTTTCCTGAGATCTAAAAGTTATGTCAAATGTTCCTTCATATTAAAAAAAAATTAGAAAAGCTGCTTTGGAGAAAATCCCACTGTCCCCTGTCCCCAGGACTGCTCGTCCCCATAATTCCACCGCTACTTCGGCCTCTACATATGCATACCCCGTCTGACTGTGCATGTCATGTTGTCATCTCTCTGTCTCTCCTGGGAACGCTCATGTAAGGGCCCTGTCACACTGGTCCATTGAAAAACGCGGTAAAGACACATATCACTTTCTTGATGCGCTTTGCATTTATTTCAATGAGGGGTACATTTTTGGTGCGCTTTTTAAACAGGGCACTAAGGGCTCTTTCACACCACAATGCATCTGTTAACACGGTGCGTTGTGTTTTTTTGTAATGAGTTGTAAACCGTTTGTGTGCATTACACATGCATTGCGTTTGTTTTTTATTTTGCCTTGCAGAGTGTTGCATTTACGCATGTGTTTGTCTGCATTTGCATGCATTGGCAGGTGTTGCGTTGCGCTGAAAAAAGTAGCATATGCCGTACATTTTTTCAGCACTGATATGCAACACAACGCACTGGTGTGAGCTGCATTCACAGGGAACCATTATTTTTTACTTGCCATGCCATAGGAATGCACTCAAAAACGCACCCAGTGCCTCTGGTGTGATTGAATCCAAGAGATGAGGCTCACTGGTGTGAAGAGTTCCATTGGACTTAAAGGGATAGTTCACCTTTACCACAAAGCTGCCTATGTAGATAAGGGGCATCTATAGATAAAAACAAACTGTGCAGCTCTGACTAAAGTTGAATAAAGCCCTTGCTATAGGTGTAAGCCATTTGTATACCATATGAAACCTGACTGGAATGCTCCCAGGACGTTCCTAGGTACTCCCAGGCTGTTGCTAAGTGAGGCCTAGTCATCCTCCACCATCACAGGAGTGAGCTCTCAAATGCTGAGCTCAGAGCTACTGCGTCACGGGAAAGAGTATGTGAGGGGGTTTGATTCAGAGAAAGAGCTCACTCCTGTGATGGTGGAGGTGAGCCGTGATGACTACTCCTCACTTAGCAACGTCCTGGGAGTACTTAGCAACATCCTGGGAGTATTCCAGTCAGGCTTCATAAGGTATGTAAATGGCCTACACCTGTAGCAAGGGTATTATTCATCTTTAGTCAGAGCTGCACAGTTTGTTTTAACCATTTGCCTACCGGGCACTTACACCCCCTTCCTGCCCAAGCCATTTTTCAGCTTTCAGCGCTGTTGCACTTTGAATGACAATTGCGCGGTCATGCAACATTGTACCCAAACAATTTTTTTATATTTTTCTTCACACAAATAGAGCTTTATGTTGGTGGTATTTAATCACTGCTGGTTTTTTTATTTTTTACTAAAAAAAAGACCAAAAATTGTGAAAAATATTTTTTTTTACTTAGTTTCTGTCAATAAATTTTGTAACTAAGTAATATTTCTCCTTCACTGATGTGCGCTGATGAGGTGGCACTGATAGCCTGAACTGGTGGGCATTGATGAAGTGGCACTTATGGGCACTGATGAGGCGGAACTTATGGGCACTGATTAGGTGGCACTGATGAGGAGGCACTAATATGCCGCACTTATGGGCACTGATAGGTGGCACTGATATGTGGCACTGATGAGCACTGATAGGCGGCACTGATGGGCACTGTTAGGTGGCACTGATGGGCACTGATAGGCAGCACTGGTGGGCACTGATAGGCAGCACGGATAGGCAGTACTGATGGGCATTAATGGGTGTCACTGATCGGCAACACTGATGGGCATTGATCAACAGCAGTGATGGGCATTGATGGGCAGAACTGATAGGCAGCACTGATAGCCAGCACTGACTGGCATCGCTAATGTGCACTGATTGGTGGAACTTGTGAGCAGTGGTGGGCACTGATTGCTGCCACTGGTGGGCACTGATTGCTGGCGGGCAATGGTGGGCACAGATTGGTGACACTGTTGGCCCTATCTTGTAATCAGGGCACTGATGATCAGTGCCCTGATTACTTGAGTAGATGTCTCCCTGTGTGGAGATGCCGCTGATCGGCTCTCCTTGCCACACACTCTGTCAGTGTGAGGCGAGGAGCGCTGATTACCGGCATCTCCGTGTTTACATGTGACCGGTTGTGATTAGACACCGCTGAACACATGGTTAAAGAGCCGCAGCTCTTTGCAGAGATTGGGGTTGCGCCGTGTCCTGCGCACCCCCCGCGGCTGTGCAAGACCAGCTGTTCTGGGACGCCGTCATATGACGGCGTCCCAGAACGAGAGCCGCACCGCCCCGCCGTCATTTGACGGTGGGCGGGAGGCAACTAGTTAATCTATAAACTTCCCTTACCTGCATAGGCAGGTTTTTTTTGTAAAGGTGAACTATACTTTTAAAGGGAAATATTTTTAGCATGTTTTTCTTGTCCTTTTAGCAGGGTTAAAATGCAACAAAAACACATCAAGGTTGCTCCGTAGGACCCAGGAAGTCAGCAGAGCCACCTGAAAACTGGGAATCCGGGGCAGCCATCTTCAGACTGGCTTAACCAATGACAAAGGTAGGTTTCGATAGAAGAAGAAACAGCACCCAACATAAGTCCTGAGCTACTATCATTGAATTTATTTTAGGGTCTAACAATAATAGTAATCATAATATTTTAGGGTTTAAAATTAAATGTAATAATATTTTAGTGTTTAAAATAATAATAATAATAAAAAAATATATATATAAAAATATTTTAGGGTTTAAAATTATATTTAGTGTCGTTTCACACAAGAGCGGCTTTAAAGTAGGCCGATTCTCATCCAACTCTGAAGCCGCCCCATACAGCGTGACTACAGCGCGGTTTGCAAAACGACTTCTGTAAGTCAATACAAGCCATTACGAAGTCGCCCCAAAGTAGTACAGGAACCTTTTTCTAATTCGGAGCAACTTGAGTCGCTCCAATTAGAACGGTTCCATTGCACTGCATGGAGTGCGACTTGTCAGGTGGCTAAGTCCCCTGACAGGTCGCCCCTGTGTGAACAGCACTTTTAAAATAATAATAATATTTTAGGATTTAAAATTAGTTAAATACTATTTAAACTAAAGGTTTGAAATAATAATAATAATTTAAGGTTTAAAATTAATTTACATTTTAAGGATAATAAAAAAAGGTAATAAAAGGATTTAAAATCAGTTAAATACTATTTATAGGTTTGAAATAATAATAATTTACGTTTAAAATTAAATGAAATTTTAAGGATAATAATATTTTAGGGTTTAAAATGAAAGGAATTTATTTTGGTGCAGAGAACATAAGGAAGAAATGTCCATATTTTATTTCACTTTATTTATGATACATGGGGCTCCGTGTGGGGTCACTTGTGTTGCTTTTACACCCCCAGCCCCTCCTCAATGACAGGGATGTGCTGGGTCCTCCTCATCCATGGTGACAACTCTCCTCACAGCCCGCACATCATCCCCTCATCTCAGGGTGTGTGTGTGTGTGTCCCGCGCAGCGCGCTCCCGGCGCTCTAGTGCCTCCTAGCGGCCGGCCGGAGGGGAGGCGGCCCCGGAGCATGCTGGGAGTGTTGAGTCATGGGGGCTGTCAGCTCCCGACTGGGGGAGACGGTGTGAAGAAGACAAGGGGACCAGCGCTGACCTCCTCCCCGATCACATCAGACATGGTCCGGGGGAGCCTGACATGCAGACACAGGCTGGGAGCGGATCCTGGGAGAGGTGAGGCTGCAGATGTCATGGTGTGTGTGTGTGTGTGTGTGATTCCTCCTCATCCTCTCCATCATATTCTTATTATACAAGACACTGGAACAAGTGCATCCTGCCAGGCTCCTCTAATGGTCCGCTGATGGTCCTCTGATGGTCCTCTGATGGTCCTCTTCTGATGGTCCTTTGATGGTCCTCTTCTGATGGTCCTCTGATGGTCCTCTGATGGTCCTCTTCTGATGGTCCTCTGATGATCCTCTGATGGTCCTCTGATGATCCTCTGATGGTCCTCTTCTGATGGTCCTCCTCTGGTGGTCCTCTGACCATGGACATGACATGATGGGTGTAGATCCCCTCCTGTGCTGTGTGAGATGTTCTTACCTGTCATGTATGGAGGTGGCATGTTCTCCTGTCCTTCTGTGCATTGTCAGCTCCTCTGTCATACCCACATGGACCTCCTCATCATCACAACACTGCATTTTATTTGATTTTTTATGTGTGTTTTATGTAATGTACATACATGATGCCCCCCATGCACTGCACCCAGCACTGACTATAGGCATGGTATATGTGCAGCATCTTTTAGATCCCCCCCACCCCCGGCATCATCCCATTAGCGCACACACACGTCCAGATTGTCCCCAGATATCCAGATCAGATCTGCCCGACCAATGGCACGCTCTGATTTCTCTGATGGTTTAAGTTCCCCTCTCCGCTCTGCCAGTCTTTTATGTCTTTTTCTATTTGTCTCCGGCTCCCCGTCTGTCTTCTCCAATTTCTTTCTGTCTCACTGGGGCCGGATCCGTGTCATTCCGATTTTTCCTCTCCTTTCCACTTCTCGCCGCACGTTCGCAACAATTTACCAATGGAATGTTTAGAGCATCTTCCAGACTTGTACAGAATGGAATATTTCTATAGGATGTGCTGGGTTTGTATTTAGTACAATTATCAGTGTTGTTTAGTAGGGGCAGGTTCACGGGTGTCGGGTTCTGGTGTCATTCATTACCGGGTAGACATAAGACATAAGGTGCTCTGTAAAGTTTTAATCTTTGGGTTGCACATGGTGATGGGGTTGTAGCGAGGAGGGATTGGATTGCCTAAAATGGAATTACAGAATTGTATAGATGTGTATGTGGCGTTCCATTTTTTTCTCTGATTTCTATGTAGTTTTTCTGGGGTGTGGTACCTGCATCATGAACGTACATGGTGAACATTTCATGTGAAAAATAGGAAATTGATATCCTGCTGTGCCAAGTGGAGCTCAGCTGTAGAGGATTCATACATGCTGAAGAATGGATTGTCTATCATTTTAAAGCATACCTGTCATTATTATATCCAGCCACATGGTACACTGAGCTGAGTACATAGAGGCAATCACACCAGTCCCCGTCTCAGAAGGAGCTCACAGTGACACCATACTCTGAGTTAAAAAAATTCTAATCAAGTATGTGTTCTTCAAAAAGTCCCTTCTACTATTCTCAGCCTTCTCCAAATCTCCAAATTTTCCTTTTTTTTTGATGCCGTGATCTGACTTTCTATTAAAAGATGGCAACCTTCACTCCCCATGGTCCCACTGTTTGTAGGAACATACCCACCCTCTCTTACTCCTGAGAATTTCTTTGGCAGTGGTTTCCAAACTGCAACCTGAGGACCAGATGCAGCCCTTTGCTTGCCTTTATCCGGCCTTTGGGGCAGTGTTCCTCTCACTAATACTAGACACTATTCCAACCACTAAGACCACTTATGGGGCATGCTTCCTCTGACTAATACCAATGATGGGGCATGATTCCTCCGACCGACACCAATGATGGGGCATGATACTTCCAACTGATACCAATGATGAGGCATTATTTCTCTGACTGATACCAATGATAGGGCATGATTCCTTCCACTGATACCAATGATGGGGCATTATTCCTCCGACTGATACCAATAATAGGGCATGATTTCTCCAACTGATACCAATGATAGGGCATGATTTCTCCGACTGATACCAATGATAGGGCATGATTCCTCCGACTGATACCAATGACGGGGCATTTTTACTCAGGCTGATACCAACAATGGGGTACTATTCCTCATACTGACACTGATTGGGCATTATTCCTCCCATTGACACCAATGTCCGACCCCCCTAAAGTCTGAAGGACCATAAACTGACCCTGAAATGTTTGGAGACCCTTGGTCTCTGGGATGTGTAGTGTGCATAGAGCAGTGCCGGGACAAGGTTATCTAGAGCCCAGGGCAAACATACCAAACTGTGCCCCCCCCTCAAGATGTATGAACATTGTGTCAGCAAACCCCCCCACAAAAAAAATCAAGCACTAATCTGCGTGCTTACCCCTAAACATAAATTCCCCTTCCACCCACAACAAATCTGCCCCCCTGCTGGAATCCCCTCTGCCAAAACAAATATTTACTGCCCCATCCCCCCTCCAAGCTCAGATCCTCTCTCTCTCCAAATCCCCCCAGCACAGCACACCCCCCCCCCCGAAAAAAAAAATCACCCCTCTGAGCACAGTTCCCTTTGCCCATCAAATTTCCCCTCCAAGCACAAATCCTTTCCCCCCATTCTGAATCCCCCTCCCAGCACAAATCCCCCCCCCACAGCACAACCCCCCCCCCCCCAGATTTCCCCTCCTACCTTAAACCCCCACCCTATCATCACTACTAGCACAAATCCTCCTCCTCCATCCCCCTCCCAACACAAATCCCCCAAATCACCATTCCTAGCACACCCCTAATTTCCCCTCATAAAACAATTCTAAACCCCTATATATAAACAAAAAGATTGCGCAAACTTATGCAACACAATATGTGAAAAAGTTGCAACACATTAATAAATGAATTGAAATACATAAATTAATCTCTAATGTGAAAAAAGTGCAACACATTAAAGTGGAGTTCTACCCAAAAATGGATCTTCCACTTTTTGGAATCCTCCCCCCCTCTGGTGTCACATTTGGCACCTTTCAGGGGAGAGGAGGGAGCACATACCTGTCTAATACAGGTATCTGCTCCCACTTCCTGGCATAGATCACCGCGGCGTTCTCGGGGGACCTACGCCACTTCCGGCGCCTACTCTGTCCTCCCCCGCTGTCTTCTGGGAGACAGAAGACAGCAAGGACCAATGATTACGCGCAGCGCGACTCGCACATGCGCAGTAGGGAACCAGGAAGTGAAGCCGCACGGCTTCACTTCCTGATTCTCTTACCGAGGATGACGGCGGCAGCAGCCGAGAGCCAACGGACAGATCGGCTTCGGCTGCTGACATCGCGGGCTCTCTGGACAGGTAAGTGTCCATATATTAAAAGTGAGCAGCTGCAGTATTTGTAGCTGCTGGCTTTTAATATTTTTTTTTTCGGCGGCCCTTCGCTTTAATGAATGACTTAATGTGAATGAATTAATCTCTAATAGATAAAATATGGTGATAAAGGATAAACATCCCAAATGAAAGTTCAGAAAAGTATCCACACAAATATTAATGTGTCAAAAAATGTCCAAACTGAAACAAAATAGCAAAGTGCAAAAGGCAAAAAAAAACTTTTGATGCCGCCCCTCACACTCTGCAAGATTCATCCTATGCTTCAAATCTGGAAGGTGAACTCAAATAGAGCCAGATGGCATCAAAAGTTTTTTTTAGCCTTTTGCACTTCGCTATTTTGTTTCAGTTTGGACATTTTTTGACACATTAATATAAATATTTGTGTGGACACTTTTCTGGGATGTTTATCCTTTATCATCATATTTTATCTATTAGAGATGAATTCATTCACTTTAAGGCCCCTTTCACACATGCGGACCGTATGTCCGTATTTCATCCATCCGTTTTCGGATGAAATACGGACATACATGCATCCCTATGGGATAGCGGGTGTCAGCGGATGTACATCCGCTAACACCCAATGTCGTCCGCCTCCGCTCTCGTCCGATTCTGCGGACGGAAGAAAATCCTATTTTTCTATCCGTCTGCAGAGCGGATCGGAGGAACACGGACAGACGGTCCGTGTTCCTCCGATCCCCCATAGGGGAGAGCGGAGATCTGACAGGGCGGTCCCTGCACAGTGTGCGGGTCCCGCCCTGTCATCTGCCTGCTCAGCTGGGGAAAGCGGAGCGATCCCCGCTGAGCAGCGGATAAACACAGGGCGGATCAACACGGATCCGTCCCGTGTGAAAGGGCCTCTTTCACATGGACGATCCGTATGTCCGTTTTTCATCCTTCCGTTTTCGGATGAAAAACGGACATACATTCATCCCTATGGAGCGTCGGATGTCAGCGGTGACATGTCCGTTGACATCCGACCCCGCTCCGATCCGAAAAGTGTAACGGAGGAAAAACCTACTTTTCCATCCGTTTTTGGATCGGATCGGGTGACGACGGACACTACGGTCCGTCGTCATCCAATCCCCCCATAGGGGAGAGCGGCGCTCTGACAGGTCCGTCGCTGCACAGTGTGCAGCGATGCACCTGTCATCTTCCTGCTCAGCGGGGATCGGCGGAGCGATCCCCGCTGAGCCAGCGGATGTTCACGGGGCGGATCATCACTGATCCGCCCCGTGAGAAAGAGGCCTAAGTCATTCGTTAATGTGTTGCACCTTTTTTCACATTAGAGATTAATTTATGTATTTCAATTCATTTATTAATGTGTTGCACCTTTTTCGCATAAGTTTGCTCAATCTTCTTTGTGTTTATATATTTATATCTGAATTAATTATTTCATTTTGTCAGAAGATAGCAGCATTCACAAAATATTTTTTTTTAATTGATTATCACGTTTTTCACTTATATATTTAGGTATCACATATATGGGTGGTTGGGTAAGCACAGATTAATTAACATATTCTTAATCCCTGCCACCCTCAAAATTTCCCCTCCCAACACAAATCCCCCCTCCCTAATCTCCTTGAGGTACTCCCCCCCACCTCACATGATACCACAGTGCCCACCCCTTGTCCCGGCCCTGCTCATGGCTACAACCAACATGCACTGCTCGTTCCAATACAATGGAAGTGAGGGGAATAGGAGAGGTTCAGGAGCTCACTGAGGGTGTTACAAGGATGCATACATATGACAATTAGATTACAATATCATTAAATAGTGGATGTACTGTAAAGGGATCATTTTTGGAGAATAAGATTATTGTAGTGCCGCTTAAAAAAAAAAAATCAAAGTCAGCAGCTATAAATACTGTAGTTGCTGACTTTTAATAAAAGGACACTTACCTGTCCCAGGATCCATCGATGTGGGGGAACGAAGCCCCGCTTGTCTCCCCCTCCTTTCTACGGCGCTGGCATTGTAACTTTGGCCGCCCGGCTGTGGTTTCACAGCCAGGCACTTACTGTGCATGCGCGAGCCGTGCCACGTGCTGTGACTGGCCGGGCAATCATCTGGGACTTGTGACGTGTCCCAGATGATTACCGAGAGGGAGGGGGGAGAGGTGATCTCCTTTTCGGTGCCGCGGTGCGCCGGGAGGAAGTGGGAGTTGGACCCTCTAAGAAGAGGGTACCCGCTCCCCCCCCCCCCCCCCAAAAAAATGATGTGCCAAATGTGGCATGTCAGGGGGTCACCGTTACAAAAAAAAAAAAAAGGTGAAAGGTGAACTAACACCATACACCCTCCCCACCCCCCGGTCCCTACTGTACTTACCTCCATGGGTGCTAAGCTGTCAGTGTTCACACAGCCGGTCCAGCGGTCCGGAGATTTTGAAGTCCTTAGTCTCTCAGAATTGATCTGGTCTGTCCCAGAAATGTTGCATAGACAAGAGGGAGATCACTGGGCTGGCTATGTGGGCACTGACAGCATCCACAGAGGTAAGTACAGCCGGAACTAGGGGGGTGGGGATTGTGTACAGTCTTGGCTTACCTTTTAATTTTTTCTGTAAAGGTGAACTAACCCTTTAAGTGCAAAAATGAAATGTATTGCAGCTTACCGGTCTGTAGATGTGGGGGCTAAATTTGTTGTTTGTTTGTTTTTTTACATTTTTTTTTTTTATTCTTTATTTTCACCTGCTGATCCTTCTAGGAACATCTATTCCTAGGGTGACAACTGTACTGTGTCTAGGAGGAGCAGCGTTGTCACTCTAGAAAGGAAGTATGTCAGGACAATATAATACCACCCCCTCCCTGTAACATGGGGGGGGGAGTAGTCAACAGAGATAGCTGGGAACAATGCTAAATGATAACTGTCAGCAGAGGAAGAGAGCATAGGAAGTTGTCAGTTCACAAGATTTTTGGCTGAATGAACAGCTAGATACAGTTTATATATACATATCTATCTTTTTGCACTTGTCAAACAGTTGTTACAAAACACTTTCAATAGTATATTTGACAGACCACAAGGGCTCATTTACATGTGCCTTGGTCTCTGAAGAGCGATCCGTGTTCAGATCAATCTTTAGAGAGCGTTTGACAGGCAGTGAGAAAATATGAGGAATTTATTGTTGGAGTTTACATACACTTTAACCACTTCAATACAGGGCACTTAGACACCTTCCTGCCCAGGCCAATTTTCAGCTTTCAGCACTGTCGCAATTTGAATGACAATTGCGCGATCATACAACACTGTACCCAACAAATTTTTATCATTTTGTTCCCACAAATGGCTTTATTTTGGTGGTATTTGATCACCTCTGCGATTTATATTTTTTGCGCAACAAATAAAAAAAGACCGAAAATTTTGAGAAAAAAACAAGTTTTTCTTTGTTTCTGTTAATTTTTTTTGTAAATAAGTATGTTTTCTTCTTCAATGACGGGCACTGATATAGCTGCACTGACGGGCACTGATAAGGTGGCACTGATGGGCACCGATGAGGTGGCACCAATGAGGTGGCACTGATGAAGTGGTACTGATGGGCACTGATAGGCGGCACTGATGGGCACTGATAGGTGGCATTGATGGGCACTGATAGGTGGCACTGGTATGCGGCACTGATGGGCACTCATAAGTGGCACTGATGAGCACTCATAGGCGGCACTGATGGGCACTCGTAGGCGGCACTGATGGGTACTCATGGGTGGCACTGATAGGTGGCATGGATGGGCACTGATAGATGGGCACAGATGGGCACTGATAGGTGGCACTGATGGACACTGATGGGTGGCATTGCTGGGCATCCCTGTTTTGTAATGTAAATATGAGGTGCCAGTCAGTGCCCATTTGTGGGCATTGATTGGCATATTTTGGGCATTTTTTTTTACATGTGGATGGCCATGGCAAATGTACCTGGCCATCCACAGGCCGGGTGGCTTCCCTGGTGGTCTTGTGTGGGCATCTGAGGGGGGACTGCGCTGATAAACAATCAGCGCATACCCCCCTGTCAGACGCGAGTGAGGAAAAAGCCGATCAATGACTCTTCCTGTTTACATTGTGATCAGCCGTGATTGGACACGGCTGATTACGTGGTAAAGAGCCTCCGCCGGAGGCTCTTTACCGAGATCGGTGTAGCTGTGTGTCAGACTGACACACCGCACCACCAATCACCGCAATGCGCGCCTCCTTGAAGGATGTCATATGACGCCCAGTCAAGACAACTGAACCACTGCATTAAGGTGAAAAAACACGAACCTTTACAATCCCTTTAACCACTTCCCGCCCGGCCTATAGCAGAATGACGGCCGGGCGGGAAGTGGTTAAAGGGGTTGTAAAGGTGTAAAGGTTCGTGTTTTTTCACCTTAATGCACCTGCAACTTACCTGACCCCTCAAACTTGACCCACAGGGACGTGCTGTCTCTCTGCCCAGGGTTCTCGGCTGTTGATTGGACAGATTGATAGCAATGCAGCCATTGGCTCCTGCTGCTGTCAATCAAATCCAATGACGCGAGCGCCGGGGGCGGGGCCGATTCCTGCATTCGGCCTCTATGGACGCCGAATGCTAGAGCGTGCCTGAAAGGCAACACCCTGGGAGAGCGCTTCTCCCAGAGGGTTATCTGATGTGGGGAGGAGCCTCGAGAGCCGCCGAGGGACCCCAGAAGACGAGGATCGGGGCCACTCTGTGCAAAACAAGCTGCACAGTGGAGGTAAGTATGACATGTATGTTATTAAAAAAAAAAAAAATGAACCTTTAGTGTCACTTTAAGGCTGGGTTCACACTGCAGCACGGAGTGGCTCACAGCCGGGGGTCTGGTGCGTCCCTGTTCACTGTTTCAGATCTGATTTCAGTTCAAATTTTTGACTAAATTCGGACCTGAAGCAGACCAGAAGACGACAGGACTCCTGTGCAAGGCGCTCCGGAGATGTGTGAACCGGGTCCATTGAGAGTCGGTCACAATCTCCTGACATGCGAATTGAATGCCACATCGAATTCGCACTAGTATGACCCAGCCTAAAAGACTTTGTTAGGCTTCATTCTGCTGTAAAGGGATCTTGGCAAGCAGTTCTGATCTTGCCAACAACTAATCTAAATGTGCAGAGTGATTGCTATGGGTCAGCTCAGTTCCTGACAGGCTGAGGTCACTCATTGCATAGATGCTAACCATCTCAGATTTGCCAGGACATATCGGAATCTACACTATATTGCCAAAAGTATTGGGACACCTGCCTTTACATGCACATGAACATTATTAGCATCCCAGTCTTAGTCCGTAGGGTTCAATATTGAGTTGGCCCTCCCTTTGCAGGTTCAACAGCTTCAACTCTTCTGGGAAGGATCCCCACAAGATTTAGGAGTGTGTCTATGGGAATGTTTGACCATTCTTACAGAAGCGCATTTGTAAGGTCAGGCACCGATGTTGGATGAGAAGGCCTGGCTTGCAGTCTTCACTCTAATTCATCCCAAAGGCGTTCTATCGGGTTGAGGTGCAGGCCACCCCAGGAGTCTTCAGGAGGGGAGGAGGGCTTTTCGCTGCTATGCACATCCTCGTTCCTGCAGCTAAGGGGCAGATGGATTCCAGGAAGTAAATGCCACATGAATCATCTGCCCTAAGGCCCCTTTCACACTGGGGTGGCATCGGTGGTAAAACGGCGCTATTTTTAGCGCCGCTTTACCGTCATTTTAGCGGCGGTCAAACCGCCCCACTAGCGGCCGAGAAAGGGATAAAACCACCGCAAAGCGTTGCTGCAGCGGCGCTTTGCCGGTGGTAATTCCGCGCTGCCCCATTCATTTCAATGGGCAGGAGCGGTGGAGGAGCGGTATACACACCGCTCCAAAAATGCTGCTAGCAGGACTTGTTTCGCAGTCCTGCCAGCGCATCGCTCCCCCCTCGGGCTTTCACACGAGTGTGAGGAGCGGCTCTTTCATGGCGCTTTGCAGGCGCTATTTTTAGCGCTGTAGCGCCTGCAAAGCGCCCCAGTGTGAAAGGGGTCTTACTCAAGATGACCACGGCCAGAAATGTTAGAGGGGTGTTTTTCCACAAAATAAAACATGGAGATATGGGTGGATGGGGGAGTTTGCTTTGAATAATAAAAATAAATGAAATAGCGTTTTTTTGGTTTGTGGTGCTCAGATGCAGTGTAGTTCCACTTTAAGCTTTCTCTTGTGGTGCCTTAATGCACATGTATTATGGCAAGTATTATGTTACATTAAGTGCCGGTTCACACTGCTGCGCTGCGAATTTGTTCTGTTTTTTTGTCCTGTGTGAGGTGCGATTTTACCGCGAATTTACCGCGATTTTAACGCGATTTTACCGCAAATTTCAGGAGTTGGTCATAGCTGCGATTGATGTTCTAGCCAATGGAATCATAATGGAAAAAGAAAAAAGGTGTTAACTTCCTGTGTATTTCCTGGTTTTTGTGGAGAGTAGTGTGGTGGAATTCGCACATATCTGAACCAACAATGCGATTCCAGAACGATTTACATTGATGTCTATGGAGGCTAAATTTGCAACGCAACGCAGTAAACTCGCACAAGACCCTTTTTTTTATCGCATCGCATTCGTAGGGGAATCGCAACGCATGTATGTGAACGACGGTCATTGAAAACAATGACTTTATGGATGACATGCGAATTTAGAATGTTTTTGACGCATCAAATTCGTCATGAACTCGCATCAGTGTGAACCGGCACTAAGGCAGCCTGTTTATTATGAATGGGCTGCCAATGCACCACAATGGATGAGAAAAATCACATGCCCCTTTTTAATAACACAGCTTACCACAACGCACAGTATTGGGCTCTACTGTACAATGCATTGGGGTACTATTTACAGTGAATGAGTGGCTTTGTGTTAAGGTGCACATTGTCACAACACACAAGTGTGAACGGGCCCCAAGCACGCCACGCCCACTGTCAGCGAGGTAGGAATTGTTGTCACAGAAGTTGCATCCAGACCCCTTCGCCAGGGGTTATTAAAACTGTTCCTTCACCCCTTTACTGCCCAACATATACTGATACCACTGCAAACTCTGCCATGTTCAGATGTTTTGGATCTCCTACTACAGGGCAGGATAGCTACTAGGCTGGCGCTGGGCCCTGTGACATTTCTCTATGTGTACCGTGTGCTTGCTCACATGATCTGATAGGACACGTCCAAGTGGAGGGCTTGCATGGACAACCTTCAGTTTTGCAATGGCAAAAATAATTTGCTTAGGAAAAATGTATACAGTGGAGCATGATGGCAGACATATTGAAAAATAGATTTTGGGTTTACATATACTTTAGGTACACTTTCTGCAGGTACAGAAAAATGACTGTTTATCCTGATAGAAATCCAGTATCATTGTAACTTCCTGCGCACTGAACTGAAACCTCAAAGTTATCAGCTATCTGAGCTATCTTTTGTAAACTATACAACCCCTCCCTCCTCCCTATCTAATGGACACAATGAAAAGAGTGAGGTGTTTGTAGTCCAAAATAGGAAACCTAGAGTGACAACAATGCTCAAATAAGTGGCAACCACCCCAGTCTATAACCACTTCAGCTGCGGAAGATTTCACCCCCTTCATGACCAGGCCATTTTTAGCTAATCGACACTGCGCTGTTTTAACTGGCGATTGCGCGGTTAAACACTACCCAAACAAAATTTATATATATTTTTTTCCACACAAATAGAGCTTTCTTTTAGTGGTATTTGATCACCTCTGGGTTTTTTACGCTTTGTGATATAAATGAAAAAAATAAAATAAAAAATTTTGGAAAAAAACAACAAAACATATCCTATGAAGAAAAAATCTAATTCCTTCATAAATTTTAGCCAAAATGTATTCTGCTACATGTTTTTGATAAAAAAAAAAATTCCAACAAGTGTGCAGTGATGAGAAACTGACAGATTGTTGTACAGACTGTGTAAAGAGCTCTGTATTGAATGTTAACACAGAGCTCTGGATCATGAATGTACACAACCGATCAGCAGGTCCCAGCCGTAAATCATGGGCTGAGACTTGCTGACAAGCTCCTACTGTGTGCAACCACAGCGGGAGCCGGATGGGGGGCGTGCGTTTGCGCGCCCTAAACTCTAATGCAGGCAGCGACGTACCAGAACGTCGCTTTGCCTACAGCGGCCACCCATCCGCAGTTACCGATAACTGGCCTTTACAGCAAGGTGCACATGGAAGGGCAATGCACATCACAAACAAACAAAAGATTTCCCAGCACACTTACCAGCCAGCCTGCAAAACAACGTTAAAAACAGAAGGGTTTTGTTTGCGCACATCTGCAAATATATGCCAAAGCCACAGTGCCCACGCCAAGGGTTCTCTGTATATACTGTGGTCCTAACTCAAAATTTCCAGATTCTCCATAGTAGGAGCACACATAAGAATAGATAGATTAAGGGCAGTTGTGCCTGGAGCGAGCCAACCCCTCCTCAAAGCGGAGTTCCACCCAAAAATAGAACTTCCGCTTTAAGGGAAGGTGACCCCCCGACATGCTACATTTGGCTTGTCATTGTTTTTGGGGGGGGGGGAGCAGATACCCTCTTTTTAGAGGGTCCCAGCTCCCACTTCCTCCCTGCGCACCGCAGCAGTGGAAGGGAGATCACCCCTCCCCCGGCAATAATCTGGGATACGTCACAGGTCCCAGATGATTGCCCAGCCAGTCACAGCGCGCCGCGCGGCTCGCGCATGCACAGTGCATGCCCGGCTGTGCAGCCACAGCCGGGCGCCCACAGTGACTATGCCGGCGCCGCAGAGAGGAGGGGGAGAGGAGCTGGGATTCATTCCCCAGCATCGCTGGACCCTGGACAGGTAAGTGTCCGATTTTATTTGTAGCTGCTGACTTCTAATTTTTTTTTAAGTGGAAATCCGCTTTAAAGGCACAGGGACGCATGTGACGCCCTATATAATGGACATAAGGAAAAGAGTGAAGTGTTGGTAGTCCAAAGTAGGATGGCAGCCTAGGGTGATAACGCTGCTCCTCCATAGATACAGTATGGGGGGGACCCAGAGGAAGGACTGCTAAGCTACAATGCAGTACATTTTTTTGGGGGGGGGGTTTAGCTGCACTTGAACATCAGCTCATAAGTTTGAAGAATGAGTCACTAACTGCATCTATCACACAAGTTAGCTGTCTGAAATCATCTCTTACTATGAATATCCCCAATGTACAGTAAATGACACATTCCCCGTGGAATAGATCATTCCCAGTGAGGCTCTACATGAAAGATCTGGCAAGATCGCTGGAGGTAGTTCCATAATCATTCACCAGCCGTCCTTTTTCTATCTAGTTAAAATAAAGGATGAAACGAAATCTGTATGGTTGCTAAGAACAACAACATTTTTTTTTCCTTTGCTCCAGGCCTTTATTTTGAGTCCAAATTTTTTTTATTCAGACAAATTCCAGGGTACAAACATATATGAGAACGTACATGAGAGTGACGTACCACAAAACACAATATAAACCATTAAACAAAAACAGGGCAAAGGACAATAAAACCATTTGTATGTATCCGGGGTGAAAGGTCAGGATAGGGTAAGGAAAATGAAAGGGAGTATAAGGCTGGCCATACACGGATCGTATTTCTTTCCTGCAACCAGTGGTTGCAGGAAAGAAATTTGCTCGGTCCCCAAATTAACAGACAGTGTTGATGCGGAAATCCCTCCTGCCAGGCCATTGTCTTTTCCTAGCGGAGGGGCGAGTGGGGGAAGCCGTTCCTGCTAGGAGAAGACAGTGATTATCGCTAGTGGCTATAGAGAATCCGGCAAGCTGCTGGTACAGAAGTTGATCGATTGATCAACTTGGTACATTCATCCTGCCCATTATCGGTTCAAATCTCGATATTTGAATTGTGTATGGCCGGTCTAATGCCTTTTACACACGATCGGACATTGATCGGACATTTCGACCACAAAATCCGTCGGATTTTTTCAGACGGATTTTGTGCCAAACTTGTCTTGCATACACACGGTCGCACAAAGTTGTCGGAAAATCCGATCGTTCTGAACGTGGTGACGTAAAACACGTACGTCGGGACTATAAACGGGGCAGTAGCCAATAGCTTTCGTCTCTTAATTTATTCTGAGTATGCGTGGCACTTTGTGCGTCGGATTTGTGTACACACGATCGGAATTTAAACGATCGGATTTTATATCCTGCTCTCAAACTTTGTGTGTCAGAAATTCCGACGGAAAAAGTCCGATGGAGCCCACACATGATCAGAATTTCCGACAACACAATCCGATCGCACTTTTTTCCGTCGGAAAATCCGACCGTGTGTACAGGACATAAAAGTTACGAAAAGTGATCCAAAGGTATCATAAAAGAGGGGACTACACAGGCCAAATAAGACCACTGGAAGAGTGGGCACCAGGGCCGTCTTTAAGGCAGGGCAAAAGGGGCAGCTGCCCTGGGCCCTGTCATTGTTGTGGGGCCCAAAGCAGCTGCCTCATACTTGCCAACTATCCCAGTTTAAATTCCCTTGTCCTTTGAAGTTTTAGTCCTGTGCTGTGTCCCAATATCTCAGTGTGAAGTGCTGGTGCTAATGCTGCCTAGCTCTGCCCTATTGTGTACAGATGACTCACCTGCAGACCCTGTGTTTACATGTAAATAAACGGCATTCATAAATAAATAGCTGTGGCCGATGGCATTGACATGTAAATAAAGGCAGCATTGATATGTATATCATGCCTCCCTGCAGTAAGGAGATGAATGTGCTGTAACCTCTAGCAACCAATCAGTGAGCAGTAATACTGTACAGTAATCTCTAGCAACCAATTAACAAGCAGAAATCATTTGCTGTAACCTCTAGCAACTAATCAGTGAGCTGTAATGTGTGCTGTAACCTCTAGCAACCAGTCAGTAAGTAGTAATGATATGCTGTAACCGCTGGCAATCGCAATTGCTGCCTGATCTGATACAGTAAACTGATTTTAAGTCTTGCTGCTATTTATTGTATGTCTCAGAGCAGGTGGAGAGTGAAATTGCATGGTGGGGGCCAAGAAATTTTTTGCCCAGGGTCCAATTGATATTAAAGACGGCCCTGGTGGGCACACTACTCCGCAACCAGAACTCGAAAAGTGGGTGAATCGCTATAGTCCCGCCAGCGCGTCCACATAGTATGCACCTTCTTAGGGTCTGAACTATCGTCTGCTTCCCATTTTTCCCACAACATAATATCATTGAGAATCTGGGCCCATTCCAAAACAGGCCTTTATTTTAATCCTCCATTCCACTAGCAGTTTGACTTTAGCTTGTTCACACAGGCGGCAAGGCGGAAGTAAAAGTAGGCGGTGGAGCTGAAGTTTTACCACCCACCTAAGCACAAAAATGCAACTGCTCAGGGCCGTACACATGGCACAGCAAAAATTAAACAGCATCTCACATTCCGCAAGTGGAACTGCCAGCAAACACAATTCAAGTGAATGAGGCACGCTGTGCCACAGGGGGTCTTTATTTTGAGGCCTAAAACAGACAGTGAGGAGTCAACATATTGCCTCCTCTGCACCTGTCAAATGCATTCTGAAAAGAGATTCACCACGCATCGCTTTCCAAGGGGTGGCAATAATAGCCGCAGGTGTTAGCGAGCCCTTTACTGAGGCCACTAAAGCATTCCCAAGAGAGCAGCACTGAAGCCTGCTGGAGCGGGAACCATGACAGTCAGACAGCGGGACTCAGCCCCGCCCCCCGCTCCCTCGTCACTGGCTTTGATTGACAGCACTGGGAGTTAGAGCTGCACAATTAATCGTCAAGAATCGTGATTTTTTCCCCTTTGAGATCTTGACAAAAGTATTTCCCGATTCTTTCTATGCAGAGAATTCTCTCTGCTCTGCTGAAGCCACAGCTGGTAAAAAAGAAAGGAAGAAAAAAACATGGCAGTCTGCCAAGTATCACAACATTATTTAGCAGTGGAACTAAGTCTAAACATTGTAACAATTTGTCAAAGGAATTAGAGCTGCACGATTCTGGCTAAAATGAGAATCACGATTTTTTTGCTTAGAGGATAGATCACGATTCTCTCACGATTCTCGCGGCGTAACATCATCTTTCACAGTAAAACAAAAAAATTGTGCTAACTTTACTGTTTCTTTTTTTTTATTTATTGAAGTGTATTTTTTCCCAAAAAATTGCATTTGAAAGACCGCTGGGCAAATACAGTGTGACATAAAATATTGCAGCAATTGCCATTTTATTCCCTAGGGTCTCTGCTAAAAAAAAAAAATTATATATATATATATATATATATATATATATATATATATATATATATAATCTCTAATGTTTGGGGGTTCCAAGTAATTGTTTTAGCAAAAAATATTGATTTTAACTTAAGAAAGAAGTGTCAGAAAAAGATTTAGACTTTAAGTGGTTAAACTTCCTGCGTTGTTTAAAGCTTGGCAGATTGCCCAGGTTATTTGTTTACACAGAGAAGTTTATCCCTTTGATCTAAGAAGGAAGTTAGATACAATGTTTCAAGTTCTAAACTTGGCAGACTGCCTGGATGTTTTCTTTTGACTGCTGAGTGAACAGATAATCTCTCCACTTGTTTATATTAAAGAATCAGCAAACTCAGCAGGAGAGATCGTCAGGGGAGGTGAATCGAGATCACGATTTTTTAACGATTAATTGTGCAGCTCTAAAAGGAATACACTTCGGCGTGTAAATGATGAAAGATTAACCACTTAAACACTAAACCTTTTTCTGACATTTGTTGGTTTCAAGTTAAAATCATTTTTTTTTTTTGCTAGAAAATTACTTAGAACCCCCAAACATTATATATATTTTTTTAGTAGAGACCCTAGAGAATAAAATGGTGGTTGTTGCAATATTTTATGTCACACTGTATTTGCAGAGCAGTCTTTCAAATGCATTTTTTTTGGAGTAAAGTAAAGTAAAGTTAGCCCAATTTTTTTTGTATAATGTGAAAGATTTTACGCTGCGAGAATCGTGATCTTTATTCTAAGCAAAAAAATCGTGATTCTCATTTTGGCCAGAATCGTGCAGCTCTACTGGGAGCCAATGGCTCCTGGTGCCCCAGCTAAGCCAGCAAGACCTGGAAGTGAGGGGAGAGAAAAGCTGCAGATGTGCAAGGCACTGGATCGAATGAGGGCTTATGTAAGTAAAAGGGGGGTGGGGAGGGGGGATTCTGATGCATAAACATTTTTTACCTTAATGCAAGGAATGCATTAAGGTAAAAAAGGTTTCAGCTTTACAACCACTTTAATGCATTCCCTGCGTTAGGACAAAAAATGTCCCAGTATTTGTATTGCTCCCTAACTCTAATCTGGCCTTCCTGTTTTTGAGGCTCACCAATGGTTTACATCTTGTGGTGAACCCTCTGTATTCACTCTGGTGAAGTCTTCTCTTGATTGTTGACTTTGACATACATACACCTACCTCCTGGAGAGTGTTCTTGATCTGGCCAACTGTTGTGAAGGGTGTTTTCTTCACCAGGGAAAGAATTCTTCGGTCATCTACCACAGTTGTTTTCTGTGGTCTTCTGGGTCTTTTGGTGTTGCTGAGCTCACCGGTGCGTTCTTTCTTTTTAAGGATGTTCCAAACAGTTGATTTGGCCACACCTAATGTTTTTGCTATGTCTCTGATGGGTTTGTTTTGTTTTTTCAGCCTAATGATGGCTTGCTTCACTGATAGTGACAGCTCTTTGGATCTCATATTGAGAGTTGATAGCAACAGATTCCAGATGCAAATAGCACACTTGAAATTAACTCTGGGCCTTTTATCTGCTCCTTGTAAATGGGATAATGAGGGAATAACACACATCTGGCCATGGAACAGCTGAGCAGCCAATTGTCCCATTACTTTTGGTCCCTTAAAAAGTGGGAGGCACATATACAAACTGTTGTAATTCCTACACCGTTCACCTGGTTTGGATGTAAATACCCTCAAATTAAAGCTGAAAGTCTGCAGTTAAAGCACATCTTGTTCATTTCATTTCAAATCCATTGTGGTGGTGAATAGAGCCAAAAAGATTAGAATTGTGTTGATGTCCCAATATTTATGGACCTGGCTGTATACCAGGATCAGCAGCCGCAGCCATGAAACCTGTATCAAAATATGTAGTCGGTGATGGGCTTTCATGTAAAAGTGATCCGAGTGGCTCTACAGTTGCCTCATCACTTTTACAGGGCTCTAAAGGAACTGCCCCGCCCCCACCCCCCATCACACCCGCCACTGTATCTAGGGTCTTGCGTTCCACGGGGGAGCATGGGACCGCTACAGTTTGTCGGGCTGGCTGCAGACAGAAGACAAGGAGGAACATCCGTTCTTCCCCATCCTCTGTGATAGAGCTGCACGATTAATTGTCAAGAATCGTTATTGCAATTTTTTACCCGTTGCGTTCTTGACAAAAGTATTTCCCGATTCTTTCTTTGCAGGGAATTCTCTCTGCTTTGCTAAAGCCACAGCCTGCAAAAGAAAGGAAGAAAAAAAACGGCAGTCTGCCAAGTATCACAACATTCTTTAGCAGTGGAACTAAGTCTAAACATTGTAACAATTTGTCAAAGGAATAGACTTCTGTGTGTAAATGAGGAAAGTTAAAACACTTAGGCCCCTTTCACACTGGAGCAGTTTTCAGGCGGTATTGCGCTAAAAATACCATCTGAAAACCGCCCCTAAACAGCCTCCGCTGTTTGTTCAGTGTGAAAGCCCGAGGGCTTTCACACTGAAGCGGTGCGCTCGCAGGACGGTAAAAAAAGTCCTGCGAGCCGCTTCTTTGGAGTGGGGAAGGAGCGGTGTATTCACCGCTCCTAAACCGCTCCTGCCCATTGAAATCAATGGGACAGCGCGGCTATACCGCGGTAATACCGCGGCTATAGCCGCGCTGTACGAGCGGATTTAACCCTTTTTCGGCCGCCAGCGGGGGTTAAAACCGAACCGCTAGTGGCCGAATACCGCTGCAAGAACAACGGTACAGCAGCGCTAAAAATAGTGCTGTTGTACCGCCGACGCCCCCACCGCCCCAGTGTGAAAGGGGCCTAAACCTTTTTCTGACATTTGTTGGTTTCAAGTTAAAATCATTTTTTTTTTTGCTAGAAAATTACTTAGAACCCCCAAACATTATATATATATATATATATTTTTTAGTATAGACCCATGAGAATAAAATGGTGGTTGTTGCAATATTTTATGTCACACTGTATTTGCGCAGCGGCCTTTCAAATGCAATATTTTGAAAAAAATTACTTTAATGAATAATAATAAAAAAAAAAACTAACCAGTAAAGTTAGCCCAATTATTTTTGTATAATGTGAAAGATATTATGCCGCGAGAATCGTGAACTTTATTATAAGCAAAAAAAAATCATAATTGATATTTTGGCCAGAATCGTGCAGCTCTACTCTGTGACGAATGAAGCCAGAAGCGATGAGCATTTCCTCACTTTCAGTTTTGGTTCTTTGTTTACAGGCTGTTACTGGAGGGCAAAAGAAGGCTTGGGGTCTAATAGACCCAAGATTTCTCCTTAAAGAGTACCTGTCACTGCCCCAGCTATCACAAGGGATGTTGCACATCACAAGGGATGTTTCGCATCCCGGGGACAGCAATAAAGTTTCTACATTCTTTTTTTTAACCACATGCCGACCGTGCCATAGCCGAAAGGCGGCTACAGCGCGGTTGGCTTATTCTGGGTGGGTGTCCATGGACATCCTCACAGAATCGCACTCCCACGCGCCCCCTGGGGCGCGCACCCAGGAACATCCATGACCGGACCCGGCGCATCACAGATCACGGTAAATGGCTGCTGATAGCGGTCGTTTACCACGTGATCGCTCCGTCAAATGAGCATCACTTGTAAACAAACCGGCGTCCTCCCTCCCCTCTCTGTACCGATCGGTACAGTGTGAGAGGAGAGAGGGAAAGATCGTTTGCAGCCCTGTGGGCACTACAGATCCAGCCCACAGCGCTGCTCAGTGCCCATACTCTGCCATACTCTGCCATACTATGCAATACTCTGCAATACTCTGCAATACTATGTAATACTCTGCCATACTATGCAATACTCTGCCATACTATGCAATACTCTGCAATACTCTGCAATACTATGCAATACTCTGCAATACTATGCAATACTCTGCCATATTATGCAATACTCGCCAATACTCTGCAATAAATTTTAACAGAAACAAAGATTTTTTTTTTTTTTTTTTTTACCGAATTTTCTGTCTTTTTTTATTTATAGCGCAAAAAATAAAAAACCCAGCGGTGATTAAATACCACCAAAAGAAAGCTCTATTTGTGTGAAAAAAGGACAAACATTTCAAATGGGTACAGTGTTGCATGGCTGAGCAATTGTCATTCAAAGTGTGAGAGCACCGAAAGCTGCAAATTGGTCTGGTTAGGAAGGGGGTTTAAGTGCCCAGTGTGTAAGTGGTTAAAGAAACAGTGTGAAAATGCAATAAATAATAAAACTGAAAAAAAGAAATTCAAGCACATTCATCCCCTCCTGCTCACGTGCAAATGCAAACAGGCATGTAGGTCCCACACACATGTGTAAACAGTGATTGCATCATACGTGTATCACTGGAAACAGTGAGAGCCGTAATTCTAGTGCCAGATCTAAAGTTTAACTATAAACAGACAACCTGTAAAGGCTTTTAATGCATCGTCTATGGAGATATTTAGGTAGCGTAGTTTGTCGCCAATTCAGGGATGTGCGAAATTTTAAATCTTTACATGTTTGCTATTTATTTACTTGGTGCAACATAATCTTTATATTTTACCCACAAATTGGGTATTATATTGTGTTTATGTACACTAAAATGCATTTAAGTGTATTTTTTCCTGAAAAATTGTATCTAATACACAGCTGTGTAAATGTCACGTGACATATAAAACTGCAATACAATAAGAAATGGCTGCACACCATTGCTAGTCCTGAGTCCTTTTATTAACCTCTTTGTGCCTTTAAGAGGTTTATGACTCTGGGAGGCGGGGCGTGGCTTAAGATCACGTGACTGCCGTGATTGACTGTCATGGCGGTCACGTGGCCCGAAAACCCACGTTTGCAATAAGTGATCTGGAGCTTTTGGTTGGTCAGTGGTAAATGTGCAGTGCGCGCGCTCTCAGCACAAGTGCATAGGCAGCAATTCACGCAAATATGCGCCCCCTCGGCGCTAAGGACCAGGCACCGAGAGGTCGCATATTTGCATAGGCCAGCGCCAAGGGGTTAAATATCTTCCAACATGACACAGACAGGACACTGACAGGCTATTAATGGTTGACGCGTTTCACACAAATACGCTGCTTAATCATAACCAACATATAAAACTGCAACAACCACCATTTTATTCTCTAGAGCCTCTGCTTTCAGAAAATATATACTGTTTGGGGGTTCTAAGTAATTTTCTAGCAAAAAAAAGATGATTTTTTTACATATGCTGTATGTGAAAATTTCAAAATTGCCCAGTAGCCAGGTGGTTAAATCATACAAAAAAGAGTCACGATACAGATTTTTCTTTTTACATTTTCCTTGCACATGATTAGGTATTTAACTACTTTCCGCCCGCGCTATAGCTGGAAAAACGGCTACTTACTTTGCCAGGAGGACGTCATGTGACTAGGGGCAGACTGACAACTCATGGGGCCCCCGGGCAATAGGAGATTATGGGGCCCCCAGGCAATAGGAGATTATGGGGCCCCCAGGCAATAGATTATGGGGCCACACAGTATACACACACAGACACACAATATACACACACACAGTATACACACACAGAATACACATACACACATTGAAAAGGTACTGGAGAGGCGGGGCAGTTATAATCTTGGGATTTTAAAAAAAACACAGATTTTTACATACTATCCCTGGTCTTATTGAGGCTGGCAACCCTGATGGGGCCCCTTAGTGGCATGGGGCCCTCGGGCAGTGCCCGAGTGCCCGAATGGTCAGTCCGCCCCTGCATATGACGTCCTCCTGTGATCACGCTGCCCCCTGCGGCCCCATCTAAAAGTTCGCCGTGAGCAATGCTGTGCAGCCGCTGCTGAAGCAAGTTCTTGTAAATAGGAAGTAGCTGCAAAGAGCCTTAAGGAGATTAGCCTGTTCTTAGTGGACAGGAGTGTCACCTGCTGTAGTCTTCTGCTGCTGTAGCCCATCTGCTTCAAGTTTCGATGTGTTGGGCATTCAGAGAAGGTATTCTGCATACCTTGGTTGTAATGAGTAGTTATTTGAGTTACTGTTGCCTTTCTATCATCTCAAACCAGTCTGCCCATTCTCCTCTGACCTCTGACATCAACAAGGCATTTTCATCCACATAACTGCCACTCATAGGATATTTTCTCTTTTTTTTAGACCATTCTTTGTAAACCCTAGAGATGGTTGTGTGTGTTAATCCCAGCAGATCAGTCGTTTTTGAAATACTCAGACCAGCCCGTCTGGCACGAACAACCATGCCACATTCAAAGTCACTTAATTCCCCTTTTCTTCCCCATTCTGATGTTCGGTTTGAACTTCAGCAAGTCGTCTACAACACATCTAGATGCCTAATAAAATGGCTGAAGCATGTATGTTGTACCTGCTGATATGCAGCCCTCTCTTCTCTACATCCGGAGTCCAGAATTTACACAGCTTGTCTGAGCTTCCAGAAAGCAGGGGGCAGGGAGCTGAAGTTACACTTTGCAGAGCTCAGGGAGAGCTGATTGGATGGAAGGGACAACCTCCCCCTTTCCCACAGCACACAGGAGCAGCGATGAGACTGTCAATCACAGGCTGTGTGCTGGAGATCCCTCTCTTGTCACCTTTTTTCTTTTGGTGTCAAGAAAACTTGTCAAAAGTGACTTATACAGATAACAGATAAACGAGACAGTAGAGAGAAATGACACTTAGTACTCTGCATTGAGACAAGTGCACACTATAGAGTGATATGCTTTGTTCATATTTCATGTCTGAGGTTTACAATCACTTTAACCACTTGCCCACCAGCTGCCGCAGTTCTACTGCAGCAGAATGGCACGGCTGGGCGAAACGACGTTATGTAACGTCGCTTCGCCCTGTGGCCACTAGCGGCACGCGCGCCCGCTGCTCGCCCCTGAGCCAATGCGAGTGCGACCGCCGGGCTCCTGCGATCGCTGGTGACACACCAAGAACCGGGATCTGTATGTGTAAACACACAGTTTCCGGTTCTCTGAGGGGAGAGGAGACTGATCACACGATGTGTTCATACAAAGTATGAACAGTGATCTGTCATCTCCCCTAGACAGTCCCATCCCCCCTTCAGTTAGAACACAGATAACCCCTTGATCGCCCCCTAGTGGTTAACCCCTTCCCTGCCAGTGACATTTTTACAGTAATCAGTGCATTTTTATAACACTGATCACTGTATAAATGCCAGTGGTCCCAAAAATGTGTCAAAAGTGTCCGATGTGTCCCCCATAATGTTGCAGTCCCGATAAAAATCACAGATCGCCACCATTACTAGTAAAAAAAATAAATAAATAAAAATGCATACAAAAATGTAAATCTATCCCCTATTTTGTAGACGCTATAACTTTTGCGCAAAGCAATCAATATATACGCTTATTGCGATTTTTATTACCAAAAATATGTAAAAGAATACATATCAGCCTAAACTGAGAAAAAAATAGCTTTTAAAAAAAAAAAAAAGGGGGATATTTATTATAGCAAAAAGTACAAAATATTGTGTTTTTTTCAAAATTGTCGCTCTTTTTTTGTTTATAGCGCAAAAAATAAAAACTGCAGATATGATCAAATACCACCAAAAGAAAGATCTAATTGTGGGGAAAAAAAAGACATCAATTTTGTTTGGGTGCAACGCTGCATGACTGCGTACTTGTCAGTTAAAACGACACAGTGCCATATCGCAAAAAAAATTGCCCGGTCATTCAGCAGCCAAATCTTCCGGGGCTGAAGCGGTTAATTCACTGCAGCTGGTTGGTGTAAAAAAGTACAGCCTGTCCTCTTTATTTCCATCCCACAGCAATGCAGCTCTGTGGTATGAACTGAACTTAGACCCCCCTCACACTGAGGCGCTTTGCAGGCGCTACAGCGCTAAAAATAGCGCCTGCAAAGTGCCCTGAAAGTTCCGCTTTGTCTCCAATGTGAAAGCCCCGAGGACTTTCACACTGGAGCGGTGCGCTGGCGAAAAAAGTCCTGCTAGCAGCATCTTTGGAGCGGTGAAGGAGCGGTGTGTATATAGCTCCTTCACCGCTCCTGCCCATTGAAATCAATGGGGCACCGCAGCTATACCGCCGGCAAAGTCCCTCTGCAGAGGCGCTTTGCGGTGGTTTTTAACCCTTTCTCGACCGCTAGAGAGGGGTAAAACCACCCCCCCGCTAGCAGGCGAATACCGCCACTAAAACGACGGTAAAGCGCCGCAAAACATAGCGGCGCTTTACCACCGACACGCACCTCCCGCCCCAGTGTGAAAGGGGCCTAATAGAACCTAAGGCAAATTGCCATGTCTAGGTGTTGGGACTGCGTTGGACAAGGGGCATGGTGTGAACGGGCCCCAGAAGTATAGAAAAGAAAGATTTAGATATGATTATATTATTGATTGTCGTTTCCAATATGCGCTCAAACAAATGACATCTGGAGTCTGGTTACTATGGGAAACATTCTCCTTCTCTTCATTTATATAAAGCATGTTCATTAAATCATCCATCCATTGTAATGAGCCATTCATGCAGTCTGTGAGATTTATTTCAGTCTTTCAGTGGCAGAATTTTTGTGAAATAAACATTTTGTTGTTTGTAAGGTCCACTGCCAGCTCTTTCCTCATTCATTCTCCAGTTCCATAATGCGGAAAATGTTCTAATCAGACACACTTATCTTCTATCCTTGCTGAAAACCACATGATTATTTAGCTAACGCTGGACGAGCTTCGGGAATACATAGGCACAGGAATCAATCACTGAATACATATTTGCTTTTTCTGGAGTGTTTTTGTGGCGTTTGAGTCAAAAATTCTTTAAGCTGAGTACCAGCTTTAAATCTGAACCTGAGAAACCTAAAATTTCTCCCTAGAGCTGCACGATTCTGGCCAAAATGAGAATCACGATTTTTTTGCTTAGAATAAAAAGATCACGATTCTCGTGACGTAAAATCTTTCACATTATACAAAAAAAAAATTGGGCTAACTTTACTTTTTATTTTATTTTATTTTTTTTAATTCATTAAAGTAATTTTTTCCAAAAAATTGCATTTGAAAGATCGCTGCGCAAATACAGTGTGACAGAAAATATTGCAACAACCACCATTTTATTCTCTAGGGTCTCTACAAAAAAAAAAAAAGATGTATAATGTTTGGGGGTGCTAAGTAATTTTCTAGCAAAAAAAAAAAAAAAATGATTTTAACTTGAAACCAACAAATGTCAGAAAAAGGTTTAGTGTTTAAGTGGTTAAACTTTCCTCATTTACACACGAAGTCTATTCCTTTGACAAATTGTTACAAAGTTTATACTTAGTTCCACTACTAAAGAATGTTGTGATTCTTGGCAAACTTCAGCAGAGCAGAGAGAATTCTTTGCATAGAAAGAATCAGGAAACATTTTTGTCAAGATTGCAACGGGAAAAAAATCGCGATAGCGATTCTTGATGATTAATCTTGCAGCTCTACCTTGCAGTGTGGCTACGCATTTAATGCAAGGGTTAAATGCTCAGTTCTGTCAAGCAGATGTATTCACTGGATTGTCTGCGTTCTGCAGTCTCCTCTGAGCTCCTAGACCAGGGGTCTCCAAAGTTTCCAAACAAAGGGCCAGTATACTGTCCTTCAGAGTTTAGGGAGGCCAGACTGTGAACAGTGGGTAGGACATGTCCCAGTGTCAGTGGGAGAAAACAGTGATTCATCATTGGTATCAGTGGGAGGAATTATGCCCCATTGGTGGTGTCAGTAGATGGCATAGTGCCCCAAGGGCTGGGTAACAGCAAGCAGGGGGCCACATTGGCCCCTGGGCCGCAGTTTGGAGACCAGGGTGCTAGACTGTCCCCACGGCCTCTTCTCCCGCATGCTTCGGAGGTCTATGATCCTCTGACATTGTCAGGACTGATGCATGGACCATAGCACTGTCCATGCATTGGTCCTGACGATGTCAGACCGATGCTTCCATGTAAAGTCCTCTGAGAACTCTCCATTTCTCTCTTACTTCTCTTTCACTTTTCTTTGTTTGGAACGAGCATTGCATGGTATTTGCAGTCACTTGCGCTGCTCTATGCATACTACAGATCCTTTAGTTGGGTGGCTACATTCCTACATGCAATAGGACCACAAAGAACGAATGTAGCCACCTTCTAACAGGAAGTCAGATCACAGCAGTAAAAAAAGGCATTTTGTGACTTGGAGGGGGCTGAGAGCAGGAGAGGGGGCTTTTTTGAGTTAAAAGGGCACCTAAAGTGATACTAAACACACACTTCATTGTCACTTCTGTATGTGGATGATGGCACTGTGATTATTTTAATTAAAAAAAAACTTTTTCCTAATCGATATACAGCTGTCACATGACCCAGATCTTTCCCAGCCTGTCTGCAGGGGAACATAAGCAGCAAGAGCTTCTAGGCTTCTGTTGCTGGTCACATGTTAAAAAAAATACCCTTCTAATACAGAGTAAAAATAAATAATTCATATCAATAAACTGTTTTAAATTGTCATACAAATATATATCTGAAATCAAATTTTTGGCAATAATATGGTGGGCAGATTTCTGCCAGTCACAGGCTGTGACATGTCCCTCCAGCCTGTGTCTAAGAATAAGAGGGAGGTGAAGCCTCCACTAATCTACATATAACATCCCACCAGTAGTGTATTTAGGTTTTGTGCTGCCCTAGGCCTGACTCGTGTACCCCCTAAATTAAATATGATCCACCCCTTCCTGTCAAGGCCACACCCCTTGCTGTTTAAGAGCTGCCCTGAAATTTTCAATTGGGGACACTAGTTCTGAGGGCCTGGGGGGTAATGGATTCCCTTAATTTGCATAGATTTCCTCTTACTTCCTGTGTGGCTATGGGGCAGGAAGTGAAGGGAAATCTCTGCAATGGGACAGGGATGGTAAAAAATAAACTGACAGAGGTTATAACCCTCCCCAAAAAAAGTGTTGCCTATAGTTCTACAAAAATTTCTGATAATTTTATGGAGAGGACTAAGAAGATATAACCATACCAATGGGGCAGCAGAAAACATAGCACAGTGAGGAAGGTTTGTGGTCCAGGATGATTAGACAGGCAAAATTAGAAGTGCCCCCCCCAACAGTTGCGGAATGCCGGCCGCCTGCATACTGGAAGCAGTGCGGCTGTTTTATGGGGGCGTTAGACTAATTTGCCTCTCAGCCCAGTCCACCCCATAAGACTGGTGCTACACTTACAGTGTAGCGCAAGCCAGTGGGATCTCTTTCTGTGCTGCCCCCCTGAAAAGTGCTGCCCTAGACCTGGGCCTTGTTGGCCTAGGCCAGGATACATCATTGCATCCCACCCCCTTTTGTGTTTAGCTGGTTAGTGGGCATGGAAGAGGAGGGAGGGAGCGGGATGTCATTTTCCACTGTGTATACGCCCACATGTGTGACTCTATAGCCACATGAGCTGCACAGATGTGATAGGGAGGAAATGCTCAGCATAGAAACGCATTGAAAACCGAGCATGTGCAGAGTTGCCACCACAGCTGCAAAATCCCCAGCGGAATTGGGGACATGATCAGAAGGTGGAGAAAGAGAGCAGCAGGATCAACCAGGTGTTTTGCAGAATACAGAAAATTAATCTTATAGTGACTGAGTGAGTATGAACAGCATGTAATACACCATTTATTGATAGTTTTCTATGATGTGGGTTTAGTGACACTTTAACATTAAAAAAAACTGCAAACAGGCAGGATTTTAATGCAAAAGAGACATACAATTCTGCGTAGAATTGCCAAGATGTCTAATTCCAGAAAAACACTTTTTAGCATTAAATAAAGTGGGATGGAGTTACATTTCTGTTCATGTTTGTTGTCTTTGTTCTCATTAGGGCATAGGCGTGCGCACAGGGTGTCCGAATGTGCCCAGGCACACCCTAATCACCCCGTGCACATTAGTGTTATCGCTCTGTGTAGCAGCAGAAACAGGGGAAAGATCTCCCTCTTACCGGCTCTGCCATAAGAGAAGTGTTTATGCTCTTCTCTTTCACTGTGCCGGCAGGGAGATCAATGTGCCGGGGTCATATATATGTAGACAACAGCACACGCATGTGTGTTTGAGCTTAAGGGTGCACACCCTAATACAATAGGCTGCGCACTCCTATGCATTAGGGAGGTTCCCGTTGTGTGAGGTTCCCCGTAGTTCCCTGTGTGCTCATCTATTTCTTTTAGATATAGATTCTAGATCTTGTTCAAAAATTACTTCAGGCTTGTATTACATATTGTTTGATTATTATGTTTTTTTTTAACCACTTGCCGACTGCTGCGCGCCGATATATGTTGGCACAATGGCAGTGGTGGGCAAATGGGCATACCTGTACGTCCCCTTTAATTGGCGGGGTTAGCGGGTGCGCGCCCGCCACGTACAGCATGACCGTGCCCGTGGGACCTGTGGACTGGATGTCCGCGGGTCTCCTGGCGATCGTGTCACAGAGCCGCAGAACGGGGAGATGCCTATGTAAACAAGGCATATCCCCATTCTGCCTAGTGATATGACAGAGATCACTGCTCCCTGTTATCGGGAGCAGTGATTGCTGTCGTGTGAGTGGAAGCCCATCCCCCCCACAGTTAGAATCACTCCCTAAAACATACGTAACCCCTTGATCGCCCCTAGTGTTTAACGCCTTCCTTGCCAGTGTCATTTACACAGTAATCAGTGCATTTTTATAGCACTGATCGCTGTATAAATGACAATGTGTCCGCCATAATGTTGCAGTCACGATACAAATCGCAGATCGCCAACATTACTAATAAAAAATAATAATAATAAAAATGCCATAAATCTATCGCCTATTTTGTAGATGCTATAACTTTTGTGCAAAGCAATCAATATACGCTTACTGTGATTTTTTTAACCAAAAATATGCAGAAGAATACGTATCGGCCTAAACTGAGAAAAAAAATGTTTTTCTATATATTTTTGGGGGGATATTTATTATAGCAAAAAGTAAAAAATGCTTTTTTTTTTCAAAATTGTCGCTCTTCTTTTGTTTACAGCGCAAAAAATAAAAACCGCAAAGGTGATCAAATACCACCAAAAGAAAGCTCTATTTGTGGGGAAAAAAGGACATCAATTTTGTTTGGGCGCAACGTCGCACGACCGCGCAATTGTCAGTTAAAGCGACGCATTGCCGAATCGCAAAAAGTACTCTGGTCAGGAAGGGGGTAATATCTTCCGGGACTGAAGTGGTTAAGTTCTCCAGGCTAATCTTTAAAAAACAAGATAGTCTTCAGATTTCCATGCACGCGCTGCTTTTCTCCTGGGGCTCTTTGAGCTGTACTCTGCACCACTGACAGTTATAGTCAGGTGAAGGTAATTCTGCCAACCACTTTCATCTGTATACGGGGTCTACATTGTGCACAGATTGCTTGTGAATATCCAGTAAAATGTAAAAGAGGTAGAGAGGCAAGAAAAGATACAAGAAAATACATCAAATAAAAAAAAAAGTAGGGGAAAAATGGTGAGTAATATATAGAAATGCTTATAGAGTACTCACCAAATATACTGCAGATAGAAAATGTTAGAAATGTTATCTTAAAGGAAATGTATAGTCTTTCCTTTTAAAAAAACAAAACAAACAAAAACAAATCTTTTTAAAAAGAATTCAGCTCCGCTAAAGTTTTTTTTTTTTTTTTAATGGGGTAGTTTATGCCATAATATGCTATTATGTGCCGCATATTAGCACACTATGATAGATTTACCTGTCAAAGGAAGCCCTCCAGCGCTGCACTGTCAACACTCAAGCACTTCCATCTTCTCCTGGTCTTCCTTCTAGGTTCACTTTGCTGGGCCACTTGAATGGCCAGGCCGCGGTGACGTCACTCCCGCGCATGCGCACAGGAGTAATTTCATCACGGCACAGAGTGGTGCCTTATTCTGAGCTGAGCAATAGTGGCTCATTGAACATTACCACCGACAGACAGGGAGAAGCATTTATAATAGAAGAGACCAATAGGGTCTCTACTGTCATACAAACCTTGCCTGTAAGCGACTTTTAAAAAAAAACGAATGTAAGGCCTCTTTCACACCGGGGCTCCATTCACTCCTATGGAGCAGCGGATGTCAGCGGTGACATGTCCGCTGACACCTGCTGCTATCTGATCCGATCCTGTCCGTAAAATCCAGATGGATGGAGGTCCTACTTTCCAATCGTCTGGCGGATCAGATCGGATAAAAATGGACAGGCGGTCTGATTTAATCCGATCTCCCTATAGAGGAGAGCGGGACTCTGACAGGTCTGTCTGTGCACAGTAAGCGGACATGGACCTGTCATCCGCCTGCTCAGCGGGGATCAACGGATCGATCCCCCACTGAGCAAAACAAAGTCCGCCTGTGTGAAAGGACCCTAATTCTACTTTAAATATTTGGTAATGCAGGGTTCTCACAAAAAAATTAAACATTTTTAGCCGGGTAGTCAAAGAAGGAAAAAAAAAGGACAAAATCACAGAGAAATTAAAATATTGTTCAAATGTTTAGGTAATATATATCTTCAGTAAAAAATACACAAACATCTTTTTTTTTTCACTAAATATAAAACACAAGACTGTGTCACAATAATAGGCACCAAATATAACTAGCCTCAAAATGAGATTGTGAAATAGCACAAAACTACAATACCTCAAATTGTAAAAAAAAATGACATATTAAAAGCTCATCACTTTAGCGTTAAATCTCTATTAAATTCAAAAGCAAATATTTATTATCTTGCAGCTTAACAGTTCTTAGATGTGATGCCTGTATTTTAGGTTTTTAGCCTTTCTTTTTCTTTCTCACCTGGTGGTCTGGCTTGCAAGCCTGTTGTTTTCCAACAGAACAAGCTGTGCTGCAAATGTATCAGTTAGAGTGTTGAGACAAACCATTTACCACTCTCCAGCATGCTTACAATGATGATCAGCTTTTATTTATTCATTTAAAGCTTTATCCCAAAAGAAAAGAAAAAACTGTCTGCTGTAACTGCAGTGTTAGCTGGAGTTTCAGCTTGTTAGTGAATTTAAATATTCTAGTACATCTAGCAAAGTCCCCTCCACTCAGACTGACAATGCTGCTGCCCAAAGGTGTCTCTGTTGCTCCTTCATCCAGAGTGGAGGCCTTGTAATACAGTATGTTACTGGCCAGATCGCCAGGTGAAAACAGGGAAAAAGTCTATAAAAGAAAACGAATGCAGCGATCACATCTAATGATTTAGCTGCAAAATATTACATTTTTGTTTTTGGGTTTAATACCACTTTAAACCCAAAAGATGGCCCTAATATTATTCTGCTACTTCTAGCATGCCTGGGGATACCAAGCATGTGTAGGTATTTATGTACATATGTGTGTGCTGACTGCATGTATGTACAGGTATTTGTATGTGAGTAAGAAAAAAAGCTGCGCTATATAAATAGTGATAAAAAAAACGTGACTTAAAGAGTATTCATCTAAACGGATGGAGTTGTGAAAGTGCCATACGTCACACTATTACATAAATATTTGAATACAATCACAAGTGAAATGTGCAGAAAATGATTGAATAATGAAAAAAACAAAGTGAAAATCAAAAACTTCTCAAACAGATTGAGTCCCCTCCAATGGGATATTAAATAGAAGCCCCACTGAATATACAGTTCATAGTGATCTTCCAAGTGGTGATATTTCAGCCCTCTAAATAGTAGTGACATACGACCACAACACCAAGGGAGATGTGATAGAGTGCGACAGGAAAGTTCCTCCACCTGTAATATTACTGCCGCTTACCAGCTTTTAAGATCTCTTGTTTAACCACTTGCCGCCCGCCATATAGCAGAATGATGTAAATAGGAAGAGCCGGTGATCGGCTTTTCCTCACTCGCGTCTGACAGAGGAGAGACGATCGGCTGCTCTCCTGAAAGGGGGGGGTCTGTGCTGATTGTTTATCAGCACAGCCCCCCCTCGGATCCTACCCAGGACCACCAGGGAAGCCACCCAGGACCACCAGGGAAGCCGCCCAGGACCACCAGGGAAACCAGTCACACTGGACCACCAGGTATGCCCCCTAGACCCCCAGGGACATACTAATCAGTGCAAAGGCAGCTGCCAATCAATGCCCAGGCAGCTGCCAATCAGTGCCCACTCCAATGCCTACCACCAGGGATGCCTATCAGTGCGGCGTATCAGTGCCACGTATCAGTGCCCATCAGTGCCGCCTATCAGTGCCCATCAGTGCCGCCTATCAGTGCCCATCAGTGCCACCTATCAGTGCTGACTGTCAGTGCCCAGCAGTGCCACCCATAAGAACCCATCTTTGCAGCCTTTCAATGCCCATCAGTGTCGCCTATCAGTGCCACCCAGTGCCACCCATGAGTGCCCATCAGTGACGCCTATCAATGCCCATCAGTGCTGCATATCAGTGCCACCCATCAGTGCCGCCTACCAGTGCCCATCAGTGCCCGCATATCAGTGCCCATCGTCAGTGCCCGTCAGTGCCCGCTCGTTGGTGCCACCTCATCGCTGCCGCCTTATCAGTGCCTGTCAGTGCCGCCTTATCAGTGCCCATCAGTGAAAGAGAAAACTTACTTATTTACAAAATTTTTAAACAGAAACAAAAGCAAAACTTTTATTTTTTTCAAAATTTTCGGTCTTTTTTAATTTGTTTCGCAAAAAATAAAAACCGCAGAGGTGATCAAATACCACCAAAAGAAAGCTCTATTTGTGGGAACAAAATGATAAAAATTTAGTTTGGGTACATCGTAGCATGACTGCGCAATTGTCATTCAAACTGCGACAGCACTGAAAGCTGAAAAATGGTCTGGGCAGGAAGGTGTCTAAGTGCCCTGTATTGAAATGGTTAAGGAGATCGTAAGTGCCTGTGGCTCTTATACCCGGCCCTGGGTCTTTGAACTCGAATGGCTAGATGTCACCGGACTCTCTAACCGGAGTGTCCTCTGTACAGCAGATGTACGCTCATTCCCCATGAAAAAACATAAAGGTTTCCATAGCGTAACTCGTTTAAAAATTGTATTTATTAAAAATGATAAAGTATTGCACTTACAGTTTTGTCGTGTACAAAAAGCATTAGGTATATAAAACACGAGCCGGCCAACTCCCGATTGCTGCACGTAGCTTCCGGGACTAGTGCGGTATGTAGTGACGTCAGCACGCCGCAACTCCCTATGCCATTTCGTCAAAGATGACGTCTTCCAGGGGCACTGAAAATCAGTGATCGCCGCCATTACTAGTAAAAAAAAAAAAAAATCAATAAAAATGCCATAAAACTATCTCCTATTTTGTAGACGCTATAACTTTTGCGCGAACCAATCAATAAACGCTTATTGCGTTTTTTTTATCAAAAATATGCAGAAGAATACGTATCGCCCTAAACTGAGGAAAAAAATGTTTTTTATATATTTTTTGGGGATATTTATTATAGCAAAAAGTAAAAAATAATGCGTTTTTTCAAAAATTGTCATTTTTTTTTGTTTATAGCGCAAAAAATAAAAACAGCAGAGGTGATCAAATACCACCAAAAGAAAGCTCTATTTGTGGGGAAAAAAGAACGTCAACTTTGATTGATTGCAACGTCGCACGACCGCGCAATTGTCAGTTAAAGCGACGCAGTGCCGAATCGCAAAAAGTGCTTTTGTCAGGAAGGGGGTAAATCCTTCCGGGGCTGAAGTGGTTAATGAATGGGAGATCGTGAGTCTCCCACCTCTTTCAATCCTAAAATTCCCCTGCAGAGTTCCCGGCTTATAGAGGATCTAGGTGAGCTCAGGGACCTCAAGGGGGGCTGTGCAGGTCAACCACCAAAAACAGCCTGGCGGAGTCCATAGCAAAAATTCCCTGAGCAGAACAATGTAATGTATTAAAGGATAAATTCACCTTTGGAACATGTTAGGGTGGAACATGTAACACGTTCCATCTCCTTTCCCCCCTCCTCCCTCCCTGTGAGAGTAGGCAGGGATTCTTCACCCTTCACCCGCTGTGACAGGCCACATATTCGCATCATTCATTTACAGGAATCTACATGTAAACTACAAGTACTGTCTGCCACTGCAGCAGACTTTGTTTCATTAGACTGCGGGGGCGCCGATGAGCACCCTAGTAGTCTATTGACATGTCCTTCGGCTTTCAAAAAGAAAGCCTGTACAGAGGTAGAAGACTGAAAGGAGGAAATGTCTGTAGGAGACCGCATTGCACCTGTGATCTACTGATTGCAGGTGCAATGTTCTCCAGGCTCCTGCAGGAAAAAAATAATACATTTACATTTTATTTCTGCAAAAAATATGTGCATTTATTTATTTTTTCTGTAAAGGTGAACTTAGCCTTTAAAAGCCTTGTTTTTGTATATCTTTTATCATTATATACTGCATGTACATGAGTGCAGAAATACAGTAATTATTCTGCTATGCTTTCTGCTTTGCAGTGCTGCACAATGTTTACTCTTTACTACTTCTTCCTACAATGAAGGTCCATCTGTCAGAGTTCTCATTAAAAGCAATGTACTCCTTGTATGGCCGGCATATTTTTTTAGCAGTTGTGGCAGAAAACAGCTGGCCACTAAAGCCTCGTACACACGATCAGATTTTCCGCAGACAAAGCGCCAGACTTTTGGGCGTGTGCCGTGAACTTGTCTTGCATCCAACGGTACACAATTGTTGGCCAACAAACTCGAACATAGTGACGTACTATGTGGAATTTCAGCTCTTGAGCACCACCCTTTGGGCACCTTCTGCTAATGTCATGTTTGGTGAGCATTGATTCCGAGCATGCGTGTTTGTGCTTTGGACTTTTGTGTGACGGACTTGTGTACACACGATAGGAAAATCTGACAACATGGCGTTGTCCGCCGAAAATTTACTATTCTGCCATCCAACATTTGTTGGTGGAAAGTTGGCTAACAATTGTCTGATGGAGCATACTAATGGTCGGATTTTAAGCCAACAGTCTGTCATCACACAATTCCCAGACGAAAATCTGATCGTGTGTACGAGGCTTAAGATTTCCCTTTAGTGACTACAGATCTCTACATTTAAAGTTTTACTAAACCCACACCCACAACAGTAAAATCAGTCCGTATATGCAGTGTATGCTTCTTATACTCACTGTGGAACCAAAGGGGTTAATCCTCAGTATTGTGTAAAAAGGCTGTTTGATCCTGTTTTCTCTGATCCTCTCCTTCTTTTACTGTCCTCAATCCATCTGCTAAAAGAACAGAGCCTTGGAGGCACTCTGCACATGCTCAGTTTAATGTGTATTGCTAGAGAGTTTTGTTTTTTTTTGGAAGGGTGTATCTGATCAGCACAAGGCCAATCAGTACTGTCCAGATAGAGGGTCAGGGGTCATGCAGCCTTATAAGGCAGTCAGAGCTGAAAGAAAACTCCTCCAAGCTTTACACAGTGCTCAGCCGGACACTGATAGAAGTCACAAGACTGTTATATACTAGTGATAATCAGGGCTTTTTTTCAGGGGGAACTTGGTGGAACTCAGTTCCACTACCTCTGGGTCAGAGTGGTGCCTGCTCACCACAATCACTTGTAAACACAGAAGTCTGGTTTCTGTGTTTACAAGTGACAGCTCTGCACTCTGTGTGTAAGGCCCCTTTCACACTGGGGCGTTAGGGGGCGTCGGCAGTAAAACAGCGCTATTTTTAGCGCTGTTTTATCACGGTATTCGGCCGCTAGCGGTGCGGTTTTAACCCCCCGCTGGCGGACGAAAAAGGGTTAAAACCACTCGTACAGCGCGGCTATAGCCGCGGTATTGCCGCGGCATAGCCGCGCTGTCCCATTGATTTCAATGGGCAGGAGCGGTGAAGGAGCGGTGAATACACTGCTCCTTCACCGCTCCAAAGATGCGGCTTGCAGGACTTTTTTTACCGTCCTGCCAGCGCACCGCTTCAGTGTGAAAGCCCTCGGGCTTTCACACTGAACAAACAGCGGAGGCTGTTTAGGGGCGGTTTGCAGGCGGTATTTTTAGCGCAATAACGCCTGCAAACCGCCCCAGTGTGAAAGGGGCCTAACCCCCCTGAACTCTGCACTCTGTATGTAATGCAATCTTGGTATTTAATGCCCCTTTAAGACCCTCCTACTGTTCGTGAAATTTGACTGACCACACCCACTATTCGATGTGATTTGGAGGGTGTGTGTGGGTGGAGGGGATTTGGGGGGCCGTGGTTGAATTCCAGCACCTATTGTTTGAGAAAAAAAGCCCTGGTGATAATAAAAGGTATTTAGCAGTTTATATTTACTATAATAATTGCATTTTCATGTTCTGTGTACTGTGGGAGACCAGATATAGTGAATCCAAGGAAGGGAATAATTATTGCGCTACCCTAAAAAATGAGGATGGACAGTGAGTGAGTAAGCTGCTACAAACCATGTGACAAGAATGAATACCATATATTAAATAAATGTAGCGCTAAATCAACTTGTATAAGTAATAAATGTGCACGTGCATATAATGTCCCAAATAATGCCGTGTGGCTGTCAACACAAAAGTCCACAATCAGGGTAAATGAACCATGGGGCAATACATGCAACTTCTCAACGATGTACTCAGAAGTCTTCAAGGTAAGTAGAAGGATGGAATACGCTTACCAGCTGTGTTGGATTCTATTGCCATAAGCATAGAATCAGTAAGACTTTGTGCCACCAAGGGCAGAAACATGAGGTGATGGAGGCAAGGGTAGAGCCTCTATGGTGGAGGCAAGGGTAGAGCCTCTCTCGGCTATGGATGTCCCTTCTGGTCCACTAGAACTGGGTCAAAGATGATTTCCACAGATCAATAGTTCCTTGATGCATCAGAACATGTGGAGAAAAAAGGGATACTTCCACATAGTGTAACTCCGTATTTTTATTAAAAAATCGCAGTACAGGGAGCAAAAATTAAAACGTGATCACGGATAAAAGCAGTGTATGAGGTAAATGAAACCACCCTACGCGTTTCGATCAAAACGATCTTCAACACTCTGCACTCTGTATGTAATGCAATCTTGGTATTTAATGCCCCTTTAAGACCCTCCTACTGTTCGTGAAATTTGACTGACCACACCCACTATTCGATGTGATTTGGAGGGTGTGTGTGGGTGGAGGGGATTTGGGGGGCCGTGGTTGAATTCCAGCACCTATTGTTTGAGAAAAAAAGCCCTGGTGATAATAAAAGGTATTTAGCAGTTTATATTTACTATAATAATTGCATTTTCATGTTCTGTGTACTGTGGGAGACCAGATATAGTGAATGCAGGGTCCTGGTCCTGGGTCCTGGGTTTAGTAACATGTTAAAGCCCAGTTGAAGTCACAGATATACAGTGAATTACCAACTCCATTTTCATAGTCTTACCTCCACTTTACTGGTAGAGCAGTTGTACAGGGTGCCTTAATATGACTGTACAGTTTAATAGGCACCATAGTTAGATCAAGTGCACTTGATAATCAGCAGAAAATGTTTTTAATGATGTAATTGTATCTGCCAATTATAATATTAGCCAGAGGCACAGTGCCATCACCAGGCTTCAGTGGCATCTGCAGGCTGAAGATTTATTTTGTGAATGAAGTGTCAAATCTGATAATTGTGTCCTGATCGTGTTATCACATAGTGATCCTGTGATTGGGGAACACGCTGGGTAGCTTCCGATTGTTAAGGGGGTCGGAGCTGTCAGTGTTGGCTGCTAGCTGTTAAAGGGAGGGTGTAGATTAACACACCCTCACCTCAAGGCAATGTTATTCTACAGTCTGCGATGAGAAAAAGAGCTCTGATGTCCTATTCTTTCCATGAATAAATCTACATTTTCCCAGTAACTCCCCCTCCCACAAAATAAACAGCAATTTACACAGAGAGGAATTTGAATTTCCCTTTTCACTGAGTCTGGCCAATCTTCCTTCTTGGCATTTTTAAGCATGACCAAGAAGCAGAAATAAAAGCTTGGGTCATATAATGCAGTTAAAACCATTCTGTTCTGCTCTGTGCAACGTGTGCTGACACTCAGCATAGTATAATGCAAGTTTTGGAGCACAGGCGCATAATGTTTAAGGGCGTATGGTACGTCTACAGTATACCAGCTGTTCTTTCATGGCTGGGAATGATATCAAGCATAAGGCCTCATTCACATGGGCATACAGTTCCGTACATCTGTGCAAAGGGCCATCTTTACCCACACGGGATGCACAGGTGTTCTCTTGAGCAGGCAGCCTGTTAAGATCATTGACAGGTGGGCATTTGCATGGATCTACACAGATCTCCATACTCATTTATGGCTGTACATCCACATGGGACCGATGCAGAGATCAGAATGTAGACAAACTGTGTTCTGATCCCTGCATCGGTACCACGTGAATGCACACTCTGGGATGTGATTGGAAATCCATGCAGATCCATACAGCTGCCGGTCTGTGATTGATTTGAACAAGGTGCCTGCATGGAATGCATGTGCATCCTGTGTCGGTGAAGATGGCCTTTTGCAACGGTGTACTAGAGCTGCACGATTAATCGTCAAGAATCGTTATCGCGATTTTTTCCCCCATTGCGATCTTGACAAAAGTGTTTGAATATTGTTGCTATGCAAAGAATTCTCTCTGCTCTTCTGAAGCCACAGCCATCAAAAGAAAGGAAGAAAAAAAACGGGCAGTCTGCCAAGAATCACAACATTCTTTAGTAGTGGAACTTAAGCATAAACATTGTAACAATTTGTCAAAGGAATAGACTTCAGTGTGTAAATGAGGAAAGTTTAACCACTTAAACACTAAACCTTTTTCTGACATTTGTTGGTTTCAAGTTAAAATCTTTTTTTTTTGCTAGAAAATTACTTAGAACCCCCAAACATTATATATATTTTGTTAGTAGAGACCCTAGAGAATAAAATGGTGGTTGTTGCAATATTTTATGTCACACTGTATTTGCGCAGTGGTCTTTCAAATGCAATTTTTTTGGAAAAATTAAAATAAAAACGAACCAGTAAAGTTAGCCTAATTTTTTTTGTATAATGTGAAAGATTTTACGTCGCGGGAATTGTGAGAGAATCGTGATTTTCATTTTGGCCATAATCGTGCAGCTCTACAGTGTACAGAACTGTGCGCATAAGTAAATAAGGCCTTAAAGTGGAACTAAAGGGAGTTGTACTTACCTTTCCTCCAATGCTCATCACCCTCCCTGGTGCCTCCCTGTGTTCTGATCTATACATCAGTCCTGCATGGGTGTACAGTCATAGATGCGCATGTAGATCTGTGCAGATTCATGTCGTTTACATGCCGGAGAATGTTGAGAACAGGCAGGCAGGTGTATTTTTTTTTTTTTGGAGAAGAAACATTGCTTGTCTCTTCTACAATAAAGAGCCCGCCTGTTCACAGTGAGTAACAGCAGCATTTTGGTTCCGCTTTAATGCTGAACTTCGGGCAAGCAGCTAAATAGGCAGTTTAAATGCTTATATGTGAACTGTCTAAAGCCGGCCATTTATAAATCCAAATTCGGCCTGTTGAGCAGGAACCAGCTAAATTTTGATCCAGCTGCCCTGTCAGATTTTTGCTGCTTGATCAGCACTGCGGGCTATAGCCGGCAGAACTGATCAATGTATTATGACGGCGGGGAAGTCTCCTTGCTGTCAGAATACAATAGCTCAGCAGGCAGGATTCCACCATCCACACACTCAAAGGTTGAATGAAAAAAAATGACTCATCTATGGCCAGCCTTATATGTCAAAAGACTGGAATTCTGTCCAGCCAGTTTGTGCTTCATATACCTCTGCCAGAAAACCCATCCGGGGTGACAGTGCATTTCTCTATTTGAGTTAAAGTGATACTAAAGTCTCCTTTTTTTTTGGCTAAAAATAACACACATGTTATACTTACCTGCTCTGTGCAAAAGCAGTTTTGCACAGAGCAGCCCAGATCCTCGGGTCCCTCGCCAGCGCTCCTGGCCCCTCCTTCCTGCCAAGTGCCCAAAGGCACCCAAACTGAGCCGCTGCTCTGTGTGTCTATTCAGACACGGAGCCGTGGCTCAGCCCCGCCCCACTGCCTCTCTCTGTTCATTGGCTCACTGACTTTGATTGACATCAGCGGGAGCCAAAGGCGCGTGCTGCTGTGTCTCAACCAATGAGGAGGGAGAGTCCCAGGCAGACGAGACTATTGTGCAATATCGCTGGATTGAGATGGGGCTCAGGTAAGTATTACTAAACCCAGATCCTTCATTCACTATATCTGGTCTCCCACAATACACAGGATATGGAAATGTAATCATTTTAGCAAATATAAACTGCTAAATATCTTTTCTCTTCATATAGCAGTCTTGTGACTTCTAACAGTTTTTGGTTAAAGCTTTAAGGAGGAGTTTTCATACTGCACTAGTGTCCTATCAGGAAGCAGGACCCCTGACCCTCTGTCTGGACAGATTGGCCCTCTGCTGATCACATGCATCCTCCCAAGAAAAAAAAAGCTCTCTAGCAATACACACCAAACTGAGCATGTGCAGAGTGACTTCACTAACTGTCTTATCCGGACATGTTTTGGAGACAATGCAAGAAGGGGAGGATTAACCCTTTAGGTTCCACAGTGAGCATAACAAGCATGCTTTACTGCATATACAGACTGATTTTACTGTTGTGGGTTTAGTAATACTTTAATGCATAGAATGTATTAAGAAAAAACCTTCTGACCTTACAACCATTTTAATGAATGCTATGGTGTCACCATTCCACCCTCCGCTGGTTAGACTGGAAGGAACAGCAACACACTGATAAGTCATCAACTTTTCCCACTCTGCTCTCTCCTTCTGTCAGCATGTTCCCTGTCAGCACATGTGCATGTAGCAGGGCCTGATTGGCTCCTAGTTATGCTCCTCCCTTTCCCAGTCTAAGTGCTGATGTGCAAAGAATGACAGACGGCTTATTTCAAAAACAGATTTGGGAACTTATGTTAGCTGTATGTTAGCATAATGTTAATTATTTTAAAAGGATTACACAACTGCTTTCAATTGTGCTTTTTTTTTTTTTTTCTTTTGTTTTTTTTTAGCTATGATGAATTCAGCTCTACTTGGTTTATTTTAGAGATTTCAACTCCTCTTCATTATAACACCTCGTCATTTTAAATAACACGCTGATTTGTAATCAGATGTTATCCATTTTATTTTAATGCCCTCTTACAGTATATATTTGGTGCATTCAGCATGTGAAGGATGTGTTGGGTGTGTTCACATACGTAGAGAGATTTTTTTTTTTTCACCTATTCTAAGCACCAGTTCCGCTGCATTACCCTGCATTACATGCAGCTTAGGAAGAATATAGCTGTGCCACAGGAACAGCAGTATGCGCACAAGCCCAGCCTTTTGCATTAAGAAAGCTCTCAGCGATGCATGAGACAGCTGCTGCCAGTGTGATTAACTAATCCTCGGCACGTTCCAACCAAACAGTAATCATACATTTGTTAATAAACCAATTTATGTATAAATCATTGTATTTTTATATAAAAATATGCATGGAAAATTGTGAAATGTTGCTTCCCATGTATGCACATGCTGTTACGTATCTGGTCTCTTCTATCTGTTTGTACCTATAGCTGGCCATACACTGCAAGATTTTTCCTGTTCTGCCTCCAGGGCTCTATTGATTCTCCCATTTGTGGTAAACAGTGTGATCAGATGAATCCACAGTGCCGGCTATTGCATTCTAAAAGCTGGTACCCACATAGGTTAAATATAAAACCCGCTACTCATGGTTGTACAAACTCCAGATTGGATACAGCGTCTGTTCAGCTGACAGTTCTCTACCCAGCTCCTTCAGTTTTCAGATCGAAGGATGTCAGGTGGGAGGGCACCAGCAGGGCCATCGACGGCTCGAATTTTGGCCCGTTTATCAGGAATCGAGAGAAATTGGCTTTGTGTATGGCCAGTTGATCTCCCTGAGGGTAGATGCACACCAGATGTGGTAGGAGTGCGTTGAGCAGCTATTCCAGCTCAATGACTTGTATCTTACCTGGCCGGTGGAAGGCAGTATTATTTTGTGGCGTGAGGCAATCCTCACTGCCTCACACATGTGCATGTAGCAGGGCCTGATTGGCTCCTAGTTATGCTCCTCCCTTTCCCAGTCTTATGCCGCGTACACACGAGCGGACTTTACGGCAGACTTTGCCCGGCGGACTGGATTTCGTCAGACAATTCGATCGTGTGTGGGCTCCAGCGGACTTTGTTTTCTCAAAAGTTGGACGGACTTAGATTTGAAACATGTTTTAAATTAATCCGTCGAAATTGAGTCCGGTCGAAAAGTCCGCGCGTCTGTATGCTAGTTCGACGGACAAAAAGCCACGCTAGGGCAGCTATTGGCTATGAACTTCCTTGTTTTAGTCCGGTCGTACGTCATCACGTACGAATTCGACAGACTTTGGTGGACTGTGTGTAGGCAAGTCCGTTCATTCAGAAAGTCCGTTGTAAAGTACGTCAAAGTCCACCGAGCAAAGTCTGCCGTAAAGTCCGCTCGTGTGTACACGGCATAAGTGTTCATGTGCAAAGAATGATAGACGGCTTATTTCAACAGTTTTGGGAAGTTATGTTAGCTGTATGTTAGCATAATGTTAATTATTTTAAAAGGATTACACAACTGCTTCCAATTGTGCTTTTTTTTAGCTATGATGAATTCAGCTTTACTTGGTTTTATTTTAGAGATTGCCGTCGGCCAGGTAAGATACAAGTCATTGAGCTGGAATAGCTGCTCAACGCAGTCCTACCACATCTGGTGTGCATCTACCCTCAGGGAGATCAACTGGCCATACACAAAGCCAATTTCTCTCGATTCCTGATAAACGGGCCAAAAATCGAGCCATCGATGGCTCTGCTGGTGCCCTCCCACCTGACATCCTTCGATCTGAAAACTGAAGGAGTTGGGTAGAGAATTGTCAGCTGAACAGACGCTGTATGCAATCTAGAGTTTGGACAACCATGAGTAGCGGGTTTTATATTTAAGCTATGTGGGTACCAGGTAGTGACAAGCTGCATATGTGTGGCAGGAGACAGTGGCAAGTGACATGCTGCATCTGAGTGGCAGGTGACAGTGACAAGTGACATGCTGCATCTGAGAGGCAGGTGACAGTGACAAGTGACATGCTGCATCTGAGAGGCAGGTGACAGTGACAAGTGGCATGCTGCATCTGGGTGGCAGGTGATAGTGGTAAGTGACATGCTGCATATTGGTGGCAGGTGAGAGTGGCAAGTGACATACTGCTTCTGGTGGCAGGTGAGAGTGGCAAGTGACATTTTGCATCTGGGTGGCAGGTGACAGTGGCACGTGACATGCTGAATCTGGTGGTAGATGACAGTAATGTACAGAATATCGGCACCTGATATCGCCTATTGGCCTGAAAGGCAGCCGAAAAAGCGTTATCAGTTCTGAAAAAATTATATTGTATTGTAAAAAAAAAAGTGAACAGTATGATGTGCCACGATCAAAAGTGAACAAGATTATGCATGACAATCGGTGCATTGGCACTGTTGTCATTCCACTGCATACCAGCTGCTGGTATAATGTAAACAGTCTGTTGTGTCATAAAAACCAATCACATTCAAGCATTAATGATAAGGACAATTGGATTGTGAAAGTTTGTGTTTGACATACCAGGTAGTTCAGCCGCTAAATCGCTTTCAAAGACCCTGTAAGTGCCGGTCCACCTCTCCTGCGCAAGCCCCCACCATGTTTTCTGGGCTTAGCACACAATCTGCCCGCCCCCCCCCCCCCCCCCATTGTAAACACACACGTTTGAACAAAACGCATGCGTTGGAAGCGTCTGTGCACTAAAATGCTGATTGCACTACACATATTAAATCTTGCCGTACCTCAGCCGTGGGATCAATAATTCTAGGGCCACTATTTAAGGTAACTCTAAACTGATGACCCGTGGGGGATTTTAAAGCGTCGCCCATGGAAAATATAGGGTGCTGAATCTTTTATATTTTATCAAAAAATGTGGTAATATTGCGTGGGGGTGCTCTAAAATCAACTTTAATGTACTTTTTTTGTGAAATTTTGCGTTCCATAAATAATAATATCGTGTGACATACAAAATTGGAAATACCACTATTTTATTCTCTTGGGTGTCTGCTTTAAGAAAATATATATATATATATATATATATATATATATATATATATATATATATATATATATATATATATCATGTTTTGAGAGTTTTGTGTAATCTCCAGGAGTGAAATTATTTTTTCAAAGTGTGTGCAAAAAGCGCAAAAACAGCTCTGGCATTAAAAGGGCTAAAAACCTGATAGAGGTTGCGGTTCGTACAGTGTGAATGAGCTGCATGCAGGCAGGCTGTGTTAGTGAATGGAGACACAATGGCTGATCGTGATGAAATGCACCTCCAGGTTTGACAGGTATGCAGTGTGAAGACTGAATGCGTTTGGGGCCCACACCTACCTGCGTGCCTTCGACATTTCTGTCTGATGCCTGCATCCACCTGCCATTTGCTATGGTTCCTTTCTCTGCCCCGCCATCACTGCTGTGCCCTGTAGTCACATTGATGGTTAGGGGATAGAACCTCAGAACACAGTGGCAGGACACCAGCATTGGCCACTTCCAGAAGTGTGGAATAATAATTCGTTTGATAGAGGTTGCAAAACTGGAGTGGAAGGAGAGTTTAATACTTCCGACAGTGTCCCTTTAAATAACAGAAATGGCATTTCTAGCTTTATAACGTCTCATTCTAGCAGATATAGAAGGTCAGAACAGCCAGTAGTGTCTGGGTTGATTCCAAAGCTGCTGACAGCAATAACAAATGGGTCCTTGGTTTGTATTTCAGCTTCTATCTCTGTATACTTTCATATAGTTAATAGGTCTTTTTTTCTTTTAATTTTCATTGCATACTTTTTTAAACTGAAAAGTAATAATCTAACTGCGCAACTTTTTACTATTTAAAGGTATTTTCATCTAGGCAGTTTTTGCTCCCTGCTATGAAAATTAATTGTGGTTATGTGCCTGGAAAGTGGACGTCCTGTTATCAGTTATTCACCAGATCTGCCTTGTTAGCTTTTTTTTCTAAGCAAGTAGTATTGATTTGGTTAATAAACAGTTGTTCGGTTAGCATGTCTGACTTTCAGTCCCTTGTGATCCAGTTTTCTTGCGACAATGCAAGTCATACTGGAACTAGGCTTCTCTTGTAAACTATATGCCAGAAATTACACAACAGCAAGGGTTTTTCTAATTACTACTATATATTTATTTGTTAATTATATGAAACAAGACTTGCTTTTTTTTTTTTCAAATCACAAACATGTCATACCTGCAATGGTTTTGCACAGAACAGCCTTGATCCTCCTCTTCTGGGGTCCCCTGCCTGCGCTCCTCCCCCCTGCTGAGTGCCCCCCATAGCTAGCGGAGTGCTATGGGGAGCACTTGTGCAGGCTCATTCCCAACCCTGCCCCCCACTCCCTCCTCACAGGCTGTGATTGACAGCAGCAGGAGCCAGTGGCGCCCGCTGCTGCCTCTCTGTCCTGTGAGAGGAGAGAGAGAGAGCGAAGTGAGCCGTTGCTCTCGGGCACAAAGCTGGATTAAGATCAGGTTCAGATAAGTATGGTGGTGGTGGTGGGGGAGGGGGGTTGGTTGTGCTCAGATCATTTTTTTACATTTTCTTATGCTTTGGTGAGCATAGGGTGCTAATAGGGTCACAGAAGCAATAAACACCTGATAAATGATAAACCATAATTGCTGCAAGGTTTTAGCTTTAAAAGGGTTGTAAAGGTTTGTGTTTTTTCACCTTAATGCATCCTATGCGTTAAGGTGAAAAAACACCTGGCAGTCATCAGCCCCACCATTTTACTTACCTGAACCCTTCATTCAGTCGGCAGGGATGCGCTGTCTTTCTCTCCACGGGCTCCCGGCTCTTGATTGGATAGATTGATAGCAGCGCAGCCATTGGCTCCCACTGCTGTCAAACAAAAGCAATGATACGGTAGCCGGGGGGCGGGGCCTAGTCCGGCATTCTGTTTCTATAGATGCAAATGATGGACTCGGGAGCATGCCCGCAAGGTAACCCCTCGGGGAAGCGCTTCTCCGAGGGGGTTATCAGATGTGGGGAGGAGCCGCGAGAGCCGCCGGGGGACCCCAGAAGAGGAGGTTCGGGGCCACTCTGTGCAAAACGAGCTGCACAGTGGAGGTAAGTATGATATGTTTGTTATTTTTTTTTTTAAAAAGGCCTTTAAAGTCACTTTAAATACACTAAACTGAATTAATAATTTGAAAATCTGTAAAAAAAAAAAACCAATGTGCTGTAGTTTTAGGGTCCATTCACAGCATTTGTATTGTTGGGCAGCCTTGCAAAAACAAGGTAGTAGTTTGCTATGCAGTCAGTTCACATATTGCGTGGTGTGTGCTGATAGAAGTACTGCACGCAGCAGTTTTTTCAGCAGAGCATATTGCGAAGCAAATCATGGCATTGCACCACTGCGGTAAATAGAATGGAATGAAATGGCACTCATGAAATTTCCATAAAGTTCTAACAAAAAAACTGAAAAAAGTTACCTGTGCAATGCGATGGGTCCAGTGCTTCGGAGGCCCAACATTGTGGCTGGCTGGTGTAAATGAGCCCTCAAAGTGTAGTTCACCTAGGGGTTCCAGCAGGCATGAGCAGTACCCTCACAAACCCTCTTATCATGGCTGACTCCTCACCGGTGCTGATCGGCACAGCTTTGACACTTCCAGGTAGTGTTGGTGTATGCCGCTTAGCCTACACCTTCTTATTGGCCCATTGCTATTACTGGCATCCTTACAGCTAGTAGGGATGTGCAGGAGGTGAAAGTCGTGGGTAAGCTTGGAAATGCTGAAGGTTCTCCTGGCAGAATGGCATAGGTATGTACCTAGGTGTCCACACTTTATACCTGCATTTCCTTTTTAATGGATTCTCTTAAAGTGGAACTTTACTTTCCCAATCAGCATTCATTATTTTTTTATCCTCACGTTTCTAGCATTAGTAAATAGATAGGAAAGTATGTCATATTTACTTGTTTTAAACTTTTTACATTTCTTCAGTTACTTCCTGGTTTCTTGCCTAGACAAATTATGTCATACATCCAAGGAGTCTTCAGGAGGGCAACATTGGCAACACCATCTTGCGGACAAATAAGCTTCTGCAATTCAGTAACATTACCCAGTGTTACACATGCAGTCTATCCCAGGAGTCTTCAGGAGTGGAGGAGGGGTTTTTCCAGATAAGCACACTCTCCTGCATGCATGCTTGAGCTAAGGGTAGATGGATTCCAGGAAGTAAATGCTACCTAAAAAATTTCCCCTTGCTCAAGATGGCCATGGACAGAATTGCTAGGGGGGTGTTTTTCAAAGTGATTCCTTAACAAAATAAAGCATGGGGACATGAATGTATGGCGGAGTTTGCTTTGAATATTAAAAAATGCATTAGTGTTTTTGGTTTGTGTGCTCAGATGCAGTGAAGATCCTTTTTAAAAGAAAAGTATGTTTTTTTTTGTATTTTTTGCTAGTGATACTTACCTTGGTGGATGCAACATCAGACCGATGCTGTCCCCCAGCCTCTCTGTACTGAGAACTGAGCCACTGAACACTGCTGATGGCTCGGTTTTCACCCCGAGCAGAGCAATGATGACTGTCAGTCAGCATCGCTTCTTCTCTACTTCTCCGCGCACATTGAGCCGTGGAGGGGCGGGGAGCGGCCATCAATCAAGGCAGCTGGCGGATCCCGACTTGGAAGTCGGGATGACGCAATGCCTCGACTGATTGCAGTGACGTCAGCGGAGAGCGGACTTCAGACCGCTTTCTGCTGAAAACGGGTCATAGGAGTGCAAAATGAATTGCACTTCTGTGACCCAGAGGAGAAGCCCAACCTAAAAAGCTCAGGCTGGACTTCTCCTTTAACGTAATAACCGAATATCCTGGAATGCATTAGCTATTAGCACTAAATGATTTTCCTTTTTATGTAGAGATGATAATTTTTGGGGAAATTGACAGTCTAAATTAGGATTGGGCAGGTCCTAAAAGATAGTGGAATGCTAATCTTTCAGTGTTTAGGCACAGCTAACTGAGGTCTGACCTTTTAAGTATGATAGCACTTAGAGGCCCGCACATTTGAAAGTCTATGAAAGAAGATCTGTATTGCCATAACAACCACATTCATATTCTAACTGCATGAAATAATGTAAAAGGGAGAAAGTTGCTTGCTTTATATTTTCATACCTACGATACCTAAAAAGACCTGCAGTAACAGATTTCATCTGTAATTAATGGTATTCCTCCTGGTGCCTTGAATCCGAGGGCACCTTGGTACAAAAATGTTTGTTTAGCTTCTGCATTCAAGAGCGTGGCCCCATCTTATACTGTTGGCTCCTTACTGTAATGGACAACTGCTCATACCAATAGTATGGCCTGGGAGGTGTGAGGGGTCGGACCTCCCTTTCACACAATAAAATGGCTTAATATTTGTATAACAAAGTACCCTGGGATTTGGGTCACTGGGAGAATGAGCTTCCATTTCTGGTAATCTGCTAAAAGTGCCATTCGAAGCTCGCATTTAGTGTGGGAACCGGGTGGAAGTGTTTGGCTTGTAAGGATACGTCCAACATCCAAGTAAGAATGGAAATAAGCATAACAATTCCAGAAGATCAGATGTTTATTAAAAAGATGGACTTATCTCCCATTGGACGCAGGCTCAACCCCTGATATATTTCACCCTCAACAGGGCTTAGGCATAGATATATGACTTACAGGTGCATCTCAAAAAAATGTAATTATCATCAAAAAGTTAATTTATATCAGTAATTCAATTCAAAAAGTGAAACTCATATATTATATAGATTCATTACACACAGAGTGATATATTTCAAGCATTTCTTTTCATTTTGATGATTATGGCTTACGGGCAGCTAGTGAAAACCAAAAATTCAGTATTTCAGAAAATTAGAATATTACATAAGACCAATAAAAAAAAGGGTTTTTAATACAGAAATATTGGCTTACTGAAAAGTATGTCCATGTACAGTATTGCATGCATTCAATACTTGGCAGGGGCTTCTTTTGCATGATTTACTGCATCAATGTGACATGGCATGAAGGCGATCAGCCTGTGGGATTGCTGAGGTGTTATGGAAGCCCAGGTTGCTCTGATAGCGGCCTTCAGCTTGTCTGCATTGTTGGGTCTGGTGACTCTCATCTTCCTCTTGACAATACTCCACAGATTCTCTATGGGGTTTAGGTCAGGCAAGTTTGCTGGCCAATCAAGTACAGTGATACCATGATCATTAAACCAGGTATTGGTACTTTTGGCAGTGTGGGCAGGTGCCAAGTCCTGCTGGAAAATTAAATCAGCATCTCCATAAAGCAGGTCAGCAGAGGGAAGCATGAAGTGCTATAGAATTTCCTGGTAGAGGGCTGCGCTGACTTTGAATTTGATAAAACACAGTGGACCAACACCAGCAGATGACATGGTTCCCCAAATCATCACTGACTGTGGAAACTTCACACTGGACTTCATGCAACTTGGATTCTGTGCCTCTCCACTCTTCCTCCAGACTCTGGGACCTTGATTTCCAAACTAAATGCAAAATTTACTTTCATCTGAGAAGAGGACTTTGGACCACTGAGCAACAGTCCAGGCCTTTTTCTCCTTAGCCCAGGTAAGACGCTTCTGACATTGTCTCTGGGTCAGGAGTGGCTTGAAACAAGAAATGTGAAAGTTGTAGCCCATTTCCTGGATACATCTGTGTGTGGTGTCTCTTGAAGCACTGACACCAGCCATAATCCACTCCTTGTGAATCTCCCCCAAACTCTTAAATGGCATTTGCTTCACATACCTCTCAAGGGTGCGGTTATCCCTGTTGCTTGTGCAACTTTTTCTACCACAATTTTTCCTTCCTTTCAACTTTCCATTTATATGCTTGGATATAGCACTCTGTGAACAGCCAGCTTCTTTAGCCTGACCTTTTGTGACTTACCCTCCTTGTGGAGGGTGTCAATGACTGACTTCTGGACAACTGTCAAGTCAGCAGTCTTCCCCATGATTGTGTAACCTATTGAACCAGACTGAGGGACCATTTAAAGGCTCAGGAGACCTTTACAGGTGTTTCAAGTTAATTAGCTGATTAGAGTGTGACACCATGAGTCTACAATAGTGAACTTTTTCACAACATTCAAATTTTCTGAGATACTGAATTTTGGGTTTTCACTAGCTGTAAGCCATAATCATCGTTGGTCTGCGAGTGCACGTTGGTCAGCGAGTGCACGTTGGTCAGCGAGTACCTGTGTATTGTCTTGTTGAGTACCTGTGTGTTGTCTGGTTGAGTACCTGTGTATTGTCTTGTTGAGTATCAGTGTCAAGAAGCTAGTTGTTAGGTAATTTGGACAGAGTAAAATCCCCAATCCTCATTAAATTAGTAGGTACGATGCCCGGTGGGTGTGGAGATGCAACTCGGTGTACATCTTGCGGCATGTATGTATTCCTTGATCATCTGATTGAGGGCAAATACTGCTGTGCAAAATGTAAGCACATTGTTTCCCTGGAAGCCCAGGTTCTGAATCCGGGAAAGCAACTGTCAGCACTGAGAAGTCCCTCCATACTAAAGGAGAGCCAGGAACGTACACAGCAGGTGCCAGCAGGGGCCAGCACAGAGGCGGGTGGAGACAAATAGGTGCAGGCTCCAAGAAAGAGTATATGGGTGACAGTCAGGAAGGGTAGAGGGGGAAGTGCCAGGGAGGCCAATCCAGGGCTGAAGCATCCCAATAAGTACGCTCCATTGAGTGACACTGGTGAAACCAGTCAGGGACCAGCACTGCTGCAGCTGAGGGACTCTCCTAGCTGCCAGGGGAAGAACTCCTCTAGTGAGAGTGGGGGGAAGCGAAGGGAAAGGAAAGACAGGTCCTGGTGGTAGGGGACTCAATTCTTAGAAGGACAGAGAGGGCAATCTGTAACAAAGACCTGAAGCGCCGAACTGTATGTTGTTTATGTTGTCTATGGCGCGCTCAGGTTCAGCACATCACGAATCTGGTGGACAGATTACTGGTTAAGACCCGGCTGTCATGATGTACGTTGGCACCAATGACAAAATCAGAGGCAGATGGAGTGTCCTAAAAAACAATTTTAGGGACTTGGGAGCTAAATTGAGGAAAAGGACCTCCAAGGTAGTATTCTCACGAATACTACCGGTACATCGAGCCACACCAGAAAGGCAGAGGGAGATTAGGGAAGTAAACAAGTGGCTGAAGAGCTGGTGTAGTAAGTATAGGTTTGGGTTCCTGGAGAATTGGGTCGACTTCTCAGTCGATCACCAGTACTATAGAAGGGACTAAATGAGGAGGGTGCAGATCAGCTAGGAGTAAAGATGGCCAAAAAGTTAGAGGGGTTTTTAAACTAGGTGAGGGGGGGAGGGCCCAGACGTATAGATAGTCAGCGCAGAACATATTCCAGAGGGTAGTATTGGGGGCATTAGTGGTAGGTTGACTAAAGCACATAAACCCAAGGTAAGTATAGTAACAAGTCCTAGTTGCAATCTCGGAACACCCAATAAGAGGGTAGTATGCGAGGATAGTATGCGACCGGTCTTAACTACGTGGCATGTTCACCAATGCCAGGAGCCTGGCGGACAAGATGGGTGAACTAGAGATACTGTTGTACAAGGAGGATTTGGATTTTTGTGGGAATTTCAGAGACCTGGTTCAACAGCTCTCATGATTGGCTTGCAACCATTCAAGGGTATACCTTTTATCGCAGGGATAAAGAGGGTAAAAAAGGGGGAGGGGTATGCCTATATATCAAGAATAATGTACAAGCAAATGTGAGAGATGACATCACTAAGGGAGCTGGGGAGGAGGTGGAATCCTTATGGGTAGAGCTCCAAAGGGATGAAGCTAAAGGGAAAATATTACTGGGAGTATGCTATAGGCCTCCTAACCTGAGGGAGGAGGGGGAGACAGATCTCCTATCACAAGTTGGATTAGCAGCAAGGATGGAAAGTGTTATCATAATGAGGGTTTTTAATTATCCAGACATAGACTGGGCGGAGGGAACCACGCATTCATCTAAGGCTCGCCAGTTCCTAAATGTCTTGCAGGACAATTTCATGGTTCAGATGGTAGACACACCAACTAGAAATAAAGTGTTACTGGATCTACTGATTACCAACAATACAGACCTGATCACGGATGTGGAAATACGGGGCAATTTAGGAAACAGCGATCACAGGTCAATTGGCTTCAGTATAAATCACACAAATAAGAAACATAAGGGGAATACAAAGACGCTGAATTTCAAAAGAGCCAACTTCCCTAAACTACGAACCTTGTTAGAAGGCATGAATTGGGATAAAATCTTAGGAACAAAGAACGTGGAGGAAAGATGGGTTTGCTTTAAGAGCATATTAAATAAGGGCATTAGCCAATGCATCCCATTGGGTAATAGATTTAAAAGAGCGAACAAAAGTCCTGGATGCCTTAACACCAATGTAAAAATGCATATAAAAGCAAAGGAGAAGGCCTTCAAAAAATACAGGGTTGAGGGATCATCATCAGCATTCAGACTTTATAAAGAATGCAACAAGAAATGTAAGGGTGCAATTAGGGTGGCTAAGACAGAACACGAAAGACACATAGTGGAGGAGAGCAAAAAAAAATCCCAAGAAATCCTTTAAGTATGTAAACAGTAAAAAAGGGAGGGCAGACCATATTGACCCCATAAAGAATGAGGAAGGACATCTGGTTACAAAGGATGGGGAGATGGCAAAGGTATTGCATTTATTCTTCTTCTCAGGCTTCACAAGGGAATCGGGGGGGCTTCAGTAACCAAAACTTCAGTGTTTATCCTTATGACACATCACAGGAAAAACCTCCATGGTTAACAGAGGACATAATTAAAATTAGACTCAACAAACTTAACAATAAATCACCGAGACCACATGGCTTGCATCCGAGGGTACTTAGGGAACTCAGTCAAGTAATTGCCAGACCATTGTTCCTAATTTTTACTGACAGTCTACTAACTGGAATGGTACCAGGTGATTGGAGAAAAGCCAATGTAGCACCAATATTTAAAAAGGGCCAAAAAAAATCCCTGGGAGTTACAGACCAGTTAGCCTAACATCAATAGGATGCAAGCTCTTGGACGGAATGATAAGGGACTTTATACAACTGTACTATATACAAGATTTTAGTAATGAGAATGGTATCATTAGAATTAATCAGCATGAATTCACGAAGAATCGTTCTTGCCAAATCAATCTATTAACCTTCTATGAGGAGGTGAGTTGCCATCTAGATAAAGGAAGGCCCTTAGACGTGGTGTATCTGGATTTTGCAAAAGCATTTGACACAGTTCCCCATAAATGTTTACTGTACAAAATAAGGTCCGTTGGCATGGACCATAGGGTGAGTACATGGATTGAAAACTGGCTACAAGTTCAGAGGGTGATAATAAATGGGGAGTACTCGGAATGGTCAGGGGTGAGTATTGGGGTCCCCCAGGGTTCTGTGCTGGGACCATTCCTATTTATTTTGTTCATAAACAACCTGGAGTATGGGGTAAACAGTTCAATCTCTGTATTTGCGGATGATACTAAGCTAAGCATGGCAATAACTTCTCCGCAGGATGTGGAAACCTTGCAAAAAGATCTGAACAAATGAATGGAGTTGGCAACTACATGACAAATGAGGTTTAATGTAGAAAAATGTAAAATAATGCATTTGGGTGGCAAAAATATGAATGCAATCTATACACTGGGGGAATCTAGGATGGAAAGAGACCTGGGGGTCCTAGTAGATGATAGGCTCAGCAATGGCATGCAATGCCAAACTGCTGCTTACAAAGCAAACAGGATATTGGCATTAAAAAGGGGATCAACTCCAGAGATAAAACGATAATTCTCCTGCTCTACAAGATTCTGGTCCTGCCGCACCTAGAGTATGCTGTCCAGTTCTGGGCACCAGTCCTCAGGAAGGATGTACTGGAAATGGAGCGAGTACAAAGAAGGGCAACTAAGCTAATAAAGGGTCTGGAGGATATTAGTTATGAGGAAAGGTTGCGAGCACTGAACTTATTCTCTCTGGAGAGGAGACGCTTGAGAGGGGATATGATTTCTGTTCATAAATACCGTACTGGTGACCCCACAATAGGGATAAAACTTTTTTGCAGAAGGGAGTTTAACAAGACACGTGGCCACTTATTCAAATTAGAAGAAAAGAGGTTTAACCTTAAACTACGTAGAGGGTTCTTTACTGTAAAAGCGGCAAGGATGTGGAATTCCCTTCCGCAGGCGGTGGTCTCAGCGGGGAGCATTGATAGTTTCAAAAAACGATTAGCTAAGCACCTGAACGACCGCAACATACAGGGATATACAATGTAATACTGACATATAATCACACACATAGGTTGGACTTGATGGACTTGTGCCTTTTTTCAACCTCACCTACTATGTAACTATGAAATGCTTGAAGTATATCACTCTGTGTGTAATGAATTTATGTAATATATGAGTTTCACTTTATGAATTGAATTACTGAAATAAATTAACTTTTTGATTATATTCTAATTTATTTAGATGCACCTGTATTTCCTTTGTTGCACTGGGAGATTGAACTGGAAAATTGACTTCATGTACTGGAGGTATGGTACTGAAGTGGCAAACATCTAAACTGCCACTGGCATTACATATACCAGTACTCTACAGCTTGTCATCAAGATTTAGGGCATTAAAGTGTTATTAACTTAAGGGGTTAATCCTCTGCATTGTGTAAAAAGGCGGTTTTATCCTGTATGCATAGATCCCTCCCACCTGCACTGTCTATCTGGGGAAGGCCAGCTAACACAGGCAGAATAGCCGATCTGCACAGGCTCAGTTGTGTCTTTTATGCTGGTCAGAACAGTTTCTTGTTCTCTTAGGCAGGTCACATGATATTGACGTCACACGTGTGGGCGTGTATACAGGCTTCAGTGAAAATCTCCTCCTTCCTGAACTCTCAGCACAGAAGAAACTGTGCAGTTTATCATGTAACAGTGGTATACAGATTATTCAAAAAGGTATATAGTGGCAGTATTTTAATGTAAAAAAAAAGATTTATAAGCTGTGGGCACGGTAAGGGGGCGGATTAACTATTTTCATATTACTGGGTTTAGTAACACTTTAAAGCTGTACGTGGTCCATGCATTGCAAAGCACTGTTTTTTCACCTTAATGCATCCTATGCATTAAGGTGAAAAAACTTCTGACACTGACCGGCCCCCCAGCCCACTGTTTTGCTCACCTGAGCCCGTTCTTTCCCTCGGCGGAGACGCGCTCACCTTCTCTGCCCGGGGTTCTTGGCTCTTGATTGGATAGATTGATAGCAGCGCAGCCATTGGCTCCCGCTGCTGTCAATCAAATCCAATGACACGGGCACCAGGGGCGGGGCTGAGTCCGGCATTCTGTGTCTATGCACGCAAATACTGGACTTGGAAGCGCGCCCGCAAGGTAATCCTCAGGGAGAGCGCCTCTCCCAGGGGTTTTACCGATGCAAGGAGGGGCCACGAGCGCTGCCAGGGGATCCCAGAAGGCGAGGTTCGGGGCCACACTGTGCAAAACAAATTGCACAGTGGAGGTAAGTATGATATGTTTATTATTTTAAAAAACAAAAAAACAAAGGTTTACAATCACTTTAACCCCCCCTCCCCTTCCCCCGCAGCAAAGTCCTTTCCTTCACTCCACCACTACTCCATTGCACCAAGAGCAAAGAAAGGAAGCCCAAGTTCCAGATTAGAGGTCTCTCTCTTTCTCTCCATGTGACATTGTAAGGCCACTTACCAAATAGTGGGCACTGTCATGTGGTAGGGAGGGGAGTAACTTACATGTTCCATATACTCCCTATACATTTAATGGTATTAAAGTGGATGTAAACCCACTCTCATGCTTTCTAAATTACTTCCATAGTGCTTATCTATAAGGATATACATGCCTCCTGCATGTATCCTTACCTGTCAAAAATCTCCCCTTTAGCTGTTTGTAGCCCTGTAATACTCCGGATTCTGTGGGCGGGTTTGTTGGGTGGAGTCGTGACGTTAGTAGACTCCCTGCCCACCTCTACACTCCCCTTGGCCAGGCATTGATATTTTTTACACTGAACTTCTGGTAGTCTCTTGGATTATGTCCCATGATCACTAACATCCAGTCAAAACCCAGGAAAGGCACCACGTGACTTCAGCATGCCCAGTCATGCTGAGGTGTGGAGCAGCCAATCCTGGGAGAGCTGGAGAAGAAAGGACGTTAAATATGAAGTACACAGAATGCCTCTCTCACGCTAGTGCATGAGATAAGGAAATCACCTGTCAGTCACAGCAAGGGGGAAGAAACAGACACCTATTTCTCTGTGTGTCCATTTTTATCTTACTAAAAAAAGATAGGAGGATTGCTCAGAGCTGGATTAACTCTTCGTGGCAAGACTGGGCACAGATGAAATGACATCCTATACTCTACAAGGTACAAGCCTTACTTTAAAAAAAATGGGGTTTACATCCACTTTAAGGTTAAAGAGGAACTGCAGTCTGCTCACATAATTTGTAATAAAAACATCTTTGCTATTCTGAAGCTTCCCTCCAACCTCTTTGCATATTATTTTATATATACGGTGATTCTGTACTTGCCAAATATACTGCAGAAATCTCCCTCGACTAAGTCTGGCTTCTGCTATTTTAACTGTGGGCAGCTGAAACTGCTGCCTGTTAACTTCCTGGATTTACACAGAGGCACACCTCGAGCTCTGCAGCCCTGCAGCTCTCATTGACCCTCTTATGACTCATTCCCCCTCCCTTCCTGGCAAACTCTCACGAGAGTGAGAGAGAGAGCTGTGCATGATGTCATAAGCCTAGGTTTTTTACCAGATAAGAAACAGGAAGTGGGCTGTATAAGGTATTTACTGGCAAAAGTTAAAACAACAAGGGCAGAAGATTTAATAGATATAAAGTTGCAAAAAATGACTGAAGGTTTCGCTTTAAGGAAATGTGATTTTATGTTGGAAATATTTTATGTCTGGTTGGGCAAAACACAAGTTCACTTTAAGATCTAAAAAACAGCAGCAAATATAAGTAAAATGTTTCCTACATACATCACTTCCCACACAAAAAATAATTTGTTAAATAGTCTTGCTGAAGGATTTTAGAAATGAGATTGTATCATTCCATTTCTTTAACTTAGTACATTTCATGTTTTGCTTCTTTTCACCAAGTCTGTGTTACAATTGTATATATGTTTAAAACAAAATCGATTTTCATAAATGGACATTTGAAGGTACCTTTACGGGTCTGGTTTAAGTGTTTTCTATTATTTTGTACAGCATCCAAATCTCTGAAGACAAAACTTTGGCTATGGTTTCTAGGCTGACAGAGTGGTGCTGAATATAAAATCTATTTTGTCACCGAAAATATGCGATTATATTTGTAAGATTAAAAATGTTCCATTTATATTTTTTTTTATCAATGAACAGTAGATGTCTTGAAGGAAATGTATCATGCACTATGAGAGCTATTGGGGATTACATTGCTGATCACCAGAAAATGTTAGTTGCTTGTCTGTCTATTGCATTAAGGTTTGGTACTCTCTTGAGGATCTCCAATTTATGAAAATGTATTTCCAGTCAAAGCTATTTTGTAAAATATGGAATGTCTAGACACTCCTGCCACGTTTTTTATTTGCTGTTTCTGTCCCATTGGAGAAATTCCCCTTGATTTTCCTTGCCCAGGGGACACAACGGGAAGTGAGTGGAAATCTCCACAAAGTGAGAGAAAATTGTGTCTTAGCGATTCCATAAAAACTTTAGGATTTTGGATTGATCATCACTTTCTGTCTTAATGACAATGGTCACAAGGACAAATATAGAGGGTGAATCTCCTCAGCAGGACACAGATGGCAATAAAAACCTGATAGGTGTTCTAACCCTTGCACACTATCCAAAATAATAAATACATTTTTGCTTAAAGGGGAACTTAACCCAAAAGGGGAAGTTTTGCTTATTTGCATCCTGGGGGGAGCGGGTACCTGGTTTTGCTCCCCCTTCCCCCGCAATCTTCTGGAACACATCACAGGTCCCAGAAGGCTACGGGACCATTCACAATGCACAGCGCGGCTCCTGGGAAAGGGAGGCTTTATCAGGAAAACAAAAATTAGAGTTTTATATTTCTGCGACAACAGCTAGAAATGTTAATTTTGATGCGCAGTATGTAAGCAAATTTCCTACGCTGCAATTAAAGTTGGAGAAACAAGGTAGATTTTATCAAGAAATAAAAATTAGAGGATAATATTTCGGAGACAACAGCCAGAACAGTGTATTTTCAGGGAAACAGGGTAGCCACAAATATTGTACAGTTGCAGGAGAGTATGTAAGCAGCTTTATTAGGTCACTGTCCAAGAGGTCTGTCTAAAAAAAAAAATACATATGTTTGGGTAATCCTCTGGGTTGGAATGGGGGCTATTGAGAAGATGGGGACAGAGCCTAGAACATTAGTTTTTAAAGGGGTTGTAAACCCTCATTTAAGAAAATAAATAACAAACATACCTATATTTACCTGCTCTGTGCAATTGTTTTGAACAGAGCAGCCCCAATTTTCTTCTTCTGGGGTGCCCTGCCGCCACTCCTGGCCCCTCCTCTTCATCGTGTGCCTCCCACGGAAAGCCCCCACAGAAAGCTCACATTGGCATTAACACAGACAGCGGGACTCGGCCCTGTCACCTGCTCCCGTGTCACTGGATTTGATTGACAGCAGTGGGAGCCAATGGCTCCTGTTGCTAACAATCTGTCCAATGAGGAGAGAAACAGCGGCTGGAGCCGCTGCGCTCATGCACATCACTGGATTGGATCGGGCTCAAGTAAGAAAAAGGGGGAGTCTGGGGGGGAGCTGCAGCACAGAAGGTTTTTTACCTTAATGCATAGAATGCATTAAGGTGAAAAGCCTTGAGGCTTTACAACCACTTTAAAGAAGAAATCCCGCCAGAAAAAACTTTTCTTTCTACTGCCCCACAGGGGACAAAGTCTATGTAGCTCTTTTTTTTTGTTTTGATAGTTGCTTTGGATGCTTTTCTAACTTGGTTAACAGCACCGCAGCCCCCCTTCCTTTCCCAGCGCTGTCCGACCACACTGCTTACAGGAAGACAAATATCAAATGATTGACAAAAAAACAGAGGGGGTGGAGCTTGAGCTCGTCTGGCAGCAGACGTGTGCTGGAGATGAGCTCTGTCATTCAAAATAACACAAGCCACCAGCTAGTCTCTCACTAAGATCTCTATCCACAGCCCACATTCTCACCACATGATTGCATGGTGCTTTGTGGGCTCATGAACGGAGAGAAAAATAGAGCGGGCATTGCCAAGTGCTGTGTTACCTCATGAATGGGGAAAATTAAGCGTGGGCTGTGCTTAGTGCTGTGCTGGTCCACGAAAGGGGGAAAATAAAGAGGGGGCAGTGCCTAATGATGTGCTGACTTATGAATGGGGTGGCAGTGCCTAATGCTGTGCTGTTAGATCCTCCCATGGAAATGCCCATACATTGGGCTTCAGCCTGGGGTGTCACAGAAACAAAACAAAATAGTACTTTTATTTCCTAAAGTGATACTAAAGTCTCGTTTTTTTTTTTTTTTGTTAAAAATAACATGTTATACTTACCTGCTCTGTGCAGTAGATTTCTACAGAGTAACCCCGATCCTCCTCTTCTCGGGTCCCTCTTCTTTGCTTCTGGCAACTCCCTCCTGTTGAGTGCCCCCACAGCAAGCAGCTTGCTATGGGGACACCCGAGCTGAGCTGCAGCTCTGTGTCCATTCAGACACGGAGCCGATGGCGCCGCGCTGCTGTCTCAGCCAATGAGTAGGAGAGTCCCGGACAGCCGAGTCTCTCGTGCAACATTGTTGGATCAGATGGACCTAAGGTAAGTATTAGGGGGAGCTGAGGGGGGCTGCTGCACTCAGAAGGCTTTCTATCTTAATACAGAGAATGCATTAGACCCCTTTCACACTGGGGCAGTTTTCAGGCACTTTAGCACTGGAAATAGCCTCTGCTAAGCGCCTGAAAACCGCCTCCCATTCATTCAAGTGGCGGTGTAATTGCGGGACGGTGGGACGGCGTAATTGCGGGACGTTCCGAAAAGTCCTGCAAGCAGCATCTTTGGGAGCGCTGTATTTAGCGCTCCCAAAACGCCCTACCCTGCTTTTCAGACGCTTCAGAACCGCCACAACACAGGAGTTTTTAACCCCTTCTTTGTGATTAAAGGCGCCCTGCTAGAAGCTGAAAAGCGCTGCTTAAACAGCGCTTAAGCGCCGCTAAAACTTTAGAGCTGACGCAGCCACCGCCCCAGTGTGAAACAGGTCTTAAGATGAAAAAACCTTCTCCCTTTACAACCACTTTAATGACAGCATGGTGGTAAACAAGACCAAGTGCTACATGCACTTTTTTTTTCCTAGGGGACAAGAAAAACAAAAGATCTTGCTAGTGAGATGTCTTTAACTGAAAGACAAAAACCAGCGAAAATTCCCAGCTCAACTCACCAACCAGTCTGCTTACCAACCGAATTAACCTGTCCAACAGTATGCGTTAAAAACAGGGGTTTAGTTGGCACACATTTGCAAACGCATGCCTAAGCTGCAAGGCCCCTTCACGGCACCCTGTATAACTTGCAGTCCTAACCTTGTTTGCAAATGTGTGCTAACTAAACTCCTGTTTTTAACGCGTACTGTTTGACAGTTTAATTTGGTTGGTAAGCAGACTGGTTGGTGAGTTGAGCTGGGAAATTTCTCTGGTTTTGTCTTTCATGTTCATGTTCTCCTTGCTGCGAAGGCCAGTTATGGGGGGGGGGGGGGGGGGGGGCAGTGTCCATCTGTTTGTTAGAGATGTTTGTAACTGCACATTATCCTGCAGAAAATTGCAGAGGATGTCCAGGAGTGGGCTTGGCTGTCTGGCAGCGGGGTCTGGATTTAAAAAAGTGGCAGAACCAATCTTTTGGCAGTTCACATACTATATATACAGCATTTTACTATTATTACTCGTTCAGCCACCTGCAGGATATTTTTGATGACCTGGTTCATATTGTGCATCAGGGCTCTGAATAATTCAGCCATGCCCCTGTACTAGAGGATTTTCTTGCAGCATTTTTGTTTTTCCATTTTGTAATTAATGTATGGTTCAGCCACAGACTGCGCCTCTCAATGAATAATGAACATAAAATGATATATGTGCCTGTGTTATACTATGCAAAGAGCATTGCAGTGAATCTTCTCCAAACACAACAGCACTTATGAGCTATAAATAAACTAACAAAAGGCAGGACCAGCCCTGTAGATTTTTTTTTTTTTCTAATACCCTGAGCATAGGGAAGAGAATAGAAAAGGTAGTTCAGCTAGAAGCTGCATCTGGCAACACATGTGACGTTCTGCGCAGAAAGAGACAGTATACGTTGTGTTACTGCTGTACCTGCCCTGTGACGGGTTCGTCTCTCCGACAGCTGCTGATTAGGATCAAGGCACAGTTGCATTGAGAGTGATTTTTTACTTTGTTCATGATCCAGACCTAAATGAGAAAATTTGTATCTGCTTGGCAGACATGTGCCGCTCAGATCCTATCCTGCCCTTCTTATCAGAAATGAGCAGGTTGGTTTCATTTGTGAGTTGAAACACGGGTTGACGAAAAGGTTTTAAAGCAATGCGCCTGCTCACATTACCTTTGAGCTGTTAATCCTGGGGCTGAATGTATGGGAGGTCTGTTGCCACCGACAAGAAGTTTTGATTTCTTTGTTTAACACATCTGGTCTAATGAACCGCGGTATTTTGCTTTAGAAAGAAGAGCTGTTAAAAATGACTAAATATAATTTATTAAAAGGAATACTGGGAGAGAATATGTAGACTATCGCTGACCTTCTAAAAAGGGAAAAAATTTGGCTGGTCCGCATTTCAAAATGGTAGATGCTTAGCTGTCTTTGACCATTTTTGACCTTCTTCTGAAACTTCTAGATGTTTGGCTGTCCTTGTGAAAATGCTAGATTCTTGGATAACCATCATAATCTCCGTTTTAAAACGTGAAATGCTTTTCTGTCTCTAACCAGCGCTGATATCCATTTGAAAAATTTCAAGCCCTACTGAAGCCAAAATATGAACCCTTTCCACCCCCTCTGACCCATCCTGAAAGGTTTTTTGTTTTCTTTATCTGGTGAAGCAAAGTATTCCCACCTACGGTATGTCCACTGTCCAGATCCCTTTCTGTACGCTAACCCAGCACTATGGATTGGGGTATCCTTTACCACTGTGCATTACAAAGGGTAGCTTTGAATCAAGAGGTAAAATTCAGGTGTTGCCATTGCTGCCCCCTATAAATGCTAGCTGCCTGGTGGTTATGGTGAACAAATCGTCTCAGTACGGACCCAGAATATGTTATGCAATAGCAGTCAAACGTTTTTATCTGCCTATTTTTTCCTGGGCTGACTCGCAGTATTGTCATAAGAAGGTCAATATGACATCCAGGCAACTAGAATTATCAGGAGAGCTCATCGGTGGCAGTCTTCATGTTGTGTGTCCATGTGTCCCGATGAATGGAGGGAATGAAGCAACAAACAATCAATTAAAATTCCATATATCCTTTATTATTGATAGCAAAATCACAAGTAGAAAAATCTTCTTATGTTTGAAGAAAAACTAAACTCCAAGTCCAACACTCTATTTTTGTCCTTGCATCGTCCATGTTGTATCCTGACAAATCTACTTTAAGAAGGGTAAGTTCACCTTTAAAAAAAACAATAAATGCACATATTTTTGCAAGTAAAAAAAATGGGCATTTATTACTTTTTTTCTCAGGAGCCTGCAGAGCAATATCAGACTCCTGCATACTCTGCCCACAGCATTCTGCCCGTACAGCCCGCTGTATGGGCTTTCTGTTTGAAAACAGTAGGAAGTGTCAGTGAACTATGAGAGCGCTCATCAGCGCCCTCTCAGTTCTTCGAGAACTATAAGCCATCTACCATGGAGGCAGAAAGAACTTGTAGTACACTTATTTACAAATTCCTGTGAATAAATGATACAGCTGTGTGTGTGGAGCCCTGCATAACCATGCTCTTTTTTTTTTATATATAATCCTTATTTCAGTTTTCAAAAAGAAAGGTTTGACATACAATAGATAAAAAAGGGGGGGGGACAGATAATGAAGGGTAGTGAACCATGCATCACCGGTCTTCAATATTAAATTCAGAAAAGCCTTTGGTACATACAGACATGAGCAGCAGATGATTCCAACTTTTGTAAACCATATAACATGGGGGGGGGGGGGGTGTAATAAAACCAGAGTACCATATCGGGGTTACGTACCCATGAATGACTCTATATGTCGAAAGAAAGAAGATGTGAAGGGTTATATATATATTCTAGAGCCCTCTTACGGGGGTTTTTTTGGGGAGGCTGCAACCTTCACACACGTTCTAAGCGCAGACCTTCCTAATTAGTTTATTGACTGTATATATCGTGTGCCGGCTATGACATGGGGAAAGGAGGAAAGGAGTAAAGGGTGAGATGGGATATAGAAGATGTAAGGAGAAGGCAAGAAACGGGGATAGAGGTGAGAAAAAACAGGGAGTAGAGGGCAAGGGCCCTATAAACACTAAAAAACAGGGGAAGAAAGCTCTAGCACTTTATCTAGATTTATGAATAGTGTTAAAACGAATATTATGGGGGTCCGTAACATGCAGGCCTCTGCCTCTAACGGAATTACATGAGAACGTTACATTTAGATCTCCGGTACTACTGACCAGGGCATAAAGAATCTAGACTTAGTTGGCTATGGCACTGATGACATATTAGAGTTGTAATGTATCCAAGTGGCCCATATACTAGAACATTTTTCATATCTATCCTTGCACTTTGCAATTTATTCCTCCGCTACCATGATACTGTTAACCAGTCAAATCTAGTCAGATCTTCCAGGAACAGGAGCAGGATCTTCCAGGAACATGAGGCGACTTCCATGTACTGGAATCAAGAGCCTGGCAGCATTTAAAAGATGTGGCGAAACCAATTTACAGTATACGCTAAGAGGCATGGATGGCACGTGAAGTAGAAACTCCAATGGGTAGTCATTCATATCTTTGTCCAGTATAACCTTCACCTGAGCTCTGATATCCTGCCAAAAGGGCCTAATCTGCGGGCACTCCCACAATATATGTAGGTAGGTACCCTGAAGCCCACAGCCCCTCCAACAGGCATCAGAAACTGCCAGGTAAATTCTAGCCAACACAGCCTGAACTCTGTACCACCTGGTCAACAACTTAAAGCTATTTTCTTGCATCTTTGAGTCCACAGAGCTCTTGTGGGTAAGGCTATACAGGTGTTCAAGTTGGGGCACCGTGAACATATGCCGCAGGTCTCTCTCCCACTCCCGTATATAAACCGGCCTACTCTGAGACTCAGCCGACTGCAGCATCCCATAAACCACTGAGATAGAATGGGGAACAGGTTCCACAGCCATGCATCATTACTCAAATGGAGTCAGGGAGGACGGGGGCCGAATGGTGTGAGGTAAACTCTAAACAAAGTAATATAGCTGTCTGTAGCGCCACTCGTCCATCGGGAATCGGCCAAACAGAGCGAAACCAGTCCAGAGAAACCAGGCCTTGCTCTAGTATGAACCTTCCGCATCGTGCCTCACCGTCCCTTGCCCGTGTGTGAAAATAGGAGAGGTGTTCCCCTGGGATGAACCATGGGAAGCCTTCTAAGGGTGCCAGCGGGGACACAGGTGGCGACAGCTGCCCCTGAGCATTTAAGGTGTTCCATAGCACATGAGCAGAGATAGAAGACATGAAGTCTGAGAGGCCTTCACAATCCCGAGGGAGCCTTGGAGCATGAGACAGGTTAGCCAGCCAAAAATTTCTCAAGGGGAACCCAAGATTTGGTGGCAGTGTGATGCATTCCAGTCTAAGATCCATTGCAAAGCAATCGCCTCATAATGTCTCCGCATGGAAGGGACCCCAAGGCCTCCCAATCGCTTGGGGCACTGCAGAGTACGTGTCACATACCTTGAAGGTGAGCCTGACTTGCAGAGGGAGACCTCTCGTACGGCTCTGGTTCCGGGATCACTGGAGTGGAAACAGTGACCCTCGGAGCACAGCGGGGTAGGAGAGCCTGCAGGTTCCGCTTGACTGAAGATGGAGTCCGCTTGGCGGAGACAGGAACAGGCTTGATTGCTGCGGATGCGGGAATGCTGAGAAGTAGCAGGCAGGTGCGCACAGATGCAGGACTTGTAGGCAGATGCACACGGATGCAGGACTTGTAGGCAGATGCACACAGATGCAGGACTTGTAGGCAGATGCACACAGATGCAGGACTTGTAGGCAGATGCACACAGATGCAGGACTTGTAGGCAGATGCACACAGATGCAGGACTTGTAGGCAGATGCACACAGATGCAGGGCTGCAGGCAGATGCACACAGATGCAGGACTTGTAGGCAGATGCACACGGATGCAGGACTTGTAGGCAGATGCACACAGATGCAGGGCTGCAGGCAGGAGCAGGGTCAGACAAGCCAGGTCAAAGCAGCGGATCAATCAGACAGAAGCTTCCGGCGAACTGTATAACGAGCCTATCCAGCTAAGCATGTTCTTGCCAAGGCCTAATCTAGACAACACTGCCTGAAGATACGTCCAATCCACCCTGTCAATGGCCTTCTCGGCATCAGTAGACAGCAGAAGGCAGGGCGAACCAGTCTGTTGTGAATTTTCCCAATGGATTAGTTGTAGGGCGTGATTGGAATTATCCCTTGCCTTCCTCCCCGCTATCCAGCCTGTTTTTTCTGAGTGAATTACCATAGGCATGATGGGTTTTAACCTATTCGTTAAGATATTCGCCAAAATCTTAATATCGGTATGTAACTACCTGGGGTAACAACAAAACCTGGGGAATGCCCAGAAAAAAATTCCAAGCCCACTTACCAACCAATTGACCTGTCTAACAGTACGCGTTAAAAACAGGGGTTCAGTCCGCACGCATTTGCAAACACATGCGTAAGCCACAGAGCCACGTCACGGCACCCTGTAATCTGTGGTCCTAACACTAAAATTTAGGTGTCCCCACAGTGGAGGCACATGCATTCTAATGGATAAGTGGGGGCAGGTGGACTGAAGGGAGCCCACCCCTTCTTAAAGGTACAGGACACACCAAACACCCAGCAGGTAGCACAATGGCTGCAAAGGTGCTGGTGCGTTGCTGGACCAATACACACACCCACGTGATTGCAAAAATCTTGCCACCACCCTCACTTATAGCTGGCTATCGCAGTAAGAGGCATTGGAAGGCCACAAACAGATAACAACAAAACCTGTAGAATGCCCAGAAAAAAATTCCAAGCCTACTTACCACCAGCTCGCAGACAACCAATTGACCTGTCTAACAGTACACGTTAAAAACAGGGGTTCAGTCCGCACGCATTTGCAAACGCATGCGTAAGCCACAGAGCCACGTCACGGTACCCTGTAATCTGTGGTCCTAACACTAAAATTTAGGTGTCCCCACAGTGGAGGCACATGCATTCTAATGGATAAGTGAGGGCAGGTGGACTGAAGGGAGCCCACCCCTTCTTAAATGTACAGGACACACCAAACACCCAGCAGGTAGCACTATGGCTGCAAAGGTGCTGGTGCATTGCTGGACCAATACACACACCCACGTGATTGCAAAAATCTTGCCACCACCCTCACTTATAGCTGGCTATCGCAGTAAGAGGCATTGGAAGGCCACAAACAGATAACAACAAAACCTGGGGAATGCCCAGAAAAAAATAACTACCTGGGGTAGAAGGGTCTTTTCCTTTTTTTGGGAGGACTGTGATATGGGCTAGCAATGCTTCCTTCAAGAGAAGGGTGCCCAAGGCCAGAGCATTAAAGTATATAACCATAGGGGTAGAGAGGAGGGGAGAAAATTTCCGATAGTAGGCATTGGTGAACCCATCAGGGCCCGGGCTCCTACCTTGGGGTAAGTCTTTAATTACCGATTCAATCTCCGAGGCGGAGATAGGCTTATCAGGATGTTCGCTAATTGGCGTCATCAGTTTGGGGGCTAGGGCCTTATCGAGATAGTGGGAAAGGCATTCTGTTTTTTGCTGAGGTGTTTGTCCGGCGAGCGTGACAGGAAGTTGGTAAAGTTGGGCGTAATATTCCCGAAAATCTCCCACAAACTTATAGGACAACACAGTCTGGGCTCCCGATGTCATTTGAATCTTTTGGACATGACCGGAGGTACGTTGTTGTCGAAGGGCCCTGGCTAAGAGTCTGCCACATTTATTACCAAACTCATAAAACTTGTGTGAAATGTGTCCAAATCTATCCCGTATGCGAGTCTCCAATAAGGTGGATAATTGCTCCCTTAAGGACAAAAGGTCCGCATGTAGGGTCAGGTGGCATTTGTGTTTAAGCTCCGCTGCCCGCAATTTAATCTACAGGGACTGTAGTTCCCCCATTGCGTGCCTTTTTTAGTCTAGAGCCCTGGGTAATAAACTCCTCACGGATCACGGCCTTGTGTCCTTCCCATATAAACGCCATCCCCGTCTCTCCCGGCAAGTTTTCCTTGAAATAAAAGGAAATTTTATCTGTGACCTGCTTCAGAGCCACAGCATCATCTAGCAAGTTTTCATTTAATCGGCAAGTCCATTGCCACGCTTATGGGGATATGGGGGTGAGGGAGATGAAGATAGGTGCATGGTCGGAAATGGTGAGTTATCCGATGGACGCACCGGAGAGTGACTCAAGAAAGTATTGATCCACCAACAGGAGGTTTATTCGCGTGCACACATTATGAATGGCGTAAAAGTAACTAAAATCCTTTGTGGATGGGTGAAGCACTCTCCAGCAGTTGACCAGATGGTGTGCATGCAGGGATTTCTGAAAATGTTTGAGAAACGCAAAGGAGTGTGTGGAGCGGCCCAACGAGGTATCTATCTGTGGATCAGGGCTAATGTTAAAGTCTTCCCATAACCAATTGTCCCTCTTGGAATGTGGAGAGAGAGTCCAAGACCCCATCTAAGAACGGGGTCCATGCTGCTAGAGAGACTGCCTGGGGAGTGCGGTGGAGAGGGGGGAGGAGGTGAGGTGAACGGCAGCCGCGGTGAGGGGATAGGGGACGTTACACGTATGGCTGGAGAACACTCACCATGCGCCATCTTGGATCGTGAGTCCTGTGGCCTGTATCCGCCGCCAAAGAAGGCTTCCAGGGAGCAGGAGCGGAGCTTCAGGGTCTGTCGAGGCTGCGGGGACGGTCCCCTCTTTGATGGCATCCCTGCTGGTTCATTGAGGCTGGTCTGGGCTGCTGCAATTGCTGTAGAAAGGAACTGGACGGACGGAGCTCAGCTCACACACGTCCATTCGCCTGCATACTGCGGCCACTCCCCCATAACCATGCTCTTTTAAAATTGTTACAACAGGTGCGGGGAGAAGAACCTCCACCTGCTGTCAGGGGGTGGGGGATCAGGGTGTGTGGACAGGTACTCTATAGCAGTGGTCTCCAAACTGCGGACGTGGCCCTTTACTTGCCTTTATCCAGCCATTGAGGCGCTATTTCTTCCACTGATATGAAGCACTATTCCTCCCACTGACACCAAGGATGAGGCACCATTCCTTCCACTGACCAGTCCGATCCAGCGATGTGCACAAGAGCAGCGACTCTTGCCTCTGTCTCCCTTCTCATTGGGCAGATTTATAGCAGCAAACAGGGCGGCTTGGGAGCGAGCATGGACAGGTGCCCCATGGAAATTTGGTTTCTGTGGAGGCACTTGCTGAATAGGAGGGGCCTAAAAGCATTGCACAGAGCAGATAAGTATGAAATACTTGTTATTTTAATTAAAAAAAAAAGAAAGTTTAATATCACTTTAATACCAATGATGGGGCACTATTCGCCTCCTAATGACTACAGGCACCATGCCGTTTTTTTTTACTCCCCTTGCCCACCAAGCCTGAGGCATTGATCACTTTCACTGGTGCCTGGGCATTTTCTAATCCCAGTGATCAAAGTCTGCCCCCCTACAGTCTGAAGGAGAGTACGCTGGCCCTTTGCTTAGAAAGTTTGGAGACCCCTGCTCTATGGTAACATGTTACATGCTACACCCTAAACACGGGTGTAACATGTAACATTTTACTGAAGGTGAACTTAGCCTTTAAATGAAAGGGAACACCATAAATATGAATGCACAACTCCAGAAAAGAAAAGATGATACCTTGTATATGTTGAAATTAAAAAGCTGCTCCCTCTGTAATACCCACCCTATCTCTTGCACTGTCCCCTGCAGACTCACTCTTTTAGTCCTCAAGTTCAAGCTCTTTTCCAGTTTGAATGATGCTGTGAGTGGAAAGTATTAAGGACCCGCCCATTGGGGGCGCATCATCAAGCTGCCTTTGGCTCATACACGAATGCTGCAAGGAATGTTGTTACACCAGTACATGGCACCCTTCTTTGCAAATATCTGTTGTCGGATATTCAGAGCGCGTGTACTGTACACAAGTCCGCCGGACAAAAGTTCACAGGACAAGGATGCATGCTCGGAAGCAAGGACGAGCCAAAAGCGGTCGGTCTTGTAAATTAGCGTTCGTAATGGAGAATTAACATTCGTGACGTGGCAAATTATGAAATCTCGAAATGCAGAGCTCATTCTCTTTTCTTTAATGGGATAATAATGAAGCTGCTTTGCTGGTGATACTAAAGGAGTTATTGCAAACAAATTTTCAAAGGCTTTTTTTCTCTAGTGATATCAAGAATAATATTATTATGCTTTTTTTTTTTTTGGGCAAGTTACCACAGCACCATTATCCCGTAGTTTTTAAGATCAAAGATACAACTATGTTGGTGTCCCTTGTCAATTTTACATTGTATTTATTTAAATGTAACTGCCTACTCTCAAACTGACATGGCCAAGTATTATTCTCCTCAATTTTTTTATTGTGCATTACAAAAAGAAAACAAATAAAATTAGACATGCTATCTGCCAATAGAATTTAACCAAAAAGTGCATTCTATGCATCCAAAAATATAGAAAATATAACAAATCAAATCATTATTATTTAACCAAAAAATAAAATAAAAGCCTCATGCATGTGTCCTGCTTCTTAATATAGGGGGTCATCAATGCCAAGAGTTGGTGAAAGCAGGGGTCCGTCATCCGGAGTTAATTCCGAAAATCACCTGGATTATTCTCCTGGAGCTCCCGCAGCAAAGGCGTATGACATAATTGGTCACGATTGATAAAGCAACCAATTTTTGGTCTGTTCCTGGACTGGACTTGGGTCAAAGCAATAACTCCAAGGCCAATAATAAATAACATTCCGCGACATGTCTGGTTGACGAACAACCATTCAGAAACTAACTGAAAAGCACGAAATGAAAAGTGCAAACTGAAAAGCGCTAAATGAAAGGCGTGAATCAACACTCCCCAAACTTTTACTAACACAAAATTAGCAGAAGGAGCCCAAAGGGTGGCGCTAAAGAGCTGAAAAACCACGTATTACGTCACTACGTTTGTGTTTGTTGGCCGACAATTCCTTGCCGTTTGTATGCAAGACAAAATCCAGGCACATGCCTTCAGACAAAAGTCTGAGGTTTTGTCTGTGGAAAATCCGATCGTGTGTACGAGGCTTAAATTTCATTTCATGGTGTCTATCCATGGCAGCATATATGTATGCTGCCATGAAGGCACCACAAAATGGAAAATTGAATACTTACCATTCCTTAATTTTCATTTCCTGGTGCCTATCCATGGCAGCATACGCATATACTGCCATGAAGGCACCAGGAAAATGGTATTTTTGCGTAAATTGTTTAAAAAATAAAGGCAGGATATGCAGGAAATGGTGAGAGGGCTGAAACCTGGATTTGGTCTTTATAAATTCATTTTTTCATAAAAGAAGTTTGTTCTTTTTTTTATAAATCGTGTTAATTGTCAGTCTATACAAACAGTGCTTAGCCACTTATTTAGCCAATTAGTACATATCCACATAACCAAAAAGTAAATTGTCAACCAAGTTGTGTTTACAAAAAAACATACTTTATAATTGGGTGGATAGGCAGGGGTGTGGGACACTTCTTTTGATTGTTAGTTTGCTTAAAAAAAAAAAAAAGATTAGAATGCATCTGGAACTATGTTATAATAAGTTATAAAGAAAAAGATATGTCATTTTTTTTATTCTAACAAAGTTATGCGGAGCTTCCAAGTTCATGATAATAATTGTGTTAATTTCTGCTTTTAAACTGTCATCGTATTATTGCAGCTTCAATTTGTACAAAGATCAGATTATTAATATAGCATTAATATAGCATCTGGCAGGGTAGAAACTAAAATGCTCTCATATGAAGCGGTTCTTTCTTTTCTGCTCCCCAAATGATTTGGGAGGGAAAACAATAGAAATAGAGAATTTTCTACCGAATCATCTGCCTTCAAAACAGACCATGTACTCTATGCAAGGTACTCCTAATTAGGGACCCCTTATCGTTGGTAAGGCTGAAAGTTTTCTACCTTCATGCATTCTTTGCATGAAGGTAAAAAATCTTCTGTGTGCAGCATCCCCCACAGCCCCCCCCCCCCCCCCCATACTCACCTGAGCCCAAAAATGTGCACGGAAGAGCCTTGGCTGTCCCTGTCAATCACAGCCGGTGAGCCAATGAGGAGAGTGCAGAGGGCGGGGCTGAGCCACATGTTCTATGTCTATGTCTTATGGACGCATAGATAGTGTCTCTGGAGTAATTACACACCGGTGCCCCATAGCAAGCGGCTTGCTATGGGGACACTGGTTAAGGGGGAGGAGCCAGGATCACTGGCAGGGGACCCAAGAAGAAGAGGATCAGGGCTGCACTGTGCAAAACCATTGCACAGGGCAGGCAAGTATGACTTGTTCGTTATTATCACTTTACCTACTGCAAAAAAAACCTTTTTAATGAAGCGCCCATCAAATGCAGCCTCACCAGCGCACATCAATGCAACCTACCAGCGCCCATCAATGCAGCCTACCAGTGCCCATCAATGAAAGTTTGCTTTCATTGATGGCGCTGCGCCTCCGACACTATGTGCGAACAGAACGGCGGCTGCCTGCTGATGCTGAGACTTAGTTGCTTGCTGCAGAGAGAAGAGAGTAGGAACACTAGTGGCCGGGCGCCCTAGACAGCAGGGCGCCCTAGGTGGCTGCCTAGTTTGGCTAGTGGTAGCACCGGCCCTGGACATGGCTGCATCAGGGCTGTGTTTTGGCCTAGGCCGACAAGGCCTAGGCCTAGGGCGGCACTTTGCGGGGGGCGGCAAAAAGGGCCGCCCCCCCCGCATGAGATAAAGCCCCCCTACCCGTCTTGCTGATTCCCGGCTAGGGCGGCACTTTGCGGGGGGCGGCAAAAAGGGCCAGCCCCCCGGCATGAGATAAAGCCCCCCTACCCGTCTTGCTGATTCCCGGCTCCCGCTGCCGCCTCCCGCACACTTGCAGCCCACGGCGGCCAGCTTTCTGTAGCGGCGCCACTGTGTATGGGCGTGCTTGGCAGAGGATGGGGGCGTGTATCTCACGCCCCCCTACTCTCTGACAAGCACGCCCATACACCACGGTGCCGCTACAGAAAGTCGGCCGCCGTGGGCTGCAAGTGTGCAGGAGGCGGCAGCGGGAGCCGGGAATCAGCAAGACGGGTGGGGGGGCTTTATCTCATGCGGGGGGGCGGCGTGTCACTCGCGCCCCCATAAGCAACAGGTGACAGGTGGAGCCTTAAGCTTCGCCTACCCTCCCCTGCACTGCATCTTCTCCTCGGCCCTGGGGCTGTGACGTCAGGAGGAGAGAGAGGAGCACGAGGGAAACCCCCAGGACAGCAGGTACAGTGTTTTAATAAAGTATATCAGTGTTATGGACACTGGCAGCATTTGATGGGCACTGGCAGAATTTGATGGGCACTGGCAGCATTTGATGGGCACTGGCAGCATTTGATGGGCACAGTGGCTGCATTTGATGGACACAGTGGCTGCGTTTGAGGGCACAATGGCTACGTTTGATGGCACAATGGCTGCATTTGATGGGCACGGTGGCTTCATTTGATGGGCACAGTGGCTGCATTTGATAGCACAGTGGCTGCATTTGATGGGCACAGTGGCAGCATTTGATGGGCACAGTGGCTGCATTTGAGGGCACAATGGCTATATTTGATGGCACAATGGCTGCGTTTGATGGGCACGGTGGCTTCATTTGATGGGCACAGTGGCTGCGTTTGATGGGCACGGTGGCTTCATTTGATGGGCACAATGGCTACGTTTGATGGCACAATGGCTACGTTTGATGGCACAATGGCTGCGTTTGATGGCACAATGGCTACGTTTGATGGCACAATGGCTATGTTTGATGGCACAATGGCTACGTTTGATGGCACAGTGGCTGCGTTTGAGGGCACAATGGCTGCGTTTGATGGCACAATGGCTACGTTTGATGGCACAGTGGCTGCGTTTGATGGCACAATGGCTACGTTTGATGGCACAATGGCTGCGTTTGATGGGCACAGTGGCTGCAATTGATGGGCACAGTGGCTGCGTTTGAGGGCACAATGGCTGCGTTTGATGGCACAATGGCTACGTTTGATGGCACAGTGGCTGCGTTTGATGGGCACAGTGGCTGCGTTTGATGGGCTCAGTGGCTGCGTTTGATGGGGCACAGTGGCTGCGTTTGATGGGGCACAGTGGCTGCGTTTGATGGGGCACAGTGGCTGCGTTTGAGGGCACAATGGCTGCGTTTGATGGCACAGTGGCTACGTTTGATGGCACAGTGGCTGCGTTTGATGGGCACAGTGGCTGCGTTTGATGGGGCACAGTGGCTGCATTTGATGGGGCACAGTGGCTGCGTTTGATGGGGCACAGTGGCTGCAATTGATGGGGCACAGTGGCTGCAATTGATGGGGCACAGTGGCTGAAATTGATGGGGCACAGTGGCTGCAATTGATGGGGCACAGTGGCTGCAATTGATGGGGCACAGTGGCTGCAATTGATGGGCACAGTGGCTGCAATTGATGAGCACAGTGGCTGCAATTGATGGGCACAGTGGCAGCATTTGATGGGCACAGTGGCTGCATTTGATGGGCACAGTGGCTGCATTTGATGGGCACAGTGACTGCGTTTGATGGGGCACAGTGAGGCTGCAATTGATGGGCACAGTGAGACCCCCCGTGATAGCATTAAAACTCAGCAGCTAAAAATACTGTACCTGCTGACTTTTAATATTAGAACACTTACCTGTCCAGGGATCCAGCGATGTCGACACCTCAGCCGATTTTCGGATTGGCTCTCGGGTTTTGCCACTATCATTCATGGTAAGGGAAACCGACCGGTTCCCTACTGCACATGTGCGAAGCGCGTTGCACTTTCTGAATGGCCCAGTGGAGGAAGGAGGAGGGGGGGCAAACTTCAGAGGGGACAGCGCAGTCTCCCAGAAGTGGGGAAGGGTACCTGTCAGAAACAGGTACCCGTTCCCCCCTGAAAGGTGCCAAATGAGCCTAAAGAGGAAGGGGTGTTGTTTACAGATGATAGGGTGGGTCTTAAACAGGAAGGGGTGTGGCCTCGGCAGGATGGGGTGGGTCGTATTTAAATTAGGGGGGTGCATGCGTTTAGTCAGGCCTAGGGCAGCACAAAACCTAAATACACCACTGGGCTGCATAGATGTGCGGCTGTGGGAATACTCTTTTATCTGCACAGTAAGTATTATGCACCTGTGACTGCTTTTTTTTTTAACTTTTTAAGGAAAAACATTACTGCCCTAAAATTAAAGCCCAACTCCTGCTCAAACTTTCAACAGACTAGGTAAGAATCATAGGGGTTTATTTACTAAAGGCAAATAGACTGCACACTTTGCAAAGTGCATTTGTTCCAGAGCTTAGTAAATGAGGTAAAGTTCAATTTGCAAAGAATACCAAATCACGTGCAAGGAAAATTAAAAAAAAACTGCATTTTTGCTAGCATATGATTGGATGATGGAAGTCAGCAGAGTTTCTGCTCATTTAATAAGCTCCGGAGCAACTGCACTTTGGAAAGTGCACAGTCTATTTGCCCTTAGTAAATCAAGCCAATAGTGTCCTCATTGGGGAAACTTCACCTTCTCACCCATGTGTGGCTCATACAAAAAAAAAGAGAGCTATGGTAGTCATGGTAACAGGAAGAACAGCAATAAAGAAAATGACAGAAGTTGTCACCTTTCCCCACTCTACTAAAAATGTGTTTTCATTTTTACCTGTATGCCTGTTGGGGAGAGTTCCCATTACCTAACAGGAAGTTAGTGTTAGGCCCCTTTCACACGAGGCGGACTCCGTTTCTACGGAGCCCGCCTCGGTCCGCCAGCTCAACGGGAGATCTCTCCGTTGATCTCCGCTGAGCCGGTGGATGACAGGTCCCTCTCTGCTTACTGAGCGAGGAGGGGCTTGTCAGGCGCCGCTGCCGCCTATGGAGGGATCGGATGAAAACTGACAGCATGTCCGTTTTCAACAGATCTCACCCGATCCGATCCGCCATCGACGGACCTGGACGTAGAGCCATCCGTCTGCTTTTAGCGGATTGGACGGGGTCGGATGTCAGCGGACATGTCTCCGCTGACATCCGTCGCTCCATAGGCTAACATGTAGCGGCTGTTCAGGTCCGCCCTCAAAACTGACAGGCGGACCTGAACGGTCCGATCATGTGAAAGGGGCTTAACTCTTCCCAACAGGGGCACAGACAGCAATAAAAAAACTCAATTGCAAAAAATAGCAAGCACACTGCCCATATATCTAAAAAATGTATTGATGTCAAAATGTAAATGTTCTCACATAAAAAGGATATGAAGGCACATAGGGGTTGATTTACTAAAGGCAATGGACCCATGGAATTAATAATGTCCTGACTGATACCTTCCAACAATGAGATCCCTGTGATGCTTTGTAAGCAACAGAAGAAGATCAACGTTTTGGGACACAGGGCCGTCTTTAAGACAGCGTTTATACCCCAATCCTGTGAACTTCAGAGTGGGAACCTTGGGATACTTCCTAACAGAGACCCAGTGGCTGGGGGACACAGCCACTCGCTCGCACGATCTCTGTGACAGGAGATCTAACCATCTGGTAAGGGGCGTTTTTGTCTGAGGTGGAGGAACTTCCTATATCACCACGCTCCCCAGGGAGACTTTTTTGTGCATGCCTCACTCTGTATCAAGATTGGTGCTTTCTTCCCTTACCAAAAAAAAGTTGTTTCTCTCATAAGGACTGTTATTTGAAAGTATGGACTTTTTAGCAATATATGGTCCTCGATTCTGTTTCCACTTTTTATTCATTCACTATGAATCGGGCAGTCTGTGGAGTTTAGTCTAAACTGTTTTAACAGCATTCACATATTTGTTTTGTTTGTATGCATTTTTCATTCATTTTGAGTGTTGTTTATCACCAGGAATGTTCTTGGTATGGTTATACTTATCTGTTATAATCACGTTCACTTATTAAGCAGCGCAGCCTATTCCATTTAGCTATTTGAGGTGGGGGTTGTCTCTCATTTGTGGTTGTAGCAGCACTATTATGTTTTTTGTTTTTCACAGACACACTGTTTGAAGATAAATTTGAGGGACAGCGCAGTATAATTTTTTTGATTTGGAAATAGACTGTGCACTTTGCAAAGTGCAGTTGCAAGAGCAGTTGCTCCAGAGATTAGTAAATTAGGGGAACCTCTGCTGACTTCTATCATCTAATCGTGTGCAAGCAAAAATTGCCTTTAGTAAGTCAATCCCATAGTATCCATGTTTCAGGGCCACAATGGAGCCCTTTCTCAAGGTCTGTCACTTTGTTATCACCTTGAGAAAGGAGTCACTCATGGTCTTGAAGCGTCAGTGGATACTATGAGCCTTCTTAACATTTTTGTATGTGACCACTTTTGCATTTTGACCTCAATACATTTTTTAGGTGCATGCACAGTGTGCTGGCTATTTGTTGTAATTGAGCTATAACACATTGGGGTTGATTTACTAAAGGCAAATCCACTCTGCGCTACAAGTGCACTTGGAAGTGCAGTCTCTTTAGATCTGAGGGGAAGCTCTGCTGATTTTATCATCCAATCATGTACAAGCAAAAATGCTGTTTTTTATTTTGCTTGCAGGTCCCCCTCAGATCTACAGCGACTGCACTTTGTAGTGCACTTGTAGTGCAAAGTGAATTTGCCTTCAGTAAATAAACCCCATTGTCATCAAAAGCCGAGCACCCCAACACTGGGCTGAAAAGGTATGGTGCTAGATAGTTAGCACTTTACACTTACCTTCTGCTGTCTTTTAAGATACAACTCTTATGCCGCGTACACACGATCGGACATTCCGACAACAAAATCCTGGATTTTTTTCCGACGGATGTTGGCTCAAACTTGTCTTGTATACACACGGTCGCACAAATGTTGTTGGAAATTCTGAATGTCAAGAACGCGGTGATGTACAACACGTACGATGAGCCAAGAAAAATGAAGTTCAGTAGCCAGTGCGGCTCTTCTGCTTGATTCCGAGCATGCGTGGAATTTTGTGCGTTGGAATTGTGTACACACGGATTTTGTTGTCGGAAAATTTGAGAACCAGCTCCCAAATTTTTGTTGTCGGAAATTCCGACAACAAATGTCCGATGGAGCCTACACACGGTCGGAATTTCCGACAACAAGCTCACGTCGAACATTTGTTGTCGGAAATTCCGATCGTGTGTACACAGCATTTGAGCTCTCCTTTAATTTGCGGCGACAGATCAATTAATTGTGCGGCTGAAAATCTCTTGGGTAGAAGCTTATAAAAAGAATGAGATGGAACACTGTGGCTGATCACATGTAATATAAGTCATGCTGTTATTAGATTACAGTTAACCCATAAGAGAGGTCCATAATGCTATACCAATTTCAGGTGGGACTGGTGCATCATATGGCCTAAAGGTTTTGAACACCTATAAAAACTATATGGGCTTGTTGGACATCCCCTTCCAAACCCTTGGGTATTATTATGGAGTTGGCCTATTGGATTTAAGCTATAACAGCCTTGTTTGGAATAGCATTCCACAAGATTTTGGAGCATGTCTATGGGAATTTGTATCCATTCAGCCACAAAAGCATTTGTGAAGTCAGGAACTGATATTGGATGAAAATACATGGCTAAAAAATACCATTCAGATTCATAGCAGTGGTGTTCAATATGGTTGAGGCTATGGCTCTGTGAAGGCCAGTTAGGTTCCTCCACACCAGTTTCAATAAACCATGTTTTCGTAGAGCTGGCTTTATGCACAGGGGCGCAGTCATGCTGGAACAGAAAAGGGCTTTCTCCAAAGTGTTGCCACAAGGTTGAAAGTGTATAATCATCTAAAATGTCTTTATATGCTGTCGCATTAAAGTGATTCTAATGTAAAGAATAAAAAAAAAGTGTTATACTTACCTTGTGCAATGCTTTTGCACAGAGCAGCCCCAATACTCTTCTTTTTGGGTCTTTCCCCTCTTTGGTGGTCCTGGCTCTTTCTTCCTGCTGAGTGCTCCCAAAAGTAAACCTCTTGCTATGGGGGCAGCCCCACCTGTGTGCCCATTCACACACAGTGCGGCTCAGCCCCACTCCGCTCTCTCCTCATTGGCTCACTGGCTGTGGTTGACAACAGCAGGAGCCAATGGCTGGCGATGCTGTGTGAGCCAATGAGGTGAAAGAAACCCAGGAGAGCTGCTGCCCTTGTGCACATTGCTAGATTGAGATGGGGCTCAGGTAAGTATAAGGGGGGACTGAGGGGAGAACTGTACGCAGAAGGTTTTTTTAGCTTCAGGCATAGAATGCATGAAAGTAAAAACCTTGAGCCTTTAGAACCACTTTAATAGTACACTTTACTGGTAAAACTGAACTCAGTAATTTGGCAGGATGTCCTCATACTTTTGGCCATATGGTGTAGGTTGAACTCATTCTGGAGAGCATTCTACTGATGAAATCAGAGATTAACAAATACTGTCTAAATACAAATGGCAAGTGTATTCTTACTTGAATCATGGTGTGCTTTGTGTCTGTCGTTCAGATCTGTGCAGTAATCCAGTGTGAGACTTTACCTTTACCTGTGCAGGAGCTTCCTGTAATACAGACTGGTCACTGCTGCGCTCTTTTCTTGTACAGAGTGACTGGTCTTGTCTCCACCCCCCTGTAGTTTTCTGCAGGCAGTCTGTTGTGGGTGGGGCCTGCACAGGCCATGTACAGCACAATGATGGTGTTAGCACTACATTTACAGGGTAATAACTTGGCGTACAAAGATATTTGGTGCACATAACGTGGATTTATGTCCTTTGTTGGCTATTAGGGAACATACATAAAATAAAGTTTTCATGACTAAAGTTTAGTTTTAAAGGATAAGTGTACTTTTTGGTCTTACATTACAAATTGCATATATATATATGGTGAATCAATATTGTTTTTTTTAAAGTCATTCCAATTGCAATTTTTTAAAAATAACAAACATGTAATACTTACCTGCTGTGTGCCATGGTTTTGCACAGAGCAGCCCTGATCCTCCTATTTTGGGATCCCCACCTTAGTTCTGGGCTCCTCCTCCCTGCCAAGTGCCCCCATAGCAAGTTGCTTGCAATCGGGGCACCCTTGCGTGTTCGCTCCTGAGCTGGCTCTGTGATTGACAACAGCAAGAGCCAATAGTTCAGACTGCTGCCTCTTTGTCCATTGAGAAGAGAGAGAGCCAAGAGAGCCGCTGCTCTCGTGCACATCGCTAGATCGAATCGGGCTCAGGAACGTTTTTAGAGAGGGCTGGGGGGACCTTCTATGCATTAAGTTAAAAAACCTTGTACCTTTACAACCACTTTAAAGTTGCAAGAAATCCAGGCTACCTATGTGTGATTTCATATTTCAGCTCTTTCACAACAGTGTGGTGAGTTGAGTTGTCAAGTGGGGGATGGTTAATAGACGTATTTATTCTCTTTGACCATAAATGCTTTCAATAAAGTAGCTGCATTTAAAGTAACACTTTCAGAAGCACTTAAAGCAATGTTATTTATAAGAAAACAGTATTATGTCAGATATTCACAAATAATTGCTGTAACTGCAGTTTTTCTTTGCAGCTCAGCCTTCTCAACCCATCATGAACCATTTGTGCTTTAAATAAAGTTTTCCAATGTATTTGCCCATTTATGAACAAAAAAAGGGAGAGCAGAGGAAAGGACCAGCAGAGGTGGTGCTCGTAGCAGCCTATTACTATTATTATGAAATTTACATTCATTGTACTATTTTTGATCTGACTCAGATTTTTTGTAGTAATTCATTTACATATTTCTTTCGTTTTAATTGACCCCCCTTATGGTCATCTGTATAAGAGGAAATATAATTAGGGTCCCTGTTGAGATAAGCTTAATTAAAGTTTAATTTCACTTTAAATAGTCAGTTTGGGCCAAGCCGGTCCAAACAACCTATTTCCATTACAGAACAATGCACCTACGTACAGTTATGCCCCATACACACGGTCGGATTTTCCTACTGCAACTGTTCGATGGGAGCTTGTTGTCAGAAATTCCGACCATGTGTAGGCTCCATCAGACATTTTCCATCGGAATTTCCGTCACACAAAATATGAGATCTGGATCTCAAATTTTCCGACAACAAAATCCGTTGTCGTAAATTTCGATCGTGTGTACACAATTGCGACGCACAAAGATCCATGCATGCTTGAATCAAGCAGAAGAGCCACACTGGCTATTGAACTTCATTTTTCTTGGCTCGTCGTATGTGTTGTACGTCACCGCATTCTTGATGTTCGGAATTTCCAACAAGATTTGTGTGACCGTGTGCATGCAAGACAAGTTTGAGCCAACATCCGTCGGAAAAAATCCATGGATTTTGTTGTCGGAAAGTCCTATCATGTGTACAGGGCATAAGGGTTCTGTTCTGGTAGTGAGTTTCCGTCTGCTGCCAGAATTAAAGAGTTAGGCTGGGTTCTTCTTCGCCATCCAGAAGAAGCCTTGTATTTGTATCAGTGAATATTAGGCTTGATTGGTTGAGAGGTGAGCAGGTAATGTCACGATTTCCACCTCGGCCAATCAGAGGAAACTTTGCAAAATGCAGTTGCTCCAGAGTTTAGTAAATGGGGTAAAGCTTCACTTTGCAAAGAATACCCAATCACATGCAAGGAAGGTAAAAACAACAGAATTTTTGCTTGCACATGATTGGATGGTGGAAGTCAGCATTTACTAAGCTCTGGAGCAATTGCTCTTGCTGAGTGCAACTGTTTGCCTTTAGTAAATCAACCCCTTTGCATTCATTGATGATAAAACAAGGCTTCTCCTGATCAGAAGAGAAGCACTCAGCCTGTCTCTCTTTAAAGTGGTTGTAAAGGAAAATGTTTTTTTTTTATCTTAAAGTGGAAGTCCATGCAAAAACTCAAATCCCTGCATCTATAGCCACCAACATTCTAACACTAACTTATCTAGCCCTGAAAAGAAAAAATCAGTATACATACCTTTTCTACAGGCGATCTGACCCGATCTTCTGCTGAGTACACGTCCAACAACGGCTGTGAAATGAATGGGAAGTGGCATCACCCATAGAGTTACTATGGGGCTTCCATTGACGGATGTGTCCTCTGCATTTGCCCACACAGCGAAGCCGCAGCTGACAGCTCAGCGTGGGATCATCAGAGCTTCCGCCGATCCACCCATCAGTGCTCATCAATGCAGTACCCATCAGTGCAGTACCTATCAGTGCAGTAGCCATCAGTGCAGTAGCTAACAGTGCAGCCTCATCAGTGCAGTACCCATCAGTGCAGGACCCATCAATACAGCCTCATCTGTGCAGTACCTATCAGTGCCCATCAGTGCTGTACCCGTCAGTGCAGTACTCATCAGTTTAGCCCCATCAGTGCAGTAATCATCAGTGCAGTAGCCATCAGTGCAGTAGCCATCAGTGCAGTACCTATCAGTGCCCATCAGTGCACTACTCATCAGTGCAGTACCCATCAGTGCAGTAATCATCAGTGCAGTACTCATGAGAGCAGTAGCCATCAGTGCAGTAGCCATCAGTGCAGTACCAATCAGTGGTCATCAGTGCAGTACCCATCATTGCAGCCCCATCAATGCCTATCAGTGCAGCGTCATCAGTGCCCATCAGTGTAGCGTCATCAATGCCATCTCATCAGTGCCACCTTATCAGTGCCATCTCATCAGTGCTGCCTCATCAGTGCCTATCAGTGCAGCATCATTAATGCCATCTCATCAGTGCAGCGTCATCAGTGCCCATCAGTGCAGCATCATCAATGCCATCTCATCAGTGCAGCGTCATCAGTGCCCATCAGTGCAGCGTCATCAATGCCATCTCAGCAGCGCTGCCTCATCAGTGCCCATCAGTACAGCATCATCAATGCCGTCTCATCAGTGCCCATCAGTGCAGCATCATCAATGCCCTCTCATCAGTGCCCATCAGTGAAGTGTCATCAGTGCCTATTTGCAAAATTTCATAGCAGAAATTATGAAAATTGTTTTTTTTTTTTTACGCTAAAATAAAACCCCCAGTGGTGGTTAAATACCACCAAAGGAAAGCTCTATTTGTGTGAAAAAAATATTAAAATGTCATATGGGTACAGTGTTGCATGACCGTGTAATTGTCATTCAAAGTGTGACTGCGCTGAAAGCTGAAAACCGGCCTGAGCAGGAAGGGGGAGGGGGGGAGGGGGTTGTAACCAGTAGGCAAGTGGCTGAAAAAACTGGCTCTTAACTTTTTTAGCTGGCTCCTAGATTCAAAGCAAATTTGTCAAGCCCTGTATATATATATATATATATATATATATATATATATATATATATATATATATATATATACAGTACATTACAGACAATGTGTGAAATTTGTCACTTTATACATATTTATTTACAAACTTTAAAAAGGAACCAAGCTATTTACCCCTTAAAGCGTTTGTTACCCCAACACTTCATATTCCTAACATGTGCCTGCTGTACCATGAACTTGTATGAGAAAGTCTCCTGTTCTCTTTGTATTGCTTCCTGGTGTGCCTGCCAGTCCCTCTGCTTTCCTACTGTGGTCAGTTCTCTAGCTGTGCTGGGAACTCAGCCTGCTCTCCTCCAATGATTAGACTTGTTCTGACACACCTCCCCTAAACAGCCATTCACTGGGAAGCTCAGTGTGCTGTTGCTCCTCCTCCGTCCCCAGCTCTTATGCAGCGAGACAGAGGGAATGTGATCACTTATAAAAAAGGGTAAAACGGTACTTATAATTTATTTTTATATCTATACAAAAATGTTTTGCCTTTCATTTCTATTTTAAACTGAATGGATTGTTTTGCAAGGTGATCATTTATAATCACTTTAAGACCTGCTGTATGCATATTTGTTGCAGGACAGACTGGGCCTTATGCTATTCTGCTACATGATGATGTGGCTGTTTATTATCTTATAACATCCCTCGGCAGGTCCTTGTTCGTTGCGATTCCGAGTTGTGTCATGTTTTCCACGTAAATGTACTTTCCCTACAGTACATATGTAGATTGATCTACCATTTGTTTTTCTCATTTTATTTTTCTTATGAATTTCTAATCTGAAATCTCAATAAAAAATAATATATAAAAAATAAAAATTACAGTGCCATCATTCATATACTGAATTAGAAGGGACAATGTAAATTAAACAGTGTGTGTTTAGTATCACTTTAAATATATATTTCAACTTTTTTTCAACAAGTGATTCTAAAGCCATAAGGTTTTTTTTATCTTAATGCATTCTATGCATTAAGATAAAAAAACCTACGCTTGGTCTTGTAACTGGATTGTTTCATGTTTTTTTTTTGCATACCAATGTGATGATTTCTGTATTTCTGTATGTCTCACACAAATTAAGAATTGAAAAAAAGGTAAAAAACCTTCTGTGTGTGGCAGCCCCAATCAGCCCCCCTAATACCTGAGCCCATCTCGATTCAGCGATGTGCACAAACGCCTCGGCCATCCGGGACTCTCCCTCTTGATTGGCTGAAACACAGCAGCCGCGCCATTGGCTCCTGCTGCTGTCAATCAAAGTCAGTAATCAGAAGAGAGAGGGGGCGGCTCGGTGTCTGAATGGACACACAGAGCTTCGGCTCGGGTTCCCCCATAGCATGCTGCTTGCTGTGGGGGGCACTCAACAGGTGGAAAGGGCCAAGAAAGCCAGAGAGGGACCCGAAAGGAGGAGGATCTGGGGTGCTCTGTGCAAAACCACTACACAGAGCAGGTAAGTATAACATGTTTGTTATTTTTAAAGAAAAAAAAAAAGACTTTAGTATCACTATAATGCATTCTATGCATTAAGGTGAAAAACCTTCTGTGCTGCAAAATCCCCCCCCAGCCCCAGCCCCACCTTATACTTACCTGAGTCTGATCCGATCCAGCGATGTGCACGAAAGCAGCAGCTCTCCCTGCTGTCTCTCTCCTCCCTGGGCAGATTGATAGCAATCGGCTATGCCGAGCTAGCAGGGGGGGCTGGGCTGAGCCACCGGCTCTGTGTCAATAAACACAGACAGGGTGGCTCGGGAGCGATCACGCACATTTGCACCCACTGGAAAGCGGCTTTCCATGGGGGCACTTGCTAAAGAGGAGGATCCTGGAGCGCTGGCAGGGGACCCCAGAAGAAGATTGGGGCTGCTCTGTGCAAAACCATAACACAGAGCAGGTAAGTATACCATGTTTGTTATTTTAGTTAAAAAAAAAAAGTGAAATCTTTAATGTTGCTTTAAAAGGCAAAGGAACAAAACTTGTATGTCCCTTGTTATGTAATGGTATCACACCGTTCTGAGTGTCGTCAAACTGTCCATTTGACTTCACTCCTGTGGGAAGTTCCCATATGTCATTGATGGGTTCACACCGATGTATTCTCTTTTATTCTCACGTTTACCTAAAAAGAACTTTTCAGATCTCTTCTCCTGTTGCTCCTGTTTGATATTTTATTTTATGGATGGTATAGTCTTCAAAATTACAAATGAAAAATTGTGGTGTCCTGATGTTACATTGCCTGTATCGAGCAGCACAGGCCCCTAACAATTGTCTTTCTGGCAGAGCTCTTTCTTAATTAACTGTGAGCTCTTTCAACCAAAGGGCACTCTGCATAAAGCAGAGATGATTTCAGCATCAGAGATCAGAGATACCTGGTGTATGGCTGGACTTTGCAGGATATTACGGATGGTTTATCTGTTTAATAAATCATTTTATTTTTCTGGGCTTGGATAAGGCAGATTCTGCAGGAATAACAAATGTAGACTACTTCTAGCTGTGATTTTGTGCAAAATATGGGGTAAACACTATTAAAGCAAACCTGGGATTTGCCCATTCAAAGAAAAGAAATACGTTTGTGTTATTCTCCTCCCTAGCGCATACTCACTCCCTTTGCTTCCCCACTGCTCCATTGATTGCAGGGAGCTGAAGAAAATACCTAGTGTGGAGGATACTGTATATGATTTGCTCCTTGTAACAACACTGGGCATATCAACAACTCATAGCTTATACAGGTCCTTATTTATACAGACTGAATGGAGTGGAAGGGAGCCAAAGAAAGGTAAGTGTATTCTCCTGGGGGAGGCTGAATTAAAGTGAATGTGTTATTTTGTCCTCTGTGGGTTAAGCACAGGCTTCCTTTCAAATAAATTATAGGGTGACTGACGTTCTTAGACCTTATACATATTATACCCTAGAGCAGTGGTCTCCAAACTGCGGCCCTTTTTTTTGCCTTTATTTGACCCTTGGGGTACAATCTCTTCCACTGACGCCAGTAATTGGGCACTATTACTCTTACTGACACCAATGATTGGGCACTATTCCTTCCACTGACACCAACAACGGGCCAATACTTCTCCCAATGACATGAATAATAGTGCACCATTTCTTCCACTGACACCAAAAAAGGGGCACTATTCCTTCCACTGGCACCATCAGTTATGCACTATTCCTTCCACTGACACTATCAACTGATCACTATTACTTCCACTGACACTAACAATGGGGCATTATTCCTTCTACTGACACTAACAATAAGGTACTATTCCTTCCACTGACACCAACAATGGATCACTTTTCCTTCCACTGACACCAACAATAGATCACTATTCCTTACACTGACACCAACAATAGATCACTATTCCTTACACTGACACCAACAATAGATCACTATTCCTTCCACTGACACCAACAATGGATCACTATTCCTCCTACTGACACCTACTATTCCTTCCACTGACAAAAACGATGGGGCACCATTCCTTCCACTGACACTAATGATGAGGCACTATTCCTTCCACTGACACCAAAAATGGGGCACTATTCCTTACACTGACACCAACAATGGATCACTATTTCTCTTACTGACCTCAACTATTCCTTCTACTAACACCAATAATGGGGCAGTCTTCCTTACACTGACAGCAAGGAAGGGGCTCTATTCCTCCCACTGATACCAACCATGGAGCACTATTTCATCCATTGACACCAAAGATGGGGCACTATTCCTCCAACTGACACCAATGATGGGGCACTCACTATTCCTCCTCCTAATACTAAAGTTGGGGCATTGTTTACTCCCACAGATCCCAGGATATTTTCTACTCCAACTGGCCACAGTCTGGGTCATGAGACTGGATTCTGTAGAACAGCCAGTTGTACACGCAGGCCAAAAGTCAGGCGGTTCTGACAAACCAGCCGATTCCAGGTGATTTTCGGCCTGTACATACACCCATGATTCTACATTCCCATTGTTACCTCTGTTGGTTTTGTACAGAGTGGCCCCGATCCTCCTATTCTGGGGTCCCTCTGCGGCGCTCCTGGCTCCTCCTCTTCTCGAATGTCCCGTGGAGAAGCGCTCTCTGAAAGGACACCCGTGCGGGAGCGCTCCGTGTCCTGCTGCTGCATCCGTTGACATAGACAGCAGGACTCGGCTCTGCCCCCTGGTGCCCATGTCAATGGATTTGATTGACAGCAGTGGGAGCCAATGGCGGCTCTGCTATCAATCTATCCAATCAGGACACAAGGCACCGGCTGGAACTGGTGTGCTCATTCCTGTTGTGGGAATTACGGGGCTCAGGTAAGTATAAGGGGGGCTTGAGGGGGCTGCTGCAGCACAGGAGGTTTTTCATCTTAATGCATAGAATGCATTGAGGTGAAAAATGGCAAGGGTTTACAACCCCTTTAATACAGTCTTACAAGATACCTCCCTGTAGGGCATGGGTGCTCAACCAGTGGGCCTCCAGCTGTGGCAGAACTACAACTCCCATCATGCCTCAGCTTTTGGGAGTCATGCTTGTAACTGTCAGCCTTGCAATGCCCCATGGGACTTGTAGTTCTGCAACAGCGGGAGGGTCACAGGTTGAGCACCCACACTGTAGGGACTTGTGTATTCCTATAAGAAGTTCAGTATCTCTACCATCTGTAGGAAGAAACAACAAAATAACACCCCTGTGTAGCTGCTCCTCAATTTTGTGTTAAAGCTGAGCTGCTCTCGAAGAAAATTGCTCTTGCTGAATATTAGTAGCCCCCTAAATTTTGCACTAAGGGGTTAATTTACTAAAGGAGTAGTGCATGTCCACTTAGCAGAGTGGATTTTCACTTAGCTTAGTGAATGAGGTGAAGCTAAATAAAATTTCACTTTTCAAAGAATAACCAATCATGTGCAAGGAAAATTTGGAAAACAGGATTTTGCTTGCACATGATTGGATGATTGAAGCTAGCACAACAGCTGCTTGTTTTAAAACAATCATTTTGAAATATTTAGAATTTTCTATCAGTTTGCGGCATCCTTTATGGATAAATGTTGCAGGGTTCTGTTTCATGTGCTATATTTGAAGTCAGTAAGAGTTAAAACTTAACAATTTGATGTTCTGATTTGCAGTAATCCAATTTCTGCCTATATATCCTGTAAATAAATCTTTCCTGAGTTATTTCTGTATCAGTGGGCATTTCAGAAGTGATATCAATCTAGTCTGTTGCTTTTTAGAAGAAGTTATGTTATTTAATTCAATAAGCTGCTTATTCGGAGTTTATTAGATTTTTGGTGAAATGGTCCATTGCTTCTTCCTGTATACAAAAAATGATCTTGGTTATGACAATGTGCTTTACATGTTTTTATATCTATTCTTTTAAATCTCAATGGAACAGAATAGTTAACCAAAAACTGAAAATTCAGCATTTGGGAATGTAAACTTAAACCTCCTGGTAGTATCTCTATTGGTGACTATACACGGAGCAATTTTATCTACAATTGTATTGTTGATCAGTTCACAGTCTGGGAGAAAAATATGTTCAGAACATAAATTGGGCACCTACGCACTAATTAAAATGGTTCAATATGATTGCACCATATACTTGAAAAGGTTTGAAAACAGTTTGAAACACGATAGTAAGAAGCGATTGTCCCATTTTTGCCCTATGTGACGTACTGAACGATTACCCATTCACCACAACGGTGGTCTCAGTGCTTATCTGGATAGGCTTGCGTGTAGGGGAATCCCCTCCCCTCTTTCCTGTCTTTTCTGACGGGGTGAGAGATTGGATGCAAGTTTTGACTCCTGGCTTTTTCTTTGTTGTTATGAGAAAGATATTATCCTTCTTGGTATCATCTTTTATCAGATTATACCACCTGCAGAAATTATCCCTGAAGAAGGAGCCAAGTGTCTCTGAAACGCATCGGATGTTTTTATGTGATTTCTGCTTATGTAAAATTATGGACAAATAAGTAAATAAGTACTAATAGATTGTACCATTGTGTATTTCTAGTACGTAATATTAATTTTCATATGTGGAATTTTAACACATCATACTGTTTATGACAATAATTTTTATGCGACCAAAATAAAGTTTGTACATATTTTGCTAAATATCATATTTTTGAGCCACTAAAGTCCCGTTCAGTGGGGGAAATTATGTATTATATATGTGACGTACTGTAATCTATAAAAAAAACAAAGAACTTTATTTAAAAAGTATCCATATATTGATATACACTAGTACTTTTTTTTTTGATACAAATTAAGCAGTGCACATGTTCAACTGTTGTTCTTAAATTTGTACAAACACATATTTTATGGTATTGACAACATTATTATAATATAAATAAAACAATATTTCTAAAATGTTTTACTAAAAATAGCTTTCTCTGCCTGTAAAAAAATAGCTTTTAAATTTGTCTTGATTTAAAAAAAATCATATATCAAACTTTCCTGCAAAATAATAAAATGAACAGTTGTTAAAATAATAGGGAGTGAAAAGATCATTGGATGCACTGTACACTTAATGGTTATATTGATCTATCTGCTTTCCTACGATCAGATTTTCAATCCAGTCTGATCATATATAATACTTTCCCCCAAATAATAAAATTAACAATTGTTAAAATAATAAGGTGTGAAAAGATTGTTGGATGAGCCATACACTTAATGGTTGTATTGATCTATCTGGTCTTTAATGATCAGATTTTCCATCCAGACTGATCCTATATCACACCTTCCCCCAAATAATAAAATTAACTGTCCTTAAAATAACAAGGAATTGGAAGGTCGTTGGATGCTTGATATGCTTTACAGTAGACATATTGATCTACCTATCTCCCTTGTCTCCTCCTTCCATGCTTGTCTCCAGGACTTCCCCAGAGCCTCTCCCATCCTCTGGAACTCCAGAGCCCAATCTGTCCGGCTATCTCCTACTCTGTCCACTTTTTTTTTTTTTTTCCCGTAAAAGGTTTTATTAGACACAGGTGTACATATCACAGGTAAGAGAGAAATAGAAAAAAAAATTGTAACACAGCATATGCATCATTTACAATACATGTACAAATCATCACATACTTGGTAGGCACTTGTTCATGTGGAGCAATTTGTATAGAGGGATATGCAGTATTTACATATGGTATTACATTTACGTCTATTTTTACATCCCTTATGTACAGGTTTCAGATTCTTGTAGCCATCGGTTCCAAATTCTGTTATATTTAGCTGGACAGCTTCTATACATGTATAGGAATTTTTTATATGGCAAGGTCGTGTTTATGTCCCTTTTCCATTCATCACATTTGGGGGTTCGGATCTCATCCATTTCCTAGCAATGATTTTTCTGGCCGAGAACAGAGTTTCTTGTAGGAATATTTTTGTGAATTTTTCTATAACATCAGGGAATATCCCAAGTAGGCACGACTTTGGGTCAAGCGCCAGGGGAGATCCCATGACATCATGGAGGAAAGTCACTATTTGTTTCCAAAATTCCTGCAGTTTGGGACATGACCATATAAGGTGGAAGAATGTCCCCGTTGCAATATTACACATTGGGCATGTAGTGGGCTGGTTCTTTTTGTATCTGGCTATCCTGAGAGGGGTGAGGTATGCTCGGTGAAGTATATATATTTGGGACAGTCTGTCTGCAGTGGCGTCTCCAGCTTTCATATTTAGGGGGGGCACATGGGGGGACAGGGACAAAAGTAGGGGGGCAACTATAAAATGCAATTATATATATACATACATATATATATATATATATATATATATATATATATATATATATATATATATATATATATTTACTACGACCCCACAACGGCCCTTTCACATGTACTGCAGTGAGCTCCCTTCCTACTGTATTGGGGCCCCCCAGGGTGGCAGAAAAAAGAGATATATGTCACCAGCATACCAATAAAATATAAGGATCCAAAGCAGTGGGAGAACTATCAGGGTTGCAAAGGTTGTCTTGCCACCGGGCCCTGGTGTTCTGCCACTGTGGGGTTCCCCAGCCTCCTCTTGCTGTCCTGCCCCTGCTATTGACTGCGCTGGTCTGGCATCTCATGGAATTTACAGGCTGGTTCTCCTGGGAGAATGGGAGAAATCATGGGAGAAATCAGTCTGTTTTTTCAGTGACTGAGAGTCCTGGTGGAGTCCTTCCTGCAACTCGCTCTTCTCCCTGCCAATGAGGATGCAGGGGAAGGAGCAGATCGGGCAGCCGTGGTTGTGTGAGCGCTCGCATTATGCAGTGTCAGCAAGCAGAGGGAGGGGGGAGGGGGGAGGAATCACCCGCAGGCACATGGTGGGGCACAGCATAATGTTGGGAGGGTCAGGGCCCCCTCTGGCCCCCCCTAGGGACGCCATTGTCTGTCTGAAAGCTTGGGGGACACTGTCTTGCAAGTTTCTAAGGCCTCTTCCCATTCCTCATCCTCCATCGTTCCCACATCTCCCTCCCAACGGGGTTTTAGAGCATAGGCTATTTTTGACGAGACAGGTGCGGAAAACATATTATAGAAGCGTGATATAAGCTTTTTGGGGTCAGTGTTTTTAGTTATTGCTATAATGGGATTGGGGGTGGATTGCGGAAAAGATTGTGAAAACTGTGTCCGTGCCGCATGGCAAATCTGGAGGAAGCGATAGAACATGTGGTCTTGAAGCGTAAATTCTTCCCTGAGTACCTCAAAGGTTTTAAAAGTCCTATGAGTGATCAAGTGGTGTAGGTAATATATACCCCTCGAGGCCCAGAGTTCTGTATTCTGAATATGGTGAAATTCCTGTAGATGTTTGTTGTGCCAGAGTGATGTATAGTCATTATATGGTGGTATGTCTAATTTGGTTGATGCTATGTCCCATATACGCCTATAATTAAAGAGCAGGGACTGTCTGTGTTCCCTCGATACCATGTTCCCTGCACCCACTGATATGGCAGTTATAGGGTCCCCGGTGCGTTGTGCCCAGCGGGGGCATAAGAGGGCAAGGAAGCGATCTTTATCTGACTTGTCAATATGGAAAAGCTGGGATAGTTGTGATGCAATATAATAGTTATTAAAATCGGGGAGGGCAGTGCCACCCATGTCGGTCAGGTTTTTAAGTGCCTGCCATGAAAGTTTGTGTCTATTATTTCCCCATACGAAGGGTTTGAAAAGAGTTTCCAGCGATTTAAAATATTTGAGGGGTATGTAAACAGGAGAGTGCCATAGAATATACAGCATTTTGGGTAACAGTATCATCTTTATTAAGTTAATACGACCCCACACTCCCAGGGGTAGGCAGGACCAAGTGTGTATTTTAGATTTGATTAGGGAAAACAGTGGTTCGATATTAAGGGCAATGTAGTCTGTTGGGGTTCTGGATATATGAATACCCAGGTATTTGATTATGGCAACTCGCTGAAGTGGTAAATTGGTCTGAGCCTCTGTGAGTGGAAAACTGTCGATCGGCAGAATCTGAGACTTTTCCCAATTGATCTTTAGACCGGAAAATGTCCCAAATTGTTCAATCGTTTGGAGGGCATTGTGTAGGGAGGGGCCAGAGTCAGCTAAATAAAGCAAAGTGTCATCAGCATAAAGACTGATTTTTTCCGTTAAATGCCCGACTGTTAGTCCTCTGATCTCTGAATTTGCGCGTTTGGACACAGCAAGGGGTTCCGCAGCCAGTGCATATAGCAGTGGGGAAAGTGGGCAGCCCTGTCTCGTGCCTCTGTTGAGGTCAAACATCTGAGATGGCCATCCATTCGCCACTACCCTAGCTGCTGGGTGTTGATATAGTAATTGAACCCATCTAATGAACTTAGGCCCAAAGCCGTATCCCTCCAGGCACCTCCAGAGATATCTCCATTCTACCGAATCGAACGCTTTGGCTGTGTCTAGTGTCACCACCACTCGTGTTCCCACATTATCATGTGTGGCCTGTAGATTGATAAATCATTTTCTATGGTTGAAGGAAGTATTTTGGCCTGGCATGAACCCCGCCTGGTCTTTATGTATCAGAGAGTATTACTTGATTTAAGCGTATAGAAAGTATTTTGGCTAATATTTTTATATCTACTTGCAATAAGGATATAGGGCAATAGGATTCTGGATATCCTGGATCTTTGCCTGGTTTGGGTATCAGGACTATTGTGGCTTCTCTCATAGAGGGTGGTAATAATAGGGATTCAAAAAGATCATTGTATAGGGTAAGTAGTTTCGGTATAAGTAGCTCACTAAAGTGTGAATAAAATTTGATGGGTAAGCCTACTCTGTCCACTTTTAGACGATCCCTGAAAACTCATTTCTTCAGGGACATCTATCCCGCCTTCAGCTAATAACCAATTTTTTTATTTCTCCCATTAGTTCATCCCTCACATTTATTACCTTTTGTTCCACTAGCCGCTCCCTATTAGATTATAAGCTCCCAGGAGAAGGGCCTTCCTAACCTTCTTGTATTGAATTACATTGTTGCTGTATTGTCTCCCTTGTATTGTAAAGCGCTGAGCAAACTGTTGGCACTATATAAATCCTGTATTATAATAATAATATCTACTTTCTTACAAAGATTTTCCATGTAGACTGATCAGAATAATTTTAGTTTGTGTCTTTTTGATGATTCATAGATTCAATTGTTTCGTCCAGTTTTGTGAAGAATCATTTGATCAGATCGTTATGTGCATGGCCATTGTATAGCTAGTGCTACTTGGGCCATTTTTATTTGCTTAGATATTTAGGCTTAGGCTGGAATTTTTGGGTGTGATTAGATAATAGGACCCAATAACATAAATGCAGTATTTATTTGCAAACATTTTTTGATCTATACTATGTACATATATTTATGGTTTTACTGTTTGTATTTTTTTTTAGGTTTGTTTTGCTTGGAGGGTCTTCATGATGGACAGACAACAGTGAAATTCCAAACAACTCTCTAGGTGCTGGGGAGCAGATAGCTATTGTATTAGTAGCTATTGTATTAGTGTGATTGCTATTCCAGTTATACTATCTTGTACCAAACTACAGCACAGCTATGTATGGAAGTGCTCGTACAATCACTAATCTGGAAGGCAGTCCTTCCAGATCGCCTCGTTTGCCAAGATCACCTCGTTTGGGCCATAGAAGAACAAGCAGTGGAGGAGGTGCAGGTAAAACACTGTCAATGGAGAATATACAATCCCTTAATGCAGCCTATGCAACGTCTGGACCCATGTACTTGAGTGACCATGAGGGTGTAGCATGTACTACATTTCCAAAAGGAACTATGACGCTTGGAAGGGCTACGAATCGAGCAGTCTATGGAGGAAGGGTCACAGCCATGGGCAGCAGTCCAAACATTGCTTCAGCTGGCCTTTCCCACACTGATGTCCTTTCCTACACTGACCACATAGGCTTGACCAGCTCCTCTCACCACCATCACCACCATCACCAGATTCCTTCCATGTTGAGACAGGTAAGAGACAGCACAATGCTCGATCTTCAGGTTCAGCTGAAGGACCTACAGAGGGAAAATGAGCTTCTACGGAAGGAGCTGGACATTAAAGACAGCAAGCTGGGATCTTCCATGAACAGTATTAAAACATTCTGGAGCCCAGAACTAAAAAAAGAAAGAGTCCTTCGTAAGGAGGAGGCAGCTAGGATGTCTGTTCTGAGGGAGCAGATGAGAGTTTCGCATGAAGAAAATCAGGTAAAAATGTTTTTACCTGGGGTAAAAATGTTTCTTCACACCTCAATTAGACATTTTTCAGGAGTTATTTAAAATTGAACATATCATCCATGCCTTTTCCATTTCTGTAGTGCAACTCTTGTAGTTAAAGTGTATGTCCCACCCAATTTCTTCATTCATTTTTGATAGAGTAGTAAAGTGTTCGAACTTTGGAAGGTTTTACTGGTATCTGGTGCTTCATTAGAGAGAAATTTCTCTTCACTTCCTGTCCTGCTGGTGTTTTTTATCAGACAGGTAGTGAAGGTTACTCTCCAACAGCAAAACAGACAAATATAAACATTCTTTATTGTAGTAGAATAAGGAAAGCTTGGAATTCTTGTTAGATTTGTATTTCTGCCTGTGTTTCTGTTGCAGATTTTAAATAATTTCCAGAGACACAGGACAGGAAGTCAGAGTAAATCTCTTTAACGGAGCTCCAGATTACAGTGAAAACTAGTTCTAACCTTTTCCCACTCCATTCAAAGCTAAAAAATAGTTTTTGGGTTTACATTTACACTTTAACAGCATGTCCATGATCTGATGCTATAGATTACATTAGCTTGGTTGACATGAAAGAATAGTATTGTGTGTTTTCAGTGGCACATATTTTTAGTAATTACTTCAATATCTACATTAAAATAACTTCGATGTGACTCACATTTTTACATTGTTGCTTTTACATAATTATGTTACTTTGTTAGTTCTAGGGATCTATAGCGCTGGAGCTCCTCTTTAAAAAATACTTTAAAAGAGTATATATTTTCTTTAAAGTGTTTGTTCACCTTTACAGAAAAAAAATTAAAGCTGAACTAACACTATACACCCCCACCCCCCACCCAGTCCCTGTTGAACTTACCTCTGGCCATCCTGAGCTATCAGTGGGGAAGGGCTAGAGATCAGGGATGGGAAGGGTGTAAGGTGTTGCCTCACCTTTACATGTTGTTTGCTGTAAAAGTGAACTAACGTTTTAAAGGAGACATTTTGCCAAAGGTTTTTTAGCAATACTTCTTATGTGGGTCACAGGAATGCACTTATTTCTGCAATCCTGTGACCCAGTTTCAGCAGCCAGCGGGCTAAAGCCTGCTGTTGGCTGACCTCCAAGAGCAGGTCCAGACTCTGCAGGGATCCCAAAAAAATTGTTGGGATAATCCCAGATGCTGACCGACAGCTAGCTCAGCCTCTCTCTTCTGCCCCCTCCCCAGCCCGGCATTCCAGTGAGCACTGGAGGGGCAAAGCTGAGAGCAGGTAACTGGCAGCCAGCGCTTTTTGCTCACTGAAGACTGAGAACTGAGCGATCAGCGGTCACATGATCTCTTAGTTCTCAGTCTTAAAGCTGGTGGAGACAGCTGTAGCTTCAGATCCATACTGCAGCCACATGCAGTAGGTGAGTATTATTGTTTTTTTAAATCCCGCACTTCTCTTTTAAGTAGATTATTATTAAAGCAAATAGGCAATAATACCAGGTTTTACTTGCTGTAGCTCTGTATGCGACATCGGAAAACTAACACAGCTAGCAGCACATGCGAAAAAGGAGGTGTGGGAGATTGTATCTCTGTAAATACAGGGAAAACTCAGGTATTCAAAAATGTCTCTTTTATTACTGGTTGTTTATTAGCAATTATATATTTGATATAAAATGACTTTTGTTTTCTTTGACTAGTTAAAGTAGTGACCGATAATTTTTTGTAAGTTGTGATACCTATTAAATAGGCCAATAGTGTCAACTCTGGCAGGTGGCTGCAGCATAATGTAAGATTGGAGGTCTGTGTTAGGCATTTTTTGGTTCGAAATAACAGAAATATTCATTACATACCGTATTTTGCACAAACTTGGCTCACTGTTCTGACGTCAGCAGTCATGCCAATCCATAGACATTTGTGCTGTTTGGCTTAGCGAGCTTTGGTCACACTGTTACTGTATGTGGGTTGCTGTGATTTACGTTGTTTAAGCTGGGTCTGCGTTTAAACACCCACTGTCTGCTAATATGGTTTTAAATATCTAATTTGCTGTTATGCAGAGTTTTTTTCTAAGCAATATACATTGTGAAATGTATTGGTTACAGTTTTTTTGTTAACAATAAAAATAATATAAATACATACATACTTTACATACCTTTTCCAAAAAAACTGAGAGCTGGCAAAGGATAGAAGATGAGTGAACCCTGAACAGAAGCAGTGTTCCAAGTACACAATGAAAGGAAATAGTAGGTATTCTGGATGACCACCCTTCTTATAGGTACACCAACAGGGCCCTCAGATATCTGGAGACACCGAATGAAACGAGAGGCAGGTTGTGCATTCGTACAATTTCTACCTTTATTAGGTGTGTACACAGCTTATATATGGTTCAACTTACCAATAGAAAGAGGGTAGGGGGAGTGGTCAGTAAATGATGTATTTGTATAGAAATATATAGTTATATGGTTATACAAGTCAGTGATCCTTTAAGATACATTATCATGAGTCAACACGGGACAACAGACCATCTGGTTATGAGTCATAAGTCATGCATCCTGTCCCATGGCCTACAGAACAGGGAACAGGAAAGGACAAACCAAACCACAATTACATATATAGAGTATAGGGCTGTGCAAGCAGTTTTCTTGTGCTAAAATCTAAAATGGAGTCACAATGGTTTGGGCATATGATTACACACAAAGCTCACATATGCAAATGAAGTGCCAACAGTGGGTAAACTGAGAGTTGAGGAGGAGCTACAGAATCAAGGCTGGTGACTAACCTATACTATACAGAAGAACTGAAAATAAGCTTCTATGTGTACCTCGCTGATTTAGTTTCACGTGGTTACAGGGGTCTGATGTTCCCTAAGTTCATCACTACACAAAATGCCTTCCCTTGTCTGATGAGAGTGCTTTACCTGGTATTAAAAGCCAAAATAGAGTTGGAGGGCAAGCCTCAATAACAAAAAGCAGGCAGAACATTCTTGATCGTGTAATTGGTAATTGCTTGTAAAGGTGTATAGGCAACGGGTTTGGTGGCAGTTGGACTATCCCCTCATCAGGGCTGTTTCTTTAGAACAGGGATCTCCAAACTTTCTAAGCAAACAGCCAGTTTAGTGGTTGTCAGACTTTAGGGTGACCGGACTGTCCCCAGTGGGAGTCAACAATGTCTCCTTCCATCAGTGGGAGTACAAAAATTACATCACTGGTGGTTGCAAGGAATACTGCTCCATTTTTGGTGACAGTGGGAGGAATACTGCTCCACTGTTGGTGTCAGTAGAGGAAATAGTGCCTCATCATTGGCGTCAGTGGAAGGAATAGTACCCCATCATTGCTGTCAGTGGAAAAAAATAGTGCACAATTGTTTATATCAGAGGAGGAATTATACCTCATCATTGATGTCAGTGGAAGAAATAATGCTCCACCATTGGTGACAGTGGAAAGAATCATGCTCCATCATTGGTGTCAGTAGGAGGTATAGTGCCTCATACTGTATCATCAGGAGGAACAGTGCCCCAAGGCCTGGATAAAGTTTGGAGACCACTGGTGTAGAACCTTTGTTCCAGATGAGATATATAGTGACTCAAAACCCATTATATAAAGAGAAGTCTATTTATCTAGGTAATAGATTTACATAAAAGAGCAAAGTGTAAAGTGGGCTACCTGGTCTCTACCCGGTGTATTTTTATTGCGCTTAATTATATCATTACCTAGTTCTTCCTAGCCACTGAGGTACATGGCAGTTGGCAGGGCGCCGCCTTAATCTTAAGAAAAGTAATGCCCCAGTAAGTGAAACTAAATCAGAGGGGGGCAGAGAAGATGATTTTTTTTGGCTAATAAAGGTTATAGCAAGCTTTTTCCAATGTTTTAAGCAGGTATAAAATCTTCTTAAAAATGTGTTAATTTCTAATGATTACTGTGGAAGCCAAGCCTAGTTTGACTTCACCAGCACAATTTTATGGCATTTATTCCACCAGAGTATAGCCCATAATACCAAAAGAAATTAGGAGAGGTTAGAGTGCCACATCCCTAAAGAGCAGTGCTTCATCTAAAAGGGCTATAGGTAGTCAATTGGATTTTTGAGGCACAACATTTTGTCTAAAATTATAATTTTATTTCTTAGATTGTAAGCTCTAAGGAGCAGGGCCCTCTGATTCCTACTGTATCAAAGTGTATTGTATTTGTACTGTCTACCCTCAAGTTGTAAAGCGCTACGTAAACTGTTGGCGCTATATAAATCCTGTATAATAATAATAATTCATATTTATAAAATCTTGTAGCAACATCATCATTCCACATAAAAATGTTATAACATCACAATACAAAATTGTAAAAAACATTGTAACAGTGCAATTTATCATATCCAAAAGTCATGATCTCAAGGCTTGAAGCATTTCCTGGCCTTAATCTAGTTCTTCAGGAGCCATTGGTATATTAATACAGCTAACAATCTAAAGAGAATGACATCCATCATTAATTATGACCTCATTATAATGAAAGAGCAAACATCCCCCAAGCACCCTCAAATAACTAACCTCACACTACCCCTGTTTAAATTCTATACATAAGATACGGGTAGTGTGAGGTAAGTTATTTGGGGGTGCTTGTGTTTTGGGTTATCCACTTGCAGCCTCCTTGTGGGTCGGATCTCTCTCTCTTCACCCGTTTCTTCAGTTTTTGGCACACTCTGATATACTCTGGGTTTGTCCTTTAATGTTCAGTGGGATGTTTACTATTTCATTATAATGAGTAAATGATGATGGATGTCATTCTATTTGGATTGCTGGGTGTATTAATATACCAGTGGCTCCAGAAGAAGTGGATTAAGTCCAGGAAACGCGTTGAGTCTTGAGATCATCACTTTTGGATATTATACATTGCATTGTTACAATGTTTTCAGAATTTTGTATTGTGATGTTATAAAAAAATTGTATGTGGAATGATGATGTTGCTACAAGATTTTATAAATATAGAATAATAAAATCATAATTTTAGACAAAATATTGTGCCTCAAAAGTCCCATTGACTACCTATAGCCCTTTTAGATGATATATAGCCCATAATAAATAAGAAGGCAAAACGTTATTTGATATAAAAATGTAACTAAACTTAAAGGCAAGTGGTGCTTAATATTAACCTTCATTGGTCAAACAAGTAAACAATTTGACGTGTGCTGGAAAAGTTTTCAGGAGAACATTGACAGTTCACTGAATAATTTTACTGGTTACAGGATGGCTACTCCCAGTTTTTGTTGTTTTGCGCCTTTGATGATATTATCTGCAGTGTTAAATGATGTTGTTTTATATAATGATTTATTGGAAGTGAGACAAAGTAGCCATCTTGTACCTTAACTTGTGTCTTCGCCTGATCAATCAGCTTGATTGATGCCGTTCTATAGTTCACTTCCTGGAAAACTGGATGGAGAATAACAACCTATCTATAGCAGCTGAATACTAACTCTGAAACCGCACGGCTTCTCTGCTGGGTTGTGGCTATGTGATGAATTAGGCATTTAGTTCTGAGCATTGGTCCTGCTTTTAATTTCAGTATGATACTTTTGGCAGTGACCAAGTCAGACTAAGACAGAAACAAAACAGCAGTTGGATTTTGCTAAGCTTGCCAGAACAATTTGCTTACGCAGAGCTTTCATCAGTATCTTTAACAATTTATGAATTTGGGGGATAAATTATCCACTGGGTCAGGTAATACTTCTACGTTATTATCCAAACAGTTGTTCTAGAAATTCAGATACATTAAAAATACCTTAAAGTGAACCAGTCACCACTAATCTAAATATCCATTCTTGTATTGTTACAAAGGTGCAGCCGTACCTCTTAGGCTGCATTCACACTGTTTTGCTGCAGTAAAGCATGTGTTTTGCAAGCTGGTGTGCTGTGCTGCCATTCCTTCTTAATAGCACCCTATTGTATCTTGCCAACAGACATGCATTTCAGTGCACCACACCACAAGACATGGTAACACACTATCGTGCAGTGTGTTGTACTGCATTATATATAAAAAAAGAACATGCACTTTTTTTTTTTTTTTTTTTATAATTGTATTTTTTATTGAAAATGTGAAAATATACAAGAATGGTGAGAGAAAATAAGGCAGAAAATAGTCATCAGGGCCACAGGCGGAACAAATAGTATATTGCAGTAGGCATGGACAGTGACAATGTATGAGAAATCGTTATATGTCACATATAAATATCAATGTAACTCAAGCACACCAGAGGCTGATGTGAAGTTGTACATTAATAAAAATAATCCAGAAAAACAGAAAAATAACAGAAAAGGAAAAAGCACACCATGAGCAGAAGTGGCCGGTCCATAAGGCGCCGCTCCCTAGTTTGCATGTGGGGATGCATATAGGGTGCCGGACTCATAGGTTTCTGACAGTTTCTATGAGTTTTTTTTTTTCCAAGCTACATGACTAGAGCGGGAGGCTCTAATTGGTTTAAAAAAGGTTGGGCTCGGGGCGCAGAGCCCACCAACTTATGACACTAGTGAATCAAAATTCTGTATTGTCTTCCGGCTTCTCCTCCCGGCTTCTCCTTCCGGCCAATCCGGACGGGAGGCGGATCGGGTTGGCCGGGAGGAGAAGCCGAGAAAGCTGTGGTGCCGTAACCCTGGAGGGGTGAGTGCGGACCTGGGGGGGGGGGGGTTTGGTTGCCACCCCCCCAAAAAAAGTTTAGCGTCAGCCACCACTGACCTTGAGTATCATAATCAGTGCGAGGGGCAAATGAAAGGTGTGTGAAATATGTGGGCCTGAAAAAGAATACCTATCCAAGGGTCTAGGAACCAGAAATGACCTGTTCAGGGCAAAACTCAGATTGATTCCAGACATCCCAAATTTTTTTAAAGAGTGCTAATGAGTCTTCAACTACAGCTGTAAGATGTTCTAGCCTACAAATTTCAGCTAAGGTGGCTAATAGCTGTGAGTGCGTAGGAGTGACAGTAAATGAACAAGCAAGAGGGGATAACTCTTTTGCAGCTAATAAAACAAAGGCCATCAGTCTCTGCAGATTTAGATGCCTGGATAGGGTAAGCCAAGTAAGTAATATAAGGGGTTTAAAGGGAAAGCTAGTTCAAGAAGATTTTGTAAGAGTGTCTGAACATATGCCCAAAAAGGTTTAATAAAAGGACAATCGCAAATGATATGATATGGGTTACCCACATCTCTGTGACATCTCCAACATTTTCAAGGGACCGAAGGGATATATACATGTAAAACATCATGGGTCTTATGCAAGAATAGAAGGATCTTGTAGGCTCCATGCACTGAGAAACTTTGGAAGTGTACTCTCAGATTTCCCCCCATTGCCAGAAGGATATAGGACAGTCTAGAATACTGGCCCATTTACCCATGTGGAGGTGGCAGGTCTTAGACAGTGGAGTAGATTTATGAAGGATTTTATAAATGGACAAGATTAGATGTGGGTCATATGGGCCATGAGCACATAAATGTTCAAATATAGTGGGCGTGCACTTTTTTTTGTTGCATTTTGGTGTGTTAGGCAATCTATTCACACAACTGTGTGAACCTAACCTTGGGGACTTTTTGGTCTGGTGAATAGGAAATGTTACATATGAATATTATGTAATCATAAATCCAGACAGCAGATGGAACTCTAGGCTCATATGTTCACGTGTTTTTCTATGTGTCCTGTTTACGGATTTCAATAGTGCAAGCTGAAATTTATTTTATCTTTATAACTAATGTTTTGTATCTGCTTTGTTCTATTATATGTATAATACTTTATGCATCAGCTTTCTTTAATCACACCCTACCCTTTCTTTTAATTTAGCAATTCATTTAATTTAAAGTGTCACTAAAGGCATTTTTCTGGGTAGGGTGGAGAGGGATTAGAACTCTTGTCAGGTTTTATTGCTATCCCTGCCTTTGTTAGGGAGATTCGTCCTCTCTGTTTGTCCTGTTTACTATTATCATTGAAAGTGAAAGTGGAAGTAAAAGAAAATCCCAAATTTGGCCCTAAAACAGTAATAGAAGGGAAGTCTTCCAATGGGGACACTAGTTCTGGGAACACCCCACAAAAAAAAGCCCCCCACCTCCTCCTGAGTCCCTCCCTCCTGCACAAATACAGTCTCCGGCGGCCGGTGGCTTACGGGGCAGACTGGGCAGGGACTGGCACCAGTCATGGGGCATACTTGGCCTCTGGGGACGGACTGGCACCCCCTTAAAGTGGCATAAAGTGACTGGGAGGGGCAGTCTTGCCTCGGATGGGCTCGGGCAGGGGGCCCAGTCACAGTGATGGTAATCAGAAAATGTATTCGAAGAAGGACGATGATCATGTTACAGAAGATACTGTAACTTATCCTAGTTGTCATGTTTTAGAACGTAAGCTGTTCCCCACTGTGATTACAGTGAATGAATGGCTGGAGACGTGGCCTAATTCTAGCCTGAGGCTTTCATACACCTTCTTTATTGGTTTTGCAGAGATGTGCAGCTTCCAGGATTTTTTCCTTTTCCACTAGATGTCTAGAGCTGGGACAAGCTCTGTCCTTGTCTGCACTCCAAGCAGTTGCTACATAAAAGGGATCCGGTGAAGCCTTGAGCGGCACCTGTCAATTTAGTTTGGGTCATAGGACATTTGAAGTCCAACCTGAATCTGTATCTTGCTTTTTCTGCTGTTCCCATCAGTGTTCAGGAATCTTGACACAAACGTGCTTGCACCTTATATTATTATTATTATGCAGGCATTTGCTTTAATGAACACTGGTCACCGCTGTGCTATATGCATATGAAGGATGACCAGGCTTGAATCACCTCCATGCAGTCGGTGATTATGCCAGCTCTGCCTGTAGTGGGTGGACAAGCTGGATAATTTTCCGCTCTAATGCCCCGTACACACGGTCGGATTTGCCGACGTAAAATGTGTGATAGAACCTTGTTGTCGGAAATTCCGACCGTGTGTAGGCTCCATCACACATTTTCCATCGGATTTTCCGACATACAAAGTCTGAGAGCAGGATATAAAATTTTCCGACAACAAAATCCGTTGTCGGAAATTCCGATCGTGTGTGCACAAATCCGACGGACTAAGTTCCACGCATGCTCAGAATAAATAAAGAGATGAAAGCTATTGGCCACTGCCCCATTTATAGTCCCGACGTACATGTTTTACGTCACCGCGTTCAGAATGATCGGATTTTCCGACAACTTTGTGTGTCCGTGTGTATGCAAGACAAGTTTGTGCCAACATCCGTTGGAAAAAATCCTAGCATTTTGTTGTCGGAATGTCCAAACAAAGTCCGACCGTGTGTACGGGGCATTACCCACCCATTCGCATCCTCTTAGTTTAGTAGGCAAATGCAGACTGTTACCAGGCCATAAAAATACGTGGTCACTCTCCTGGTTTTGCTGTCTGGCAGGAGTGCCTGGATCCCAAGCCTGAACACAATTACAAAGCCTTTGGAAGGTAAAACAGCTCCCATATATGCATCTCAAATTTGTATTCAGCTGTTTGCTTGGAATTCAGCTTTAAAACAGAAACAAGTTGCTATTCCATGAACCAAAAATGGTGATTTTACGTGACCTGTTTTGTTTGTTTTTCTTGGACATGCTGAGTGGTGTTGTCATATTGGATTATGACATTGTGCAGAGTGATAGTATTAGTTGTGGCACAGTTAGGAACAATGAAGTTAGGAATGGATGATTTCAGCAGGAAACAAGAACTCAGGCATGATGGAGGTGGATGAAAGAGCGTGTCAGTGACCCCCAGTCACAGGGAGATGGAGCCCACAGTTAGCTGACAAATATGACAGGTTTGATGGGACAAAATGATTGCCTTGTGACATGCAGAGAGGCTTCCTGTGAGCATTGCAGAATTCTTGGAAAATTGGCTTTAGGCATTGGACAATATGAACAGGTTGATCTGTTTTGCTGCCTTAATTTACGGGGCCTGTAGATGAATAATTTTGTTCCTCCAGTCTCCATTTGAAGCCCAGTGTTCTTATATAGAGTGGGGCCCTTCTAATATAGTAAACAGTGTGAAGCATTGTTTCCACAGCAGCCTGATACAGGTTCCTGGATATGGATTCAAGCACAAAGCACGCTATCTGTGTTCTGAACATTCATCAATGCTCATGCAGATGCTTTATGCAACCCACGGCACAAAACCGCATACAGCTACCTCTTTTAATGCATCTCCATGGGGAATGTACGCTTCAGCAGTGGGTCCCAAGAATACCATTAAACAGGCTCTGCACACTGTATGTCTCCTGTACAGGTGTGTGGCCTATATATTCACTTTAGTCAGAAATATTTTCCAAATGTCATTGCTCCTGGGCCTATTGCAGCTTTAGTTATACCTTTGCATGCAAGATCTGTGTTACATGAGTGTTTTTTTCTCTGTACTATTGTAAGTTGAGGTGAGTATATCATGGGTTAAAGGCTGCTCCGTCCCTAAATACTCTACACAAAATGCATCTCAAATGGGATTTGAATATACATCATCTACATACAACATTAACTACATCAGGGCTTGACAAATTTGCTTTGAATCTAGGAGCCAGCCAAAAAAGTTAGGAGCTAAAAACTGCATGTCCAGGGCACCAAGCAATAGGAATTGCTCACTCCTGGTGCCAAACAAAAAAAGACCGAAAATGAAAAAAAAAAAATTTTTTTTAGTTTGTTATAACATTTTGTCATTTTAAAGTGGCGTTCCGTCAAAAAAAAAAAAAAAAGAAAGCCAGCATCTTCAGTAAGGGAATCAGGAAGTGAAGCCTTGCGGCTTCACAGCCTGGTTCCCTACTGCGCATGCGCGAGTCGCGTTGCACGTCCTGACTGGTCCCTGCTAACTTCTGGGACCTATTTGTCTTCCAGAAGACAGCGGGGGGAGGAGGGGACGGACATGGCATAGATCGCCACAGAATCTGCGGCGATCTATCGCCGGAAGTGGGAGCAAATACCTGCATTAGACAGTTATCTGCTCCCCCCTCCCCCCTGAAAGGTGCCAAATGTGACATCAGAGTGGGGCAGGAACTGGAAAAGCGGAAGTTCCATTTTTCTGTGGAACTCCACTTTAAGTAATTTTTCTCCTTCCCTGATGTGCGCTGATGGGGCTGCACTGATGGGGTGGCAGTGATAATCAGGGCACTAATTATCTATGTACATGTCCACTGTCACACTCCCCGTTCACTCACTGGCAGTAAAGAAAAGGCACCAGATCCAGCCCACAACCCCAGCATCCTGCTCTCAAACTGGAGAATGGCAGGTGTGCCGCGCTCAGCCCTGCCCACCAGAGGAGCGCTGTATGCCACTCCAGCAGGCTGCAAAGCCACAGCCTCAATTACCAGCCAGCCCAACCTCTTAGTCCACGGGGGGCCACATGGGGAGACCGAATCCAGACCACTGCTGCAGTGTAGCCCAGGCGCCAGGACGCAATTTCCAGTCGCCAGGACGATCTGGCGCCTGGGATTTGTCAAGCACTGATCTACATCATATACAGTGTCATCTACTGTTCTCCCAACTGGAAGTAGAGATAACGTACACCATACATAAGCGGATACATGCCACCAATTTGTTCAGCAGGGAGCAGAAAGAATATACACCATACATAAGCAAATGGTTAGTTGCCACCGATGTTTCCCGGCGCATTTCAATTGTAGACCATTTTCTTCAGGGGACGTCCAGCGGAACATACATGAGTGAATAGACCAGATTAACGAAGCGTAAAGCTGCTGTAGCACATCTCAGAAGGGTCACAGATCAGGGCAGTAGGGCCACAAACCCACAAGGGATCAAGGGGGATGGCCATATGGAGCGGGCCCAAAATGAGTAATCAGTTAACCCAATGATCTGATGAGCAATGTTCAGGTGAATAGGCAAGACAAGCTTGATACAAAGGCCCCATTTTGGCCCTATGGAAAAGCAATTTGATGCATATGACCCGGAAAGCTGCATTATTTTATGTAAAGATGAAATTGTAATAATTTTCTACAAATAAACTTTTCTTCTTTTAAAAGTGTTTGCAACAATTTTTTTCAAATTTGTACTACAAATTTGTAAAAACAGAGAGCAACTGAGCATGTGCAGAGCACGGTGAAACAATGTATTACTGGATTTTAAACAGTATTTGTACTTATTTTTAATGGTTTATAAAAAACTCACAGCATCTATGGTCTGCCTTAGGATGCTGTTTCTTGACTTTAGCCTGACATTTAATTCCATCAGTCTGAATAAACTGATCAAGCTGTAAACACTAGATCTAGGAACTTCTCTGTGTATGGGTATCAAAGACATCTTAACTAGTAGACCCTTGTATGTTAGATGGGGTGATTACACCTCTTCAGCTATCATCCTAAACACTGGTGTCCCCCCAATTTTACATCCTTAGCCCACTGCTCTATTCCTTCTTTACTTATAACTGCACCTCTATCCATAGCTCTAACGCCTTAATTAAGTTTGCAGGCAACACAACCATAGTGGGTCTGATATCCAACGATAACAAAAGCCTACATAGATGAGATCTAGAAATCATGTGCATGGTGTACGAATAATGACCTGAACCTCAACACTAGAAAATGAAGGAAATTATTATTGCACTGTATATTAATATACCTCTCAACTTTTTGAGATGGGAATGAGGAACACGTATCAGCAAAAGTATGCAGGCATAGGACACACCCCTTGCCACGCCCCCTTAAAGGAGAATTTTACAAAAAAAGAGATTGGTTAAACCCACGAGTGCTTTTTTTTACCACTACTATTCTCCTTTATATTGGCTTTTGGAATTTACAAATGTTGCAAATTAGAAATCAAATGAAAGGTTTAGCACTCGAAAACTCTTTTTAATAAGTAAAAAATGCATTTTATATACATCTATGTAGATCAGACCCAAATGAGGGACAAATGAGGAGGAAAGAGGGACAGAGGAACATTGCTCTAAATCAGGGACAGTCCCTCGAAATCAGGGACAGTTGGTAGCTATGTATTAATGGGGTGGTGGAGCGGGTTGCCAGTTTTGCATTCTTAGGCTTTCATGTATCTGAAGACTTCAATTCTGAACACCACATACCCTGTCGAGAAGGCCCATCCAGCAGCACCTCTTTTTTCTGAGGGAATTAACCCAAAAAGTATTAACTTTTTATTGTAGCACATTAAAAGAACATCCTGACATATTGCTGTACAGTCTGGTACTACAGTTGTAATATGTCTATATGCAATGATAAAAAATGTAAATTCCATATATCATGATTCGACTCCAAAGGAGAGATTCCAGCACCATCTTTAGTGTCAGAAAAGATCCATACAGCACCACAGAAATACAGCCAATCAGCTTACCAGACTGCAAAGACCCTCAAATTGTAGAGTAGTCAGTTTCGCTTATCAGATATCACACTCCATGCTTGACAGGGCTGCACTCTGGGCCTGCAAGTGGAGTCATCTGGATCCTGATTTATCCAGCCAAGCCTTCACAGAGATCCTCCAAGTTATCCACAGTACGCAACCAGTACCCATCCACCACACATACAAGGATCACTTGTCTCAGCAAAAATAGAATTGTACCTCATAAAAGCATAAACAGACCTCCATAGTGTAATAAAATGTAAAACCAGTTTATTAAAAAGCTATTACACTTACATAAGTACAGAGAATTGCACACTTAAAAACCCACAAAATGGCCATAGCGTCTGGCATGATGACAGATCCTTCCTTACGTGTTTCATCACCATTTGATGTTATCTGGGGTGTGACTAGCAATCAGTTTTGGTACTACAGCTCTGCCACAGCAGACAGGAAAGAACTGCAGGGGGTAGTCAAATTGGCCCAGTGGATTCATGTCTCTACACTCCTTAACTCAAGGAATATCCACTCAAGCTGCCTTCATCAATCTGCCTTTAACATCATGATGCCCCGTACACAGGGTCGGACTTTGTTCGGACATTCCGACAACAAAATCCTAGGATTTTTTCCGACGGATGTTGGCTCAAACTTGTCTTGCATACACACGGTCACACAAAGTTGTCGGAAAATCCGATCGTTCTAAACGCGGTGACGTAAAACACGTACGTCGGGACTATAAACGGGGCTTTATTTATTCTGAGCATGCATGGCACTTTGTCCGTCGGATTTGTGTACACACGATCGGAATTTCCGACAACGGATTTTGTTGTCGGAAAATTTTATATCCTGCTCTCAAACTTTGTGTGTCGGAAAATCCGATGTAAAATGTGTGATGGAGCCTACACACGGTCGGAATTTCCCACAACAAGGTCCTATCACACATTTTCCGTCGGAAAATCCGACCGTGTGTACGGGGCATGAGAGACCCCACAGACCCTAAATACTTCCTGTTCTCCCCTCAGGTAGGCTCAGAAGAAATCACACTTGGACTAACAGGCTGGGAAACAGTTATTTTCCCCATGCCATAAAAAAAGTGTTGAAGCCCTAATCTCCCCTTCCTCTGAGACAGCTCTCCTGCCTTTAAGTGCAATATACACCGATCAGCCGTAACTTTCTTTTTTTTTCAAATATAAGTTTTATTCACCACTGGAGAGGGCACTACAATTGAACACGTTATACAGCGGAATGAAAAGAGACGTGAAACGAGGACGCAGCCTCTAACTGTATAAGAGAAAATGAGGTCGCAGCCTCTGTTATTACATCAGTGCAGAATCTTACATTTGGACCTCTATAACATTCCTGCGTGAACACATTGTCTTATAGTTTGGTGTTATAAGAACCACTAGTACCCTCCCACTCCATTTTCCATCACAAACAACTAAATCAAAAAAGACTACCCATATACACAAAGAGAGAATAGATAGCGAAAGATAGAGTGTTAAAGGGAACTTAGAGAGGAGAGAGAGAGAGGAGAAAAAGAAGGGGGGGAGAAAGAGGGAGAGAGGGGGGGGGGGGCGCATGGAGGTAGCTAAATCACTCACTTCGGCCAGTTAGTCCCCTCTGTATCCTCCAATAGCGTCTATTTTAGAAGCTACAATGACTAGGTGGGAGGGCCTCCACCCAAAAGGTTCTGTCCCTCATCTGAGAATATGAACATGTTCCATCCGGCCCATGTCCTGGAGAACCGTTCATTTTGGTGTCTGTCCGTAAGGACAAGGTCCTCCATTTTTTTGATATTTTCCACCTTCTTCACCCACATGCTAACCGTAGGAGGTTGTGTAGATTTCCATAATAGCGGGATACATGCCTTGGCAGCATCAAACAAGTGTCGTGTGAGCGATTTTTTGTAGGCCTTGCTGGGGGCGTGAGAGGCGTGGAGCAAAAAAATCGCTGGGTCCGACAATATAGGTCGCTCAGTGAATCTCTGTACTGTGCTCTGAACAGTCTTCCAAAATTGCTCCAATTTGGGGCATGTCCAGAAGATATGGAGGAGAGTTCCTCGTTCGCTCTGACACCTCCAGCAAAGATCCGAAGCGGATGGGAAAATCCTGTGTAGTTTTGCAGGGGTGTTATACCATCTGGTGAGAATTTTATAATTAGTCTCCTGCGTTTTCGTGCATATCGAGGATCTATATGTGAAATGTATAATGTTTTGTTTTTGTCGGGGTGTAAATGTAGAGCGTAAATCCCGTTCCCACGCCTTTATACACTGTAGATCTGAGCCCCCCAATGGTGTGGTCAGTAGTTGATAAGTGGCAGAGAGGGTATGAGACATTGGGCCCTCTTCCTCACAGTACGTTTCGTAAGTAGTCAGTATTGGGGAGAAACTGTCAGGAGCAGGGAGCGACTTAAGAAAGTGCTGGAGTTGGCCTGCTCTCCAGTAGTCCAATCTGAACTGTCCTTCCAAGCTCGTGAGTTCAGCTATAGTGGGCCATCGACTCTGTGTGATGAAGTGGGAGGCTTGGAAACAGTTAGAGTTTCTTAGAGAGATAAAAGTTTGATCAGTACAACCTGGTGCAAACTCTGGTGTGCCCAAAATCGGGCGGATCTGGGAGTTGAATGATGAAAGTCGGAAACGTAAGAATAGAGAGGCGCATGTATTCACTGTTAGGCCTATCAAGGGGTGATTTTTGAGTGTTCTTGGTAAGATATGAGCTATCCATGGTGCTCTGTTCAGGGGTAAGTTACACTGAGATTGTTCTATTCTGGTCCACTGTTTGGAGGACTGGTGGCGGTTCCAGTCGATCAGTCTAGTCAAATGGGTTGCGTAATAGTATTTACGGAGGTCTGTTATCGCCAGGCCTCCAAACAATTTAGGTAACATAAGTTGTCGTCGGTTAAGTCTGGGGCGTTTACGAGTCCAGATGAATTCAAAGAAAAGGGCACTGGCTTGGGCAAAATACGATGCAGGGATGTGGATCGGTAGGGCCTGCATGAGGTACAGGAATTTAGGAAGAATACACATCTTCAATATGTTGCACCTGCCAAACCATGAATGGAACCCCGTATTCCACTTGGCTAGTAGGGCCCGAACTGTAGCTAGTAACGGGGGGAAGTTTAATGCAAATATCTGTGAAATTTTTGGGGGGATTAATGTACCTAGATATTTGAGAGCCGACGTGGACCATTTAAATTTAAAGCTGTCTCTAAGTGTTGAAAGTAATTGTGGGGGGATACCTACCCCCATTGCCTCAGACTTGTAGAAATTAATCTTCATATTAGATAAACTACCATACGTCTTAAACTCCTGCAAAAGGTTCGGGAGGGAAGTCATCGGGCTAGTTAAAGTAAACAGCATGTCGTCTGCATAGGCGGCAATCTTCTGCTGAGTCCCTCCTACCACTACCCCAGATATGTCCGGATTAGAGCGTACCGTGCACAAGAAAGGTTCCAACGACAGGGCGAAGAGGAGTGGGGATAAAGGACACCCCTGGCGAGTACCGTTCCCGATCATGAAGGCATCCGACAAGACACCATTGACCCGCACTCGAGCAGTGGGTTCAGTGTAGAGAGATTTTATCCAAGTCAGCATCCTATCGCCAATGCCCACATGATTCAAGACGGAGATCATAAATTGCCAATCCACCCTATCGAAGGCCTTCTCCGCATCTGTGCTTAGGAAGATGCACGGGTCAGCCATAACTTTCTGACCACTGACACATTAAGTGAATAATGTTGATTATCTACTTACAGTGGCATTTGAAAGTCATTGTAATATATTAGGCAGCAAGTAAACATGTTGTCCATGAAGTTGATGTGTTGAAAACAGAAAAAATGGCAAATGGTTGTGTTTGGGGCTGTGTAGCTGCAGACTGGTCAGGGTGACCATACTGAACTCACCAACCAGTCTGCTGACCAACCAAATTTACCTGTCTAACCGTATGTTAAAGGCAGGGGTTTAGTTAGCACACATTTGCAAACGCATGTGAAAGCTGCAAGGCCTCGTCAAGGCACCCTGTATTACTTGCAGTCCTAACACTAAATTTATAAGTGTCTCCACAGTGGAAGCACATGCATTGAATGGATAGGTGTGAGACAGGTGAGCCAGGAGGCCGCCCTAGCCCCCTTAAAGGGACAGGACACACACTGGACACCCAGCAAAAGCAGCAGAGGCGTCCAGTGTGTCCCCGACCCAAATATACAAACTGTAACAAGACACTGGTCACCGCCCACACCCATAACTGGCCTTCACAGTAAGGAGCACATGGAGGGCATATACATACAAGAAAAAGACAATTCCATAGCTCAACTCACCAACCAGTCTGCTGACCAACCAAATTTACCTGTCTAACCGTATGTTAAAGGCAGGGGTTTAGTTAGCACACATTTGCAAACGCATGTGAAAGCTGCAAGGCCTCGTCAAGGCACCCTGTATTACTTGCAGTCCTAACACTAAATTTATAAGTGTCTCCACAGTGGAAGCACATGCATTGAATGGATAGGTGTGAGACAGGTGAGCCAGGAGGCCGCCCTAGCCCCCTTAAAGGGACAGGACACACACTGGACACCCAGCAAAAGCAGCAGAGGCGTCCAGTGTGTCTTGTATGTATATGCCCTCCATGTGCTCCTTACTGTGAAGGCCAGTTATGGGTGTGGGCGGTGACCAGTGTCTTGTTACAGGGTGACCATACTGACCTTTGTCCACAGCCAAAGTGACTACAGTGGACATGTGAGCCGCAGAACTGGACCATCATGGAACAATGGAAGAAGGTGGCCTGGTCTGATGAATTTTCTTTTACATCATGTGGATGGCGCGGTGTGCATGCATCGTTTACCTGGGGAGGAGATGGCACCAGGATTCAATACAAGAAGAAGGCAAGCTGGCGGGAGCAATGTTCTCCTGGAAAAACTTGAGTCCTGCTATTCATTGGGCTGTTACTTGAAACGTACAATCTACATAAACATTGTTGTTGATCAAGCACTCCCCTTCATAGAAATGTTTTTCACTGATGGCAGGGGGCTCTTTCAGCACGATAATGCACCCTGCTACACTGCAAAAATGGTTCAAGAATGGCTTGAGAAACACAAGAACAAGTTTGACTTGTTGCCTTGGCCTCCAAATTCTCCAGATCCTAATACATCAAGCATCTGTGGGATGTGATGGAAAAAAAGCCCGATCCATGGAAGCCCCACCTCGCAACTTACAGGACTTGAAGGATCTGCTACAGAGGGCTTGGTGTCAGGAACCACAGCATACCTTCAGAGGTCTAGTGGCACCATGCCTTGATGTGTTAGGGCTGTTTTGGTGGTAGAAGAAGCTGTTTTGGTGGCAAAAGAGGGACCTACCCAATATTGGGTGGGTGGTCATAAAGTTATGGCTCATCAGTGTATAACTGCTTCAATCCAAAAATGGGTGGAGAACGTACAATCCTTGGCCACTTTATTAGGTACACCCGTTCAATTGCTTGGTAACACAAATTGCTAATCAGCCAATCATGTGACAGCAACTCATTACCTTTAAGCATCTAAATGTGATGAAGACGACTTGCTGAAGTTCAAGCCGAGCATCAGAATTGGGAAGAAAGGAGTTTTAAGTGACTTTGAACATGACATGATTGTTGGTGCCAGACGGGATGGCCTGAGTATGTAAAAAAAAGGACTGATCTGCTGGGATTAAGACCCTTTCACACCGAGGGCGTTTTGCAGGCACTATAGCATTAAAAATAGCGCCTGCAATCCGCCCTCAAACAGCTGCTCCATTGTCAAAGCCCGAGGGCTTTCACACTAGAGCGGTGCGCTGGTGGGACGTCAGGAAAAGTCCTACCAGCAGCTTCTTTGGAGCGGTGAAGGAGCGGTGTGTTTACCGCTCCTCCTCCTCTGCTCCCCATTGAAATCAATGGGGCAGCGCTGCGATACCGCCGCCAAAAAGCCGCTGTTGCGGCACATTTTTAACCCTTTCGCGGCTGCTAGCGGGGGGTAAAAGCGCCGCTAGCGGCCGAAATGCGCCGCAAATCCAACGGTAAAAATAGAGTTTGAAACAAAAGATATTCGTCCAAAAAAAAAAATTAACAATTGGAACCCCGCTTTAAAAAAATCCTTTCCTTAAGAAACATGGAGGCTGCCATAAAGTATATTTGCAATAGAGGTCTAGATTTTTGGAGATTTCTGACACCAACTTAGAACATACTTGTTTCAGGTCAGTGGTTGAAATTTGTAGAAGCCCGACACAACCAGAAATCCAGAAGGAGACCAGCACTGGTAGTCCCCATACTTGATTTGGCAGGTATTGTAGAATGCATTTGGATTTGTGATTATGTGATAGCAGGGGGGGGTCTTAATCTGAACATGTACAACAGTAGCTTAACTAGGAGTCAGTCCAGTCCACCTTCTGCTGATGCTGGTATATATAGGCAATTTATTTTCTTCATAGACTGAGCAGGTGATGATGTTCAACATTTCAAATGCTCTCTAGGGCTGGAAGAAAAATTGTTGCACCGATATTTTGGCAGTGCTTTTCATTGATGAAGGAACAATGAGATTTCAGTGCCAACCCCAGTGCAAGGTGGCCTGATTTATTTTACAGCTGTGGCAAGATAAGTATAGATTTTAAAGGGCAAACTTAGTTTTAGGGGTTAGGTAATAGATTCAATTTTAAGGGGTTTAGGGTTTAGTTTTAGGGTTCAAGTAAATGTGTGCCCTGCTCATGCAGAGCAAAGCAACAGTTTTACTGTAACTCCCTCTCCCCGGCAGCACAAATTCATCTTTCCTGATCTCCTCTGCAGTTCTAGTCGGTTGCTGTGAGCAAGAAAAACTGCCCTGTGAAAACCACGAGGGACATAAACCAAAGCTTACACAGGGCAACGGACTCCCCCTTTGACAGCCGGTGCTTGGTGATTGGCAGAGTGCTCTCATCTGTAGTGAAAACAGTTCAATGACGGTCCCTCTTAAGGCTCCATGCACACTGGAGCTCATAAACGGACATTTTTTGGAGTTTGGGCGTTTTTTTAACAGCCAATAAACTCCACTCTATGTTATTCTATGTCCCCATGCACACATGGATGTTTTTGAACTTTTATCAGCAGTGGAGTTTATGAGCTGTTTTCTGAACACCATAAAATCACGTTCAGGAGTTGTTTTTCTGACTACAAAAACGCCAAACGCTCATAAACGCTGATAAACGTCGATAAATGCTCAAACGCGTGGCTCACCAGCATCTTTTAACGCTTTTGATCCATTGAAAAAAATTTTTTATAAAAAAGCTAAAAACCGCTAGTGCGGAAAAACGCTAATAAACGCTATTGCAAATACGTTAAAAAACGTTGAAAGATTTACTGCAAAGCTACTGGTGTTTTTATAACGTTATTTTAATGTCCAGTGTGCATGGAGCCTAATAGAATTCACCCAACACCTCAGATCAGCAGATTACCTTGTTTCAAATGCTGTGACTTTTAGCCAGGATGAGTGATGTGAAAATATACCATGAGGTTAAAGTGATTGTAAAGTTACATTTTTTAAAATAACAAACATGCTATACTTACCTGCTCTGTGCAATAGAGCAGCCCCAATCCTTCTCTTCTGGGGTCCACCACTCCCACGCCTGGCTCCTCCCCTTTTTGGTGTGCCACCATAGGAAGTCGCCTATGGTGGCACACCTGCAGGCTCGATCCTGAGCTACGCTATTTGCATCTATAGACACAGACAGTGTGACTCAGCCCTGCCCCCCCAGCTCCCTCGTCACAGGATTTCACTGAGAGCAGGGGAAGCCAATAGCTCCCGCTGTCTCAGCAAAGCCTGTGAGAACGGGGAGAGCTGCTACAGATGGGCAAAGCGCTGGATCAAGTGAGGGCTCAGGTAAGTATAAGGGAGGGGGTGATATTATTACCCATACATTTTTTACCTTAATGTAGGGAATGCGTTTTAAGGTAAAAAATGTTTAGGCTATATCACAACTTTAAAAGGCATGGGCTTTTTTTTTTCTATTTAGAATCACACTTAGGCCCCTTTCACACTGGGGCGGTAGGGGGGCGTCGGCGGTAAAACAGCGCTATTTTTAGCGCTGTTTTACCGCGGTATTCGGCCGCTAGCGGTGCAGTTTTAACCCCCCCGTTGGCGGCCGAAAAGGGGTTAAAACCACTCGTATAGCGCGGCAATAGCCGCGCTGTCCCATTGATTTCAATGGGCAGGAGCGATTTAGGAGCGGTGAATACACCGCTCCTTCACCGCTCCAAAGATGCGGCTGACAGGAGATTTTTTCTTCTCCTGCCAGCGCACCGCTTCAGTGTGAAAGCCCTCGGGCTTTCACACTGAACAAACAGCGGAGGCTGTTTTGGGGCGGTTTGCAGGCGGTATTTTTAGTGCAATAACGCCTGCAAACCGCCCCAGTGTGAAAGGGGCCTTACCTAGGTGGATGCAGCATTGGTACGATGCTGCATCTGTCCCCCGGTGCCTCTAACACTGAGAACTAAGCGATCAAAAACCGCCGATCACTCAGTTCTTACAGCTCCCTGAGCAGAGAGATGGTGACTGGCAGTCAGGAGCTCTCTGCTCACAGGAGTGCAGAACAAACTGCACTCCTTTGATCCACAGCACAGGAGAAGTACCGCCAAATGAGCTTTGGCTGTACTTCTCCTTTAAGCTTTAAGAGATTTATTGGTTAATGTAGGGTTTTAGGCTAAGTTTTTGTTCACACCACGTCCATTGAGCCAAGTTTTTTTCTGCACACCACCATACATATATAATGTGAACAGTGCACATCGGAAACAATTGTTTGCAATGATATGCAGAGAAACATGGCTCAATAGACATGGTATGAACAAGCCCTTGGTGGGGGGAGTAAAAAGGATCATAGGTAACTTGAGGATCAGGTTGAGGTCAGGGACCAGGTGTTGTAGGGTTAGCATTGAAAATGTCAAGGACTAACAATGCCAAAAACTATTTATTGGACGAAATGGCCCATTACCCATACAGATTGTCAGCATGGCGTTTGTTATACTTTTTTCTAGCAGCATCCACTGTATATATGCATGCTTGTAGCTGTATTCTTTAGGGTACATCCACACCAGCAGCCACGCTGAACGCACAGAAGAAACAGTTCTTAATCGCATTGCACTCTTTGCTTTCAATGTTTTTATTTTGGTAAAACTTTATTGAAATGTTGCAAATTGCATTTAATTAAGTTCTATGCACACAGCGGTGTTGGGATGCGGTGACGTGGACGCAGGACGCTGCGCTGAAAATAAGTACCGCATGCAGTACTTTTTTTCAGCGAACACTACCGCAATGCAGTGGTGCAGACTGACATCATAAGAAATAAGGCATATTGCCTTCTCTTTGCATTAAGACTGCGCTGGACACACATGGCGTGAATACTTGTATTGTTAATATATACAGTACATTTAAATCTAATGAAACAATTTCTTTATTTAACCAAAATGTATATCAAAAATGCACAACTTTTTTTAATCCTACCAGATATAATCTTTTTTTGCTACAATAAATCTATCCAATGCGAATGCTACCGCTGAAACCATTATCTTGTTGAAAATTGCAGAGAAGAAAATACTGTTCTGTGCAGCGTGGAGAACATTTCATATCTACTTCATTATATTAAACTAGAGTCTTATCATAGCAATTATTTTTTCTACACATTGTCAGCTGTGGCAGTACAATATGATGAAGTTAAAAGAAAGGGTTATTTGGGAGAGCATAGCAGAATCTTCTTTTATTTTTTTGGAATTTGACGATAACCAGGTGGCTGGACCCAAAATAGTTATGTCACAAGAGCCTTTAGAGCCATTAATAAAATGCATATTTTCTGTTTTGTAAAGAGCTTATCTAATGTTTCTAATTATCACTTTTTTTGTGGAAAACCATTTCATTAGGCAAAGTGGTCTTTATAGTCTACCCATAGACTCTGCTTAAGGGGTAGAGGTTAACTTAGGAGCCATGCCCAAGGTTAGATCTTCAGACCGTGAAACCTTACTTTTTCTGTGGCTCCATGTTTTTTTAAATGTTTGCCAAAGCTACGTTAGACACTCAACAAGATATTACCCGGGTTGGTCTTTGGATTTTTAGAACATCACACACATACTAGGGCTAATTTAGCCAATTACTCTACCAGCATGTCTGTGGAATGTGCAAGCACAAGGAGGACATACCAATGCCATGAAGATAGTGCACAAGGACCAAGCATTTGATCCTTGTGCCTAGTGCCCAGGGACCCCCGTACAGCAAGACTCAAGTGATAACCACTAAATCAATGGTCTGCCCATCTTCGGTTCGCTCTGATATGGTTATATTGGAATGGGCTTCAGGCTTGTAGTGATGTGAACTCAAAAAGTAAAGACTTGCTTTTTCATAGATAACATCTAGAAATGTTAAAGGGAATCCTAAACCCAATAACACATATGTAATATATTGCAGTTCATTAGGCTATAGATGTGGAAGCTGCATTAGTTTCCTTTTTTCAGGCTTTGTTTCCATTTTATTTTCCACTGGTGAGTGGATTCTATAGTCCTAAAGTGGATAACTCACTGCACTGTATGTATGGAAGAGCAGCATTGTCAGCCTTAGTTGCTCTCCACTTTTGAACCACAGACACCTTTCCCTCTCCTCGTCTCCATTAGATAGGAGGGAAAGTGTCTTGTAGTTCACAGAAGATACCAGGGATAGCTGATAAAATTGCTTGCAATATCAATTCTGTGAAGTTATTAGGACACAGGAGTTCAGACTAGATCAGCAGTTATTTTCTGTACTTGAAGAATTTGTGCTTAACCTGAAAAAAGAAAACGAATGCAGAGACCACACCTAAGGACTCATAAGCTGCAGTTTATTCATTTTTTGTTCTTGGGTTTAGATATCCTTTATTGCCTATGCAGTACACTGTATGATTTAAATTTTGTCTTAAATTCCTCCTGAAAAATAGCAGTTCATTTCCGCTTTGCACCAAGATGACCACCTCTACACAGAGACACAGGGGGAGATTTACTAAAACTTGAGGGTGCAAAATCTGGTGCAGCTCTGTATAGGAACCAATCAGCTTCCAGGTTTTATTGTCAACATCTAATTGAACAAGCTGGCGTTAGAAGCTGGTTGGCTACCATGCACAGCTGCACCAGATTCTGAGTGCTCCAGTTTTAATAAATCTTCCCCCACAGTGTGAAACAAAGCAAGTAAGTAAGTCAGTAATGGGGACAAGATCATCTGTAGGGAGACCAGAGGCAATATCAGTGAATAGTACTATGCCATATGTTTGCCTTTTTTGGCCCTAGCCACCACAGTTCAGGTTCTCTCTGAGATTGACAAATTTTTCAGCAGTTAGAATCTAGGTTCTAGTCTTCCAAATGCAAGTCTAATGCTGAGCACACACGGAAAGTTTTTTTTCGTTCAACCCAGCAGGCTGAACGAAAAAATGTAGAAATTACCATACTAACATATCTAATGTTCGTACAGCGATCTCCCCGCTGAGCTATTGTGTTCTGCCCCCCGGCCAGAACACACTGATTAGAGCTCCCAGCCATTGGCTGTCAGGGCTGATTGGATGCTGGTTTTCCAAAAACCTTGTTCAACAAAAGCCAGTTTTCGGCTGAGTTTTGGCCCATGTGTACCTAGCTTTACTTAGAACAGTAGCTGCAAAACCTCTTTAGATCTAGGCCAGGGGATTGTATGCAAAATCTAGAGAGTTATAATCTTCAGTACTCTTTATGTACATATTCAGTTCAGCTGGCACTTAGGGGCAACTGTGAACTTTTGCCATGCTCTCTTCCATATTTATGAAGCTGTTATGAACGCACACTTCCAAAGATTTCATGGCCTTCTCCTACTGATTTAACACATATTTTATCAGGTTTCCAGTTTTTAATATTTGTGGCCCAGAAAATAGCCTTAAAGTGTTACTAAACCCAGGACCCTGCGTACACTATATCTGGTATGTCACAATACACAGAACATGGAAATGCAATTTTTTTAGTAAATAAAAACTGCTAAATACTTTTTCTCTTCAGCAGTATATAGAAGTCTTGTGACTTCTATGAGTGTCAGGTTAAAGCTTGTAGGAGGAGTTTTCATTCTGCACTGACTGTCCTATCGGGATGCAGGACTCCTGACCCTCTATCTGGTCAGTGCTGATTGGCCCTGTGCTGATCACATGCACCCTCTCAAGAGAAAAAAAACAACTCTATAACAATACACACCAAACTGAGCATGTGCAGCCTGTCCCCTGGCTCTGTATTATCAGTAATATATATTGGGGACGGTGGAAGAAGGGGAGGATAGGAGAAGACAGGATCAAACAACCTTTTTACACAATGCAGAGAATTAACAATTTAGGTTCCACAGTGAGTATAACAAGCATGCTTTACTGCATATACAGACTAATTTTACTGTTGTGGTTTATTGACACTTTAATAAAGCGGAGCTATACTCACCTACAATCCTGCATTGCGATGTCGCTGGCTTCTTCTGGGTTCCAGATCTTTAGCCATCTTGATTAGTCAGATCAGGATGATGTGTCTTCTCCTTGCAACTGGCAGATGCCAGGTTTGTGCACTGAGTTGCCAGTGTGCAGTGTAAAAAGTTGATGAGGAGGAAGGTATGAATCTGTTATTGCAGAAGAGACATGGTATATCTCTTCTGCAATAAAATAAGAAAAACTTTCCTGCTGGTAAATTTTAAATTTTTGCTTATAGCTCTGCTTTAAAGCTTCCAGCATTGAAGAGGGATATGGTACCAAACCCAGCTTGTGTGTAAATAAAATAGACCCGATCTCTTTACATTATTTAGCCATACACACTAGTGGTCAAATCAGAATAAACGGGTCAGTCTTCATTCACACTTGTTGTGGATCCACACTTGTTGATCAGAAAGGAAACAAAAAAATTGTACCTTGACCACTCGACAGTTGCACTCACATACCTCCCAACTTTTAGATATGGGAATGAGGGACACCTATCAGCAAAAGTATGCAGGCAAAGGACATACCCCCTGCCACGCCCCCTTAAAGGAGAATTGTACAAAAGAAAACAAGATTGGTTACACCCACAAGTGATCTTTTACCACTACTATTACTTTATATTGGCTTTTGGAATTTACAAATACAGCAATTTAGAAATCAGTTAAAAGATTTAGCACTGGAAAACACTTTTTGATAGAGAAAAAGTGAATTTTATATATCTCTATATAGATCAGACCAAAATGAGGGACAAATGAGGGGGAATGAGGGACAGATGGACATTGCTCGAAATCAGGGACAATCCCTCGAAATCAGGGACAGTTGGGAGCTATGGCACTCACATGCTGAAAATGTAAGAAGATAAACCTATCTACATAGGAGGCTGTACATATGTGACAATTACCATCAAAGCATTCTTGGAAAAAAGATGCACTGGGTAAGCTGTAAAAAAAGAGGGGCGTTCATGTCTTCTATACACTGGTGTTTATCAACTTTAGGATTATGCCGCGCACACACGACCGGACTTTCTGTCAGAGTTCTTTCCAACGGAGTTCCGCTGAAATGGACTTGCCTACACACGATCACACCAAAGTCTGTTTGATTAGAACGCGATGACGTACGACAGGACTAGAAAAAGGAAGTTCAATAGCCAGTAGCCAATAGCTGCCCTTGCGTCGTTTTTGGTCCATCGGACTAGCATACAGACGAACGGTTTTCCCGATAGGAATTGAGTCCGTCGGAAAGATCTGAAACATGTTCTATATCTAGGTCCATCAGAATTTTAGCAAGAAAAAGTCCGATGAAGCCCACACATGATCGGAATGTCCGACGGAATGATTCCGTCGGACCTTTTCTGCCGGAAAGTCCGGTCGTGTGTACGCGGCATTAGTCTTTACCATGTGCAAAGATTATCCTGGGATCGGGTACATGATAAAATATCACCACGTTTGGCATTTTGTAACTTACAAGATTTATCATCAGACAAGTCACAGTTGCCTTCTTATAAAACAGCATACCCGAATGTACCTGTCACTGCTACTGGTGCAGGAATAATTAAATATTGTTAATTACACGCTGTCTATTGATATATGAAGTACCCTCCAGAGTAGTTTGTGGATCAGATAATAACTGTTCCCTTCATTGCACAGTGGGAAAAGAAGCCTTTATCAAGAAGACATAGTAATTGAAGAGTGTTGCCAAGTTTTGGACCCAGTGGTATACAGAAAAACACTGGCGCGTGATGTGTGTTGCATTGAGTTTTCAAGGTTATTAGTTTTAAATAACTATGAGGGATATCAAGGATGGGAAATAATTTAAAGTTGTGATAATACATGCTTTTTTGCCATATTGTAGAGTCAGGCTGGATTCTGGAGATACAGTGCCTTGAAAAAGTATTCATACCCCTTGAAATTTTCCACATTTTGTCATGTTACAACTTAAAACGTAAATGTTTTATATTGGGATTTTATGTGATAGACCAACACAAAGTGGTACATAATTGTGAAGTGGAAGGAAAATTATAAATGATTTTCAACTTTTTTCACAAATAAATACAGTTGTGCTCATCAGTTTACATATCTGGCAGCATTTATTATTTCTTGGCCATTTTTCAGAGAATATAAATGATAACACAAAAACTTTTATTTCACTAATGGTTAGTGTTTGGCTGAAGCCATTTATTATCAGTCAACTGTGTTTACTCTTTTTAAATCATAATGGCAACAGAAACTACCCAAATGACCCTGATCAAAAGTTTACATACCCTGGTGATTTTGGCCTGATAATATGCACACAAGTTGACACAAAGGGGTTTGAATGGCTATTAAAGGTAACCATCCTCACCTGTGATCTGTTTGCTTGTAATTAGTGTGTGTATAAAAGGTCAATGAGTTTCTGCACTCCTGACAGACCCTTGCATCTTTCATCCAGCTGCACTGACGTTTCTGGATTCTGAGTCATGGGAAAGCAAAAGATCTGTCAAAGGAATTGCGGGAAAAGGTAGTTGAACTGTATAAAACAGGAAAGGGATAAAAAAAAAAAAATCCAAGGAATTGAGAATGCCAATCAGCAGTGTTCAAACTCTAATAATGAAGTGGAAAATGTTCTGTTTAAACCAAACTACGGTCAGGTAGACCAACTAAAATTTCAGCCACAACTGCTAGGAAAATAGTTTGGGATGCAAAGAAAAACCCACAAATAACTTCAGGAGAAATACAGGACTCTTTGAAAACATGTGGTGTGGCTGTTTCAAGATGAACAATAAGGAGGCACTTGAAGAAAGATGGGCTGCATGGTTAAGTCGCCAGAAGAAAGTCATTACCAGGCAAGTGCCACAAAGTATCCCGCTTATAATACGCCAAACAGCACAGAGACAAGCCTTAAACCTTCTGGCACCAAGTCATTTGGAGTGATGAGACCAAAATTGAGTTTTTTGGCCACAACCATAAACGCTACAGTTGGAGAGGAGTCAACAAGGCCTATGATGAAAGGTACACCATTCCTACTGTGAAACACGGAGGTCATTCGCTGATGTTTTGGGGATGTGTGAGCTACAAAGGCACAGGAAATTTGATCAAAATTGATGGCAAGATGGATGCAGTATGTTATCAAAAAATACTGGAGAAACATTTGCATTCATCAGCCAGGAAGCTGCGCATGGGACGTACTTGGACATTCCAACATGACAATGATCCGAAACACAAGGCCAAGTCGACCTGTCATTGGCTACAGCAGAATAAAGTGAAGGTTCTGGAGTGGCAATCTCAGTCTCCTGACCTCAATATCATTGAGCCACTCTGGGGAGGTCTCAAACATGCAGTTCATGCAAGACAGCCCAAGAATTTACAGGAACTGGAGGCTTTTTGCCAAGAGGAATGGGCAGCTTTACCATCTGAGAAGATAAATAGCCTCATCCACAAATACCACAAAAGACTTCAAACTGTCATTGATGTTAAAGGGGGAAATACGCTGTGTATTAAGAACTGGGGTATGTAAACTTTGATCAAGGTCATTTGGGTAGTTTCTGTTGCTGTTCTGTTGATTTAAAAAGAGTAAACACAGTTGATTGATAATAAATGGCTTCAGCCAAACACTAACCATGAGTGAAAGGAAAGTTTTTGTGTTATCATTCATATTCTCTGAAAAATGGCCAAGAAATCATAAATTCTGCCAGGGTAAACTTATGAGCACAACTGTATGTGAAAAGTGTGGTGTGCATTTGTTTTCAGCCCCCCCTGAGTCAATACTTTGCAGAACCACCTTTTGCTGCCATTACGGCTGCAAGTCTTTTTGGGTAAGTCTCTACCAGCTTTGCACATCTAGAGAGTGACATTTTTGCCCATTCTTATTTGCAAAATAGCTCAAGCTCTGTCAGATTGGATGGAGAGCGTCTGTGAACAACAATTTTTAAGTCTTGCCACAGATTCTCAATTGGATTTAGGTCTGGACTTTGACTGGGCCATTCTAACACATGAATATGCTTTGATCTAAACTGTTCCATTGTATGTTTAGGCTTGTTGTCTTGCTGGATGGTGTACCTCCACCCCAGTCTCAAGTCTTTTGCAGACTCTAACAGGTTTTCTTCTAAGATTGCCCTGTATTTGGCTCCATCCATCTTCTCATCAACTTTGACCAGCTTCCCTGTCCCTTCTAAATAAAAGCATCCCCACAACATGATGCTGCCACCACCATGTTTCATGGTGGGTATGGTGTGTTCAGGGTGATGTGCAGTGTTAGTATTCTGCCACACATAGCGTTTTGCTTTTAGGCCAAAAATTTCAATTTTGGTCTTATCTGACCAGAGCACCTTCTTCCAAATTTGCTGTGTCACTCTTCCAGAAAGGCCAGATTTGTGGAGTGCATGACTAATAGTTGCCCTGTGGACAGATTTTCCCACCAGAGCTGTGAATCTCTGCAGCTCCTCCAGAGTTACAATGGACCTCTTGGCTGCTTCTCTGAATAATGCTCTCCTTGCCCGGCCTGTCAGTTTAGGTGGACGGCCATGTCTTGGTAGGTTTGCAGTTGTGCCATAGTCTTTCCATTTTTGGATGATGGATTGAAAAGTACTCTGTGAGATGTTCAAAGCTTGGGATATTTTTCTTATAACCCAACCCTGCTGTAAAATTCTCCACAACTTTATCCCTGACCTGTCTGGTGTGTTCCTTGGCCTTCATGATCCTGTTTGTTCACTAAGGTTCTCTAACAAACGTTTAAGGGCTTCACAGAACAGCTGTATTTATACTGAGATTAAATTACACACAGGTGGACTCTATTTACTAATTAGGTGACTTCTGAAGGCAAATGATTCCACTAGATTTTAGTTAGGGGTATCAGAGTAAAGGGGGCTAAATGCAAATGCACGCCACACTTTTCACATATTTATTTGTGAAAAATGTTGAAAACCATTTATCATTTTCCTTCCACTTCACAATACCAAAAAAATACATTTACATTTTTGTTGTAACATGACAAAATGTGGAAAATTTCAAGGGGTATCAATACTTTTTCAAGGCACTGTAACTTCCTGTTTTATGTGGCTAAATTGACACCTGAAGGGTTAGCACTCCTTTAAACACACCAGTGCAGCGTTTATTTCTCAATTAAATTATACAATTTTCAATAAAATAAATAACCAATAATTTCTGGGTTTGCGAGACGTCTGGGTGTATCTCCCTCCGGGCATAGCGGTCCCGAGGTGCTCCGGTATTGTTTGTGTCCGATTTGGGGTCGGATACTGTAGGGATTCGGATGTTAGGCTGGCCAAGTCTCAGAGCTCCTCTAGAACACGTCTGGTCCGGTGGCCATCTTGGACACGCCCCCCAAATAACCAATAATTAATAATAAATTCCTTAATGACATGAATAGATAATAGTGCTTCTCATGCTCAACTGTGTACAGTGCTTCAGAATTCATAGGAGGTGATGAAGGCTATGCTACCATCTAAAGCAGTGACTTAATAAATTCTTCACAGGAAGTTAGTTTTAGGGTCTACTTGAATTCTACAAGCTCTGAGCTTCATGGATCATTTCACAATAACTTCATTTTTCGTTTTTTGGTATATTTTTGGGATAACTGTATCTCAAATCTCTTGGATAATAAAGTCCTTAATGACATGAATAGACAATAGTGCTTCTCATGCTCGACAGTAATCCCTAGTGAAGTTTGTGGTTAACGATACAATAATAGTTCACTGTGATTTCACAAAAGTTCTTTAAGTGTGCAAACAAAACACACCATGTCCTCCATCAGCCACTGTTTGAGGCTTACCAAAGGAGGTGTGACTCACAGGAGAAGTCAATCAGCGCTTGTTGAAACCATAGGCAAACTGAGACTCCACTGCTCACAACTTGAATATCTTCTCCATCATGGCACATAAAAACATAAAAAGAGCAGAGACCACTTCCAATAGTGTAAATCTGGATAATAGCTTTATTAAAATCAGTTACAAACACATTGGCACTGTGTACAGTGCTTCAGAATTCATAGGAGGTGATGAAGGCTATGCTACCATCTAAAGTAGTGACTTAATAAATTCTTCACAGGAAGTTAGTTTTAGGGTTTACTTGAATTCTACAAGATCTGAGCTTCAAGGATCATTTCACAATAACTTCATTTTTCGTTTTTTGGTATATTTTTGGGATACCTGTATCTCAAATCTCTTGTCTTAGGTAGCAAGACTTCTATGCTTGAAATTTCCAGGCCAGCCCATATTATGCAAACATCATGAGAGGTAATATACATATTTTGCTGCTATTTTTCTTTGTAAAGGATTTACATTGTTGTCCTTTCAGTCCTGAGATTTACTTAGCTCCATCAAACATTACATCCAGGAGGATGAAACCATCTTTTTCTGTTACATATAAGGAATTTAGAATCAACACCTCCCTGGCCTTTGCTGATGGACAATGAAAGAGCAGCAGAACAGAAATAGGGTAATCTTTCTGCTCTTTTCAACTGTCAACTTGTTCCTTGTCAGCATATTTGCGTATTCTGGACGTCATTCAACCTGATATACAAGTAGTGGTCAGGTGGACACAGGGCAATGCTAGAACTTGGAGGTGGTGTGTAGTGCTTCAGCAATGTTTTTAATTGGGGGAGGGGAAGAAGGCCATTAAAAAAAATGGTGAAGATTTGCTTTAAGACAATGGGTGTGATTTACTAAAACTGGAGAGTGCAAAATCTGGTGCAGCTCTGCATAGAAACCAATCAGCTACCGTTTTTTTTTCAAAGTTTAATTGAACAAGCTGAACATAGAGGTTGATTGGCTACCATGCACAGTTGCACCAGATTTTGCACTCTCCAGTTTTAGTAAATAAACCCCCAAGTCTGTTTTAGAATGTGTAAAGGTTGTGGGAGAGCTTAGAGGAAGTTGTGAAAATCCAAATGTGAATACTATTCACAAGCCTGAGAGTATAGGTTTTTAAAAAATACTTCTATTATCTTTTATGGCATCTCAGCGATCAAACTCATCAAGGTGAAAGATGAGTACGCTACTGAGAATGTACAAGAAATATAAAGTGAAATCAATTCTGTTTGTACTGTAACACATGGATAAATGCACGTCTGCTCAGAAAGAGTACTGAGCTGTGCCTCAAGGGACCTTTGCTTTAACAGATAAATCCCCCCACATGCTTTTGTTTGGAGAGGGTGGCCTAGAGGAAATTAAACACTTTGTATAGTTGGATAGCAGAGGTCAGGATCAGGTTCTATGCCATTGACTCAAAAGGTTAAAAAATAATCAAGATCTGTAAATGAGCAGTAGCACAAGCTAATTGAGGGTGGTTTGGTTTCCAGCAGAACAAATGGCCTTTAAAATGGTGGCAAACATATACATCATTTATATCTTTAAAAAGATAGGAAGTTTTTAAAAAAATAATACAGAAACATTTCAATCATATAACTTCTCACTGTTGGACTTCCCAGGACTGGGCAAGGTTTGCATCCTCTTCTGTTTTCAGAAATAGGCTCACTTGCTTGTAGCGGTTCCCAGCCTGGGGTACGAGTACCCCCAGGGACACTTGCCTGCACATTTAGGGGTAATCGAAAATATTTTTGCAATGGTAGGAAAAGGCTGTGGAAGTGGGCAGTCAGGGACTTAATTCTGTTTGTTTGGATCACGGAGTAAAGGGCTGTGGTGGGGAAAGTGTGTGGAAGGCCCGCAAAATAATCCAGCGGATGTGTTTTCTGACACGCATATAATCCGGCTGCTGCCACCACAGTCTGCGGTGGAGTGATTTGCCCTCCATCTCCCTTAGGAGCGGATGCTGCCTTCTGCAATCTGTACCTTTGCAAAGGACTTTACCTTTGATCCATCTGCATCCTTCATGGCCTAGACACCCATCGTAGAGGGTAGCCTAGCCTTCCAACCCATAGCTCCCTAAAACCTCAGAGGAGCTCCAAACCAGGGAATCCAATGTCACAGGCTGCACCCCAAACAGGTAACATTGTGCACATCACTAGAATATGATAAACCCCATAGACCCCCCAACCCAAGCCTCACCTTTCACTTTAAAACACTCCTGCTGTAAGGGAAATTTGGGCACACCCACCAACTCTGCCCTCTGTCGTACCCCCACCAAGGAGTACATTTTACGCAAATGGGCTGCCAAGGGGTACCCAAGTGAAAAAAGGTATGGAACCATGGCCATAATTCTGTATGGTGGGTAGCAATTTCAGCATCTTCTGAAACACTGAAAATTGTTCATGCCATGTAGATATATATACTGTAGATATATATATATATATATATATATATATATATATATATATACATATATATATATATATATATATATATATATATATATATATATAGTCCCAAGGGTAGCCACGACACTCTATGTTTGTGGTAAATGCCCAGGTGCTCACCCACAAAGAAATCCATACAGATCCAAACCTATTATATAAGCACTCACAGGTCTTGCAGAGGCGGTAGATCAAAACCACAGCATTTTTTTATTGTCAACGTTTCAATGAAGCTCAGTCCATCTTTCTCAATATACTTGTCTAAGTATATGTTTGATAACAACTCTTCAATATTACACTCCTGAAATAGTCATGCATTATTAGCATTATGTAGCTGCCCGTGCTTATTTTGTGGAAATACTTTTTTAAAACTCTCCAACAAATTCATTCAAGACTGTGTTTCAAAAATGAATACACCCCACTGAAAGTCTTAGGAACAAAAGCTAAATTTTAGACAATAAAATCCTAATTAACAAGAATTCAACTACAGGTGAGTTTAATTTCTCATTAAACAGGTGTCCAGCAGACAGTTGATTATAAAAGGGTGTTGCTTAACAAAGAAAACTCCTTTTCATGCTGTCAGCAATGGCACCACATGAAAGAGAAATGTCACAAGGCCTGATAAAGAAAATTATTTCTTTACACAAGAAAGGTGAAGGTCACAAGAAGATCAGCAAAGATTTATGTATCAGTCAGAATACTGTAGCAAAAGTGATACAAAAATTTAACAAGGATGGAACTGCAACCACCTTACAGAGACGCCCAGACCATCCACAGAAGTTAACACCGCATGCATGGGTGTCATCCACGAAGGAAGCCTCTCCTAAAGCCCAAGCACAAAAAGCCTGCCTAGAATTTGCCAGGGCCCATGCTGAAAAAGAAGAAGACTATTACGACTCTGTACTCTGGAGTGATGAGACCAAGATAAATGTTTTTGGAACTGATGGCTTCACAACTGTATGGCGTCACAAATGTTTGGAGTACAAAGAAAAATACATGATGCCTACAGTGAAACATTGTGGTGGCAGTTTCCTTCTGTGGGGCTGCATGAATGCTACTGATGTCGGTGAGCTGCATTTCATTGATGGTATCATGAATTCACAGATATACTGCTCTATATTGAAAGAGAAGATGCTACTATCACTTCGTGCCCTTGGTCGTCGTGCACTTTTCCAACATGACAATGATCCAAAACACACATCTAAGGCCACTGTTGCATTTCTGAAGAAGGGCTGGGTAAAAGTGATTCAGTGGTGGCCAAGTATGCCTCCTGATCTGAACCCAATCGAATGAACACCTATGGGAAATTCTGAAGAGACAAGTTGAGCATTACTCTCCATCCAGCATCCAGGCTCTAAAAGAGGTCGTTGGAATGGAAAAAGATAGCTGTTGCAATGTGTCGACAACTTGTTCATTCCATGTCTAGAAGACTTGGTGCTGTCCTTACAAATCATGGAGGTCATACAAAATACTAGATGTAGTAGTTTTTGTTGTTGGGTGTATTCATTTTTGGAATGAATTTTTTTATTGGAACAGAAAGGCCTCTGGTGTGAAGACTGTTACCAGGTCTGCAGATGGGAGAGTAGTCAGGTCCAAGCAAAGGTTTAGGCAGGCAGCAAGCAAGAGCATAGTCAGGTCCAAGCAAAGGTTTAGGCAGGCAACAAGCAAGAGCATAGTCAGGTCCAAGCAAAGGTCTCTGCAGGCAACAAGCAAGAGAGTGGTCTTTTAGATTTTTAGTTCACAGATAGTTAGTGATAAGACACACCACCAGCCACTTCAAAGGCAATACATGTCTAGTCTGAGGACATGCCCAGAACTCTTGAGGTCCTGCCAGGGATTCTATGAAGTCCTGTCAGGGATTCTGCAAGTGCCATTGGATGTCTTGGCAGGGATTCTGTGAATACCATTGGAAGTTCTGGCGGGATTCTGTGAGTACCATTAGAAGTCTTGGCAGGGATTCTGCGAGCACCTTAACAAAAACTTTGAAGTTCTGTGGGGAGATTGGAGAGGCTGAAAACACTGTTGCAAGTTGCTGAGGCGGTCAATAGAATACTGGGAGGATCGACAGGTAAAAACTGGAGTAAACTATGGGAGGTAATGGGATGCAATTCCTATGAATTACTAGTTGGAGGTTTGGTTGTATATTAAGCTAAATATGAGTTTTGCCTGGAGTTACACATTAAAGAATAAAATACATTTGGAAAGAAACCATGATCGTTTCCCTTTAAGTTTTAATTAATGTATTACCCAGTAGAGTGTTCAAACTATTGGCACTTATATACTTGGCTTAGGTAATTTTCCAAACATTGATTATGGTTTGGCATCTTACATTGATGCCCTCTAAAAGACTGGAGCTATTCCTAGCATTTCCAACCAGGACAACCCCAATACTGGACTATCATAAATAATTTCTCCCAGGTGGCCTTTAGAAATGCCTGGAATCTCTGATTTCAGGACAAATTAGAGTATATTCTGGTCTGTTTATGGGATTGCAATTCTCATAAGGAGAAGCAGACTCAAAAGAACACAAATACTTATTTGCCTCCTGAAAACTTTTCTGCGGAAGAATGAAACTATGATAGCAGATACTAATGATTTGCTTCAGATACTATGTATTATAAATGTGAAAAGAGCAATGACTGAACCATATGAAATGCTGTCATTCTGCCAGGAATCGCAGCTGTGAGCTTTACTCTTATGTTTGGACAAATCAGTAAAATTGTCTCTGTGCAAAAGTAGTATGTGTTGTGCTTTCTTTTTATATTAATACTTTTTAGCCAGCTGGTTATTTTAGTACTGTAGATATTATGCACTAGATTTAGCAGAACAAAATCTTATGGAGCAGCGGGAGCTCTTTCCATGATGACCAAGTATATATAGCATGTTTGTTCATCATGCAAACTTACTTCCCATTTTGCCCTCCTCCACCACTGACAGCTCTGTTCTCTCCTTTGCGACTCTTTTGCTGCCACTACCATTTTCTTCTGCATCCTGCATTCTGTTTCTCCAGCCCTAACATGATGATGTAACCCTTGCACATGGGCACTGAACTTATCATAACTCTTGCACATTATAACAACTTGTGCACATAGGCACTAGATGCATATTAACTCTTGCACATGGGCACTAGACTTATATTAACTCTTGCACATGGGCACTCGACTTATATTAACTCTCGCACATGGACACTAGATTTGAATTAACTCTTGCACATGGGAACTAGACTTATATTAACTCTTGCACATGGGCACTAGACTTATATTAACTCTTGCACATGGGCACTAGACTTATATTAACTCTTGTACATGGGCACTAGACTTATATTAACTCTGGCACGTGGGCACTCTACTTATATTAACTCTTACATATGGGCACTGTACTTATGTTAATTCTTGCACGTGGGCACTAGACTTATATTAACTCTTGCACATGGGCACTAAGCTTATATTAACTCTTGTACATGGGCACTAGACTTATATTAACTGTTACACATGGGCACTAGACTTATATTAACTGTTGGACATGGGCACTAGACTTATAATAACTATTGCACATGGGCGCTAGACTTATATTAACTCTTGTACATGGTCACTGTACGTATATTAACTCTTGCACATGGACACTAGATGCATATTAACTCTTGCACATGGACACTGGACTTATATTAAGTCTTGCACATGGACACTAGATTTAAATTAACTCTTGCACATGGGCACTAGACTTATATTAACTCTTGCACATGGGCACTAGACTTATATTAACTCTTGCACATGGGCACTCTACTTATATTAACTCTTGCATATGGGCACTGTAGCACTGTACTTATGTTAATTCTTGCACGTAGGCACTAGACTTATATTAACTCTTGCACATGGTCACTGTACGTATATTAACTCTTGCACATGGACACTAGATGCATATTAACTCTTGCACATGGACAATAGATTTAAATTAACTCTTGCACATGGACACTAGATTTAAATTAACTCTTGCACATGGGCACTAGACTTATATTAACTCTTGCACATGGACACTGGACTTATATTAACCCTTGTACATGGGCACTAGACTTATATTAAAGTGTTACTTAACCCACAACAGTAAAATCAGTCTGTATATGCAGTAGACCATGTTTGTTATACACACTGTGGAACCTAAGGGGTTAATCCTCTGCATTGTATAAAAAGGCTGTTTGATTCTGGCTCCTCTGATCCTCCCCTTCTTCCACCATTCCCTGATAATTTCCTGATAACACAGTCTATGGACTCAGACTGTACATGCTCAGTTTGGTGTGTATTGCTAGAGAGGTTTTTTTTTTTCTTAGTAGAGTGTATGTGATCAGCACAGGGCCAATCAGCACTGTCCAGACAGAGGATCAGGGGTCTTGCAGTCTCAAAGGGTAGTCAGAAAACCCCTCCTACAACCTTTAACCAGTGCTTGGCTGGACACTGATAGAAGTCACAAGACTGCTTTAACTGCTGATGAGAAAAGGTATTTAGCAGTTTATATCTGCTAAAATAATTGCATTTCCATGTTCTGTGTACTGTGGGAGACCAGATATAGTGAATGCAGAATACTAGGTTTAGTAACACTTTGACTCTTGCACATGGGCACTTATATTTACTCTTGCGCATAGACACTAGACTCATATTAACTCTTGCATATGGGCATTGGACTTATATTAAATCTTGCACATGGGCACTAGACTTTTATTACCTCTTGCACATGGACAATGGAGTTGCATTCTCTTGGCACCTGGTTTCATTATTTGAATCTTACAAATGCAGGGAATGGTCCGTGAATGTACACTGCGCTGTGCATGCACCACACACACTGCTAATAAAAAGAAGGAGTTTTTCTAAAGCCCAGTTCTGGGCAAAGCTATCCTTTTCCCTCTCTCCCACCTGCTTCAAACCCAAAGTTTATATTCACCCTAGAATATAACACCCTTAGAGTCCCCCTATCCAAGTCCCTCGCTGACACTGTTTCCCTCTGCGGAGACTGCTACTCCAGCACAGCACGTTTACCCTCGACATCCAGTCTCCACTTCTCTTGACCAGATGTCAGGTCTCTTCTGGATCCTAAGAGGACCCCTTTTCTGGCCAGCTAGTGGGATATGTCCACGCCGCTCAAGCAATGATGTGAAAATACCCAAAAGAAGGACCCCAGCCAAAAGTAAACAGAGAGATGAACGTCATGGCGCTGGATGATCACGTGATCACAGTTTCAAGTAAATAACAAAAGGGACTTTTTTTTTCAACCCACAGTGGGCAAGGGACGGGGGTTAATTTTGTCCCAGAATTGGGCTTTAACATAAGATACATACAAAGAGGTTGATTTACTAAAAGTATATAGACTGTGTACTTTGCAAGTGCAGTTGCTAGAGAGCTTAGTAAATAAGGGGAAGCTTTACTTTGTACATACCCAATCACAGGCAAGGAAAATAAAAAACAGCCTTTTTTGCTTGCACATAATTGGATGATGGTAGTCAGCAGAACTTCACTAAGCTTTTCAAAGTGCACAGTCCATTTGCCTTTAGTAAATCAACACCCAGTCTCTTTTAACTTAAAAAAATACCTCCTAGCAATGTTTTTTTCCTGACTTTACTTCCGCTTCAAATTTTACCAGATGTGTCCTCTTCTGTTCTCGCAGCTTGTTCATGTGTTTGTGAAATACCGTATTTATCGGCATATAACACGCACAGGCATATAACATGCACATTCATTTTAGTGGGGAAGTTTCAGGAAAAAAAAATTAAATTTTAAATAAGGAACTTTGAAGCAAAATAAAGGTCAGTGCCCATCTGCAGCCTCACCATTGCCATCAATGCAATGCCCATCTGCAGCCCCACAAGTGGCATCAATGCAGCCTCATCAGTCCACATCAATGCAGGCTCACCATTGCCATCAATGCAGCAGCCTCACAAGTGCCTCAATGCAGCCTCACAAGTGCCATCAGTGCAGCCTCACAAGTGCCATCAATGCAGCAGCCTCACCATTGCCATCAGTGCAGCCTGATCGATGCCCATCTGCAGCCTAAGAGGGGACAGGGAGGGGTCGCAGGACGAGCGCCGACAGATTACATACAGGTGAATCTCCTATGATAGACAGAACAGTGATCCAATGGCGGCCCAGGAGACGGAACTTCCTATTACAGAGGCCGCCCAGTAAACAGGAGATTCTCACTGTATGTAATCTGACAGCGCTCGTCCCGCCCCCCTCCCTGTCCCCTCCAAGGCAGCTAAAATTGAAGTATTGGCGTATAAATACAGTATATGTTCACTACCTCTCCTTTTTTTTTTCAATGTGGGTGTATGTTTTGTATGTATATATGTATACAGTATATTACATACATATATGCCATAATTTAAAATGCACAAATCTGCCTTAACTAGGACTAATATTATGTTAATCCAAGCTGACACTTTGCTATTTGGGGATATTTGTTCTTGTAATTATTTACTTTTACTGCCTGACAATAGCTGCCTCCCGGCAGGAGTAGATTTGTGGCGCTTTAATTAATGGCTCTGGGGCTCGGCATGGCTCGACAGATATTTGCAGTGATACGGAGCAGTAATGCATCCTCTCTGGGCTCGGCTGTGCGCTCAGAGAGCTGTGCTGTGTATTAATGGGCAATGTATGGGAAAAGGTTACGGCCCATATTCCTACATTATATGCCACAATGTCTCTGGCTAGCTGCACTCTGGGAGATCACTGCAGCTACTTTAATGTATATTGATCGGAGTCTTTATTGTAACAGAAATGTACATTTCACTGTGGCGTTCTGTATGTAATTCTGTGCGGATTGTTCTGTACACAGGTTATCTAAGGCTATTGTTATTTTATGAGGACCTAAAGGGGAACTTCAGTCATTTTTTCATCTTTCCATCTATTAAATCTTCTGCCCTTGTTGTTTTAACTTTGGATAGTAAAACATTTTTTTCCTGCCAGTAAATACCTTATACAGCCTACTTCCTCTTTCTTGTCTGGAAAAAAGCCTAGGCTTATGACATTATGCACAGCTCTCTCTCTAACTCTCGTGAGAGTCTACCAGGAAGGGAGGGGGGTGGGTGGGTCATAAGAGGGCCAATGAGAGCTGCAGAGATGGAGGTGTTCCAAAGGAACTGCAGTCTGCTCATATAATTTGTAATAAAAACATCTTTGGCATTCTGAAGCGTCCCTCCAACCACTTTGCATATTATTTTATATATACTGTGATATGCTGCAGAAATCTCCCTCCACTGAGTCTGGCTGCAACCATTTTAACTGTGGGCAGCTGAAGCTGCTGCCTGTTCACTTTCTGAATTTACACAGAGGCACACCTCCAGCTCTGCAGATCCCATTGGGCCTCTTATGAATTACCCCCCCCCCCTTCCTGGCAAACTCTCACGAGAGTGAGAGAGAGCTGTGCATGATATCATAAGCCTAGGCTTTTTACCAGACAAGAAATTGGAAGTAGGCTGTATAAGGTATTTACTGGCAGAAAAAAATATTTTACTATCCAAAGTTAAAACAACAAGGGCAGAAGATTTAATAGATGGAAAGTTGAAAAAATGACTGAAGGTCCACTTTAAGTAGAACTAAAGTCTAAAAGCAAAGCTTACTAGTAGACAGGCTCTTCATTGCAGAAGTGACATATCATGTCTCTTTTGCTATAAAATAAACTTACCTGCCTGCTCACAGTCCTCAGTAGACTGTACAGCTCAGTTTACAGCTCAATTTCTGGCATAGTACCTTTGTGCGGGGATGAATGAACTCATGTTGATGTGCAGGAGTTATGTCATCTCTTGCTGGCCAATGAAGACAGCTGAAGACACTGCATCCCAAAGAATACCCCCCCCACCCCAGTCGCTTCAGCCCACCACCCCACACCAACCCCCCTCCGCTCGTCAGCTCATTTACCGATCGATTGGCACTTATCCCATCCAGGTCACGACTGCGTCTTCCCCCCTCCTTCTCCTCCGTATTCCAGTGGTCGCTGCTTCTCCTCCCGGCCAATCGGGTCTTCGGACTCCCGGCCAATCAGGTTTCAGGACCCGCTTCCTGATTGGCCGGGAGTGGAAACAGGAAGACATTAGCGAATACTAATTCGCTAATGTCACACAACTGGATGGGCTGAGGGCGCAGTGCACTGAGCCCCAAGCCCACCCTTTCTTGAAGTCAATTAGCACCTCAGGCTCTAATCATGTGCTTCAAACAAAAAAAAAACCCTATTGAAATCCATGCGTTCGGCACGCTGCATGTAGATTAGTGGCCGGGCGCATGGATTAGGGGGGCAGCACTCCTGCCCCCCTTATAGAGTGGCTGCCACTGCCGAAGAAGCCAGAATGAAGGCAAAGGACCACACAGGAGTTGGATTGTTGGAGCAGAAGTGAGTATTGCAGACATTAGTATGTGATGCACAGATCTATGTGATGCACAGGTCTCATAAAGAAACAAAAAAACCTTCTTTACCTTCTCTGACTAAACCAAATCCTCGATCATTTGTCTCACACGCTCCCCCTCCCAGGCACTGCAGCTCACAACAGGAGGGTTTCAGCAACAGAGACAGTAATGTCAGTTCAGAAAGCAGTGAACAGGACTAGGTGTGGCTTGTGAATAAGTAGTGGCAATGCTGAAAGCCACCCCTTCAACATCTTTTAATCTCACTGTGCAAGCAGGCACAACCTACATGAGGGTGGCAACACTGTTTTGAATTCAGGAGCAGTGCAGCATCGTTGCCACACCATCACAGGAAGCTGCGTGAGGTGGATATCACTGGCAGGATCAACAGATATTTTCAGGGGTACTAGGAGAAAACTGTAAGTGCTGACACACTTATAACTCAGAACTCCAGTAAAAAAAAAGAAATTTGGGGCACATAGCACCGGGTATGTAATTTACCTCTAAATAAAGCATATCCAAAAATTTCAGAGAATACTTCCAACAACAGTGATCTTCCGGTGCCGTGGGGTTCAGGAGGAAAGACAAATCGCACAGGTGGATGAATGACAGGATCTCCCCTGCCCATTTACAGTCCAGCATTCTGGGAAAAGAATACTATTGGTTTTGTGAATGGATGAAGGGACAGGAAGGGGAGGGTCACCAGCACAATCCTTCACAGTTGCAGCTTCTTCTCTTGGAGATCACCACTGTGGGGAGTTACTTATATAGCCCCAACAGTTTATACAGTGCTTTACATCCACATCAATCCCTGCCCTCAAGCAGCTTACAATCTAAGGTCCCTAACTCACATTCATACATACAAATACTAGGGCCAATCTACAGAGGAGACAATTAACCTACCAGCATGTCTTTGGCATGTGAAAAGAGACTAGACAAACCAGAGGAAACATACAATTTCATACGTATAGAGTCGTGACCAGATTTGAATTAGGAACCCCAACGTACTACAGGGCAGAAATGCTAACCACTATGCTTTTATTGCCATGTATGCTTGATTCCCTCACTTCCTCCCTTAGTGGCACTAGTCACCAGAACAGAAAACTAGGGTTAAGTTTAGATAGGTTATTAGCATTTTCAGAAGGAAAACAACATTGGTAGCTGTATATTTCTCACATGGCCAGGTTTCTTTAAACCATTCCCGGATTGGGACCCCCATGGTGGGTGTAACTGGGTAGAGGGGAGGGAGAACAACAAACATCCATTCGCTGATCTCCTCTAACTACAGTGAGCACAAAAGCCATTGCGTTATGTCACTTCTGGGTTTGGCTGCCACTTTCTCTGGCCACTGTGACTGGGGAAGAAGCTATTAGAATGTGATCAGTGCTTCATTAGCTTCAGTGGAAGGCAGGTGAGAACATGTCATAGCAAAACGTGTACACATAGGGGACTTTTGGTCCTTTGTGATAAAAAAAAAAGTTAAGTGACAAAAGTGTAAAAAATCAAAGTCACATCCAAGCACTTAACACCCTAACCCCCCCCCCCCCGAAAAAAAAATGTAGAGCCCCTCCCCACATACATGCACATATGAACATAAACACATGCATCAGGAGCGCCTATGTATGAAAATGTTGATTATGCTACACATTGTTACATACCACATGAATATGACCTGGTATCCGCCTCTTGCAGTCTCTGTACAGTAGGGATTGTGTGTGAGCAAGTAGCAGCACAAAAACCTTATTGGTTCATTTGCTGACAAGAATCATTCTAATAGGGGGAGAGAACAGAGTAACAGAGAGATGAGCTCACCGCTGTGCTCTCTTTTTCACTGGCCAGTCATAGACTATGGCTGGTTTGTGATGACCGGGGCTCTGAGAAAGTTGGATGAATGATGCTCGGATCAAACTGAGGACATCTGGACAAAAAAAGTACTGCAGGGGAAATCTCTGGATTGAAGGTGAATATTGCTGCCAAAGCAGATTTTATTTTATCTTTTAAAGTACAGGCCAGGAGCTCAGGCGCAGCATAAGCGTAAGGTCTACATGATGGGGTTTGTCTAGAGAGGCTATAGTCAGTTAGGGGTTAATTTAATGTTTGGTTAATAGGAGGGAAATTAGAGGTCTTATCTCATTGGAGGAGGTTAGGGTGGGGCAGGATGGGGTCTTAAGGGTTCCTTGGTGGGAGGCGACCTTCCGAGCTTCAGATGGACCAGGGGATAGCGCCGGACAGGATTCTCCACTGCCTGCTGATTCTGGAGTTGCTGCACCAGTAATGGAGGATGTTGAGAGTATGCTGGTCAACATTCGCTTGGCCGCTGTCACAAACGGGCCACAATGGCTACGTTCCCAGCTTTCTGGCTTGCTGCCAGGGTCGGGGCAGGTGACTGCTGCACCTGCCCCAGAACTTCCACACGCTAGCAGGCCATGGCCTCCTGTGCGCTTGAGCCCTGAATTGACCCCGAGGGGTTGTAGCCGCGCTGGGAGCCCAATCTTGGACCCTTCAGCCTCCACCGCTAAGAAAACACCTGCTCTGTCGGCTGGTGGGGCTGGGAGGAATCCTCATCACAGGTGAACCTCGGGGGGGGGGGGGGGGGGCGTAGGTCATCAACCCACTCCCAAGCCCCCTCTGCTGATCATCGGGACCATGCGGCCGTCACAGTGGGTGTCCTGCCCACTGCTGGAGCGAGATGCACCAGTGCCGGCCAAACGCCTGGGGCTGCCAGCGGGAGAAGCCGTGGTACTGCTAGAGGGGACACCGGCGTTTCTACACCTGATTGGGACTGGTTCACCGGTTCTTCCAGGTACCGGAACAGTGATCCTGCGGCCGCGGGCTGCCTGTGGAGGAAGACAGAACAGAAGGGGAGCTGACTGCCTCGGAGGACGGAAAAGTGGATGCCAGGGATGACTCTCTGCAAGGTTCAGAAGCTGGGCTACAAGGATCCGGATCTGCGGTTGTACTGACTGATGTCGTAGGGCAGCCTGGTAAGTCAGCTCTGTGCTCCTCTGTTAACTGTTTGTCTCCTGTCGTGTTCCCTAATTTGCTGTGTATGGTGGCAGTGTGGGTGGTGGACTAGGTCAGTATCTAGGGGTGGCGTTCCGGCTACGGGGTTATCTCAGCAGGTGGTGCCGGTGGTGGCAGCCGCGGGGGGGTTGCATGAACTCCATACTGCAGGCGTTCATGGCTGGGTTTAGCGAGGTGCTGGCTTGTTGTGATCTGGGTGGGGGTTCGGCGGGATTGGCTTCCCCGGTGACCGCATGGACGGCTATGAGGGCTCCCGCAATACAGTTGGGGGCTGCGGCCAGCCTGGGGTCGCCCTTGGGTGCCCCGGGCTAGGATTATGGGGTTCAGGCGTAAACGTCCTCTCCGTCAGGGAATGGGCAGCACAGTGAGGCGACTACTCCCACGGAGGCGCTGCCGCCTGCACAAGATGTTCCTGCCCTAATAAGGGCGGAAGTAATACGTGTTGGGGCAGTTGGCTGTATCGGCTGGAGAAGTTGCCTAACAATTGTCCCCGAGCCGGTGTAAGTTGTGGCTGGGGGCCGTGAAAAGGCAAGGTGGTACCAGATACAGCTAGTTGGTCAGTCAAGGGTGCCTTCAAAAATCCTAAGACATAGAAAGAGGCAGTTACATTCAGTCTAAGAGGTTAGGGTATGTTTTTTTGTTTATTAACTGGTATATTATGTAAATATGTTATTTTTATGGTTGGTGATTGTAATAAAAGCCCTTCGCCCGCAGACCCCCAAAATTGCGGCCCAGGGTTGTGGGGAACAGGCCCTTGTCCCCATCAACAAAGCACCCCCCCTATGTTTAGGGCATGTGGCCTAAAATGTGGTTCAGAGGTGGGGGCTGCTCGCTCACCCCCCCCTTTCCTGGCCTGCCAGGCTGCATGCTCGGATAAGGGTCTGGTATGGAATTTGGGGGGAGGGGGCACCTTGCCATTTTTCTTTTTACATTTTGGAATGGGGTTCCCCTCAAAATCCATACCAGACCTGAAGGGCCTGGTATGGATTGGGGGGGGGGGGGGGGCACTTTGTTTTTTTTCCCCTTATTAAATGCTGACAATTCTTTTGTTTACATTCAGCTGTCAACGGGGGAACCCCCCTGACAGCTGATGGGTCATCAGTTGTTAAGGATGCAGCTCCTTAACAACCAGCTATAACACAGGAGAGGAGGGAGGGAAATAAAAAAAAACAACTGAAATTGTGATCAAAACAGATGGCGTGTGATTCAGAAGTATTCCCATACATGTCAATGGGCTTGCAATTCTCACCAGAATTGTGCCACAGTGCTCAGAAAACATACAGGACTCTTTTTCAATTTACACTGCGGATACACCACATATGTGTGAACTGCTACAATACAAACCAAGGTTATTTCCAATTCGCATATACACTATATTACCTAAAGTATTGGGACATCTGCCTTTACACGCACATGAACTTTAATGGCATCACAGTCTTAGTCCGTAGGGTTCAATATTGAGTTGGCCCACACCATAATCCCCCTCCACCAAATGATTTGGACCAGCGCACAAAACAAGGTAGATAAAGACATGGATGAGTGAGTTTGAGGTGGAGGAACTTGACTGGCCTGCACAAAGTCCTGACATCAACTTGATAGAACACCCTTAGGATGAATTAGAGCGGAGACTGTGAGCCAGACCTTCTGGTCCACATCAGTGCCTGACCTCACAAATGTGCTTCTGGAAGAATGCTCAAACATTCCCATAGACACACTCCTAAACCTTGTGGGCAGCCTTCCCAGAAGAGGTTAAGCTGTTGTAGCTGCAAAGGGTGGGCCAACTCAATATTGAACCCTACGGACTAAGACTGGGATGCCATTAAAGTTCATGTGCCTGTAAAGGCAGGCGTCACAATACTTTTGGTAATATAGTGTATTTGAACCAGGGCTAAATGTTGGGTTTAGGAGATCTGCTTATTAGTAGCCCTCCTAGCTTTAAAGTGTTTGTTCACTTTTACCAAAAAACTGCCTATGCAGATAAGGGGCGCCTCTAGATAAAAACAAACCATGCGGCTTTGACTAAAGTTGGATAATGCCCTTGCTATAGATGTAGGCCATTTACGTACCTCCCAAAGCCTGGCCAAAAAACTCCTCGAGATTGTATTCCCCATTTTGCCTTGATGTTTTTATCTACAGACTACCCTTTAAAAATCTGGCCAGAATTGTAAATGCTTTGTTAGCTAGGCTGTCTATTAGTTATGAACAAATTAAAGTCTTTCAGATAACGTAGGTGCCCGAATCTTGTTCTATATTGGAAGTTCAGCATCTATAAGCCCCTGAAGCCTGGGAGGCCAAGAATATCTTGGAGTCAGTACTCAGCGTGCAATGAGGTTAAGCCAAGTAAATATTTGTATTCTGTTCATTCTAGAAACTGAAGTGGGAATACTTCTCCAGAGGACTCCATCTGTTCTTGTTGCGTCTGATATCCACACATATGTGTTCGCTGTAACATATGTATTTACTGCCTTGTTTAGAAATGACCTGGGAGAATTTGTTTGGCTTTAAACAGGAAGGGCTGTTGGATTTATTGTTCTCTGTCTGTAAAAAAGTAGCAAGTACTGTGATCATAGAGGCAACACTGTTCACATTTTTTTGTTTAACCACTTGTCTATCGGGCACTTACACCCCCTTCCTGCCCAAGCCATTGTTCAGCTTTCAGAGCTGTCACACTTTGAATGACAATTGCGTGGTCGTGCTACACTGTACCCAAAAACATTTTTTATCATTTTGTTCCCACAAGTAGAGCTTTTACAAAAAAAAAAGACCAAAAATTTTGAAAAAAAAATGTTTTTTACTTTTTTTCTGTCAGTAAATTTTATAACTAAGTAATTTTTCGTCTTTCACTGATGTGCACTGATGAGGCGGCACTGATGGGCACTGATAGGCTGAACTGGTGGGCATTGATGAGGTGGCACTTATGGGCACTGATGAAGCGGCACTTATGGGCATTGATTAGGTGGCACTGATGAGGAGGCGCTAATATGCTGCACTTATGGGCACTGATAGGTGGCACTGATGGGCACTGATAGGCAGCACTGATGGGCACTGTTAGGTGGCACTGATGGGCACTAATAGGCAGCACTAGTGGGCACTGATAGGCGGCACTGGTGGGCACTGATAGGCAGCATGGATAGGCAGTACTGATGGGCACTGATGGGCATTTATGGGTGGCACTGATGGGCGACACTGATGTCCATTACTGATGGGCATTGATTGACAGCAGTGATGGGCATTGATGGTCAGCACTGATAGGCGGCACTGAATGGCATCGCTAATGGGCACTGATTGGTGGCACTTTTGGGCAGTTTTGCACTGATTGCTGCCACTGGTGAGCACTGTTAGCTGGCATTGGTGGGCAATGGTGGGCACTTATTTGTAACACTATTTTGCAATATTGTAATCAGGGCACTGATTAATCAGTACGCTGATTACGGTGTCCCTCCTCAGTTTGCATAGCATTCAATTGTGCCCGTCAAATGGAATCTCCCGTTGAAAAAGCCTCCTACGATGTGCACATGCACTATGGTGATGTCACGCCAGCTGATTGGGAAATCAGCTGGAGTGCCCTTCCGTTCTGCGCATGCACGGGCACTTTTCGACAGAGTGCACAAATCGACAGAACACCGGCACTAAACCCGCCCCCGCCTCAAACACTTACCTGACACCACTCAATCCAGTGCTGTCTTTGCTGGCAGTCCCGCTCTCCTCTCTTCCGCCTTTCACAGATGGCACAGACAACAGCGGGAACCATTGGCCAGGGCATCCAGGGCCGCTCACTTGCATGTGATTTCTGCATGAGCGATTACAAGCGAGTGGATGTGATTAGCTGTGGGAACCGGCAGCCCCCCACCCCTAATGCAACTGTATACTGACCATTGCAAGCAGTTAACAGTCATTAGCACAGAAAGTGACGATTAATTCAGAAAAGTCACTTATTCCCTCTTTTTGTATTTGGTTGAATATTTTCATGCAGATCTATGCAGAATCATGCAACTCAGAAATATAAATTGTATACATATATGCATGCATAGATTCAGGAAAATCAATACATTACAAGTTAGCTGATTAACCTGTTTTGTGAATCGATTTGTTCATCATTAGTCACAGAAAATGGCTCAGAAGCTGAAAACATCTGTTTCCAGGTGGTGATTACAGTCAAATGACAATTATCACCCAACTAACAGTGTGAAAACCTGTCTCCTTTACAGAAGAGATACGGACCACTGCAGCATACGCAAACACTTTGTATCTGTCTGCTGCAAGAAAAGAAATCGGACTGGAATCATCCTGGTCAAGAAGATAAACAACCTGCTTCTGACAGAGTTTAGGGATCAGTACTTTAAACATAATTTGCTTTTATACTATATAAGGCACCTTTCACACTGGCGGGATCCGCCCACTCAGCAGGGGATCTCTCCGCTGATCCCTGCTCAGCAGGCGGATGACAGGTCCGGCTGGTCTGTTTCCGTCCGACTGTCATCAGATCCAATCTGCTGGATGGATGGGGAATAGGTCCCGATCTGTCTGTTTTTCGCAGATCGGATGTCTGCAGTTGACAACAGACAGTTGTCAAGAGAGAAAACTGAAAGACAGGATTGGTCCATCAGTGTGAAAGGGGCCTAAAAGAAATACAAATATCTTTAGACCCCTTTCACACTGGGGCCACGACCGCGTTCACGGTAAAGGGCTGCTTGTTTTACTAGCGTTTTAATGCTGTTTAAGTGGCGATTTTCTTGCCGCTAGTAGGGCACTTTTAACCCCAAAGAAGGGGTTAAAAACTCCTGTGTTGCGGCACATCCGAAACGCTTTTCAGGCACTTTGGAAGCGCTGTCCATTCATTCCAAGGGGCACTAAATAACCGCCCCAAAGATGTTGCTTGCAGGACTTTTCGGAATGTCGCGCAAGCGCACCACCCAAGTGTGAAAAGTCACACTTGAATGCATGGGAGGTGGTTTTCAGGTGCTTAGCAGAGGCTATTTCCAGCGCTAAAGCGCCTGAAAACCGCTCCAGTGTGAAAGGGGTCTTAAAGACGGACTCAAGGCAGATATAATAGATACTAAGGGGTTGATTTAAAGGCGAATAGACTATGCACTTTGCAAAGTACAGTTGCTCTAAGACAAAGGCCCCTTTCACACTGGGGGGGTTGGGGGGGTCGGCGGTAAAACTTTACCGTTGTTTTAGCGGCGGTATTTGCCCGCTAGCGGTGCGGTTTTAACCCCCGCTGGCGGCCGAAAAAGGTTTAAAACTGCTCGCATAGCGCCGCTACAGTGGCGGTATAGCCGCGGTATAGCCGCGCTGCCCCATTGATTTCAATGGGCAGGAGCGATGAATACACCGCCCCTTCACCGCTCCACAGATGCTGTTTGAGGAGTTTTTTTTCTCTTCTGCCAGCGCACCGCTTCAGTGTGAAAGCCCTCGGGCTTTCACACTGAAGAAACAGCAGCAGCAGTTTTAGGTCGGTCTGCAGGCGCTATTTTTAGCGCAATAATGCCTGCAAACCGCCCCAGTGTGAAAGGGGCCTTAGTAAAAGAGGTAAAGCTTCACTTTACAAAGAATACCCAATCACATGTAAGAAAAATGTAAAAAAAAATGAATTTTTGCTTGCACATGATGGATTGATGGAAGTCAGCAGAGCTTCTGCTCATTTACTAAGCTCTGGAGCAACTGCCAAAATGAAAAAAAAAATACCCCTGTAACGTCTTATAAAGTATTAACTGGAGTTTGGCTTCAATTTGTTAGTGTATCTAAATCTGGTAGTACATCTAACACTCCCCCCTTCAGACTGACAATGCTGCTATTCATAGGTGTCTCTGTTGCCTAATACAGGTGTGTTACCGGCCAGATCAAGGGACCCCAGAAGAGGATGTTCGGGGCCACTCTGTGCAAAATGAGCTGCACAGTGGAGGTACGTATGACATGTTTGTTATTTTAAACAAATAAAAAATGAACCTTTAGTATCACTTTAAGTCCATCTATTGGAAAAAAATAATAAATGTATCTATATTTATTGCAAAAAAAATATTGCATGGTAGTTTTTTCTTTCGCAGCTTTCTGCAAATGGATGACGTGGCTGTGGGAACGGAGATGTGTACAGCCGTGCCATTTTCAAATTTGACAGGAGCCGACAAGAAGAAGAACCCCCGACTGCTGTGGGGGGGGGGGGGACACTTTAAAGGTTGGGGGGTTTAGACTATACCATACTTCATGTTACACCCTAACAGTCACATGGGCACTGAGGCCTGTACACCGTGAATTTGCCATTTGTTTATGTTGCGTGCAGACGACCCATGTATGTCTGTGGGGACGCAGCAGCTGCACCGACACAGCTGCCTGCCCTAATTTAACAGGCGTGAGGGTCAGTGGCCTAAAATCACACTTTTTGCATTTGGGGGTGCTCACCTGCACCCACATGTCTATCAAATTAGGATAAACTGTGTCTGTGCAACTGCTGCATCCCCATAGACTTAATCGGCTGCCTGCAAGCAGCACATAGTTCCTCCAACTGCATAAACAATTTCACTGTGTATGGGCCTCACTGAAAGCGTGAATGAGGCCTAAAGATGTATTTATTAATATATGTTCCGAAAGATGGAGTAAGCCTTTAATACATAATTTTTTTGCATGCTGTGTAAGTATCATTTGCAGCCCATCCATAGGGGGTCCGTAGAGGTCCCTTAAAAAAAAAAAGAAAGAAAAAAATGTTCTTTAAGTGCACTGTGTATGATGGGCACAGTGGCTGCATTTGATGGGGCACAGTGACTGCATTTGATGGGCACAGTGGCTGCATAAAATGGGCACAGTAGCTGTATTTGATGGGGCACAGTGGCAGCATTTGATGGCACAGTGGGAGCATTTGATATGGCACAGTGGCTGCGGTTGATGGCACAGTAGCTGCATTTGATGGCACAGTGGCGGCATTTGATGGCACTGTGGCTGCGTTTGATGTACAGTGGCAGCAATTGATGGGCACAGTAGCTGCATTTGATGGGCACAGTGGCTGTGTTTGATGGGCACAGTGGCTGCGATTGATGGTACAGTGAGGCTGCAATTGATGGGGTTTTTTTTTCAGAATTTTTCAGTTTGTTTGCGCCCCCCCCCCCCCCTCAAAATTTTGAGCACCAGACGCCACTTATGTGAATTTTACCTGATACTGCTGGGAGAGCTCTGAATTAATAGTAAATATTGCAGCAAGAGCTGCTTTTTTTATTTTATCTTTTAACGGCCTATTAACTTTTATCTTGTTATTTTGCCTTAAATTCTGCTTCAACAAGTACAATTGCATTCTCACGGGATTTTAACTTCATAATTAACATAGCTTAAAGTGGTTCTAAAGGCTGAAGGTTTTTTACCTTCATGCATTACTATGCATGAAAGTAAAAAACCTTTTGCATGCAGCCCCCCCCCCCCCCTTATACTTATTTGATCCAAACTTAATCCACTGATGTGCATGGGAGTAGAGGCTCTCTCTCGGCTCTTTTCCTCCTCATAGGCTCAGCAACAGCAGCAGGAGGCTCCTGCTGCTGTCAATCACAGCTAGTGAGGAGGGAGAGGGGGGTGGATCCAAGCCCCTCTCTGTGTGTCAATGGATACAGAGAGTGGAGCTCAGGAGCGAGCTTGCACAAGTGCCCCTGCTTGCCATGGGGGCCCTCGGTTACAAGGGGGGGGGGAGCCAGGAGCGCTGGTGGGGACCCCAAAAGAGGAGGATTAGGGCTGCTCTGTGCAAAACCCTTGCACAGTGCAGGTAAGTATAATGTTTATTATTTTAAGCTGCCACAGATACACATGTAACACAACTGCTGTTCCCAATTTGACATCTGTGTGGGTGCGATTGCGTGTGCCCAAATGCAGACAACATGAGTTCAAAGATACGCACCCTCACCCATGTGGATGTCAAATTGGGAGCAGGGACTGTATCCGTGAAGCCCCTGCCTCCCAGTTGGCATGAATGGGGTTGCCTGCAAAGGGATACATGGAACACCTATGCATCCTGTGCAGGCACAAATGGCCCTTACACAGGTATAAGTTTAATGAAAATAACACAGCTCTAAATAAGCTGGAGCTACACTGCATCTGAGCGCTACAAACTGAATAAGTTATTGAGTTCATTATTAATATTAAAAGCAAACTTGCCCATCCATCCATGTCTCCATGCTTTATTTTGCTGAGAAATCACTGTGAAAAACACGCAGATGATTCATGTAGCATTTACTTCCTGAAATCTATCTGCCCTTATCTTAGGCATGCAAGCAGGAAGGTGTGCTTAGCTTAAAAACTCTTCCTCCCCAATTGACGACTCCTGGGATGTATGACATCATTTGCTTAGGCAAGAAACCAGGAAGTAACTGAAGAAATGTTAAAAAAGTTTGAAACAAGTAAATGTGATATACTTTCCTATTTATTTACTAATGCTAGCAGCATAAGGATTAGAAATAGTCAATGTTGATTGAGAGAGTGAAGTTCTGCTTTAATTACCTGTGAGCATTATAATGTGCACTAGCCCTTTAAACTAAAGTGCTATAATTAAAAGTGTCTGTGCTCCTAAAGCGGCCTTAGATTGATCAAAATTTGGCCAGTTCAATAGGAACCGGCCGATTTTCCATCTGTCTATGGGTAGGCTGGTTGTACTGAAGTCGATCCACCGATCGACTTCAGTACAATAACACTGATGGGTTTTTTTTTCGCCCGATCATTGCTGGAGGCTATGGCCCCCAGCAGTAATTATTGTATTCGGCTGGTGGCTCCCCGCACTCCCTGCCAGCAGAACACAATAGCACTGCGAGAGGCCTTCCCCCATCAACACTGACTGTGTTGATGGGGGAAATCAAGCAACTTGTGGTTGAAGAAAAGAAAATTACATAATGTATGGCCAGCCTAAGGCCCCTTTTAACACTAGACGGACTTTGTCAAGTAGATTTGCCTGCTTAGCGGGGGATCTGTCCACTGATCCCTGCTGAGAAGGTGGATGACAGCCCGCTATTCTCTATGGGGTGATCGGATGGAAACGGGCCAGCTGTCTGTTTTCATCTGACTGTCATCTGATCCGATCCGCTAGATTGCTCGGAATGGATCTCCATCCGTCTCCATAGATAGCAATGGAGGTTGCAATCGTGTGCGCCTGAAAAACTGACAGGTGGACCCGATTGGAACGTCTGTGTAAAAGGGGCCTTAGGCTTCTTAACCACTAGATAACCAGCCACCGCAGTTATATTGAGGCAGGTTGGCTCGCCTGGCAAATCGCCGTAGGTATATGTTGGCTGCTTTAAGACCACTAGGGGGCGCACCGGGCACCCGCGATCGCTCCTGAGAGACACTGAACGGAGGTCTGTCAATGTAAACAGACAGATCTCCGTTCTGTCAGGGGGTGAGGAGACACATCTGTTGTTCATACTAAGTATGAACAGCGATTGGTCTCCTCCTTCAGGGAGTCCCTTCCCCACAGTTAGAATCACTCCCTATCACACACATTTAATCCCTTGATCGCCCCCTAGTGTTAACCCCTTCCCTGCCAGTGACATTTATACAGTAATCGGTGGCTTTTTTTTAGCTCTGATCGCTGATGTCAATGGTCCCAAAAAGGGGCAAAAGTGTCCAATCTGTCCGCTGCAATGTTGCTGTCCAAATAAAAAAATCGCAGATCGCCGCCATTGCTAGTAAAAAAGAAAAAATTATAATAAAAATGCCATAAATCTATCCCCTATTTTGTAGACGCTATCACTTTTGTGCAAACCAATCAATATACGCTTATATATGTAGAAGTATACATATCGGCCTAAACTGAGGAAGAAATTCGTTTTTTTTATATTTTTTGAGGGGATATTTATTATAGCAAAAAGATAAAAATATTGCTTTTTTTTCCATACTGTCGCTCTTTTCTTGTTTAAAGCGCAAAAAATAAAAAACGCAGAGGTGATCAAATACCACCAAAAGAAAGCTCTATTTGTGGGGAAAAAGGATATAAATTTTGATTGGGTACAATGTCGCACGACCGCACAATTGTCAGTTAAAGCAACGCAGTGCCGAATTGTAAAAAATGGTCTGGTGAGGAAGGGGGAAATTCTTCCGGGGCTGAAGTGGTTAAAACAGCATCTCCAATACATACTGTACATATAATAATGTCCAAATACATGCACTTTTAATTATAGCACTTTAGTTTAAAGGGCTAGTGCACTTTATAATGCTCACAAATAATAATTAGCACTGTATTATTTTTGTAAGTTCCGGTCGGTAGCTGCTCCGGCGGCCTCTCAGTCCATTCCTTGTTTCGTGGCTGTTCCATCATTTCGCCACATACCATTGTGGATTCGATCGAGGCTTCATATTGTCCATCTGGCTCTGCACACGCTGGCTTCCCTTCTCCTAGTGACATCCAGGAACACATGAAGGTTTTGCCATTGCAGCATCGCTTCATCAAACCAGTCCACTACCGACTGTTTCTTAACCACTTAAGCCCCGGACCATTTGGCTGGCCAAAGACCAGAGCACTTTTTGTGATTCGGCACTGCGTCGGTTTAACTGACAATTGCGCGGTCGTGCGACGTGGCTCCCAAACAAAATTGACGTCCTTTTTTTTCCCACAAATAGAGCTTTCCTTTCTTTTGGTGGTAAAAGAGCGTCAATTTTGAAAAAAACACAGTATTTTTTACTTTTTGCTATGATAAATATCCCCCAAAAATATATAAAAAACATTTTTTTTCCTCAGTTTAGGCCGATACGTATTCTTCTATATATTTTTGGTACAAAAATCGCAATAAGCCTTTATTGATTGGTTTGCGCAAAAGTTATGGCATCTACAAAATAGGGGATAGATTTATGGCATTTTTATTAATATTTTTTTTTTTTACTAGTAATGGCGGCGTTATCGTGACTGCGACATTATGGCGGACACATCGGACACTTTTGGCAATATTTTGGGACCATTCACATTTATACAGCAATCAGTGCGATTAAAAATGCATTGATTACTGTGTAAATGTGACTGGAAGTGAAGGGGTTAACCACTAGGGGGCTAGGAAGGGGCTAAGTGTGTCCTAGAGAGTGATTCTAACTGTTAGGGGGCGTGGCTACGAGTGACATGTCACTGATTGCTGCTCCCGATGAGAGGGAACAGACGATCAGTGACATGTCACTAGGAAGAACGGGTAGATGTTGTTTTTACACTGACATCTCCCCATTCTTCAGCTCCGTGACACGATCGCGGGACACCAGTGGACATCGAGTCCGCGGGTCCCACGGGCACGATCACGGAGCTCGCGGCAGGGTCGCACGCAGGCTGCTGGTGGCGCGCACGCGACCACAAGACGGCAAATTTAAAGGGACTTACCTGTACGCCCATTTGCCTGTCCGTGCCATTCTGTTGACGTATATCTACATGCGGCGGTCGGCATGTGGTTAAGGTACTGTCACAGTGAGGAGCACGCTTTGCAGTTGTTCCATCTATGCAAGGAGATGTCTAGATAATTGTTCATCCAAGTACATGTTATTATTAAATCGGCACATGATTTTATCTCATTGAGCATTTTGATTGTTTGTCCCGATCAGCGCTTTAAAATGTGGTTGCCCCTGAATGTTTTTACTTGTATTCTCACCCCTCCTGATGTTCTCACCCACACAGCTGCTCTTTGGGCTCTTGCGGGACATTCACAAGGTTCCCAGTGCAACAGATGTCCCAGTTTCCTGGCGCCAAACTGTTTTTGTCATTTTATTGTCAGCTCCAGTGGGATACATAGCTTTTGTAGAATAAAGGTAAGTATTGTATTGCTGCTGTTATCTTCTAGCTCTATCCAGGGCCGATGCTACCACTAGGCAAACTAGGCAACCGCCTAGGACCCACTGCTGCCTAGGAGCGCCTGGCCGCTGGTTTCACTCCATGTCTGCATGCTCTGCAGGCTGCAGCATGTAACTAACTCAGTCTCAGGCAGCTGCTCCGTCCGACTGGTAGTGTAATTAGAGGCGCAGTGCAGCACTGGAGCCAGCGCTAGAGGAAGCAGAGCCAATGCTTCCTGTATAGCGCCACCTCTTGTCACATGGGCAGGGCAAAGGGGGTGGAGTCAGGGATGGAGCCAATGGGGGTGGGCAAAATGAGGTTTCGCCTAGGGTGTCAAAAATCTTTGCACCAGCCCTGTCTCGGGAAGCCTGGCGGTGGTGAGGTCACATTTGATGATCAGTCTTTTTGAACCAGGAAAGCTCTACATTGGGAAGAGTGATAAAAAATGATGTGTAAAGCGTTGTATCAAATATAAAGGATATAGCACCTTTAAAATCCTCTTTATGAGCATGTCTGTGATTGTGCTCTGTCCTTTGCTGTCCTTTCCCCATCTGACAATGGTCTTATATGTGTTGCCCTCTGGTACTGCCCAGATGTCAGGCGATGTGATTCATTACAATCATTTTATCTGCTGGGCTGACAAAGCACAGCCGGCGATCTCTCTGCCCTGTTATACACTCTGCTCTTTTTTCACTCTCACTTGTTAAAAATACATTGCCTTGTGAATCTGATACATGTAACACATAAAATACGTGTTCGTTCCAAAGCAGTGCTGTGATGTTTAGCTTCTTTTTTCTTTTTTAACTTGTTTTAACCCTTTTTTTATTTATCTGGATCATTATCTGCATTTACATTTTCCTAAACACTCATTTTTTTTTCCTTTGGGATAAAGCTTTTTATATGCGTTTTGCTTTCTCCCGTGGGTTGAACAAGGGAAATTCAATTGATTCACTCCAATTGAAAGTCCACTGCTGGCTATTTTATTTAGATACCCGCTTGTGCCTGTATACCTGAACAGTGACTGCATCTGGATGCAGCCACTTTTTGATCAATAGTGTTCCACCCAGTTTAGTTGATGTCCGTTAGTTGCAGACAGTTATATACACCGATCAGCTATAACTTTTTGTCCACCTGACAGGTTAAGTTAAAGCGGTAGTAAACCCACTGTCCTTTTCTTTTTTTTCCCCCTACACCTGTAAGGGAAAAGGCATAATGAGCTAGTATGCGCTAGTATGAGCCACAATGTCGTCACTCCCGCGCATGCGCGCAAGAGACTTTTTTCCCGGCAAAGTCCGGCAGCTGCCGGGCTTTCACCCGAGAATCCCCTGTGCGCATGCGCCGCTGCAGTCAGTGGCTCATTGCGAGGGGAATATCTCCTAAACTGTACAGGTTTAGGAGATATTTTTTTTACCTACAGGTAAGCCTCATTATAGGCTTACCTGATGGTAAAAGTTTAAAAAAAAGGTATACAACCCCTTTAATAACTTTGGTTGAGAACAGAAAGAGTGTCTGGATGGCCGCACTCCAAAAATAAATATGACTTGAAAAATTCACGTGACATGTGACGCAACGCGTCGAGAGGAGCCAGTGACGACATCTATTGTATCTGTTCGAGTGCAGTAGATGCAGTGTGAGGAAACGAACCGCTACAAGCGTCTGATTGTTTTGTGCAATAAGCGCTGGTTATCCACATTAAACGTGAGTGATTTGTCTGCATTTTCTGAATGTATGTGCAAGCATACCGGGACTTATGAGAGTCCCGGTATGAATGGTGAAAGGGAGAGGAGCAGCATGATTTACTAGCTGAATGTTATTGGTGACTTGCAAACCCAGAAGGAGTGCTCTTGATGCTGAATACATCTGGGATTTTATGTTGATCTCCAATGGCTCTATGTCTACAATCTCCTGTATTTGAAATAGACTATGACCTAGGATTTGTGCCTTTTTGTAGCTAACCTTGTGAACTTTGAGGGGTTATCAGCTCCCATCATTAGTGATTAAAGGCAGAAACTACATTTTAGCACTGATTATTTATTATACACATTTCTTTTACAAGCAGGGTATGGGTTACCTATCTTAGTTATCCCAATTATTATATCACTATTTTTGTTCACATTTCTGATATTGTGCACTTAGTAGAAAGTCAATTATAGCGCGTCATTGTTTGGTTTTTATTTTTCACTCATAGTGTCTGAGCACTATTTTAGTGGTTGCAGCTTAATTATTTAGCTGTTTTCTATTTTAGTCCAATCTTAAATATTCATTTCAGCGCTTTAGTATATTTTTCACCACTCCAAAAATAAATGCCTTTATTAAATGATACAAACATTGGATAAAGCGCTAATGCGTTTCACACCATTAACCACTTCAGCCCCGGACCATTTGGCTGCCCAAAGACCAGAGCGTTTTTTGCGATTTGGCACTGCGTCGATTTAACTGACAATAGCGCAGTCGTGTGACGCTGTACCCAAACAAAATTGACGTCCTTTTTTTCCCACAAATAGAGCTTTCTTTGGTGGTATTTGATCGCCTCTGCGGTTTTTATGTTTTGCGCTATAAACAAAAAAAGAGCGGCAATTTTGAAAAAAACTGTATTTTTTACTTTTTGCTATAATAAATATCCCCCCAAAAATATATATAAAAATTTTTTTTTCCTCAGTTTAGACCAATATGTATTCTTCTACATATTTTTTGGTTAAAAAAAATCGCAATAAGCGTATATTGATGGTTTGCGTGAAATTTATAGCGTCTACAAAATAGGGGATAGTTTTATGGCATTTTTATTTTTTATTTATTTTTTTATTAGTAATGGCGGCGATCTGCGATTTTTATCCGGACTGCGGCATTATGGCGGACACATCAGATATTCTTGACACATTTTTGGGACCATTGTCATTTATACAGCGATCAGTGCGATTAAAAATGCATTGATTACTGTGTAAATGACACTGGCAGTGAAGGGGTTAACCACTAGGGGGCAGTGAAGGGGTTAAGTGTGTCCTAGGGAGTGATTCTAACTGTGAGGGGGCTGGGCTTGCACGCACAGGACAGTGATCACTGGTCTCGATCACAGAGAGCAGTAGATCACTGTCCTGTCACTAGGCAGAACGGGGAATGCTTTGTTTACATTTGTTTGCATCTCCCTGTTCTTCCACTCCTGTGACACGATGGCGGGCACCCGGTAGACATCGAGTCCACGGGACCCACAGAGACTGCCTCTGGTGGCGCGTACGTGATCGCAACACCGCTTCTTAAAGGGGACGTACCTGTACGCCCTTTTGCCTGCCAGTGCCATTCTGCCGACGTACATCGGCATGTGCTGGTCGGCACGCGGTTAATACCAATGCTTAGTTATAGCTCAGAATAGCATTGGTTATTGCGTTACAATGGCATCTGAAAGTTAGAGGGATATATTAGGCAGCAGGTAAACATGTTGTCCCTGAAGTTGATGTGTTGAAAGCAGAAAAAATGGGCATGGCAGTTTGTTGTGTATTAGGCTATGTAACCGCAGAGTGGTCAGGGTGCCCATGCTGACCTGTGTCCACAGCCAAAAGTGCCTACCATGGGCACGTGAGCATCAGAACTGGATCATGGAGCAATGGAAGAAGGTGGCCTGGTGTGATGGATCATGTTTTCTTTTACATCATGTGGATTGCCAGGTGCGTGTGCATTGCTTACCTGGGAAAGAGATGGCACCAGGATGTAGTATGGGAAGAAGGCAAGTCGGCGGAGGCAGTGTGATGCTTTGGGCAATGTTCTGGGTCCTACCAGTCATGCATGCATGTGGATGTTACTTTGACACGTGCCAACTACCTAAACATTGTTGAGGATGAAGTACCCCCCCTCATGGAAACTGTATTGACTGATGGCAGTGACCTCTTTCAGCAGGATAATAATGGTGCATGTATGATGTATGCATGTAAACATTAGCACAAAGGTTTACATGCATACAGTATAACATGCAATCTCAAGTATGGCACCAAATGTGGCTTTATTCTGTTTTTTTTTCTTTTTTCCACCCTGCTGAATGCAGCACAACATTGCTCTGCGAGGTGCAGCTGTGTGAATGGGTAATACTGACCTCTATGTTGCTGCATGCAGATTCTACATAGTTATACGCTAAATTCATCTATACATGGTGCTTTTTGACAACGGTGTGAATGAGCCCTTATATTTCTCTGCACCACACAACCTCATGTCAGGATCTTCCCTGTCGTGCTAGCACATAGGTGCTGCAATCTGTTTTCAGTCCTCTAGAGAGTTTATACTCTGATGGAGTGTGATGTTCAAACTCTCTACACCCATCCTGGATGAAAGAGAGGGCTCTGTGATTTGGGTGGTATTCTGTTGTGATGGGGGTACTTTGATGTGATGGAGGCTCTTAGGTGTAAGAGGGATTCTGATATGATGGGGGGACTCCGGTGATGGGGGCTCTGCTAAATAAGGGGACTTTGATGTGATGGGGGGAACTATGACATGTAAGAGGACCTCTGACATGATGGGGGGCCTCTGATGTAAAGGGTAAACTCTGGTGGGAAGGGGACCTCTATTGTGATGGGGAACCTCTGATGTGAAGAGTGCAGAGGGTATATACCAGTCGCCGAAAATTATCAGGTGAAAATAGGATTACTGGCATTTTGCCAAAAGAAAAAAAAAAGTGCCGCTAATGACATGCTGCGTCCCATAGACTTCAATACAAAATCGCGTTCTATAGACTGCAATGAAAAATTGTGTCCTGTAGACTTCAATGCACAATAGCGTCCCATAGACTTCAATGCAAAAACTCCCCCTAGTGACAATGCGCAGTCGCGTACCATTGACTTAAAGCGGATCTTCAATAATTTTTTCAACTTTCCATCTATTAAATCTTCTGCCCTTGTTGTTTTAACCGCTTCAGCCACCAGAAGATTTTACCCTCTGACCAGAGCACTTTTTGCGATTCGGCACTGCGTCACTTTAACTGACAGTTGCGCGGTCGTGCAACGTTGCACCTAAACAAAATTGACGTCCATTTTTTCCCACAAATAGAGCTTTCTTTTGGTGGTATTTAATCACCTCTGTGGTTTTTATTTTTTGCGCTATAAACAAAAAAAGAGCGACAATTTTGAAAAAAACACATTTTTTTTTACCTTTTTGCTATAATATATATCCCCAAAAAATAGATTAAAAAAATGTTTTTTTTCCTCAGTTTAGGCCGATATGTATCCTTCTACATATTTTTGGTAAAAAAAAAAATCGCATATATTGATTGGTTTGCGCAAAAGTTATAGCATCTACAAAATAGGGGACAGTTTTATGGCATTTTTATTATTATTTTTTTTTTTTACTAGTAATGGTGGTGATCTGCGATTTTTATCAGGACTGCGACATTATGACAGACGCGTCGGACACTTTTGACACATTTTTGGGACCATTGGCATTTGTACAGCGATCAGTGCTATAAAACTGCACTGATTACTGTAAAAATGTCACTGGCAGGGAAGGGGTTAACACTAGGGGGCGATCAAGGGGTTAATTGTGTTCCCTAGTGTGTGTTCTAACTAAAGGGGGGAGGGGACTGTGTAGGGGAGATGACAGATCGCTGTTCATACTTTGTATGAACAGACGATCAGTCTTTTCTCCCCTCAGAGAACCAGAAACTGTGTGTTTACACACACAAATCCCGGTTCTCGGTGTGCCACGAGCGATCGCAGGAGCCCGGAGGTGATCGTGACAGCCGAGCACTCGCATCTGCTCCGTGGGTGAGCAGGGGGCACACGCCTGCCCCTAGTGGCCAACGGGCAAAGCGACTTTATATAACGTCGTTTCGCCCAGCCGTGCCATTCTGCTGAAGTAAAACTGCGGCGGCTGGTCGGCAAGTGGTTAACTTTGGATAGTAAAACATTTTTTTCTGCCAGTAAATACCTTATACAGCCCATTTCCTGTTTCTTGTCTGGTCATTAGCCTAGGCTTTTGACATCATGCACAACTCTCTCTCTCACTCTCGTGAAAGTTTGCCGGGAAGGGAGGGTGGATGAATCATGAGGGCCAATGAAAGCTGCAGAGCTGGAGGTGTGCCTCTGTGTGTCCGTCTAAATCTAGGAAGTGAACAGGCAGCAGCTCCAGCTGCCCACAGTTTAAATGGCTGCAGCCAGACTTAGTGGAGGGAGATTTCTGCAGCATATTTGGCAAGTACAAAATCACAGCATTTATAAAATAATATGCAAAGTGGTTAGAGGGAAGCTTCAGAATGGCAAAGATGTTTTTACTACAAATTTTGTGAGAGCAGTCCCTCTTTAAATGTAAAGTCGCGTCCAATTAACGTCAATGCAAAGTCATGTCCTATAGACTTCAATTGCAAAACGCCCTCTAGTGACTTCAATGCAAAATTGCATCCCATAGACTTCAGTTCAAAATAGCATCCCATTGACTTCAATGCTAAAATGCCAGCCACTTTAATTAAATTAATTTTTTTTTTAAACTGTCCATTTCAGTTTTTGGCCAAGTACATTCTGAATTTTCAGTTTTGGCAATTTCAGAATTTTTATTTTGATGCACCACTAGAAGAGGGCTTCTCATGTGAAGTTAATTTAATTAGGGTGGTTGTGTGCATGGTCCCAGGCTCAGGTTTCCCATTGCTAAGTACCATTTATTTCCTTACATCTTAGACTGGGGGGCCCCGAGATTTTGCATGCTTTTAAAGGGTGCCGGGACTAAAAAAAGGTCAAGAAATGCTACTCTACACCACTGAATGGAGATTGTGTATAACTTTACTATTATTCCACCAAGTGATTGCTTCACATTCTTCTGCATTTTATTAATAATCTGTTCAATTACTGGCAGTATAAAGTCATAGATGCCATTTTGGAATCCTATAAAGAATCAACTTAATTACTCCGACACGGGTCTTATTTCCTCGAAGACGGTTATTTAGCAGTGACACGGCTTAATTTCAGCCACCAGGCTGCCAAGCCATTTGGGTTTATGGTAATATCCTGTGGTGACCCAGACAGAATGGCTGATGTCAGTTTAAACGATCGCCGCATGTCTGAGCAGATGGCATTCTGTCAGTGACCAGCGCTGCAATCTACACCTTCTCCTAATGATGTCTTCATAATACTCAATAGGAGAAATTACAGGCCAGTTACAGTGTTTAAGTGGTATAGCTGCATTTATCCTAAGCATTAAATATTTAACTGGCTCATGCTATTGACTTAGCAAATCTTTATTACCTTTATTCCAGAGCCTTTTTTGTTCAACCTAATTAAGATCACATTGTGATAAAAGATAAAAATGTATGCCGTGGAACTCATTAATTTGCCACTAAAGCTTATTAAAAGCTCTGCGCACCTTAACATCACCTGACGTGAAATTCTTCAGATGAGTGTGTGTGTTTGGAGAAGAAATTAAATGGCTTTCAACTTCGGAATCCCTCTGAAGTGCCGCAGGACACAACCGCACAGAGATTTATAAGGCGCTTTAGTCAAATCTGAACATTTTTTTTTTTAATTCAAACTTGCCCAAGGGACACAATCTACTCTGCAGCTTTGCGCGACCGCGCAATTGTCAGTTAAATTAACAAAGTGCCGTATCGCAAAAATGTCCCGCGTTTCTGCAAAAAGCATGAAAAAAAAAACGCATTGGTGTGAATGGAGTCTTATGAAGATACCAGTTCTTTGTCTGCCATTCTGGTCATGTGGCATCAGTCAATGACCCAAAGAGGTTGAACATCTCAGAATCATGTGATAAGACCCATCTGAAAACAGTGTGAAACATTTATTTTTAAAAAATGTTCAGAGCTAATCCTCCTTTGAAGTTGCATGTACATTCGTTCTTTGTGAATGGGGGCAAAATTAAATGTTATTAGGTTATTTTCTCAATAGATCAAATGTTATTCTTCATACAGAATAGAGTGAATCATAATGCCACTAGATCGGGATAAATTTGCTTTAAATCTAGGAGCCAGCTAAAAAAGTTAGGAGCCATTTTTTTTTTAACTTAGACCCCTTTCACACTGGGACGCTTTGCAGGTGCTATAGCGCTAAAAATAGCGCTTGCAAAGCACCCTGAAAGAGCCGCTGCTGTCTATCCAATGTGAAAGCCCCGAGTGCTTTCACACTGGAGCGGTGCGCTGGCAGGACGCTAAAAAACTCCTGCTAGCAGCATCTTTGGAGCGGTGAAGGAGCAGTGTATACACCGCTCCTTCACCGCTCCTGTCCATTGAAATCAATGGGGCAGCGCGGCTATACCGCCGGCATATCGCTGCTGCAGCAGTGCTTTGCGGTGGTTTTAACCCTTTCTTGGCCGCTAGCAGGGGGTAAAAGCGCCCCGCAAGCGGCCGAATAGCGCTGCAAAATTGACGGTAAATCGCCGCTATAAATAGCGGTGCTTTACCGTCGACGCACCCACCGCCCCAGTGTGAAAGGGGCTGAACAAAGCTTACAGGTAGAACATGTAACATGTTCCGGAAGGTGAACTTATCCTTTAACCCTTTCACAGCCAGAGCTGTTTTTGCATTTTTTTGCACACATTTTTTAAACATTATATAGTTTCTGAAAGCCGACACCCTAGAGCAGGGATCTCCAAACTACGGCCCTCCAGCTGATGTAGAACTACACGTCCCATGAGGCATTGTAAAACTCTGGCATTCATAGACATGACTAGGAATAATGGGAATTGTAGTTTCTGAACAACTGGAGGGTCATAGTTTGGAGACCCCTGCCCTTCAGAATAAAATAGTGGTAGTTCCAATTTTATATGTCGTAAAGGTCTAGAAAAACAAAAAATTTCAGTAATAAACACATTAAAAGTTGATTATAGGGGGGGGGAACAAAAATGCAATAAATTACCCAATTTTGGGGTAAAATCGAAAAAACCGAGTTTGCACTGAGTAAATAGATGTCAAACCTTAAATGTGCCTGAGCAATTGAAATGGCCACAAACATCAATACCCTTTATTTTCCATAGGCAAAGCTTTAAAAGCCCCCTATAGGTCATCAGTTTAGCGTTATGAAGGAGGTCTGGTGCTAGAATTATTGCTCTCATTCCGGCTTGCGCGGTGATATGTAACATATGTATCGCAATTTTCAAGCGTAGGCACTCCGTTGCGTGCATTTACGTTTCTATGCGGGTATATGTGGGGGTGGGGGAGGGGCCTTAATATTTTTTGGGTAGGAGATATGCTTGGGTGTAAATTTTATTTTAACTTAATTTATTACAATTAAAAATAAATAATTATTTTTTACAGAACTTTTTTTCCCCATCACATAGGGGACAAAAGGTATTTTTGGTGACAGGTTCTCTTTATTGAGACATGCAGGGTCTAAAAGACCCTGCATGTCTCCCCTGTGCTCCTCTGAATGTAATGCAATGCACATCACACTGCATTACATTCTTTCCTGGCCTTGATGGCCAGGGAAACTGTCAACGGGGACCCAGAAGAGACATCTGACATCACTTTTGGGTTAGCAACAAGAAGGGGAGGACATCGGGCCCGTGTCCGCTATCCTTGCTCCCCACTACCTTGCGGCACCCGCTATGCCGGCCTGCAAATGGGCAAGCAGAGCCCGGCATGCATAGCGGGGGGGGGGTGTAGTTGCGCGGGGTGTGTAGAGCAATTCGGCGGCAGCCCAGGCACCAGAATGCAATTTCTTGTTGCCATGGCGACCTGGCGCCTGGGGTTTGTCGAGCTCTGCACTGGATGGAACTGACAATCATAGTAAATAAATATTTATTACCTATGATCATCAGCCTTGTCTCGTGGCCATAATGTGGTATTTTCCTGATTCACTCTATTCTGTATGAATGAAATCACTAGAGAGAAATAGCATGACATGCACTTCTGTCCTCTTTCACAAAGAAAGAAAAGCTGTTTTTCTTGTGAGGTAGACAAATAGCTTTTTGATTTTTTTTTTTTTTTTTAATAAATACTGCCCTATCTGGCTGCAAAGGGACTATTTTAAAGTCTGATTATAGTTAGGGCCCATTTACACTGTTGCCGTTTAACGCACACAGTGCAATGCACTCAAAGACGTGTCCAACTTCCCCATAATAAAAATAAGGTCAGTTTGCACCCCAGAGCTGCAGTACATTGCGTTTTGAAAATTACGTCATATCTTTTTTTTCCATTGCATGTGCATCAAAAGAAAACCCACCTGTTTTAATGCATTTCCAACTCCTAATTCTACCTTTAATATATTGAAAGCACACATCAACACAAAAAGAGAATGTACATTGAATGTATGACAATGCACATTCCCAATGCTAGTGAAAAATAAAATGCATCTATAATGAGTGAAAAATGATTCATGTAATCTTGTACAGTTCCAATGTGAGATACCACTTTGTCAGTGTCCTCTGCCTGGATGACAGGTGGCCATAGCCCTTGTCAGACATTTGCCTACCTATGTGGCTCCCCAAGCCTGAAACATAAGACTGCCAGTTGTTTGGTTGTATATAGAAGGAAGAAGTGGGATTTTCAGGGTGCAAATTAGTTTGAAAAATAGTAACAACTGTATTATATAAGAAAGTTTTTTATTATATTAAAGAAATTAAAAATTTCTTAAAAACATAGCAATTGCCAAGTACAGATCAACAGAGATTTGTGGATACAGCATAAAAGGATAGAATTCCCAACATGTTTCACCCATATATTGGGCTTCTTCAGGGGATGCTGTCCAACGAGAGGTACAAGCCTTCTTTGCCTCTTGAAAAAATGGTGAAGTCACTAAAGGGTCACAGTTGAGTGAGCTAGTCTGTCACCTACAGGAGATATCTAGGAACTGTGTGCAGTAAGTATATAGGTAAGTATACTGTAAGTGTTCATTACTCTTACCTCTATGCTGACTTTTAAGAGATAGGCCACATCCACACGGGGCAATTAGCTCCATGCCCCCCCGAGCAGGGCCATCTTTTCCTGGTATGGGGATGCACCAGTGTTGTATTCATCCCTGTGCCAGCGTCCCATTGATGTCTATTGGGGCACATAGCTGCACAGACACAGGCGAGGTGTCCCAAATGACATGTGAGTGTGTGTGGGTCCTCGAACTCGCCCTGTGTGCGTTCTGGGACCCACCACGTGTCATATTCGGACACAATGGCTGTGTCTGTGAAGCTGCTCTTTCCAATAGAAATAAATGTGATGCTGGCACGGGGATGCATGCAACACCTATGCAGCTCCGTCTTTTCCCAGCATAGGGATGCACCAGTTTTGTATTCATCCTCGTGCCACTGTCCCATTGATGGCTATTGGGACACGCAGCTGCACAGGCACAGCCACGGTGTCCTAATATGATGCGTGGGTCCCGAACGCACACTCACATGTCATATTGGGACACTTTAGCTGTGTCTGTGCAGCTATGTATCCCAATAGCCATCAATGGGACAGTGACACGAGGATGAATACAACACCGGTGCATCCCCATGCCGGTAAAAGATAGCCCTGTTCAGGGCACAGAGCTAATCACATTATGTGAACATGACCATAAAGTTTGCTCCATTAATCCCCCTGGATGGGGCCATATTTATAAAGGACAAAGCCATCCAGCAGAGCACAGCCTCATCCATATAAATACATGAAGCAGTGGTGTGCATGTGCAGTGGGGAATGGCCAGGCCAGGACTATTTATGAATAAGCCCCCTGTTCACATCGACTGTGTCTTTGAAAACGTGCGACTTCATCTGAAATTGCACAACTTCAAAGCCGCATGTCGGTGCGACTTGGAAGACATCTGTGCGACTTCATTCATCAGTGTATTTCAATCCGCTAGTACATCTAACATGTTCCCTCCCACCTGACAATGCTGCTGTTCAAAGATGCCCCCTGTGCAAATATTATTAAGCACTGTATATTTTTTAAACTGTAAGTGTTTAAACTGTATTGAGTCATGCTTATATGAGAGTGTGGGTAGGTACCAGCAACTGGGGTTTCAGTATAATATAATTTTGTTTATGGCAGCTCACAAGTATTTTTACATTGTGCTAAGACAGGAGGTGTGTTACTGGCCAGATCACCAGGTGAAAACAGAAGGAAAAAGAACTATAAAATGAAAACTAATGCAGCCACCACATCTAATGATTGGCAAGCTGCATTATATTACATTTTTGGTTTTGAGTTTTAATGCTGCTTGAATTTGTTCTCTCCACTTCCCTTGTTGCTAGGATGTTGCTATGACACTTCCGTCTGTTGAAACACAACCCCACCATCACAGAAGTGAGCTCTTTCTCCAATTCAAAACCTCTCACATGCCCTCTTTTTTCCTTGTCACAGTAGCTCTGAGCTCAGCAATGCTGCAATGGCAGAAATGGTGAACTGCACATGTGCAGGGGTTTGAGAGCTAGCTCCTATGATGGTGGGGGGGGGAAGCAGTAACAGCTTGGAGTGCCTTAGCAACATCCTATCAAAAAGGCAGGATGGGGGTAGGTCTTCTTTGGGCGTTTTTCAGGCAAGCTTCAGGAGGTACAGAATGTAGACGGTCCACCAATGCATCAGCAATTTTTCAACTTAGGTCAGAGCTGCACAGTTTGTTTTCATCTACAGGAGTCCCTTATCTCCTTAGGCAGTTTTTTTAATTAAACTGGATGTAAACCACCAAAAAAATTATTTAGTTAAGTCTTGTACCTTGTAGAGTATAGGATTTCATATCATCTGTGCCCAGTCTTGCCACAAAGAGTTAATCAAGCTCTGAGCAGTCCTCTTATCTTTTTTCAGTAAGATAAAAACTGACACACAGGGAAATAGGTGTCAGTTTCTCCCCCTTGCTGTGACAGACAGGTGATTTCCTTTTCTCATGCACTGAGAGGTGAGAGAGGCATTCCGTGTACTTCACATCCGCCATCCTTTCTTCTCCAGCATGCTGAAGTCATGTGGTGATTTTCCTGGGTTTTGACTGGATGTTAGTGATCGTAGCAGAAGTTCAGTGTAAGAAATACACAGGAGAAAATATATGTTGCCAAGAGGAGTGTAGAGATGTGCGGGGGATCTACTGACATCACGACTCCGCCCGCCGAGCTCCAGACAACAGACATGCCCACAGAAATCAGAGTTTCGCAGGGCTAAAAACAGAAAAAGGGGAGATATTTGACAGGTAAGGATACATGCAGGAGGCATGTATATCCTTAGAGATAAGCACTATGGAAGTAGTTTAGCAATGATGAGAGTGGGTTTACATCCACTTTAACCTCTTCAGCCCCGGAAGATTTGGCTGCTTAATGACCGGGCCACTTTCGGCACTGCGTCGCTTTAACTGACAATTGAGCGGTCGTTCGACGCTGCACCCAAACAAAATTGACGTCCTTTTTTCCCCACAAATAGATCTTTCTTTTGGTGGTATTTGATCATCTCTGCGGTTTTTGTTTTTTGCGCTATAAACAAAAAAAGAGCGACAATTTTGAAAGAAACACAATATTTTGTACTTTTTGCTATAATAAATATCCCCATTTTTTTAAAAAAAAAGCTAATTTTTTTCTCAGTTTAGGCCGATATGTATTCTTCAAAAATAAAAATGCCATAAACCTTTTCTATAGTTTGTAGACACTATAACTTTTGCGCAAACCAATCAATATACGCTTATTGCAATTTTTTTTACCAAAAATATGTAGAAGAATATATATTGGCCTAAACTGATGAAGAAATTTGTTTTTTAAAAACATTTTTGGGGATATTTATTATAGCAAAAAGTAAAAAATATTGTTTTTTTTTTCAAAATTGTCGCTATTTTTTTGTGTATAGCGCAAAAAATAAAAACCTCAGAGGTGATCAAATAGCACCAAAAGAAAGCTCTTTTTGTGGAAAAAAAAGGACGCAAATTTAGTTTGGGTACAGCATTGCATGACTGCGCAATTACCAGTTAATTCGACGCAGTGCCAAATTGTAAAAAGTGCTCTGGTCAGGAAGGGGGTAAAACCCTTCCGGGGCTGAAGTGGTTAAAAGATTTTTTTTTTTTTTTTGGGTGGAATGTTCCTTCCTGGTGGCTTTCTATATAGTGAAGGGTTGACAGCCCTGGAGCACGCACATCCAAATATAAGTCAGCAGCGGCAGCTCCAATGTTTCTGCACTGGCAGAGTGGTCTGGGCTATAGAACATAATTTTTTTTTTAATCAATGTGTCATTACTGATAAGTGTTATGAGAGGGTTTTGGAGAGCTGGTATCACTTACATTAATTTGACTGGCGGTTGCAGGATTCTACTCTTGAACGTAAACTGATTTTTAAATGTGGGACTTTGGTGACCTCTGGTGGACATATTTAGTGCAGCAGTCTGTGTTGTAGCAGAAGCAGAGTATTTTTATATTAATATTATTATTATTATTATTATACAGGATTTATATAGCGCCGAGAGTTTACGCAGTGCTTTACAACATTAGGGCAGGCAGTACAATTACAATACAATTCAATACAGGGGGGAATCAGAGGGCCCGGCTCATTAGAGCTTACAATCTAGGAGGGGTAATAGGATTTATTTTGTATACTGTGCTGTTATTATTATTATTATTATTATTTCAGGTACTTGTATAGCTCTGTCAATTTACGCAGCGATTTACATATATATATATATATATATATATATATATATATATATATATATATATTACATTCACGTCAGTCCCTACCCTCAAGGAGCTTACAATCTAAGGTCCCTAACTCACATTCATACATAGTAGGGCCAATTTAGACTGTTAAAGCAAAATTCTATCCAAATAGCTAAAAGAAGACGGGAGTATACACCAATCAGCCATACAATTAAGATCACTGACAGATAAAGTGAATAAATTGATTATCTCGCTACGATATCATCTGGAAGTCAGCAGGATATATTAGTTAGGCAGCAAATAAACATGTTGTCCATGAAGTTGATGTGTTAAAAGCAGAAAAAATGGGAATCGCAATTTGTTGTGTATGAGGCTGCATGTCCACCCCCAAAAGCATCTACAATGGACATGTGAGCATCATTATCAGACCACGGAGCAATTGAAGAAGGTGGCCTGGTCTGATGAATCGCATTCTCTTTTACATCATGTGGATGGCCAGGTGCGTGTGCGTCGCTTACCTGGGGAAGAGAAAGCACCAGAATGCAGAAGGGGAAGAAGGCAAGCCTTTGGAAGCAGTGTGATGGCTTTGGAAAATGTTCTGCTGGGAAACCTTGGTCCTGCCTTTCATGTGGATGTTATGTTGACACACACCACCTACCTAAACATTGTTGGTGACCAAGTACTCGCCTTCATGGAAATGGTATTCCCTGGTGGCAGTGGCTTCTTTTCAATAGTTTGAGGAACACAACAATAGGTTTGAGGTGTTGACTTGGTCTCCAAATTCTCCATCCATCAAGCATCTGCGGGATGTTCTGGAAAAACAAGTCTAATCCATGGAGGCCCATCTTGCAACTTACAAAGGATCTGCTACTGACAGCTTTGTGTCAGATACCATGGCATGTCATCAGAGATCTAGTGAAGTCCACGCCTTCATGGGTTAGGGCTGTTTTGCCAAGGCTGTGTATAGGAACTTACTAAATATTAGGTGGGTCATCATAACATTGTGGCTGATTGGTTTATATAAACAATTCTACTTGCCAACAATGTAATTATGTTAAACCTCTGTCACAGTATGCACAACCACTTCCGGTGTCACCTCTGTATCTGTAGACTTCTCTGTGGACTATGGTGATAACCACCTTGTTCTCTCCTCCTCCTTTAATCCTGCCTAATCCTTCATTCTTTAGCTCCCAGTGCCCAAGACATACTAAGATAACAGCATTGTACTATATTATAGTGCTTTTTTTTCACTTAATACTAGCACTCTGAAGCCGACTATAGATGGATCGAATCTTGGTTGGTTCAGCAGGAACTGGCCGGGATTCTATCCATCTATGGGCAGCCTGATTGTACCAAAGTCGATCCATCGATTGTCTTTGGTACAACCAGCATTTTGAATTTGAAGCATGTGATTATTGCCAGTGGCTATAGCCACTAACAGTAATCATTGTGCTCTTCCGGCCAGGGACGGGAACTGCCCCCCCTCCTTGCCCGGGTCAGTTTAGGTGGATGGCCATGTCTTGGTAGGTTTGCAGTTGTGCCATACTCTTTACATTTTCAGATGATGGATTGAACAGTGCTCTGTGAGATGTTCAAAGCTTGGGATATTTTTTTATAACCTAACCCTGCTTTAAACTTCTCTACAACTTTATCCCTGACCTGTCTGGTGTGTTCCTTGGCCTTCATGGTGCTGTTTGTTCACGAAGGTTCTCTAAAAAACCTCTGAGGGCTTTACAGAACAGCTGTATTTATAGTGAGATTAAATTACACACAGGTGGGCTCTATTTACTAATTAGGGGACTTCTGAAGGCAATTGGTTCCACTAGATTGTAGTTAGGGGTATCAGAGTAAAGGGGGCTGAATACAAATGCACGCTACACTTTTCAGATATTTATTTGTAAAAAAAAAATTGAAAACCATTTATCATTGTCCTTCCCGTTCACAATTATGCGCCACTTTGTATTGGTCTATTACATAAAATCCCAATAAAATACATTTATGTTTTTGGTTGTAACAGGACAAAATGTGGAATATTTCAAGGGGTGGGTATGAATACTTTTTCAAGGCACTGTACTGTATATATACAGTTTATAGAGTATCTAACAAAAGTGAGTACACCCCTCACATTTTTGTAAATATTTTATTATATCTTTTCACGTGACAACACTGAAGAAATGACACTTTTCTAACATGTAAAGTAGTGAGTGTACAGATTGTATAACAGTGTAAATTTGCTGTCCACTCAAAATAACTCAACACACAGCCATTAATGTCTAAACTGCTGGCAACAAAAGTGAGTACACTCCTAAGTGAAAATGTCCAAATTGGGCCCTTTTAGCCATTTTCCCTCCCCTGTGTCATGTGACTCGTTAGTGTTACAAGGTCTCAAGTGTGAATGGGGAGCAGGTGTGTTAAATTTGGTGTTATCGCTCTCACTCTCTCATTCTGGTCACTGGAAGTTCAACATGGCACCTCATGGAAAGAACTCTCTGAGGATCTGAAAAAAAGAATTGTTGCTTTACATAAAGATGGCCTAGGTCAGTGATGGTGAACCTTGGCACCCCAGATGTTTTGGAACTACATTTCCCATGATGCTTATGCACTCTGCAGTGTAGTTGAGCATCATGGGAAATGTAGTTCCAAAACATCTGGGGTGCCAAGGTTCGCCATCACTGGCCTAGGCTATAAGAAGATTGCCAAGACCCTAAAACTGAGCTGCAGCATGGTGGCCAAGACCATACAACGGTTTAACAGGACAGGTTCCACTCAGAACAGGCCTCAGCCATGGTCGACCACAGAAGTTGAGTACACATGCTCAGCGTCATATCCAAACAGTTTGCTGAAGACAAGCAGACTAGGGACATGGATTACTGCAACCATGTCCTGTGGTCTGATGAGACCAAGATAAACTTAGTTGGATCAGATGATGTCAAGCGAGTGTGGTGGCAACCAGGTGAGGAGTACACAGACAAGTGTGTCTTGCCTACAGTCAAGCATGGTGGTGGGAGTGTCATAGTCTGGGGCTGCATGAGTGCTGCTGGCACTGGGGAGCTACAGTTCATTGAGGAAACCATGAATACCAACATGCACTGTGACATATTGAAGTAGAGCATGATCCCCTTCCTTCGCAGACTGGGCCGCAGGGCAGTACATGATAATGACCCCAAACACACCTCCAAGACGACCACTGCCTTGCTAAAAAAGCTGAAAGTAAAGGTGATGGATTTACCAAGCATTTCTAAAAACCCTATTGAGCATCTGTGGGGCATCGTCAAACGGAAGGTGGAGGAGTGCAAGGTCTCTAATATGATGTCATCATGGAGGAGTGGAAGAGAACTCCAGTGGCAACCTGTGAAGCTCTGGTGAACTCCATGCCCAAGAGGGTTAAGGCAGTGCTTAAAAATAATGGTGGCTACACAAAATATTGACACTTTGGGCCCAATTTGGACATTTTCACTTAGGGGTGTACTCAGTTTTGTTGCCAGCGGTTTAGACATTAATGGCTGTGTGTTGAGTTATTTTGAGGGGACAGCAAATTTACACTGTTATACAAGCTGTATATTCACTACCTTACATTGTAGCTATAGCTATAGCTGTAGCTAAGATATAATAAAATTGTAACGGAGATGTAGGTTTAACAAACACACATGGAGAGTAGGAGCACCCAGAAAGCTTTTTATTTAATGGTAGCAGGGTTAACACACAGCCAGGTAGCAGCTATCACAGCCGGGCAAAGCAAGAGTCCAGAATACAGTATAAATACACAGCGAGGTAGCAGAGTCCGTGTTGGTAAAGGTAATACGCGCCAGGCTGGCCAAACAAAGGAAGTAACAGCGTTCTGGCAAGTAGGGGTAGTCCGTGCCCAGTCTTGGATACAGAAGAATAAAGTTCACTCTACTTACAGCGTAAGTGATCACAGGGTTAATCCACGATCAGGATGGCACACAGCCAAGGGTAATCCACTACCTTAATGGAGGCTGCAGGACTGGCAAACCACACAACTGCCTTTCTTCCAGCACATATTTCAACAGAGCAAATCCCTTATGCCGCGTACACACGACCGGACTTTACGGCATACTTTGCTTGGCAGACTTTTCGACGGACTTTACAATGGACTTTCCGAATGAACGGACTTCCCTACACACGATCAACCAAAGTCCGACAGATTCGTACGTGATGACATACGACCGGACTAAAACAAGGAAGTTCATAGCCAGTAGCCAATAGCTGCCCTAGCGTCGGTTTTTGTCCGTCGGACTAGCATACAGACGAGCGGACTTTTCGATCGGACTCGAGTCCGTCGGATAGATTTGAAACATGTTTCAAATCTAAGTCCGTCAAACTTATAAGAAAACAAAGTCCGCTGGAGGCCACACACGATCGAATTGTCCGACGAAATCCGGTACACCGGACCAAGTATGCCGTAAAGTCCGCTCGTATGTACGCGGCATCAGAAACACTTCCCTCCCACCCTTGAAAGCAGGGCGGGTTAAACTGTCCAATGACAATAGCCACACAGGTCAGGTGTATTCAAGCTTATCAGCAGGGGCTGCTGGAGGAGTTTCCCCTCCCTCCACATGGACATCCATCCCATAATATACGTTTCTTCCAAGGCAGACACAAACAATGGAATACAACCACACCCCAAACAATCCCAGCAGGGGACAGCTCTCTGGGGTGTAAGGGACAAGGAGGGGCAGAGACCGTGACAAAAATATTTACAAAAGTGCGAGGGGTGTACTCACTTTTGTGAGATACTGTATATCTTTAGACCCCAATGTTAACTTTTAATATCACGTAATATGGTTCTTTACTGCTGGGATGGCGAATTTTTGACATCACTCAGCGGGGATCTTTATAGATGTTCATGCTGTGTGCTGTAAAATTCCTGTTATCTGTGCTTGCAATTAAATTAATTATATCTTTAAATAACACTAACATTTATTGCCAGTTCTGCATTAGAAAGCAACATTCATTGATGAGCTGAGCGTTGCTCGTAACAGGAGTAGTAAATAACTTTCCCTAGCAGTATAGTGAACCTGGCATACTGTGTGATTTAATATGGAATAGATATATTCAAGCTGACTCTTCAGCCCCAAAAATATCCACTTAATTTAATTAGAGGAACTATAATGTAATGTGCAATTCAGATTGAAATTACATTTTGAAAATTACCCCCAATCCCCAAGCTCCTTGTTCAGCCCATAAGCTATAGTTGCTATATTTGTAGATATATTTCAGATCTAGCAGCTCAGGGGGTTTGGAGTTGAAAGGAAATCCCTTCTCCTGTAAACTACTGTACAGATGCTCCTCATTTAACGACTTACCTGTTCGGACTTATGGCCAGCTCTCCCTACCCAAACGATGCTCTGTACATCATTGTCCTAGGCGTATGCACGGGGTGTGCCGGGTGTGCCTGGGCACACTCTAATCACCCCGTACTTGTTAGTGTAGCCACATGCCGGCTGTCTCCTGAGATCTGCCTGTTGGGCTGCTGTGAAATGCTGCATCCAAGAGAGTATGTAGCCCGCTCTGCCTGTGAAACAGATAGCGAGGCTTGTAGGAGCCGCTCAGTGTGTGAAACTGTCATGTGTTGTAACTGCTTGTAGAGAGAGAGAGAACAGCTGTCAAAACTCAGCGGTGATGTTGGGGATGATGTGCGGGACCGAACAGCTATCAAACACCAGCCAATGGGATAGGGGCTGGGCGGATCGCTATGTGTATGTGGCTCTGCCCCCTTTCTTAAGCAGCCCAATCATTGGCTGGTGTTTGATAGCTGCTCGGTCCTGCCCATCCTCGACATCACCGCTGAGTTTTGACAGCTGGTCTCTCTCTCTACAAGCAGTTACAATACATGACAGTTTCACAAACTGCGCAGCTCCACCAAGCCTCGCTATCTGCTTAATGTGAAACCCCTATTTCCCTTTTCAGTGCCAATCAGTGCCCATCAGTGCTGCCTGTAAATGCCAATCAGTGCCACCTGTCAGTGCCAATCAGTGCTGCCTATCAGTCCCAATCAATGCCACCTATCATTGCCTATCAGTGCCAATCAGTGCTTCCAATCAGTGCCACCTGTCAGTGCCAATCAGTGCTGCCTATCAGTACCAATCAGTGCCACCTATCAGTGCAACCTATCCGTGCCAATCAGTGCTGCCTGTCAGTGCCCATCAGTGCTGCCAATCAGTGTAATCAGTGCCAATCAGTATTGCCTATCAGTGCCAATCAGTACCATCTATCAGTGCCAATCAGTGCCCATGAGTGCTGCCTATCAATGCTCATCTGTGCTACCAATCAGTGCCCATCAGTGCTGCCTATCAGTGCCCATCAATGCTACTAATTAGTGCCCATCAATGGTGCCAATAAATGCTGCCAATCAGTGCTGCCTATCAGTGCCAATAAGTGCTGCCTATCAGTGCTGCCTATCAGTGCCAATCAGTGCAGCCTATCAGTGCCATTAGTGCTGCCAATCAGTGCCACCTATCAGGGCCCATCAGTGCTGCCCATCAGTGACCATCAGTGCTGCCAATCAGTGGCGCCTATCAGTGCCAACCAGTGGCACCTGTCAGTGCTGACCATGAGTGCTGCCAATCAGTGCCCATCAGTGCACTGAGTGCAGGGATGGGGGAGATGAACTCAGCAGCCAGGCACATAGTCCATGGGGGGCTGGCCTGGTGGGGAACAAATGAAACCTGTTGATGTTTATTAATTCCATACGCTGATCTTTAGTATAATAGATAACCACTACACTGCTATTTACAATAAACTACTGGAGGTAAATTAAAAAAGTGTCAGCAAAAGGCCTGCTGCTAAGCACTGTTATGTGTTCCCATACCACAAAAAATAAAAGTGCAGCGCTAACTTACTGATAAATAACATAACAATACTGGTGGAACCCTCTAATGTATCTCAATAATATATCTCTAATGTATCTCAATAAACTTCAATATTAGCACAATACCGGTCTCTGTGACATCACATATAATAATACACATCAAACTGAAAACAAGACGTAAAAAATGAAACTTAGCAGGGAGGGTGGAACCCCCCCCCCCCCCATAGATATTTGCCATACAGATTAACTTCAAGTGCAATAATTCCAGTGATGTGTGATTTTCACGTGTAATACACATCAAAAGGAGAATCTGTCACACTCCTCTCTGTCTGTCACCCCCCTCTGTCTCTTTTTGTCACCCCCCCCCATGTATGCAGTCTCTTAAGCCCCATACACACGATCAGATTTTCTGCTGATTTTTTCCTTCAGATTTACCAAAACCATATAATATGAGGTCAAACCTTAGGAGTTTCAATTTGTATTCAATCAGGCAGGCCCTTGTACTACATGGTTTTGGTAAATCTGAAGACAAAAATCAGCAGAAAATCTGATCGTGTGTATGGGGCTTTAGAGTCTCTTGTGCCATGTCCGCAGTCTCTTATAGTCTCTTGAGCCATGTATGCAGTCACTGAAGTCTCTTGGGCCATGTATGCAGTCTCTGACAGTCTCTTGGGCCATGTGTGCAGTCACTGACAGTCTCTTGGGCCATGTATGCAATCTCTGTACGGTATATATATATATATACGGTATATATATATATATATATATATATATATATATATATATATATATCCACTGCATCCAGTTTAGGTATATCTGACTGTAGGCCATTTCTGGTGTACTTTTTCTAATATACTTCAGGCAGGCAGGTTATTCAGTTAGCTGCAGTGTATTTAATATATATATATATATACAGACAGTTTCATATATATATATATATATATATATATATATATCCACTGCTTCTAGTTTAGGTATATCTGACTGCAGGCCATTTCTGGTATACTTTTTCTAATATACTTCAGGCAGGCAGGTTATTCAGTTAGCTGCAGTGTATTTAATATCAGAGAAAAGGTGCAGGAACTCACCCCCTCCCCTAGGTCATGCCCGTCTCTGCCCCTAGAACCGCCCATTGTCTCCACCCCTGCACACCAAGCACCGCCTCCTTTAGAGAATAGGAAACCAAGTATATTTAGGGGGATATATAACAGATTTTTGTAGGGAATTTGTTAATAAAAAGCAAAGAAGTAAAATGTACAAAACATTAGAAATATCCAGTAACCAAAGTAATCTCAGAGGCACTTTCATATATCCCCATATTCAGCAAGAGACAGCCCACATATATACACACACACAGCAAGAGACAGCCCACATATATACACACACAGCAAGAGACAGCCCACATATACACACACACAGCAAGAGACAGCCCACATATATACACACACACAGCAAGAGACAGCCCGCATATATACACACAGCAAGAGACAGCCCACATATATAACAGGAGAACCTGCAGGAAGAGAAGATCAGGTAAGTAAAACTACTTTTTTCAGTCCCCTGGATGTACACAAGCATTTAATTCTTGCAGTGTGGGAGCAGTCCCAATGGAGGCAATGAAGAGGTTATACAGTGCCTTGCAAAAGTATTCACCCCTTGGCTTTGTACCTATTTTGTTACATTACAGCCTTTAGTTCAATGTTTTTTTTAACCTGAATTATATGTGATGGATCAGAACACAATAGTCTAAGTTGGTGAAGTAAAATTAGAAAAATATATACATAAAACTATTTTTAAGAAATAAAAAACTGATAATTGGCATGTGCGTATGTATTCACCCCCTTTGTTATGAAGCCCATAAAAAGCTCAGAAGTCACATAATTAGTGAAATGATGTCCACCTGTATGCAATCTAAGTGTCACATGATATGTCAATACATATACACACCTTTTTGAAAGGACCCAGAGGCTGCAACACCTAAGCAAGAGGCACCACTAACCAAACACTGCCATGAAGACCAAGGAACTCTCCAAACAAGTAAGGGACAATGTTGTTGAGAAGTACAAGTCAGGGTTAGGTTATAAAAAAATATCCAAATTTTTGATCATTCCTAGGAGCACCATCAAATCTATCATAACCAAATAGCAAGAACATGGTACAACAGCAAACCTGCCAAGAGATGGCCGCACACCAAAACTCACAGACCGGGCAATGAGGGCATTAATCAGAGAGGCAGCACAGAGACCTAAGGTAACCCTGGAGGAGCTGCAGAGTTCCACAGCAGAGACTGGAGTATCTGTACATAGGACGGCAATAAGCCGTACGCTCCATAGAGTTGGGCTTTATGGCAGAGTGGCCAGAAGAAAATCATTACTTTCAGCAAAAAACAAAATGGCACGTTTTGAGTTTGTGAAAAGGCAAGTGGGAGACTCCCAAATTGTATGGAGGAAGGTGCTCTGGTCTGATGAGACTAAAATTGAACTTTTTGGCCATCAAAGAAAACGCTATGTCTGGCGCAAACCCTACACATCACATCACCCAAAGAACACCTTCTCCACATTGCAACATGGTGGTGGCAGCATCATGCTGTGGGGATGTTTTTCAGCAGTTGGGACTGGGAAACTGGTCAGAGTTGAGGAAAAGATGAATGGTGCTAAATACAGGGATATTCTTGGGCAAAACCTGTACCACTCTGTGTGTGATTTGAGGCTAGGACGGAGGTTTACCTTCCAGCAGGACAATGACCCCAAAATCACTGCTAAAGCAACGCTTGAGTGGTTTAAGGGGAAACATGTAAATGTGTTGGAATAGCCTAGTCAAAGCCCATACCTCAATCCAATAGAAAATCTGTGGTCAGACTTAAAGATTGCTGTTCACAAGTGCAAACCATCCAACTTGAAGGAGCTGGAGCAGTTTTGCTAGGAGGAATGGCAAAAATCCCAGTGGTAAGATGTGGCAAGCTCATAGAGACTTATCCAAAGCGACTTGGAGCTGTGATAGCCGCAATAGGTGGCTCTACAAAGTATTGACTTTAGGGGGGTGAATAGTTATGCACATTTAATTTTTCTGTTATTTTGTCCTATTTGTTGTTTGCTTCACAATAAAAAATAATCTTCAAAGTTGTGGGCATGTTCTGTAAATTAAATGATGCAAATCCTCAAACAATCTATGTTAATTCCAGGTTGTGAGGCAACAAAACACGAAAAATGCCAAGGGGGTGAATACTTTTGCAAGGCACTGTACTTTCCGCAGAGTTTCACTTTAAAAAAAGAAAATCACACTTTTACCAACTTTGGTGCAGTTTCCACCAAAACAAACCTTTCAAATGAATGAATACAGGCACAAGTAATTGAAAGGCCTACACAGAGCCATGACCTCAATCCCAGTGAACATCTTTGGGATCCATTGGAATGATAATTGCCAGTCAAGTCTTCCTGGCCAACATCAGTACCTGACCTCACTAATGATATTTTAGCTAAACAGGCAGAAATTCCTGCAAACACTCTCCAGTCTTGTGGATAGTGTTCCCAGAAAAATGAAGGCTGTTACAGCTCCCAGAATGGGTGCTCCTCCATATGAATATCTCAAGCTAGGAGGTGAACAGCCAAAACATTCTGAAAAAGGTTCTGATCCTTCCCTACTCTATTCAAAAAATGGTTTTAAATACACTTTAATGTTACCAAAGGCTGAATATTGGCCAGTTTAACAGAAAGTCTGACATTCGGCCAGTGTGTACAGAAGCCTGTCCAACAGAAGCTGGCCTAATATCTAGCTTCTGTCGAACGGCCTGCTGGAAAAGCATCCGATCAGCGCTTGCAGCCAATGGCTGCGAGTACTGAACTGTACATTCTGCTGGGGGGCCATCCCCCTGTCAGAATACAATACCTCAGTGCGGAGATCGATGTACTAATATTGCATAGTTAGGACAATGAGCTCCTCAGTTTTTTTTTGTTCAGCCCGCTGAAACAGGCTTGAAGTGATACTAAACTCTTGGGGTTTTTTTTGGTTTAAAAATAACAAACATGTCATACTTATCTGCTCGATGCAGTGGTTTTGCACAGAGCAGCCCATATCCTCCTCTTCTCAGGTCCCTTGCTATGGGGGTAGCCGAGCTGCTGCTCTGTATGTCCATTTAGGCACAGAGCTGTGTCTTGACCCCAACCCCTCTCCTCATTGGCTCACTGATTTTGGGGCTCAGGTAAGTATTAGGGGGGCTGAGGGGGTTGCTGCACACAGAAAGTTTTTTACCTTCATGCATAGCTGGATATGTGACATGACCTGATTTTTTATGCAGCCCTGTCCAATTCCTGGGGGGTGGTGCCCAGATGGTGGCTGAGCAGGAACATAAACACTCTGAGAGCAGAAAGGTTCTTGTCCTAGAAGATTTCCTGGCCTGGGAGGCTGCTGCCCTCCCAGGCAGGCTTTCCATGTGTCTGCTGTTCATCAAGGCCCCAGCTAGGCTGCGTGGGAGTCTACTCTGCTGAATGTTGCTGGAGCTGACTGAGAGATTTTTGTCTGGGGATCTGGTCTTGTATCACTGGAAAAGGTGTCTAGAAGATATTGGAAGGAGGCATCCAACTATCCAATGACATTAGTGAGTACAGACTGGAGTGTGAGAACCCTGAGACTGTGTGCTGCCACCACCCATGGGGTCCTAGAGGCAGCAATCCTCAAAGAGGACATTGTTCCTGGTGTCCTGGTATAGCTCAGTCCACTAACTGCTTGTGCAATGACTTTGCTCAGAATATTAAGAGGAAGATTAGTGTCCCAAAGTTGCTGCTAGTGTTACTAGAGTATCCCTCAGTTACCCTTCTATCCAAATTAAGGTTCTGCAATGAAGCATCAAAAAGCATACCCCTAGACTGTTCATTGAGCCAAAGGAGTGACTGTGACTGTATGCCTGGACGTAGGGACCTTAAACTGCGGACTCCTGCGGAAGTGAGAGCTATGTCAAGGTGCCTGCATGCTGGCTAAGGTGCCTTCTTGATTACCCAGGAACTGCTAAAAGCTGGTGGCCATTAGGCCCTCTGGCAGATATCCCATTTGTTTAAAAAAAAGTTTAAGCACATAACCATTAGTAGCTGGTCGCATTCAGCTGGACTTATTCTGTACTGTCAGGATGTTTTGCTAATCCAAATAGCTTTCTTATTTCTAATGAGTTTCAATAACCCTAGCATTTATAGTCATACAAATAACTCATCCACTTAATATAACCATCATAGAATATGCAAAAGCAGATGCTGATTGTTCAAAACAAATTGGAATGTGTGTATGTTTGTGCAACCATGCCCCACTTATTACATAGTCCAACCTCCACTAAGCCAGGAAGTCTGGGAAAGGTGGAAATTATTTGAGTTACATGGCAAAAGGTATGAATTGTAAAAATCTCCATGGTAGAGGCTCCAAAATGACAGTATATGTGGGTAACAATGGTTTAATGGGCAGCAGAAGCACTTTAAAGTCACTATACACAATGTGAACTATTAGTAGGAAATAATTGTGGGCACCTAGAGGTTTCTTGATATGCCATAATTTTAGGAACTTTATAATCTAGGAGACTTTATTATGGAAGTCTCAACCATTGCCTTGGCAAAAGCTTGTCATGTGTTTATTTTTGACCATTAGTGAGGTAATCGCTCAAACACGGGATCGGGTCTTGTTTAGCATAATATAGCACCCTCACTGGCCAGGGACACCAGAGTTCCTGTAATTATTTCCTGTGACCAAATAACATGGTTCAAGGTGAGTACAGGTACACTTTATTGAAGTCCTCATTTTGGTGTTTTCTTATGTTGCTATTGTTTTGCTATCCTGATAACTGGATTTAAAGTGGTTGTAAACTCTCCCCGACAACTTTGTTCCATGTAAATAAGCATAAAAAACCCTAATTAACACTGCTTGTAGATATCTCCTTACTTGCTTAGTATTGTTGTAATCCTTTTTGTTCTTTAGAATGACTTCACTTAGCATGCCCAGATCTCCCCTGATTTACGGCACACTCTGTGTACTTGTCTGTCTATTATCAGATCTTCCTACGGCACAACACTGAAATCCCACGAGACTGCATAATCACTCAGAGCTTCCTACTACACCCCATGTGACCATGTGACATCACATGGAGTGTAAACTTGGGCATAGGACAGCCAAGTAAATACTATGAAATAAAACAAGTCAGCTATGAGCAGTGAAGCAGGGTTGCCATAGAAACGTTGGATTGAGAAGGAGGCTTGGTTAACAGTACAGGAAGTGTTCAATGTAAGCGTGGAAATACACTCTACTGTGGACTCAGAAAACAATACTTAAGATGACGCTGCCTTACCCCTGGAAACAAGTTTTTTAAAGTTTCTTTAAACAGTAAGTAATATGCGATTTGGGCTGGATTACAGTGACTATAGTTTGATAATTACTTATTATAATGGACTAAATGAAAAGAAGCATCAGAGTGGGAGAGTTTACTTCCTCTTTAAACCAACCAGCCATATATTATGCTGCTTATCCATTGTTAGAGCGCTGTGTCACATTCGATTTAGTTGCTGATGTGTTATCATTTTATATTTGTTTGTGCGAATACATTGAGTGGATGTGTCTTGTGTCTGCTCTGCACAGCTCAGCTCAGAATGCAGATCAAGATGCATCCAACTTGTATATTTTTGCTCATATTTTATCTGCTTTTGTGTTGATTTTGCTTCATTTTTTTTAATTGGCATGCTGTTCAGCCTTTGGATTCCAGGAAAACAAAGGTTTGTCTTTTCTTCACAATGATTTTGTATATCCACTATCAATAAAATATAATGTATTTATTTACTCTTTGCTAGATGTAGACCTATGTGTTTTTTAAATGTTACCATTGATATTGTTATTACCTAGTGATTGCACTAGAAAAAAAGAAATAAGGTTGATCTAAACCCTAACTGGATGTATTTTATTTGCTAAAACACTGTGTATCACAAAATACTGTTTTCAATTTTTTTTCATCCTTTTTGCATTTTAGTACTGTTGATCTCCTCCAGCCTCTTATAGCGACTTCCTGCGTACATACACTCGCACCAAAGTAAGGCTGCTTTCACACTGTATCGTTGAAAAAATGCGCATATGCGTTCTTGATGCGTTTCCGGCGTGTTTTCTGGTTGCCTGACTCCTAGCATGCTCCCGTGAAACATGGATATGTGACTCAAAAAAAGCAGTGCCTTTTTGATGCGGTTTTGATGCGTTTTCTATTAATTTCAATGGGGAGCTGCATTTTTGAAAAGCGCGCCAAAGATGCAGTAAGCAGGTCTACCCAAATGAAACACAACTGACCAGTGTGAAGAATTCCATAGGATTTAAAGGGATGCATTGTTCTTCCTTTTTTCTTTCGCTTTCTTTTTAACTAAAAAACTGATCAGTGTGAAAGGGCCTTAGGACCCTTTCACATTTATCAGCTTTTTTTTCTGTTTTTGCCTTACCAAAAGCTGAAGAAAAATGCATGACCATTAAATCCTATGGAATCCTACGTAAAACCAGTCAGTTGTGTTTTTAAAAGTCCTGCATGCTGCATTTTTGGTGCATGTTTGGTACTTCCCCATTGAAATGAATGGAAAACACATCAAAAACATGGCAAAAATGCATCAAAAACATACCTGTGGTTGCATTTTTAGTGCGCTTTTTGAGTCACATGTCCTTTTTTCACAGGTGCAAAACGCACCAGAAACGCGGCAAAGACCATATGCGTTTCTACTGTGTTTTTGCAATGGAGCATTGTAAAAGCATCCTTAGTATCAAGCCATTTCTCTTGATCAGGTCCCTAATAGTGGCAATGGTAGACAGTTGTCCTTCCTTGCCGGAACAAGGAATTTTTTTCATTGTGGAAAGCTGCAGATTTAAAAATATTTTAAACACCATTGACATGTTAAAGTATAGGTGGGATTTTAGTTTTTTTTTTTTAGGTTTAGATCTACTTTAAACTGTCATTCTGCTTGTAGTTGTTATTAATTACCTTAATACTTAATACCTTATGCCGTGTACACACGACCGGACCTTTCGTGGGACTCAACCCCGAAGGACTTTTCGACGGAATTCCGACGAAACGGACTTGCCTACACACGATCACACCAAAGTCCGACTGATTCGAACGTGATGACGTACGACCGCACTAGAATAAGGAGGTTCATAGCCAGTAGCTGCCCTTGTGTCATTTTTGGTCCGTCGGACTAGCATACAGACGAACTGATTTTTCGATAGGATTCGAGTCCGTCGGAAAGATTTGAAACATGTTCTATTTCTAAAGTCCTTCAGATTTTTTGACAGAAAAGGTCAGATGAAGCCCACACACGATCGGAATGTCCGACGGATTCATTCTGTCAGACCTTTGATGCCGAAAAGTCCGGTCGTGTGTAGACGGCATAATAGTATACAACCATTCACTTAAGACTGGGTTCACATTAGTGCAAATTGGGGATGTTTTTAGGAATAGTTATAGTTAGCATTATCTTCCACTTTAAATTTTTCTGATTAATCCATAAATCATCAGACTAGTTCATCCTAATCGATTGTGTTTTAAACAATGATACTGTTTTTTTTTATTTTTGTGGGAAGTGGAACCCACTTGCAAACTGTATTTAGAAGATGCTCTTTTAAACATTTCCTTTTTAAAAGGACAACTTCACATTTTTTAAAGTTGATCCCTCACATAGTGCTTTCCCCATGGATAAATACCTGCAGAACTGTTCTCAAGATCTTCACTAGGCAGGCCTGCCCAGTGCAACAAAATCTTTTCTTTTTAAACAGTCCCAACTGGGCAACCTGCTTCTCATTGACACTGGTAAATGGGTCTGTGCTCTAATGGCCTGTACACACGAGCTGACTTTTCGACCGGACTGGTCTGACGGACCGAATCCGGCAGACGATCCGACCATGTGTGGGCTTCATCGGACCTTCAGTGGACTGTTTCTGTCGAAAATCTGACAGGCTTTAGATTTGGAACATGTTTCAAATCTTTATGTTGGAACTCCGCCGGACCCAGTTCCTATAGAAAAATCCGCTCGTCTGTATGAAGGGGTAAATAAAAGACAATTTACTGAATGTAAATAATTCAATTCTTAGTACTAATAGGCTGACCTAAGTGCTATTTATATTTTTTGTTATTTTCTGGGAAAGCCAGGATAGTGCAGGAGGTAAACCTCTGTCAGATTTTTATTGATCTGTGTCAATTTGGTGAGATTTCATTTTACTGCCCTGGAAACATAACCCGAAGTGAAAAAAAATCTCTCAAAAGTGAAGGAAAATTTCCCTTTATGAAGTTGTCACCAGAACAGGTAGAAGATTTCCCCTCTCTTCCTGTTCTGAGCACAAGTGTAATATTTTGAAGTATACATTGTCACCAGGATACATAGAGAGGGTTGATTTTTCCTAAAGGGGTACAGGCAGCAATAAAACCCCAACAGGGGTTACCTTTCCCCACTCTATCCCAAACTTAAAAAAAAATACAGAGTAATGCAGTTATTATACATGGATTTACCATAGTTTTCTAAGAAACATATTTGTGCCCCCAAAAAAAGATTTAAAAAAGACCTTAGTGTAACTGGTACCATCTAGTGTCATGTATTAGTCCCCGTAATTTCAACCAAAAGATTAAGGAAATTGGAATCTAACAATGGCAAGGTCAAGAATATCTTGTCTATGTTTTCATTTTGACTAGAATAAAGGCTGAAGGACTCAGACTTGTATAACACACAACCGACATTTGAGATCATTTAAAGCAAACTTAAAAGGAGTGGAAAAAACTATAAGATGCCACTGAAGTTGTGTACAAATATCAACCCAGATTCTAAAACATCACTCTTGGTCCATTACTGTAATAGACACTAGCCAATAGGGACAATTGGGAAAAGGAAAGTTGTGGCAACACTCTCGATAAAGGAAGATGGATAAATAATTATATACCAGAATATCCTCAATTTTGGGGCACCAGAGGTGCCGGAAAAAGGTCCTGATATGTAGGCATCTGAAGGTGCCTACTGTATGCTGCCTGCAGTTTGTTTTCCACTTTAGGTTTGCTTTAGAGCCCAATTTCAGCCAAAATTTTTTCTTTAGGCCTGCCATACACGGTTCGAATCTTGGCTGGTTCAGCAGGAACCGGCTGAGATTCGAACCATTAATAGGCAGGCTGTATGTACCAAGTTGATCGATCAATCAACTTGGGTGCAACCAGCCTGCCGGATTCGCTTGCGATTATTGCAAGCAGTCGCTATAGCCGCTAGCAATAATCACTGTCTTCTCCCGGCGGGTATTGCTTCCCCCACCCGCTCCCTCCCACCACCCCCACTATCTGTGTTGATGGATGAATCATGTGAATTTCTTTGCTGCAACCGTGGTTGCAGCAAAGAAATTCGCACCGTCTATGGCCTGCCATATTTTTGGATCTACACCCTCTTGAAAAGATTTCCCCAGATTACAATAAAAACTCAACAGAGGTTCTCTTACACTTTTCATTTGGGTAGAATTGATCATACCTATCTGATTGTACAATTTCCTTTGGATCTACCAAAATCTATTGCAAGGGCTTGCCTGATTAGTTTAAAATTAAAGGCGTTGCTCAAGTAGGCCCTCGCAGTACATTCGTTTTAGATTGTTAAATCAGGTTGTCAAGTGTATGGTAAGGTTAAGACCTCAACCCAGGAGCCGAAAACATGCTTTACACAGATGTTAATTGCCTATTTTGAATAAGTGCAGTAAATTACTTAAATGCCTGAACTCTTATTGAAATAAAACTGCAGTACTACTCTGCTTCTGATTACATATTAATGTATTTTTAGAAACTAAAGCATAATTAAATATCATAAATAATTGGCTGAGCAATAAATGTTTGATGTATTTAAATGTTACTTAGAAATTTTTTAAACTAATGTAGGATTTGAGTTACTAGTCTGGTTGTTAAAAAAAGGTTTCTACCTGTCGGTACTTGACTCTTTTATTGCACATTATATGGATTTTTACTATTGATGCTGAAAATGTTTTGACATGTTTCCTATAAATTCTTAGTGGGCTTTACTTACCGTTTTTGCAATAAACTTTCCCTGAAAACAGCAGGAAACCAGCATTTATGGGTATAATAACCACTGTCCTTTGAAACAGTGGCCCCTCCTTAATCTCCTTTTATTGTCTGTCTCACTACTTAGATATGTTACCATCTTGCCATCCATTTATACAGCCTCTGCACCACAAAAAACTCATCAGTAAAGCTAGTTTTCATATTTATGTGTCCTAGAACCTAGGATACCTGTTCTGATGAGTAGTAAAACCATTGTCCTTTGAACAAGTGCCCTGTTCTCAATCTTCTTTTATTATCTATTAAATCTTCCTTCAATGCATAGTTATGTTATGACCATAAGACACATAGATAAAAACTTAGAACCCCATCTCAAAAACTTGTGGTAAAAGGTATTTAATGATGATATTTAAAGGTCATCATTTTTAACGATGGTCTTTATTTTAATAGCTTTTTGTGATTTTCTTACTAGCTGTATATATAAATATTTGGTAGATAGGGAACATTGAATTGACAAAAGCTTGCTTGTTGACTATCTATAACTGTTTAATCATATAACCGATCCACTTCTGTTCCAGCATTTACAGTTGACCATCCAGGCCCTCCAAGATGAACTGCGGACTCAGAGGGACCTTAACCACCTTCTGCAGCAAGAAAGCGGGAACCGTGGAGCAGAACATTTCACCATTGAACTCACTGAGGAAAACTTCCGAAGGCTTCAGGCAGAACATGACCGGCAAGCCAAGGAACTTTTTTTACTCAGAAAAACACTAGAGGAGATGGAGCTTAGGATAGAAACACAAAAACAGACACTAAGTGCCCGTGATGAGTCCATCAAAAAGCTTCTGGAGATGCTGCAAAGTAAAGGATTGCCCTCTAAAGGCATGGAGGAGGAAAATGAGAAGACCCGGAGAATAGTGGAAGCAGAATCACAACTTAATCATTTAGAAGTGCTTCTAGACCAAAGGGACAAAGAAAATATTCATCTGAGAGAGGTAGGTGGGTTTGGCAAAATATAGCTTTTTAGGGATGTGATCAAGTAAGGTGACCCTTTGGAAAAAAACACAGGCCAACACACATTTTGGTGTCTCGAATGTTAGACCTGTTATACCTGGGTATACTTGACCTGCTGATTCCAGAAATGGCACCAATTTTTATTTGTCAGCTCTACTTTTAGAGATATACCATAAATGCCATATACCACTCTTCACTCTGGTTGCCTGTGAAAAAACGGGATATAAATATAGCAAAATACGTGGGGATGATTCAGACAGCACCATCGTGAAATAACCATAATCTCTATTGTGCTCGATCTGCAAAAGTGAAACAATATGAGTGGCAATTTACACACACCTATACGATCATACACACCCCTCCTATAAAACCTATAATACTGTTAATAACTTACACTTTAGAATCCACTGTGTCCGATGTAAAATTACAGTTGGAAGTACGTAAACACTCTCACTTTATCTGCTTATTTTGCACAAAAACTCAAACTAGGTAACAGGAGAATAAGTCGATCAGCAAGATCTTTTCAAAAATTATATAAATTCAACCATATCTAAGAAACTACAGCTGCTGCAGTCTAGCCAATGCAATTTTCTGAATCAGCACCCTAAATAAAGAAAAATGTATAGCTTTAAAAGTTTTGTCTAGTTTTTAAGTTAAAAATACCCAGAATTCCTATTTGCACGTAAATAATTCACCAAATATGCTATTTTCACGTCCTCTAGAGTTTATTGCTTTTTTGGGTCAAATATTCTGTTTTTTTAAAAGAGTGTTTATTGCTGCATTCAAAATTGTTTTGATCAGTTGTAAGTAAGGGAACAGAAATATGAGGGCTGAAAATGCTACTTATTATTATGATTATTATACTGACCTTCATTACTAGCGGAGTCAATTACCTTGAACAACTATGCTGCTTAAAGTGATTGTAAAGTCTTAGTTTTTTTCCTATAAAAATAAGAAACATGTCATACTTAAGTCCTAAGTGCAGTGGATTTGCACAGGGCAGCCTGGATCCTCCTCTTCTCGGGTCCCTCTTCTGTCATCCTGGTCCCTCCCTCCTGTTCAGTGCCCTCACAGCAAGCAGCTTGCTATAGGGGCACCCGAGCCACGTCACAGCTTCCTGTGTCCATTCAGACACGGAGCCCCGACCCGGCCCTCTCTCTCCTGATTGGCTAGTTGACTTTGACAGCAGTGGCAGCCAATGGCACTGCTGCTGTGTCTCAGCCAATGAGGAGGGAGAGTCTCGGATGGCTGAAACACTCGTGGACATCGCTGGACAGAGAGGGACCTCAGGTAAGGTGTTAGGGGGGCTGCGGGGGGCTGCTGCATAGAATGCATTAAGATAAAAAAAATTTTGCCTTTACAACCCCTTTAAGAAAGTACGACCAAATTCAAAAAATTACTAATCTGCATACTTGTTCTGGTTCACAATTTTTTTGACTACCGAAGCCAGACGATAAGTATGACAGCCAGGCAATTATCGTTTTTAGAAGGAGAGGTCAACAATGGCATTCTTCATATTTCTCTCATGAAAGACTTCCAGTAAGTTCGCATTATTGGATGAATATATACTAGTAGAATTTTGTTCAAATATTTTTCTGTGCATGCGCAACTATAGTTTCAGCACAATTCTGTGCCAGGATGAAGTATCTCCCATGCACATGCATGGGTAGTGTATCATCCAAACCTGGCAATCAAAATGGCCAGAAACTCCAAACCTGGTAAAGATGGAAGCGCTGGCGATGGAGGGGAGCACAGACATCAAAGTGCTGGAGGGGTTTTGCTTTCCTTGGTAAGTCTGCCTTAATGTGCCAGTATGCTGTTTTTACTTGCACATAATGGCAAAAACCTTATGGGGGCCAAAAATGTATTTTGTTTGCCAATTTATTTTCATGTTAACTATAAAGGAAGGGGTTTTAAATTGTGGTTTTAAAAGAAAAAACTTACCTCTTTCTGAACATTTACATATAGTTAGTTATATGCAAGGATATATCAAAATTGTATAATACCAAAATGAGAGTATTTCCCAACAGACTTTCATGTGGCAATTCTAATGGGATGTCTTCATTTATATGTGAATTTTATTCATAGCTTTTTATGCATGAAATGTAATTTCCGGGCTTACTTGACTTCTACTGTAAGAGTTTAGATCAATATTCTGCAATATCATTAAACAATTATAGCATCTCTTTTTGACAGCCCTGTAGGATCAGTGCTACATTTGTTGCTCTTGTATTCAGAGAAAAAGGGAGAAGCAAATTCTAAGTGTAATTGCCATGCAGAAGTCAATGAAAATAATGATAACAGAAAAAAAATAAAAGCCGTAGTTCATTAAATGAGTCGCACTTTACAAAAAAATAGGCTGTCTTCTTATAAGTGGTACTATTAAATAAGAACATGATTTAAAGCTCAAGTTTAGCCCTTACCAACTGGAAAATCTTTGTGTGGATACAGAAATCAGTGAGGTTTTTGCCTGCTGGATGAAAAAAAAAAAACTTCCTGTGTGTACCCAGCTTTAGAATAAGCCACGATATTTTCACATTAGAAACATCTAAAAGGTAAGGAACACACACACACATATGTATATATATATACGGAGTTCCACTCCAAAATGGAGCTTCCGCTTTAAATGTTGGCCACATTTGGCATGTCATTATTTTGGGGGTGGAGAGGGTACCCTGTTTTTACAGGCACCCAGCTCCCAATTCCTCCCTGGCACCGGAAGGAAGATCACCTCTCCCCCCTCCCTCCCTGCAATCTTCTGGGACACGTCACAGGTCCCAGAAGATTGCCCGGCCAATCACAGCACGCAGCGGGGCTCGCGCATGCGCAGTGCACAGTAACAATGCCGGCGCCACGGAGGGGAGGGGGAGAGGAGCGAGGCTTCATGCTCCCGCATTGCTGGACTGTGGGACAGATGACTGTCTGATTATTAAAAGTCAGCAGCTACACTTTTTGTAGATGCTGACTTTTAAATGGGTGGAACTCCGCTTTATATAGGAATTTCACCCCTATGTTAGAATGTCACTCCTATGTTAGAATATACAGCAAAGGCGCCTTTAAAAATGTGTAATAACAGCATTCTACAGTTAACAGTTGCTTATAGATAATTGCAGACGTTTTATTATTTGCATACTTTGTTTTTATTTTCCCTCCATTCTTCTCACAGTGGCCATATTACACTAAGGGTAGATGATTCTATCTCCCTTTTTTTCCCGGAGCTCTGGGTTTCCTTCTAGAACATATGACAGTGCATATCATCTGAGGGGGAAGGCACTGGTGAAGTAGCCTTCCCAAGATGCATGTGTGAGGAACTGGTTACATCACCAGTTTCTCACTATACCAGGAAGTAGAAAAAACAGTAATTATAAGCAGTAGTGTATTTAGGTTTTGTGCTGTCCTAGGCCTGACTAAACTTGTGTACCCTTTAATTTAAATATGACCCACCCCTTCCTGTCAAGGCCACACCCCTTGCTGTTTAAGACCTGCCCTGAAATTTTCGAGTGAGGACACTAGTTCTGAGGGCCTGGGGGGGGGGGGTGGATTCACTTAATTTGCATAGATTTCCTTTCACCTCCTGTTTGGCTATAGGGCAAGAAGTGTAGGCAAATCTCTGCAATGGGACAGGGATGGTAAAAAATAAACTGACAGGGGCTATAACCCTCCCTGTCCAAAATGCAAAAAAAAAAATGTGTTGCCTATAGTTCTACTTTAAGCACAAATTTTTGATAATTTTATGGAGAGGACAAAGAAGATATAACCATGCCAATGCTGCAGCAGAAAACATATAGTACAGTGAGGAAGGTTTGTGTTCCAGTATGATAGGACAGTCAAAATTAGAAGCGGCGCCCCCCCCCCTCCCCTACAATTGCGGAATGCCGACCGCCCGCATAATCGGAAGTACAGTACCTGACCGCGAGATTGTGTTTCCAGCGCGATACCATCGCGCTGGTTCTCGGCGACAGGGTACTGTGAATGTCGCGCTGGCTCGCTCATCGGGAAAGGAAAACTTTGTTTTCCTTCCGCGATGAGTGACAGGCAGTGCTGACAGCTGTCTGGTATGAATCCTGAGACTGGAACACCGCGCCAAATTTTAAATGAAAAAACCGGCGTGGGTTCCCCCCTCGGAGGCATACCAGGCCCTTAGGTCTGGCATGGATTGTAAGGGGAACCCCCTATGCCGAAAAATCGGCGTGGGGGTCCCCCCCAAATCCATACCAGACCCTTATCCGAGCATGCAGCCCGGCCGGCCAGGAAAGGGGGTGGGGACGAGCGAGCGCCCCCCCCCCTCCTGAGCCGTACCAGGCCGCATGCCCTCAACATGGGGGGGTGGGTGCCTTGGGGGAGGGGGCGCCCTGCGGCCCCCCCACCCCAAAGCACCTTGTCCCCATGTTGATGAGGACAAGGGCCTCTTCCCGACAACCCTGGCCGTTGGTTGTCGGGGTCTGCGGGCGGGGGGCTTATCGGAATCCAGGAGCCCCCCTTAATAAGGGGGCCCCCAGATCCCGGCCCCCCACCCTGTGTGAATGAGTTTGGGGTACATGGTACCCCTACCCATTCACCTAGGGAAAAGTGTCAATATAAAAAACATACAGTACATAGGTTTTAAGAGTAATTTATTAGTCAGCTCCGGGGATCTTCTTCCGAATTCGGGGGGTCCCCTTCCGACTTCTCCCGGTGTTCGGCCTCTGCTCCCGGTGTTCGGCCTCTTCTCCCGGGCCCCACCGCTATCTTCTTCCAGCTCTATTGCCAGCGAGGGGCCCGGTCTGCTGCCGCTATCTTGTCGCCGCTGTCTCGCCGCCGCTGTCTCGCCGCCGCTGTCTTGCCGCTTCTTCTCTTCTTTTCTTCTTCCCCGATGTTGACACGACGCTCTCTCCGACTCGAATGCTGTGTGCGAGCTGCGGAGCCATTTATATAGGCGGTAACCCCGCCCCCTTACGACGTCATGGTCCCAGCATGCGCAGGGACTCTGGCGTCATAAGGGGGCGTGACCCCAGAGTCCCTGCGCATGCTGGGACCATGACGTCGTAAGGGGGCGGGGTTACCGCCTATATAAATGGCTCCGCAGCTCGCACACAGCATTCGAGTCGGAGAGAGCGTCGTGTCAACATCGGGGAAGAAGAAAAGAAGAGAAGAAGCGGCAAGACAGCGGCGGCGAGACAGCGGCGGCGAGACAGCGACGACAAGACAGCGGCAGCAGACCGGGCCCCTCGCTGGCAATAGAGCTGGAAGAAGATAGCGGTGGGGCCCGGGAGAAGAGGCCGAACACCGGGAGAAGAGGCCGAACACCGGGAGAAGTCGGAAGGGGACCCCCCGAAGTCGGAAGAAGACCCCCGGAGCTGACTAATAAATTACTCTTAAAACCTGTGTACTGTGTGTTTTTTATATTGACACTTTTCCCTAGGTGAATGGGTAGGGGTACCATGTACCCCAAACTCATTCACACAGGGTGGGGGGCCGGGATCTGGGGGCCCCCTTATTAAGGGGGGCTCCCGGATTCCGATAAGCCCCCCGCCCGCAGACCCCGACAACCAACGGCCAGGGTTGTCGGGAAGAGGCCCTTGTCCTCATCAACATGGGGACAAGGTGCTTTGGGGTGCGGGGGCCGCAGGGCGCCCCCCTCCCCCAAGGCACCCACCCCCCCATGTTGAGGGCATGCGGCCTGGTACGGCTCAGGAGGGGGGGGGGCCGCTCGCTCGTCCCCACCCCCTTTCCTGGCCGGCCGGGCTGCATGCTCGGATAAGGGTCTGGTATGGATTTGGGGGGACCCCCACGACGATTTTTCGGCATAGGGGGTTCCCCTTACAATCCATGCCAGACCTAAGGGCCTGGTATGCCTCCGAGGGGGGAACCCACGCCGGTTTTTTCATTTAAAATTTGGCGCGGTGTTCCCGCCTCAGGATTCATACCAGACAGCTGTCAGCACTGCCTGTCACTCATCGCGGAAGGAAAACAAAGTTTTCCTTTCGCGATGAGTGAGCCATCTCGGCGCTGGCCCCTGCGATGGGGCTCGTAGGTGTCAAATCTTGCCGAGAAGTGCGGCGAGATTGACACAATATCGCGGTCACCTACTGTAGTGCGGTTATACTTTAGTTATACTTTAAGCCCTTCTAAACTATCACCAAAACACCTGAAAATTGTAAATGCAGAAACATAAATTTGACTATACTAAAATGCAGCTGAGTAAAGTTTTCTGTATTTTATAGTGGTGTTTGATTTAATATCTTTGTGATGTCTCCATTAAATCAGACCAGCCCAGCCTATTACCTATTGGTATTTACAACACTACATTAGCTAATATGCACTCTCTCATTGGTCAGAGAGAGAGTGGGTGGGCAGAACTTAAAAAATAGCATATCCATTTTCTACACAAGTCACATTATATTTGAATGTTATTAAAAAGTATCTTTCCTTTTCAATCTGCAGCGCTGTAATTTTCTGCAAAATGCAATGAAATATGGCTACCTGGAGGTGTTTTGTACACAGTTGGTGCACAAAACGCCCCCCAGAAATGTGATTTCCTGCTTGTGTGATTGGCTTACTGATTTTCCCAAAAGTCTGCACTAAGATACAAGTCAAATTTTGGGCATTCCCTGCAACAAAAATGTCATTTTTGGTGAGATACTTCCAAAGGGAAATTGCATCTAAAGGGATGCAGACCCTGCCACTTTCCTCATTAGAGTCCTGCAGGTGCAGCAGCTGTATGATAATTATAAAATCACTCCCATACACTCCCATAAACATTCACTTTGCACGTAGACACAGAAAAACAAACACTTATTTCTTCAGAATAACAAAGGGTAAAAATCTGCAACAAAGTTTGTTAAAATCCCTGCAATGTAGATCAAGGGATGTTTTTAAGCCTAGTACACACAGGCCGAATATTGGCCAGCATCGGTCGGTTCAACAAAAACCAGCCAACTTTCGGCCCATGTGTTCGGCAGCTGGTCTGACAGAAGCGAAGGGTCATGACCGAGTAAGGTCTGCTGACAGGCTCCTGATTGGCGCTCTCAGCCAATGGCTGTGGGCGCTGACCGGAGTGTTCTGGTGGGATGGGGCTATGGGGGGGTGGGCGTCCCCCTGTCAGAACACAATAGCACAGCAGGGGAGATTGCTGTACTAACATTGGATTGTTAGTACAGCAGGCTTTGCCCTTATCTGTCAGGTTTTTTTTTTGTTCAACCCAAATAGTTTGGGTTGAAGCAGTGTGTATGAGGCTTTACTCTTTAACATGAAAGTATAGGGGTTAGAGTTACAGTGGATAAAAAGTCTACACACCCCTGTTAAAATGTCAGGTTTCTGTGATGCAACAAAAATGAGCCAGAGAGAAATCATTTCAGAACTTTTTCCACCTTTAACCGCTTCCGGACCGCCCACTGCATATATTCTGCGGCAGGGCGGCCCAGCTGTGCAAAATCATGTACCTGTACATGATTTTGTGCAGGAGATCTGGGGCACACACTCAGTGTTTTTGGGTATGAGTCTATCAGCATGGCATATCTTGACTTGGCAATATTTGCTGACTCTTCTTTACAAAAACACCCCAAATCTGTCAGATTGCAAGGGCATCTCCTGTGCACAGCCCTTTCAGACCACCCCACAGATTTTCAATCGGATTAAAATCCGGGCTCTGGCTGGGCCATTCCAAAACTTTAATCTTATTCTGGTAAAGCCATTCCTTTGTTGATTTGGATGTATGCTGTGGGTCGTTGTCATTCTGAAAGATGAAGTTCCTCTTCGTGTTCAGCGTTCTAGCAGAAGCCTGAAGGTTTTGTGCCAATATTAACTGGTATTTGGAACTGTTCAAAATTCCTGCTACCTTGACTAAGGCCCCTGTTCCAGCTGAAGAAAAACAGCCCCAAAGCATAATGCTGCCACCACCATGCTTCACTGTGGGTATGGTGTACTTTTGGTGACGTGCAGTGTTGTTTTTGTGCCAAACATATCTTTTGGAATTATGGCCAAAAAGTTCAACCTTGGTTTCATCAAACCATAACACATTTTCCCACATGCTTTTGGGAGACTTTAGATGTGTTTTTGCAAAATTTAGCCGGGCTTGGATGTTTTTCTTAGTAAGAAAAGGCTTCTGTCTTGTCACTCTACCCCATAGCCCAGACATATGAAGAATATGGGGGATTTTTATCACATGTCCACACATGTGGTATTTTTTTACTTTTACTCCCCCCCGAAAGGTTTCAGTTTGCGTTTCGACTGAGTTATGCAGTTTATAGGTCACATTAAAGGTGGAAAAAGTTCTGAAAATTATTTATCTTTGTTTCATTTTTTTATATCACAGAAACCTGACATTTTAACAGGTGTGTGCAGACTTTTAATAGCCTCTGTATAGTTTATTATTTCGGATGCTTAAATGTTACATATTCAAGTAGCGAGGGTTCAGCTTTAGAGTGTGGTGTATTAGTGTAGGTTATACATTTTTAAAAGAGAATTATGGGCAAAGATTTTTTGGTCATACTTCTCTTGTGGGTCCTAGGAGTGCACGTACATGTGCTCTCCTGTGACCCAGAATCAACCAACAGTGGTTGACATCACAGAGCAGCTCCAGGTTCTGGAAGTATACCAACAATATTGTCAGAATTTACCCAGATGCCTGATAAGCAGCTTGGTCAGCCCTTCAACACTTTGCTGGAAGCCTGAGCTGGCCGCTCCTTCCTCAGCCTGGTGCTCCAGGGGGAGGCGGAGGAGCAGAGAGCGGTGACTGAGAGTTGCTGCTCTATACTTAGAGTAGGCTAAGAACTGAGCGATCAGCAGTCATGCAATCGATCAGTTCTTGGGCTTGGAGCCATTGGAGGACAGCTGCAGCATTAGTCATGGCAGTGAGTATGTGTGTTTGTTTTTATGACCCCAAACTTCTCCTTAAATTCATGAAATGCCTGCACACTACTTCACTATGTACACTGGTTCTCAGTGCAGTAAGCAAAGACTCTGCTAATTTGCTTAGCAGCACTTCCGTTTTCCAGGGTAAAATTCTTGGTCAAAGACCTTGAATTAGATCTTCTTGTAAGTGTTAGATTTAAAGCCACCATGACCTTGCCCAGTGCCCACCAGGGAAATTATTCAAGTAGAATGCCGCAAGCACAGTACTGAGTATTTGCTTTCACTGGTCTTTCTGGCCCCGGTGTACATCAATGAACCTCTCCCCTGTTATTTCAATGTGCAGAATGTCTTATTTTGTCACCGATGTTTGTGTTGTCTTAGCGGATGATCTTTTTTTTTTTTCTTCTCTTTCCATTCCAAATAAACATTAGATCTGCATAGCTGTGGGTGAATTTCAGGGAATACAGGTCTTTTTATCATGTGGGAATCTAATACAGATGTTTGGTCCTTGGACATTTTTGATGTCTTGACCACACATGGTTTACCCAAGGAACCACCAAGTCCTTTTATTATTGCTATCAAAAGGCCTGCCTAAGGCAAATTGCTGAGCTTCCTATTTGACTGAGAGTTTAAAATTCATATAGCTCTTTGGACACAGTTAGGAATTCTTAAGTGATAGTTGTATGCCAACTTAAGGCCAAATTCCTGTAAAAAGAATTGTTTCAAACTGTTATATCTACCTCTATCTACCTGTAAAATATTTCTATATCTCATAGGTGCACTAGTGTGAACACTGTGAACAGAAATGTTTTGAGCCTGCTCTTTTCTTTGTGTGGTCACTGGCCACCTCCACACATTCTCCTGACTTTCTTTGTGCCACATAAACAACCCTATACCCTATTAGTACCTAAAACGTGAGACTTAAATCTGCCATAGATGGTTTGAGATGGAGGTGGCCCTTTCAGCACCACTTGGTTTGCCAAAGATTTTTCAGTTGACTTTTGTCGAAGAAGCCTGGTGGAAGATGGTTGGCCTTACAGTGACTGCATCCAATCAGACATGGGTGATGGCCGTCAGAGTACAGTAGCCGTCAGAGGAGATTCCTATATCCAAGCAGTTTAGCACAGATCAAAGAACCTACTAAATTTCGGGCCGAACAAAAATTTATACATGTATGGCTAGCTTTATTTTTTCATTTTTTCTTCCCCAATGCTCCAATCCAAATGATGGAGAAAAAGTAATTTCAGCTCTCAAATACATATAAATGAGCTGCCAAATTGTTTTGGACTCTGTTCAATCAGTCTTGTAATTTGCAAACCTCTGCTATCAGTGCCGGGACAAGGTTATCCAGCACCCAGGGCAAAGAGGTCAAACTGCACCCCCTCCCCTGTTCATGATGTGAAAGCTTAGGGGATCCTATGCCCAGCAGTTCTTGCTTGTCAAAACCACTGCTGCTGTCACTACTCCTGTCAGCCTTGTAACAAAAGGAAGGCGCCCCCATCCCTACAGTAAACCATTGTGCCCAGGGCAGCCGCCCCTCCTGGCCCCCCCATGTCTCGAACCTGTCTGCTACACTAAATATCTAAGAAGGTCTTTTTCCCGGTAAAGCTTTACAGCATCAGGTGTCACATCTTCAGCTCCAGTTTGCCAACTGCACATTTGGTCAACATCATCCCCTCTGTCCAGCAAGCTGGCAGGTGACACTCAAACCCATAAAGCCAAGCCAGGAAATTTCAGAGTGATCTTTTTAGCAGTACATTTTTGTTCAATCACAAGAGTGGAACAGAATTACTAATCCTTTGGCAGGTCAACCAGCTTACATATTTGTACTTCAACAGGATAATTGGCTGTTTGCCCACAGTTTGTCTTTAATATATCAAAACAGACCCGCGAAAAGATAGTTGCTTCAATTGCAAAAAGCTGAAAATTTTGGGCTCAACACATTGATTTTTCTAATGGCCTTAGTGTGTTGCAAGGACTGCTGTAATTAAATTACTATTTAGCTGGTGGCTTGTTTAGGGTAAACATCTGAAAAATCTGGATTATTTGTAAAACCACACTTTGGACTTTCAAAAATATTTAATAACACATAATTTTTATTTTAAATCTACAAATTAAAATCAGGATTAAAAAAATGACATATAACACAACAGTGTTAGGTATGGCAAATTTTAAATTGTTGTTTGCCCTTCTGCCTGCTCTTTCCCTCAAATTCCCACTGAGTTACTATTTCAATGCATTTGTGATTACTTTATATCTTAGTATATTTTCATATGGTGACACAGAGCAATGAGGGTAGCCTGCTCTACGTGTTTTGCGGGTGCAGTATAACCAACTTCCTTGGGAAAGTGTCTTGAGTCAGGGCCAATTCACAACATAGAAATGCAGTCCGGATACGTTCCAGATGCTTTTCTGCATGCTCGTTTTTTTACGTGCTTTTGATGCGTTCCAGTGCGTTTTCGATGCATTTTTGGTGCGTTTTTGATGCAGTTTAGTGGATTTTTTTTTCTTAACCCTAAAGTGGATGTAAACCCTCACATATACCCAGTGAAGTGAACAGCCTCAGATGATACACAGAGATGAAACAAATCTCCCTACATAAGTTTTACATGTATATCTGCTGTCTTCAGCTTTATATATCCTTTAGAAAGTGCACATCCTGTTACAGATTTTCTTTTCCTGTTCAGCACTGGGAGTGGATTATTTGCATACAGCCAAGACAGCTGATTGGAGGAAAGGCACACATCTCCACTCCACATAGGCAAAGGAAGGAGGTAATGTGTAGAGCTCTGCTGTGAGATGGCAAGCTGCCTGCTAATCTATTTACAGCAACCTCCCGTGACACAAACTTCAAGCTGTTTTTTTCTCCTGTCTCTGAGAACTTGTCAAAAGTTATCAGACTGATAACAGGGCTACGGAACAGAAGAAACACACGGGAACTGCAAGCACTGGTGTGAACTATGCCACTGATAACCATATAACCTACTTTCCATGCGTTTTTGATGCAGGAAAAAAAAAATACTGGACTGCATGTGGTGTGAACTGGCCCTAAATCTATAGATGATCAAACATAACTGTATGAAGACATTTTACCATGCATTCATTTGTCCACACATTTACATTGTTTTAATATATCTATACACACAGTATCTCACCAAAGTAAGTACACCCCTCACATTTTTGTAAATATTTTATTATATCTTTTCATGTGACAACACTGAAGAAATGACACTTTGCTACAATGTAAAGTAGTGAGTGTACAGCTTGTATAACAGTGTGAATTTGCTGTCCCCTCAAAATAACTCAACACACAGCCATTCATGTCTAAACCGCTGGCAACAAAAGTGAGTACACCCCTAAGTGAAAATGTCCAAATTGGGCCCAAATGTCAATATTTTGTGTGGCCACCATTATTTTCCAGCACTGCCTTAACCCTTTTGGGCATGGAGTTCACCAGAGCTTCACAGATTGCCACTGGAGTCCTCTTCCACTCCTCCATGACGACATCACGGAGCTGGTGGATGTTAGAGACCTTGCGCTCCTCCACCTTCTGTTTGAGGATGCCCCACAGATGCTCAATAGGGTTTAGGTCTGGAGACATGCTTGGCCAGTCCATCACCTTTACCCTCAGCTTCTTTAGCAAGGTAGTGGTCACCTTGGAGGTGTGTTTGGGGTCGTTATCATGTTGGAATACTGCCCTGTGACCCAGTCTCTGAAGGGAGGGGATCATGCTCTGCTTCAGTATGTAACAGTACATGTTTAAGGTGTGTTCACGCTGCTCCGACACAAAAGTAGTACGACTTCCGATCCGACTTTGCCCTGCAACTTCAGTTCAACTTTGATCCAACTTATTATGACTTTTTACACTCTCTGGCATTGAAATGGTATCAAAGTCGGACCAAAGTAATGCAGGAACCTTTTTCAAAGTCAGACCAACTTGTGTCGGACCAGTTAATGTGGTTGTAAACCGCTGGCCGTTTTTTTTTTTTTTCTTACTTGCAAGGCAAAGGCATAATGTGCTAGTATGCACCGCATATTAGCACATTATGTTAAACTTACCTGAAAACTAAGCCTACCAGCTATGCGATGTCATCGCTGGAGACAGCTTCCATCTTCACCCGTCTTACTTCCAGGTTCGCAGACTCCGCCTCTGTAACTGGCTGAAACCGTGATGATGTCACTCCCGCGCATGCATGCGGGAGCCGCTGGGCACGGCACAGGGCTCTGGAGGAAAGGCACAGGTGGCCATTCCTTCAGAGCGCATGCGCCAGTGATGTCACTGGCTGCATGTACAGGATATATCCCCTAAACGGTGCATGTTTAGGAGATATTTACAAAAACTATAGGTAAGCCTTATTATAGGCTTATCTATAGGTAAAATTCAATGATAAAAGTTTCCTTCCTCTTTAAGACAGCTCTCATAGGGAACCATTGATTTATACACGTCATGCGACCTATGCTCTCAAAGTCGGAGCGTATGTCACATGTCACACCAGTGTGAACCGGGCCTAAAATAGAAATGAAAGGCAAAAAATTTTTGTATAGATTTAAGAAAACATCATAAATACCTTTTTTCCTTTTTTATAAGTGATCACATTTCTTCTGTTGTCAGCTGTATAAGAGCTGGGGGAGTAGAAGCAGCAGTACACCGAGCCAGTGAATGGGTGTGCAGCGGGAGGGGGTGTCAGGACAAGTTTGATCATTGGAGGAGAGTACACTGGGTTCCCAGCATAGCTAGAGAACTGGCCACAGTGTGCTCTCCTGCTTAGTGTGGTCAGTTTTTTTATAGGAAAGCAAGGGGACTAGCAGAAACACCAGGAATTTCACATAAAGGAAGCAATACAAAGAGAATGGGATATTTCTCATACAAGTACATGGTACAGCAGGCACATATGAGGAATATGAAGTGATGGGGTAACAAATACTTTAAGAGCACGCCTGTGTAAGGGCTGTGTTTACCCTCACAGGGAGGCAGCAATGTTCCATGCATCCTCATGCAGCAGTCCCTTTCATGTCAACTGAGCCACAGCGGTTGAATGGACACTGCCACTGCTCCCTATTTGACATCTATGTGGGTGCTTGTCCCCAAATACTGACAATGTGAAGTTGGTGTCTCATCTGCACCCACACGGCTGGGAAATTATGAGCAGTAGCATTGCCTGTGCAGCTGCTGTGTCCCAATTGACATGAATGGGACTGCCTACATGTGGATACATGGAACACCTGTGCATTGCTTAGAGGGCAAACACAGCCCTCACATGGGCGTACGCTTAAGTATGCCCGTATGTTGTAAATCACTAATATTACTATTATTATTATACAGGATTTAAATTAGCGCCTACAGTTTATGCAGCGCTTTACAACTTGAGGGTTGACAGTACAAATACAATATACTTTAATACATTAGGAATCAGAGGGCCTTGCTCGTTAAAGCTTACAGTCTAATATGCAGCCCCTTGTTTGTTTAAAAGGGTTGACAGTACTGTGATCTGATCCTTAGCCAGATATGTGATAAGACCAGGTGGCAATGCTTTTAGCTATGGAAAAGGAAATGTAGCGCTTAAAAATCAGTAATAAAATTAATCAAACGTTCGATCGATCAGCATAAAGTCCCTTTAAGGTGTCTTTATATATGGAAGGAAAGATAGACCATCACCATCACCCAATAGTACTGACTCTTGCTATCAGTGTATGGGGTATACACTTTTAAATATACTGAATGGCGGCACCATCGATCCTTCCTACAAACACTGTTCCACTCCACATGCGGTTAAAGCTGCTCCACCTCATTTAAGACCGTTAAGGGTAAGGGAATCACTCCACATCCAGAAAAGACCTACTGCAGGCATGTTCCAGTATCCACATATATATAAAAATAGAAAGGAATGCTCATTGCGCAATGATCGATACAAATCAATTTATTGAAGATAAAACCGTGGGCGGTGATCTGGCGGCCATCTTAGTGGTTTGAAACGTTGGACGTTTCTACATGCCTGTTTTTACCTACATTAAATGTGAGTGGAACCATTTTTATCTTTAATAAATGGATTTGTATCGATCATTGCGCAATGAGCGTTCCTTTCTATTTTCATATATATGTGGATGCTGGAACATGCCTGCAGTAGGTCTTTTCTGGATGTGGAGTGATTCCCTTACCCTTAATGGTCTTACATGAGGTGGAGCAGCTTTAACCGCATGTGGAGTGGAACAGTGTTTGTAGGAAGGATTGATGGTGCCGCTATTCAGTATATTTAAAAGTGTATACCCCATACACTGATGGTAAGAGTCAGTACTATTGAGTGATGGTGATGTTCTATCTTTCCTTCCATATATAAAGACACCTTAAAGGGACTTTATGCTGATCGATCCAACGTTTGATGAATTTTATTATTGATTTTTATTTTTAAGCGCTACATTTCCTTTTCCATTTCTTTCCATTGTACCAAGCAATCTAGTGTTAGTAGCTTTTTATTTTTTGCATTTTTTTATTTATTTCCTTTGTATTTGGCGCAACAAATCCCTGTACTATTGTAATGCTTTTAGCTACTCTGTTACTTTTGGCCTTAGCGTGATCTGCTGTTAATTAATTTATTGCTCTATGTAAGGTTGGCCATACACTATAGAATTTTCTTGTTCAGCTTTCCTTTAGATTTACCAAAACCATATAATATGAGGTCAAGCCTAAGCACTTTCAATTTGTATGCCATCAGACAGGCCCTTACACTACAAAGTTGAAGGTAAATCTAAAGGAAATTGACTAAAAAAATAGTATAGTGTATGGCCAGCCTAAGGCCACCAGTAGGCATTAATAAGCAAGTGTTTTGCGGTTATGAGCCAGCTATACTCAATCTGCATGGCACTCCATAGACATGCCATAGAATTGTAAGGTCGGTGACTAGTATGTCTATGGTAATGGAAAGTAGTGGGGAGAGGTAGTACTGTTAATGCTTATCTTACTGGAAAATAATAGCAATTTCTGCAGATTTTCTCACCTATCTGATCGAGTTGTTCTTGAGAAGTATAGGGAAATCACCCCATTGGCACAAAGACAGCAAGAAAAATAAATGATTCAACTGTCGGCTACTCTGTATAAAACTAAAAAAGTTTTGGCTTTACATACAGCTAAAGTTGTCATTAAATATATGTTCTTGTCCAGCTTGGTGATGGAGTAGGTTCACTTCTCCTCATATATAAAGCACATTCCTTGTTTTACTGTGTTTACTGTACAATCTTTGCTTCACGGCCAGAGCTGATTTGCTTTGGGAAATACTTTATCAATACCAGGATGTTGAAAAGTCTGCACTGACATCGTCGCAGAAATTTGTGACCTGGAGTGTTGGTCTTGTTACTTTTTTCCATTTTTGTAGTGTTTTTCTTGGACAGTGGTAATCAATCGTACTTGATATTATGCCGAGCGAGATATTAATGTGATTGTTCCCTGCATCCAAATGAATTAATCTTCCACCATTCATTGTCAGCAATTTGTGAGAAGAAAATTTAACATAAAATTTTTCTGCAGTTTCATCCAAGTTTATAGGAGTTAGGTTATCCATAATATGGATGGACACAGATTGAGCTGGCCATACATTGTTAAATATTTACTACTTTACTTCCATCTAGGGAGCTTAAAAATTCCCGGATTGTTCTATTACAGAGGTCTCCAAACTGTAGCCTGGGGGCCAGATGTGGCCCTTTGCTTTCCTTTATTCATCCCTTGGGGCAATATTTCTCCCATTGATACGGGACTCTATTCCCTCCACTGAAACCAACAATGGGGAATAATTCCTGCCACTGATATCAACAATAGAGGGCTATTCCCCCCACCAATACCAATAATGGGGTACTATTCCTCTCACTGGGGCATAATTCCTGCCACTGATATCAACAATGGAGGGCTATTCCTCCCACTAATACCAATAATAGGGTACTATTCTTCTCACTGACACCAACTATGGGGCATTATTTATCCCCCTAACACCAAAGATGGGGCATTGTTTACTCCCATTGATAACAGGAATTTTTTTACTGCACAGCCCAGCTCCTCTAAAATCTAAAGGACAGTAAGGCAGGCCATACACAGTGCAAATTTCTTTCCTGCAACCACGGGTTGCAGAAAAGAAATTCACGTGATTTCCCTTTTAACACAGACAGTGTTGAAAAGGGTATTAGCAATTGTTTTCTCCCAGCGGGGAGGGCGAGGGCCAGCCATCCCCGCCAGGAGAAGACAGTGATTCTTGCTAGTGGCTATAGCAGCCGCTAGCGATAATCGCTAGAGAACCCGGCAGGCTGGTTGTACCCAAGTTGATCAATTGATCAACTTGCTACATTCAGCCTGCCCCTTCATTTTTTGAATTGGCCAGTTCAGAATCGAACTGTGTATGGCAGGCCTAAACTGGCTCTTTGTTTAGAAAGTTTGGAGATCCCTCTTCTAATACCTAAAGAGAAAGAGTAACTCATGGGGTCTCCTACAGTAGCTTTCTGCGATCAGAGACCAATGTAGGCTTTTGCCACTGAAAACAAACCCTAACATTTACCCTAACTGCCGGGTCACACAGGGGCAACACGACTTGCAGGCCGATTTAAAGAGGCGACCTGCACACGACTTCAGCGGCGACTTGCAAAACGACTTCTGTATAGAAGTCAATGCAAGTCACCTGAAGTCGCCCCAAAAGTAGTACAGGAACCTTTTTCTAAGTCCGAGCGACTCGCGTCGCTCCTATTAGAACGGTTCCGTAGTACATAACGGGACGCGACTTGTCAGGCGGCTAAGTCGCCTGACAAGTCGCCCCTGTGTGAACCAGGGCTTACTCTAACACAGGGATCCTCAAACTACGGCCCTCCAGCTGTTGCAGAACTACACATCCCATGAGGCTTTGTAAAACTCTGACATTCACAGACATGACTAGGCATGATGGGAATTGTAGTTCCTGAACACCTGGAGGGCCGCAGTTTGAAGACCCCTGCTCTAACACATAAGATTTGGGGAAAGGTTAAATGTTCAGTTAAAGGGGCTTTCCAGCTGCTGCTAGAGAACCCCAATCATATCCCTTTAACTGCTCAGTAAAATCAACCTTTTGGGATCTATTTATAATTGTTTTCACTCAAGATTCATACAACTTTTACTCAAAATTCACACATTTTGGATTCAATTTAAGAACAGTGTGAATTTTGGACAAAAGTTGTTTGAAAACTTTTATTAATAGATCACAAAAGTGTAAGTAAACCCTAACATTGAAATTCTTTTATTTGCCTCCTTAAAGACATCATTTTGGGCATAGAATGTCAATTGGGACGTTTTTCAGCACCTGGGATAAACAGCTGCTGTGTACACCCACCCTTAGTAATGAATGGCTGTATGTGGGCTTACTATTTGTTTAACCTCCCCGGTGATAATCCCGCGCGTGGCTCAGGATTAATTTTCAGGACCAAAAGCAGTAACCCCAAGCCACACTCAGGATTACACCGCAGTATCCACTTACAGGTACTTACCTTGTCCCTAGGATCCCACGATGTCCTCCCTCTGTATCCTCCACCGGATCCTCTGCCCGATGCATCAGTGTTACGGGTTCCGAGTGTTGCAACTTATGGGGGCGAAACCAGCGGCAAAGTAAAAAAAAAATACAAAACATAACACACACAATACATTGTAATATGTAGATTACATTACTATATCAAATCATTTCAACTCAGTTTTGTCCCTAGTGCTTTGTCCAGTGCCCTGCCTGCACTTTTACCTTTCTTTCTGCCATTCTTTCTGCCTGGAAACTTGAGAACGTCCATGGCATCCACAAAGCATCCCTCTATGTCAAAAAGTGGTTTTAGACCAGCTAGAAAACAGTGATAGTGAATTAGAAACACTTGCAGAATTGAGTGATAGTGATTTGTGGGGAAATTCGTCATCAGACATTATATTATTATTTTTTATAATTATTTATATTTATTTATTATATTATATTAAACAATATTATATTATTTATTATATTATAATTTATAATTTGTAAATTTGTGTTTCAAACTTTATCATACCCGGGATGTCTACTAGACTCTTGTTTGGACAGATTTAAAGTGGAGTTCCACCCAAAAGTAGAACTCCCACTTATTTGTCTCCTCTCCCCCACAATTGGCACCTTTCGGGGGGGGAGGGGGGACAGGATACCTTTGACAGGTACACTGTTTCCACTTCCGGGAGTCCGGGCCGAGGCCTGTGACATCACCGCGGGGCTCCATCCTCCTCCCCCTATCACCAGGCCAGTAGGAGAAAGGAAAGGGGCCTTGCGCATGCGCAGTAGGGCTCCCAGCGTGAAGCCGTAAGGCTACACTGCCGGGTACCCTTACCCGCAATGGCGGCGGCAGCACCCGACAGCTGTTGGAAACATCAGCTACGGTGCCGACATCGCTGGACTCCAGGACAGGTAAGTGTCCTATTGTTCAAAGCCAGCAGCTGCAGTATGTGAAGCTGCTGGCTTTTAATCCTTTTATTTTTTTTAGGTGGAACACCGCTTTAAGTAAGTTATTCCTAAGAATTACAGACCTACGATATAAAACAACAAATTTCCATGCAAAACAATGTACCGCTTTGAGATTAAAAAATCAGACATAATCGGACTGCCATGGAGGTTAAACCTGTGGGTGTACAAACTTTGGGAGTACAACTTTATGCATGCGCAGGTTACACAAGTAGGGGCGTAAACCTTCGTACAGCCAATCATTAATATATCAACCATTTATTACTATATCTCTTCTATATGCGCAAATAAACACTTGTTGATCCTGCCAAAAACCTTGGGAGGTCATAACTTTCTGTACACTCTGCCAGCGTTGCACCCGTATCACCTAGCATTGTCCCCAGATTATTATAATATTTTTATTGTACAGGATTTATATAGCGCCAACAGCAACAGTTTGCACAGCGCTTTACAACATGAGGGCAGACAGTACCATTACAGTTCAATTCGATACAGGAGGAATCAGAGGGCCCTGCTCATTACAGTTTACAATCTAAGAGGGAGGGTCAAGAGATACAGAAGGTAATAGGTTTTGACTGTACCTCTGTGCCTGACATGTAGCATTATTTCACTTCCACTCTTCATGCAGCCTTAGGAATACTTGCTCCCATGCTTCCTTTGTTGGTGGCAAAATTGTGCCTTTCCTTTCCTTTTTTAACATTGAGAAACCACTGTGTGAATTTTATTTATTTAATAAGCTCAAAGTAGCCACTCTCACTTTCGTCTGGTATTTTTCCTTTGAACATTGTAACTCCTGACGCCAGCTCACTGCCCCTAAACTGTCTTGTTAAGGAAACTTACAAAATAAAGATTTAATTTATATGCCTTTTCCATCCGTACATGTTTCTTTTCATTTCTTTGATCGGTGTGTATTTAGATATGCCTGACTTGCCGGAGATGCTCAATTGAGTTCTGGCGACCTTATTCATGACTGTGTATTGTACTCGGAATTGTTATTAAATAGTTTTTTTTTTTTTAATCATCCATCGTTCCTTTTGCCTGCCTTGGACAAGTGTTCATAATGTTTTGTTTTGTTTCCTTAACACATTTTGCGCGCCCATTTCACTGGGTTTGCATCTTTAAAGTGGAATTATGATCTCGGCAAACCCTCTAAATTTTAAAAGACGCCACAATTGCAGGGCCCTGGAGTATCGTAATTAAGTTAATGAACGCTCTGCAGACATGCTTTTTCGATACCCCATTGTGCTCCATCCGGGGTAATTGGCTACCTCATGTTTACTGTACTTTTTAAAGAATCTTAGAATTTGGTATAATGAGGTGGGAAAAAATGAAAAGCAAAAGTAGGGTATGTCTAAGAGCCTTTTTATAAATACTGCTTTATACATAATGCTTTCATCGATCCTGTCCTGTAGCAGACTCTATTGATCTTCATAAGGGAGAATTATTTACATGTTTGACAATACAAATTCATTTTTGCAAATGCTGCATCAAGGCTTTTAAATACAGAACCATTCATAAATGTCTTTGTATTGATTCAGTGAGTAAGGGCATAGTATGAGCACCATAGTATGTCTTCCCACTACTGTACAATAGGCTGGGCAGCAATAATTCATATGGTACTATCAAATATATTGACAATATACTGATCTGAGATTCATTAAGTGAAATAAAGGGACGCTCTGTGTACGTGGATAGTGAATACCTCTTACTGATGAATAATCATATGACTATCATTTACCTGTTTATCCCCACCTGTCATTGTTACAGCTGATCTGTAGTTACCGCTGTATTATCCCATATGAATATTTGGTTATGCATTCTGGCACAGTAGACTTCACTTGCCCGCCTTGTCTGGTAGCGCTAAGAAGCCATGCAGATTTTTGTCCAGATTTGCTTACTTCAATAGCCAGAGAGAAATGAGATGACTAGAAACAAAGAGTTTGGAAAGAATCCAAGCCTTGCCATTCTGCCTGCTTGTTGAGTCGTACCTTCAGCGTGTTTATGCAGCTCAGTATTCAATGGTTTTCCTCATCATGGGAAGCCACTTAGGGCATGGTCAAGGTCAAGTGGACAGCTGCAAGCCAATCCTTCCCAGTGCATACTCCTGGTAGTTCTTTCTGTTTCCTTTAAATTTTGATTCTCTCTTTGGGTCTTTCTGCGTTTTGGCTCCTAATTTCCTCTTGTATAGCTGCATTGTCCTATGGCTTTGACACCTAGTCCATCTGGAGAAGAGTGTCCAAGCATGCCCATATAATATGTCATTGGGCTTCAGTGGGAATCCGGATTGGCCAGACTAACTTTTTGAAAGGGAAATTCGTTTCATTCTATAGTTGTCCTTCATGGATGGACCGACCTATCTTGTCCTTACCTCACTTGTATTTCAGCTGCTTGACCTTACTGTTATCCCTGAATACATGTTTTTACCCTACTTTGGTTTTGCCATTCAGCTATGGATACCCAGGACAGAAACTTCAGCTATATTTCCAACTACACCTCTGCCTCATCTTATGGTGCCATCCACAACCAGCTCATTCTTACTTCTGTTAAATTACCGACTACTCTCTGGCAGCAATGTGCCTCGTTTTTTTAGCCCTTTACAATCTGTAGATTGCTGGTGGGGTTACTGTTTCATGACTAGCCTCTATGATTTGCCACATATGGTCCTTAGCACCAGAGTATTTAGATATAGTATATAGGTGGTTATAGAGCCTAAGTACGTCTGCTGTGTTGAAGACCGGGAAGGATCAATCCTGACATCCCTTTAGATGATTATACTCATAGAGTAACTGTTCAGTTAAAGCAGGGGTTTCCAAACTTTCTAAATAAGGGGACAGTTTACTGCCCTTTAGGCTTTAAAGGGGGTTGGAATGTGGCCAGTGGGAGTAGAAAATGCCCCAGCATCAGTGAGAGTAAATAATGCCCCATCAGTGGGGTGGTTAGTGCCACATTGTTAATATCAGAGAGAAGAATGGGGCTCAATTGTTGATATTCAAGGGAAAAATGATGACCCATCATTGGTGCCTGTGGGAGAAATGGTGCCCCATTATTGGTATCAGTGGTAGGAATAGTGTCCCATTATTGGATTGAAATTAGTGGTAGGAATGGTGCCCCATCATTGGTGTCAGTGGATGGAATGGTGCCCCAAGGGCCTGATAAAGCAAAGGGTCACATGCATACAAGTACACTTATGTAGAAGATATTAAATTGTAAACAAAAAGGTAACATATTGTAGCTTACCATTCCTTAGATGTGGTGGCTGCATTAGGGGGATGAAAACCCATTCTAGTATAGTGGATTGTGGGGAACCACTTGGGTGGTGTACATAAGCTTTAATTTTCTCTTGTGGAGAATATGTCAGTCTCCATGCAGATTTTTAGGAGGAGGTTGTGCTCAATACTCCGGGAAGGCCCAGTTCTAGTTCAACTTGGTGGAACTTTGGAATGGTAAAGCAGTAGTGTAGAAGAAAAAGCATCAGGTAGCAGAGGTGCCCAAATCAACCCTAAAACGATATTAATTTCTTTAAAAAGTGGATTTTAATAAAATCCATGTTTTAATGAAGTCAGTGTCCCTTTTCTGTAATATGGATACCTCTGCTGCTCGATGTTTTTTATTTTTTGTTTTTCTGCTACACCATAGTTTTCTTTTTAGAACTCAATTTTAGAACTTTCTTTTTAGTTTTGGATCAATGGAACTATGGCCATGATGTCATAGAAAAATACAGTGCCTAGAAAAAGTATTCATGCCCCTTGAAATTTTCCACATTTTGTCATGTTACAACCAAAAACGTAAATGTATTTTATTGGGATTTTATGTGATAGACCAACACAAAGTGGCACATAATTGTGAAGTGGAAGGAAAATAATGCATGGTTTTCCAAATGTTTTACAAATAAATATGTGAAAATGTGGCGTGCATTTGTATTCAATACTTTGAGAACCACCTTATGCTGCAATTACAGCTGCAAGTCTTCTTGGGGATGTCTCTGCCAGCTTTGCACATCTAGAGAGTGACATTTTTGTCCATTCTTCTTTGCAAAATAACTCAAGCTCTGTCAGATTGGTTGGAGAGCATCTGTGAACAGCAATTTTCAAGTCTTGCCACTGATTCTCAATTTGATTGAGGTCTGGACTTTGACTTGGCCATTCTAACACATGAATATGATTTGATCTAAACCATTCCATTGTAGCTCTGGCTGTATGTTTAGGGTTGTTGTCCAACTGGAAGGTGAACCTCCGTCCCAGTCTCAAGTCTTTTGCAGACTCTTACCAGTTTTCGTCTAAGATTGTCCTGTATTTGGCTCCATCCATTTTCCATAGTTACATAGTAGGCGAGGTTCCCATCAACTCTGACCAGCTTCCCTGTGTCAGGAGCATTTAGTGCTCCTGTTCCTCATTCCAGCATCCAGGGTTTTGGCTATGACACTCTCCTTGTCTGTCTGTCCATCTGCAGGCTGATTAATGTGATCAGTCTCTGGGTGGAAACTCAAAATTGTTATAAGCCAGTTAAAAAGTCATTTGAGTGCTTGTGATAGAGAGTGACATGTGTGTTGTTCCTGATCAAGCTCCCTGTCTGTCTGCCCTGCTTTGCTAGTTTGGATTTCTCTGTGTATGACTTTGGACTGGTTTATTGGACTATTCCTTGAAATCAGCCTGGACTGTCATAGAACCACGTTATCTGTCTGCTAACCGCAAGTATCTATTTGCTTTGCTCAGTTTGCATCTGCCCTGGCGTGGTGGCCAGGCACTATAGCATTAAGTCCTGGGGGCAACCGAGTACTGGTAGGCCTGCTTGCCTTATGGGAAAGGGGGCTGCTATAGGTGAAGAAACACAGTAGCCAGCTATAGTGTCTGATCACCTGCATAGGGGTAGATGTGATACCCTGTCCCTGCTGAAGAAAAGCATCCCCACAACACAATACTGCCACCACCATGTTTCACGCTGGGGATGGTGTCTTTAGGTTGATATGCAGTGTTAGTTTTCCACCACACATAGCGTTTTGTTTTTAGCCCAAAAAGCTCAATTTTGGTCTCATCTGATTAGAGCACCTTCTTCCGCATGTTTGCTGTGTCCCCCACATGGCTTCTCGCAAACTGCAAATGGGATTTCTTATGGCTTTCTTTCAACAATGGCTTTATTCTTGCCACTCCTCCATGAAGGTCAGATTTGTGGAGAGCACGACTAATTGTTGTCCTGTGGACAGATTCTCCCACCTGAGCTGTGGATCTCTGCAGCTCCTCCAGAGTTACCTGCTTCTCTTATTAATGTTCTCCTTGCCTGGCCTGTCAGTTTAGGTGGACGGCCATGTCTGGGTAGGTTTGCAGTTGTGCCTACGCTTTCCATTGTCAGATGATGGATTGAACAGTGCTCTGTGAGATATTTTTTCATAACCTAACCAGGCTTTAAAGTGGTTGTAAAGGCTCGTTTTTTATTTTTTAAAAATAACAAACATATCATACTTACTTCCACTGTGCAGCTCGTTTTGCACAGTGTGGCCCCGATTGTCCATTTCTGGGGTCCCCCCACGGCTCTCACGGCTCCTCCCTGCATCAGATAACCCCCTAGGAGAAGCGCTGTCCCGGGGGGGTTTCCTTGCGGGCGTGCTCCTGAGTCCAGCATTTGCGTCCATAGACACGAATGCCAGACTCGGCCCCGCCCCTGGCACCTGCATCATTGGATTTGATTGACAGCAGTAGGAGCCAATGGCTGCGCTGCTATCAATCTATCAAATCAAGAGCCGGGACCCCGTAAAGAGAGGGACAGCGCGTCCTCGCCGAGGGAATACGGGGCTCAGGTAAAGTAAAATGAGGGGGGGGGGGTGATGGCTAGGGGGCCGGTCACTGCCAGCTGTTTTTTCACCTTAATGCATAGGATGCATTAAGGTGAAAAACATGAGGGTTTACAACCCCTTTAAACTTCACAACTTTATCCCTGAGCTTCATAATGCTGTTTGTTTACTAAGGTTCTCTAACAAACCTCAGAGTGCTTCACAGAACAGCTGTATTTATGCTGAGATTAAATTACACACAGGTGGACTTTATTTACTAATTAGGTGACTTCTGAAGGCAATTGGTTCCACTAGATTTTAGTTAGGGGTATCAGAGTAAAGGGGGCTGAATACAAATGCAAGCCACACTTTTCAGATATTTATTTGTGAAAATTTTTGAAAACCATTTATCAATTTCCTTCCACTTCACAATTTTGTGCCACTTTGTGTTGGTTTATCACATAAAATCCCAATAAAATACATTTACATTTTTGGCTGTAAAATGACAAAATGCGGAAAATTTCAAGGGGTGTGAATACTTTTTCAAGGCACTGTTAATATATACAGTAAGTTCTAAGTGGCCCTAGCATCATATACTGTATATGTTTTAATGTTAAATGCATGCATACTAATAATGTGTAACATTTACAGGTATTTTGTACATCTCACAGAGATCACAGTACTTACACGCCTTTGTCTGCTTTTTTTATCCAGAGGGATGGCACCGTCTTTGTCCAGGCATCATCCAGGGACAGCATCTACTGCCTGGACTGAGATGCTGGCTCAAAGTTGACACGATCATGTAAATATTGGTGTCTCTGCAGTTCCTGAGTGTGTTCACAAACCAGCCCCTGCTGCAACAACTCATCTTGTGACTTGTGATTTTGTGGCAGTGTTGCAGTCTGAAGACTGGAGAGATGAGACTTGAGAAATACATACCTCCCAACTTTTTTAGATGGGAATGAGGGACACCTATCAGCAAAAGTATGCAGGCATAGGACACACCCCTTGCCACGTCCCCTTAAAGGAGAATTGTACAAAAAGACAAGATTGGTTAAACCTACAAGTGCTTTTTTTACCACTAATATTCCTTTATATTGGCTTTTGAAAATTTACAAATGCAGCAATTTAGGAATCAGATGGAAGGTTTAGCGCTGGAAAACACTTTTTGATAGATAGTGCATTTTGTATACATCTATATAGATCAGACCAAAATAAGGGACAAATGAGGAGGACAGAGGGACAGAGGGACATTGCTCCAAATCAGGGACATTGCTCCAAATCAGGGACAGTTGGGAGCTATGGAAATGTTCCCTTCTGCCTGCAGCAGAATGAAGACATTAGATCAGCCTATATGCAAAGCCACTAGACAGGACCTCAAAGACTGCTTGTGATAATAATAAAATGTAGCGCTTTCTTGAAATATTATAAAGTTGCTGTATATTTGTCCAGTTTAATGGAACTAGAGATTAAAATTCATATCACTCTAATAAAATGATCACTGAAAAGGGCCATACCTTTCTCTGTTATTCTGTATTATTTGCAATGGAATGTCAGGCACACTTTAAAGTTTTAGCGTGGCTTTCTGTTGAGGTGTAATATCCTTTGGATATTTTCATAATTGTCATAACATGACGGTTATCCTATATGGTGCTTTTACTCAAATCACTTAATGACGTGACCCATGAAGTCTTAGCGCCCTCATACCCTCATCTATCAAGGCAACAAGATTCCACATGCTGACTGTCACTTTGCATCAGCGTAATGACAGACATAGCAGTTAGGGCGTCCTTAGATCTGCCCTGTTCAATGTCAAAGTTATCTGAATGAAATGCAATAGTATATGCGGTAAATCTGTTTATAAAACCCAGCATTCCCTCTACTACTCTTATGTCACATCGTGACAGTCATGTTTTGACAAATGATCCACATACTTGGCTATGTTGTTTGCATGAGGCTTGAGCTTAATCCCTTAGCAGTTTCTGATTTTGTTTCCTATACCACAGAATTCAAATCCACATGGCAAAGCCATGCCTGAGGTTAAAGGTCATATAAAAAACTCATGTATAAGTTACCTTTAAGCTTGTGTGCACTGAAGCTGAACTACAGACATACAGCTAAATACATAGCTGAAATACATATATGGGAGCTGCTTTACCTGCCAAAGAATTTAGTATTTCTTTCCAGCCTGATATTTACACAGCTCTGTGAAACACCATGGCCAGGCTGGGGAACTGGCTTTTCTCTACAGTTTGGTCACCTCCCTATCCCCAGCCTGTGTCTGGGCAGTGAAGGAGAAGCAGCAGATTAAGGCCCCTTTCACACGATCGGACCGTTCAAGTTCGCCTGTCAGTTTTGACGGTGGACCTGAACGGGCGCTCCATGTTAGCCTATGGAGCGACGGATGTCAGTGGAGACATGTCCGCTGACATCCGACCCGGTCCGATCCGCTAAAAGCAGACGGATAGCCCTACGTCCAGGTCCGTCGATGGCAGATCGGATCGGGTGAGATCTGATGAAAAGGGACATGCTGTCCGTTTTCATCCGATCCCTCCATAGGCGGCAGCGGCGCCTGACAAGCCCCTCCCCGCTCAGTGAGCAGAGAGGGACCTGTCATCCGCAGGCTCAGCGGAGATCAACAGAGAGATCTCCTGCTGAGCCGGCGGACCGAGGCGGACTCTGTGGAAGCGAAGTCCGCCTCGTGTGAAAGGGGCCTAACAAGCTTTTCCCACTGTTCACCTCCCCGGACAGCTTGGCACAGAACTAGACAGTTCCCCAGTACTTTTCCAGTCCAAGCCAACCCATTCTTAGCCTTGGCCTTCCACTTTTGCAGAACTTCCCCTGGAATTTTTTCCAGGTCAGCTTGCCTCAGAGCTAGAGGGTTCCCTGAGACTTTTCAAAATTCCAAACTGACCCCCTTGAAGCCTCAGCCAGTCACTTTTGTGGCCCTTACCCTGGTCTTGATTTTCTTCATCTAGTCAGCTTGGCATAGAGACGTACAGTTTTTTTGACGTTCAAATCAACCCCCTCCAAGCCTCAGCCAGCCACTTTTGTGGACCTTACCCTGGTCTCAATTTTCATCAATGTCCCATCTAGTCAGCTTTGCATGGAGACGGACGGTTCCCTGGGAGTTTTTTGACGTTCAAGCCAGCCCCCTCAGAGCCCCAGCCGGCCACTTTCCCAGACCTTCTCCTGTACCCAGCCGCTACCCCTGAAAGTTTTTCTAAATCTCTGCTCTCTCCACATATCAGCAAGTTCCAGGATGTGTATGCAGTAGTGGTGCACCAAAATGAAAATTCCAGTGCCGAAACTGAACATGAAAATTCAGGATGCACTTGGCCGAAAAAAACTGAAACACACAGTTTTTTAAAAATCTTTTTAAAATTTAATTAATGTGGCTGTTTGAAGTCAATGGGATGCATTGAAAAAAAATAAATCTAACGGGTTATAACCATCCCTTGCTCTACCCAAAATGTAAGAAAAAAAAAGATTTGCCTATATTTCTACTTTAAATAATCTGACATCAGTGAACTCATTTTTGGGTGGCTGTTGTGGTAAACCACACATTGTACATCATCATTGCAAATAAGCCAAAATATGTTTTCTCCTAAAAAGATTTTAAAATGAACGATTCACATACACCACTCAAGACATTCAATTGATTAATCGGCCATTTCTAGCCAATTTACTGGAATTTCACCAATGTCCTTGTTTAGTGTAATAACAATAAAAAATTAAAACAATATATGGCTGGTCGAGACCAAGAATGATGAGGAAGGACAGCCAAATCATTTGGATTTGGAATTTCAGCAGATATTTTTGTGGTTATTACTCATGCAACCACCAGATTCTTGAAGGCCTCCACTAATGTGTTTATGAGACTAGGCTCTCATGCTGATGAGCAATCATTTAATTGGGAAAGTCTACGGAAACTTGAGGTTTGACACCTGCTGCTTAGAGCAACATTTGATGAGATACATATGGTTAATAGTTAATGGCTCTTTTTTAAAATGAATCGCAAATGAAGCAAGGTCGTTGTGCTGTAGAGTTGTTTCAGATAGTTTGGGAAATCGCTTTTACTTTTTAAAGGACTCAAGGCTAGCTTAATACACAGTTCAAATACATATATATGAGTTGTTTTACATGCAAGAGATTTGTTTCTGTGTCCATCCAGCTCTTAGATTTACTCGGCTCTGCCAGATAGCTCCACTTGTGACCTGAGGTTTTTTCTGTTGCATCCCCAGCCAGTACCTGAGCTTAAACCAAATTAAGGCATGCCAGACCAAATTAATAAAGGAGTTCAAAACATTTTTAGTGATTCACAAGACAACCAACATGTTTCGGGGGGGGGGCAAAACATGCCCCGTCCCCTTATCAGAGTTTGGTAATGTTTGCAAATGTTTGAATGGATTTAGAGAATTTTATCTAGCAATCCTTGTTTTGGTTTAAGCTCTAGGTCTAAGTGACGTTCCTGGTTATCTATTGGAAGGAAGCCCTTGTTGCATGTTAGCCGCCTGACCTGAGGCAGTGAGCTTTTCGAATGATTGTTGTCCTTGACTTTACTGCTCTGTATCAATAAGAATTGAAAGCCCCACACCTCTTGGATTTACAGTGCTGTGAAAAAGTATTTGCTGATTTTTTTTTTTTTGCATATTTGTCACACTTAAATGACTCAGATCATCCAACAAATTTTATTATTACACACAGATAAATACAAAATGCAGTTTTTAAATGATGGTTTCATTTATTAAGGAAAAAAAGCTGCCTGGCTTTATGTGAAAAAGTAATTGCCCCCTAAACCTAATAACTGGTTATGCCACCCTTGGCAGCAACAACTGCAATCATGCATTTGCGAGAACTGGCAATGAGTCTTTCACATTGCCGTGGAGCAATTCTGTCCCACTCTTCTTTGCAGAATTGTTTTAATTCAGCCCAGGGTGCATAAAAATCAACGATTTAAAAAAAAAAATCAAAACAATCTGATTTTTTTTATTCAACCAGTACACGTCCGCGCTATGACCGAATGACGGCCACAGCGCGGACCTGAATTCCCAGGAGGCCATCATATGACGGCCTCCCCTGTGCACGCTCCCTGCGCGCGCCCTACAGGGCGCGCGACGGGCACGCTGTGATCACTGAGACTCGGCTGATCACCGATCCGAGTAAGGGGCTGGTCCCGGCCCCTTACCATGTGATCAGCTGTCAGCCAATGACAGCTGATCACATGATGTCAACAAAAGATCGGTAATCGTTTTTTTTTTTTTTTTTTACTCACTCTGACAGCGTGAGGAGAAAAAAAAGCCGATCACCGGCTGGGATGTGAGGGACATCGGTCCCCAAGTGGAAGAGGCACATCTGCCTCATCAGTGCCACCTAATAGTGCCAATTAAAAGAGCCCACAGTGCCACCTAACAGTGCCCACAAGTGCCACCTATCAATGCCAACAAGTGCCACCTATCAATGCACACAAGTGCCACCTATCATTGCCCACCTGTAGTGCCAATCAGTGCGACCTGGCAGTGCTGCCCATCACTGCCACCCATCAGTGCCCATCACTGCCGCCTATCAGTGCCCATCGCAGCCGCCTCATCAGCGTACATCAATGAAGGAGAAAAATTACCCGTTTAAAATTTTTTATAACAAAATATAAAAAAATAATTTTTTTTTTTTAATTCAGTTTTTTACATTTTTTTTAACAAAAAAGTAAAAACTGCAGAGGTGATCAAATACCAGCAAAAGAAAGCTCTATTTGTGGTGAAAAAATGATAAAAATTTCATTTGGGTACAGTGTTGTATGACCGCAATTGTCATTCAAAGTGCGTCAGCGCTGAAAGCTAAAAATTGGTCTGGATAGGAGGGGGGTTTAAGTGCCCTGTAAGCAAGTGGTTAAATCTAGTTTTTTTTATCTAAATCCGATTTTTTTTTTAATTTTTTAAAATTTATTTTAATAAAATGCTTTTGGAGTAAAAATCTAAAGATAGTTTTCTATTTAAGATACATTAATAATTTAGTTTATTCAGTATGAAATGAAGCTTAGTTATGTAGCATGAGGCTGGGTATTCTACAATATTTAATAAATAATGATATTTGAAGCGCTTCACAATGTGCATAAAAATGAATATATATGAATAAATATAAATAAATAAATATAAATACTCAAATAAATCCAGCGGTGAATAAAAATTCCTAAAAAATCCAGCAATCAAAATAGTGTAAAATTAAAAAATTAGTGCCACCAAATGTGTAAAAAAATCCACATAAAAATAAATATCCTCCAGGAGGAGCCAAGGACGCTCTGTGCAGATCAGCAGTATCACACAGTGTACTGCAGTGAATCTGCTCCTGTCTAAGGCGGCTGACTGCTATAGTAAAACCTGCATATGCCTTATCATTATAAGGCACACGTGAGTGGATTGAAGTTTGCCTGTGTACCTTGGTATCCTAACTATTGCACAATGATTTTTTTTTTCTCTTATCTGCTTGTCAAATGAGATCTGTTTATGATTCTCACATTGGTTGTGAACAGAAGCAAAAGAAACATTGTTACTATAAATGTCAATGAGCACCTTAATTAAGCAAGTGTTTTTAAACAGCTTTGCTAGTGGGACCGGATCAAAGCTTTATACCAATCGGATTCTACACTTGTATAATTGAACCTTCTGAATACATCCCTATATATTTATTTTTATGTTGATTTTTTATGTGGATTTTTTTACACATTTGGTGGCACTAATTTTTTAATTCTACACTATTTTGATTGCTGGATTTTTTAGGAGTTTTTATTCACCGCTGGATTTATTTGAGTATTTATATTTATTTATTTATATTTATTCATATATATTCATTTTTATGCACATTGTGAAGCGCTTCAAATATCATTATTTATTCTTTTTAAGTGACTCTGAAAACACTCTCTTTTGATAGCAGCCTCACTTGGTTTTATGTGTAATTATCAGCTATTTAGCATCACAGCGCTTTGTGTTTTATATATTCTTATTCTACAATATTTACATTTTTGGTAAACAAATTTAATGAATCCAAGCTCACACAATTTCACTCTAACCATGAGATAAAACAAAGTTCAGGATTGTTCCTTTATCCCTTTGTTTTGCAAATCTATGTGCACTACAAACTGTATGATTGTTGGAAGAGAAATGCATCTGTACCAGGCTCTAAGTGTGAGGAGGAAGGGCAAGCAGTAAAAATGAAAGTGAAACCTTCTAAGCAGCTTATAAACCTTGTGATCTTTCTGCACATGGCTTGAGGTGCGTTATTCCTCCCTTGAGGAGCAAAATGGCAGCAGGCCATAAAAGAGACCCAGTTTGGGAATATTTACTAACCTGACAGCTTGTTATTCTAAATAGGAAACCTTCATTTTGTTTGCAAATATTAGAGATTCTAACTACCAGTAAGAATAAGTCCTTACATTTTAAGAGCACCTGTTGTTTCAGATCCATCATGGCAGTGTCTGTTAGCAGGCATCCACTCACCTGTTGGCCCCACGTCCCTCACCTTGTTGTGTCACTGCCGCATCACCAGCCGTCTCATTAAAGTGAATGGGACTATCGGTGAGTCAGCAGCGGATCAAAGGAGGATCCGCTGCGGGACAGACATGACAGTTGCTCTTTAAAAATTATGATTTAAATCGAGGTGATTTAAATCAAGCCTTTTTACTAGTGATTTAAATCATAATTTAAATTGTGATTTAAATCAACTTGATTTAAATCAAATCCACCCTGATTCTAATCAAATCCACCCTGATTCAGCCACATTGGAGGGTTTTCCAGCATGAATGGCCTGTGTAAGGTCATGATACAGCATCTCAATTGGATTTAAGTCTGGGCTTTGACTAGGCCACTCTATAACCTAAATTTTGCTTTGTTTGAACCATTTGGAGGTAGACTTGCTGTTGTGTTTCAGATCATTGTCCTGCTGCATAACCCAAGTTCACTTGAGCTTGAGTTCACAAACTGACATTCTCCTTTAGAATTTTCTGGTAGAGCTCAGAATTCATGGTTCCATCAATTATGGTCAGTCTTCCAAATCCTGAAACTGCAAATAGCCCCAGACCATCACGCTACCACCACCATGTCTGACTATTGGTATGATGTTCTTGTTATGAAATGCTGTATTCGTTTTATGCCAGATGTAACGGGACGCACACATTCCAAAAAGTTAAATTTTTGTCTCATCAGTCCACAGAATTTTTGCCTAAAAGTCTTAGGGATAATCAAGATGTTTTTTGGTAAATGTGAGATGAGCAGTATCTTTGGCCTTGGAACTCTCCCATGGATGCCATTTTTGCCCAGTCTCTTTCTTATTGTTGAATCATGAATACTGATCTTACCTGATGCAAGTGAGGCCTGCAGTTCTTTAGATGTTGTTCTGGGTTCTTTTATGACCTCCTGGATGAGTCGGCATCATGCTCTTGGAGTAATTTTTATAGGCTGGCCACTCCTGGGAAGGTTCACCACTGTTCCAAGTTATCTCCAATTGTGGATAATGGCTCTCCCTGTGGTTAACAGGAGTTCCAAAGCCTTGGAAATGGCTTTGAACCCCTTCCTAGATCGATACATTACTTTGTACATTACTGTACTTTGTTTCTAATCTGTTATTGATTTTTTTTAGATTGTGGTATGATGTGTGGCTTTTTGTGATCTGTTAGCATGCTTCACTTTGTCAGACAGCTTCTATTTATGTGATTTCTTGATTCAACAGGTCTGGCAGTAATCAGGCCTGGGTGTGGCAAGTGAAATTTAGCTCAGCTTTCCAAACAATTGTGGTTAATCACAGTTCATTCATGATTCAGCATTGGAGGATGCAATTACCTTTTCACATAGGGTCAGGCAGGTTTGAACAGCTTTTTTCCCTTAATAAATGAAATAATAATTAAAAAACTGCATCTTGGATTTACTTGGGTTATCTTTGTGTAATGTTAAAAGAAAAACTGTGCTGGTAGAACAACTAAAAAAGCTGCAACTCAAAATTGAAATACACACCAAACAACTAAGAAACAAAAAGAAGCTGCGCTAATGAAAAATGAAATAGGCAAATTAATGTGATCTTATAAGCAAATAATCCTATTGATTAGGTTGACAAATAAGATAAAAAAAACCCCCAAAAACTGAAATGATAAACTAATGAAGGGTGATCGATAATACAGATCCAATTAAATACAATAAACAAGTGAATTCTGTGAAATGACAAACAAAAGTAACCTATTGAGGGAAACAAAGGCAACTAATTCAACGAATATGTGAATGTCTTCAATTATACAACAATGGTAAATGAACTAACAAATACAGCAAAACACTTAAAAACTTATAAAACTTAAATGAAACATAAAAATATATAAGTAAATATAAAAGTCTCTTCCATAATGCTTCCCAATGGGGAGTAAATGTTAAAAATACCCTGTGAAGGATCTTCTATATTCAAAGGACACCGTGAATCCACCACCACGTGAATTGAAGGCTTACCAGCTATACAAGCTGTCAGAGATTGAGACTAATATCCAGCCAGGGCCATTAAATCCTCCCGACACCTCCAGTGGCTAATGAGCCGAGCGTTCCTGAAGACTTGATGGATGACCAGCAATCAAACAAACGGCCACGAACGTATCCTCAATAAATGAGTTAAGCCCATAAGAAGAGACAAAAAAGGTTTGTCATCGGTAAAACCAGGTGGTGTTTATTTATAAAAAAGTCTGTGCAAACAAACAGACTATGAAAAAAGTTCCATAAAACAAGCTAAGCCGGCCGGCGAATAGTATAAACACGCCCCTGCAAACGGAACATGAGAACAGCGCGGTAACGTCAGCATGTTGCTCCTCCCTACGCATTTCGTCACTAAGCGGACGATTTAAGTTTTATACGTTTTTTGCTGTATTTGTTGGTTCATTTACCATTTTTGTATAATTTATGACATTCACATATTCGTTGAATTGGTCGCCTTTGTTTCCCTCAATAGGTTACTTTTGTTTGTCATTTCACAGGATTCACTTGTTTATTGCATTCAATTGCATGTGTATTATCGATCACCCTTCATTAGTTTACCATTGCAGGTTTTTATTTATTTATTTATTTTTTCTTATTTGTCAACCTAATCAATAGAATTATTTGCTTATTAGATCACATTAATTTGCCTATTTCATTTTTTATTAGCGCAGCTTCTTTTTTGTTTCTATCTTTGTGTAATATTAAACATTTTTGATGACCTGAATCATATAAGTGTGAGAAATATGCAAAAAAAAAAATATCAGGAAGGGGGCAAATACTTTTTCACAGCACTGTATGCCCCCAAGCCCAGCCTGTACCTGAAAAGTGAAGGAGTAGCTGAAGATAGAAGAAGCCATTTCTCTCCTCCCTCATGTCCCCAGCAAGACTGCACTGGAGCTCCTATTGCTGCCCTCCCTTTCCCATTCTGAGTGCTGTTGTGTAAAAAATGACTGGAGGTTATCTGTAGTCTATATTTTTTTGATGTTTGTTGCCAATGCATGGTGCTCATGTTAAGTGCATGCAACCTCAAGGACCATAAAACTTTGAATCTTCCTCTATCCAGTGATGTGCGGAATGTGCTTCTATCCCTTACAGTTTGTTTGAAATAAAAAGTTAAAATCTGCTCCATCTTTTTGAATAACCTGTGTTCTTTTCATGCCGACGCACTTGTTTAAATATTTCTGGTGGGATCCAGCATCTGAAAACAGTGTGTTATCCTTGCCTCTGCAGGTTGCAGTAAAATAGCATCAGACAGGTATCAGCCTCCTCTGTCAGCAAACTTTGACAATCTCTACAAAGCAGCCTGGTACCCTTGCCTAATATAATCACCCCTTAGCAAGTACATCCTTCGAGAGTCATGTATGTGGAAAAACCCACTCTTATCTAGCTATGTGTCACTGCACCTGACTTCTCGCCCTCTCAAATTATCACCAGGTAGATATACAATTTTTGGCTAAAAGTTTGTGAAGTCCTTAGAATCATACCAATATAAGCTTGTTGTATATCTTGTTCTAAAACCATAGACATTGGTATGGAGCTTTCCCTCCCCCTTTGTCACATACCTTGGTTGGAGGCTGAAGTGACGAGAGGGCTTCCCCTTGCGACTCTGGTCTGAGTACCCCTGAGTGAAGGAACAGGGGTATAGGGCATAAAGAAGCATGTGTGCCTGTAGTCAGGTAGCAGGTAGCAGTAGTCTCTGGACTGTAGTCAGCAGCAGTGCAGGTACCCTGGAGGAGGACCAAAGATAGCAGCCTGCAGGAAGGCATTGTTATAGAGAAGCTTTGAGGATGCACATTGTTATAAAGACTTTGAGGATGCACAGTCAGAGGTAGATGCAGGTACCAGTTGAGAACAAGGATGTGGTCAGATGGCAAGCCAGGTTCAGATTGAATGGACAGCAAGGACGTAGTCAGTAACCAAGCCAGAATCATACACAAGAAGAGCAAGAGTAAGCCTAGTCAAGCAGCAGGCCAAGGTTAATACCAAGAATGCAGCAGAGTGTGGTCAGAAGCAAGCCAATGTCAGAGTCCAGAATCCACAAAAAAAGTTTAGGGGCGGGCTGAAAATTGGAGATCAGACATGAGCATGAATGCAGGAACACAGGTCACGGGTAGCTGAAGAACATCCAGTGATTGGCACATATCAGGTCCTCTTTTAAATAGGCAGCCTGGCATCATTCCTGGACGTGTGCGTGCGTGCGCCAATGCACACTTGTGCACATAGATGCACAGATGTGTCAATGCACGCTGGTTACTGGCCAATGTCTGTTACAAGCATGAGTATGAGTATGAGCATTAGCTGTATGAGTATTGGTCTCATGGCACCCTTTGAGCCTATTTCAGTCTCCATTCTTTTTGACAAGGCTTTCTACAAGGTTTTGGAGTGCGTCTGTGCCCATACAGCCAAAAAAACATATGTGAGGTCAGTTACTCATCCTGTTGGAAAACAAAGTCTAGCTTGCAATCGGCATGCCAGTTCAACCCATAGGTGTTTAATTGGGCTGATGTCAGGGCTCAAACCATGTCTTTATGGACCTGGCTTTGTGTACATGGGCACAATCATGCTGGAACAGAAAAAGGCCTTCATCAAACTGTTGCCACAAGGTTAGAAACCCACACTTGTCTAAAATGCCTTTGATTGCCATAGCATTAACAGTACCCTTCACTGGGAACAGCTGGGCTCAATCATTTGGCTGGGCGTCCATACACATTAAAGGGTATATTTAAAAAATATATGCTGTATGAATGTCTGAGCATTTACAAGGTCATCACAAACAATTGGCGTAATTTGTTTAATATGTGCATTTCCAATGATCATCAGCTCCATCTAATGGCCATAGTGCCCTATTTTCCTGACTTTCATGGAGCCCACAATCATAGCAAATACATATATTTGACAAATTATGGGGATTATTCATGACAGCTGTGAGAAAGCATATTTTATATAAATGGACCCCTTAGTTTAGCAGTTATGTCTTCCTGGAAAACAAAGCTTCATACTGCAGCAACCACAACACTCGTGATGTACACAAGGATGAAATATCTTCCATCAGACCAGCAACTTTTACATTTGGTTTCTGTTGTAGAGCTGGACTTAGATTTCCAGGGACATAAATAATAGGAAACTAGATGTTTGAAGATACACACACAATGCAGTTTAGATTAGGAGGGAATACTTTCAGTTGTGTCCATAGTCCTGTGAGCACCAGAAGTGATCAGTGGAATGTTTTATGTTTGTACAGAACGGCTTTTGAACAGCAGTGGAAGGATATTATTTATCGAGCTGTAACATACAAAAAAATCTGTTTCATGCAGTGTATCACTGACACTGTTTTGCGGTTGCCTTGCGTGTCAGAGTTGATAAACCTCCCTATATGTTTCTATATTCGACAGGGATCAGTTAGGGATTTGGAATTTTGCTTCTTAATAAGACCCGTTAGACGTGTGTTTCTGTTTATATGGAATAGAATCTATTGTGTATTTTCTGCAAAAAACATAGTAATTTACTTTCTAAAAACAAAAAAACATTCAACAGTAAAATTGCCTTCATGAGCATGAATAATAATCAATTTTCAATGGAAATGGGACTGCTTTTTCCCTCGTAAAAATATTCAGTCTAGAGATCCAAAGTCAAATATTAAAGGGGATGTATTTGGGGTATAATTTTCTTCTTTGTTATTGTCAGGTCTATAAAAGTATAAAAAGACAGTAAGGCTTCGTTCTCACTAGTGCGACTTGTCTTGCGACATGTGAAGTCACATTACAAGTAGAAAACCATGTATTTAAATGGCCACTGTTCTGATTTCTGCGACTCAAGTTGCAGCGACTCAAAAAAAGGTTCCTACCGCTATCTTGCGACTTGAATGCCATAGAGTGTAATAAGTCACATTCAAGTCACAAGAAAGTTGCACTGCAAAGTTGCACTGGGAATTGCGTGAGCTTAAACTGGAAATAAAGCATATGCATATTATGTAGTATTCTTTCCAGCCAGCAGGTGGAGCTTTAGGCTTTTTACTTTGTCTGATTTGCACCCTTGTTGTAAAAAATCCAGTAGTTTACAATGTTCAGTAGTTGCAACTGAAATTTACATACTCAAGTGAAGTGGTCCAAGGTGTGACTTTTCCCTAATTGTAGGGCTCTGTATGAGGTGTCAGTCAGACAATGTAAGTTTCAGTGCACGCCATGCCCCTATTCTTTTGTTCTGTATTAAATGTTCATTCATAAAACAGATTGGGGTTGGTTTACTAAAGGCAAATAGACTGTGCACTTTGCAAAGTGCAGTTGTGCAGTTGCTCCAAGCTTAGTAAATGAGGTAAAGCTTCACTTTGCAAAGAATACCCAATCACGTGCAAAGAAAATAAAAAAAACAGCATTTTTGCCTGCACATGATTGGATGATGGAAATCAGCAGAGCTTCTGCTCATTTACTAAGGTCTGGAGCAACTGCAAAGTGCAAAGTTTATTTGCCTTTAGTAAATCAACCCCACTGTATGCAAGACTATTGTGCAGTGTGCAATACATAAGCAAAGCATACAAAAAAGAATATAGTTATCTACAGAATTTACAATTTCTTTTACAAAAATGACATTTAAATTGACTCAAGCCTATTATATTTTCACAACTTGTTATTTTAGTTGGCTTCAGAGAGAGCTGATCCACAGGCTGATGGAGTTAATTAACCAGTGACAAAGTAGCTCTTGAAAGTGTTCAAGGAAAGGTACATTTACAAACAACATTTGAAAAGAAAACTAGCACAGTAGAAGTAAAACAGAGGAAAATAGATGCCTTAAAGTGATGCTAAAGGCAAAACAACAAATGTCATACTAACCTGCTCTGGCTAGTGGATTTGCACAGAGCAGCCCAGATCCTCCTCTTCTCAGGTCCCTCTTCGGCACTTGAGCCGCAGCTCCCTGTGTCTATTCAGATACAGAGCCACGGCCCGACCCCACCCCTTCTCTCTCCTCATTGGCTCACTGAATTTGATTGGCAGCAGCGGGAGCCATTGCCGCTTCTCTGCCGTCTCAGCCAATGAGGAGAAGAGTCCAGGGCAGCCGAGTCTCTCGTGCAACATCGCTGGATCGAGATGGAGCTCAAGTAAGTATGAGGGGGGCTGCTGCACACAGAAGGTTTTTTTTATCTTAAAGAGGAGGTCCAGCCCAAAAAAAAAAAAATGTAAAAGTCAGCAGCTACAAATACTGTAGCTGTTGACTTTTAATATTAGGGCACTTACCTGTCCAGGGAGCCCGCAATGGCACCTCAGCTGATCTTCAGATCAACTCCTGGTTGCTGTCGCTGCCATTCCTGGTAAGGGGGCCAGGCAGTGAAGCCTTTCAGGTTCACTACTGGTTCCCTACTACGTATGCACTAAGCCGCTGTGCTTTCTAATTGGCCCGGCAGCAGGGGAAGGAGGAGGGAGCTGAACTAGGAGATCGGGCCGCGGCCCGTTTCCTGGAAGTGGGGAAGGTGACCTGTCCTGAATGGGTCCCCCCTCCCCCCTATAAGGTGCCACATATGACACCGGAGGGGGGGAGGAAGCGTATAAGTGGAAGTTCCACTTTTGGGTGGAACTCCCCTTTAATGCATTGAATGCTTCTGCCTTTACAACCACTTTAGAGTCCATACACACGATCAGAATCATACATTACATCACTTTCAATTTTTTATTCTGTCGTATGAGAATTTTCCTAACTTTGGTAAACTCTTCATTTTCGATATGAGACTAGCATGCAAAGAAAAAAAAAAAAAAAGGACAATAATTCATCAGGTAAGCTCATCGCGTGTACCAGGGAAGTTATTTTTTTATATCACTTTAACAACCTATGTAGTACTAATCAGCCAAAAATATATTTTTTGGGGGGGGAGGGTCTTTTTTTCACCACTATATAAGGGAAGGTGTACATGTTTGACCTCTCCCATTTAGTTGTGAAGCATATTTGACACGTGTGGAATACAATTAAAAAAAAAAAAATTGTATTGAATTTAAAGGGGTTGTAAACCTACGTGTTTTTTTCACCTTCATGCATCCTATGCATGATGGTGAAAAAACACCTGTCAGTGACCGGCCCCCCAGCCCCCTCCCATTTTACTTACCTGACCCCTCCAACTTGAACCACGGGGACGCACTGTCTCTCTGCCCAGGGTTCTCGGCTGTTGATTGGATAGATTGATAAGGCCATTGGCTCCTGCTGCTGTCAATCGAATCCAATGACGTGAGCGCCGGGGGCGAGCGCAGAGTCCTGCATTCGGCCTCTATGGACGCCGAATGCTGGACTCGGGAGCGCGCCCGCAGCGTAACCCCTCACTTCTCCCAGGGGGTTATCTGATGAGGGGAGGAGCCGCAAGAGCCGCCGAGGGACCCCAGAAGAGCAGGTTCGGGGCCACTCTGTGAAAACGAGCTGCACAGTGGAGGTAGGTATGATATGTTTATTTAAAAAAAAAAAAAAGAACCTTTAGTGTCACTTTAATGGAACAACTGTACTCCAGCCCTTAAAGCAATAGAACATACACTTTGGTATTATTTATTTTAGCTATTTATCCAGCTCTTCTCATACAGGTACAGTCACATCATTCCCTTCAAGCAGCTTACAATCTAAGGTCTCTACCTCACATACATAGGCAAACTTACCAGGGGCAGTTTGAAGAGGAGCCAATAAACCTACCAACATGTCTTTGGAGTGTGGGAGGAACCACTTATCTTTGATTTTCCTTACCTAACTCTGTTCTAACAGGCCAAAAGGAATGCTGGCCATATGCAACTCAAAAAAGAAATAGAATCCCTTTGGCAGATAATTAAAGCCAAACTCCGGGCACATTTATTTTTATACCTTTTTAGATTATTTTACATTTTTAGCTGTATTGTCTGTGGTAACCTGTGATCAGCTGTCTCAGGAAGGTAGAGAAGAAACCGTACTTCCAGTTCACAGTCACATAGGAACATTTGTCTATAACAGATGCCAACGTTGTGCCTCCACCCTCTCCTTGTGCTTTCTTTACACAAAGCACAGCCTGGGATGATATATTCCTGTTGTGCAGTTTTTATATATAATATATGAGAAAAGTAAACCAAAGCTGTTGACATCTTTTGAAATCATGATTGTTTTTTTTTTTTTGACAACCTTGTGAAAGTGGTATGGTCGGCCATTGGGGAGGGTCTGTATTTGTTGGACACCTGCCTTATAAAAATTTAATTTAAGTTTCTGTGGATAAAATGCATCTTCGCTAAATGTCTATTAACCTTTCTCTGGAAGGACCCAAAGTAACCAGTTTAATTGCATCAGCTATTTTTCAGCACTAGATGGCAGCGTTGCATGTGTCAGTGCATCAAATTAGCACTAATTCTTCAGCCTCTCCAATTTGTGCTGCTATATGATTTTTTTAGGAATTTACAGATGAATCTCACAAAAATACCTTTTACTCTATGGTTCATTTGTAAGCCAAGTTTGCGCTACAGGGTAAAGAATTAGAATCAGACCTTTTTGAGTAGGCCATCCTACACAATTAGCTTTAATTTAGTGCATAGTAAATTGAAGGTTCACCTGTCCTGGTCCAGAATATTATACCTGAAATACATATAGTAATCTGTGTGTATTGATGCTGTTTTTTTATAGATTTTTGGGATTAATTAATTGCTTTAGGATTAGCTTTTTCAATGTGGACCTCTCACTTTCTCTCAGTAGTACATTAAAGCTGTATGCCAAGTATTTGTTAAAATACATTTCATGTATTTTCCCGTTTATACAAGAATGGGAGATGGAGGGAATTGTGAGCCAATCACACATGGGAACAGGAGGGAATGCATACGGATGACCTCATCCAACTGCTATCGCCCAGTCACAGGCAGGGGGCGGATCCTGGACCAAGTTATAATTTTTAAATCTAGTAGTGAGAAATGAGGTCCCTGTCTGACTGGCCACACAAAGTGACACATTTTCAGAAGGTAAAGAGTTTACTTTGGTGTCAAATGTATAGTTAGTTTCTTCTTTTGGGAGTGGGCATTTTCTTTACATTTGTTTATTTATCAATGAATGCGAGGATTCTTGACTTTAGGAAAAAATGACAATAGTGAGAGGAGAGGGATCACCTCAGGAGTTTTCTGGTCCATCTGAAACAATTAGAAAAGAGAGGGTCCTGGTGGTCCTCCTCTGTATTCACTTTTAATATGATATTTCTGTGCATTATGCTGTAGGAAAAAAATTCACGAAAACAGGAGTCTCCAAACTTTCTAAACATAGGACCAGTTTTCTATCCTTCAGGCTTTCAAGGGTCTGGACTGTGGCAGTGGGAATAGAAAATGTCCTGGCGTCAGTAACAATGCCCTATAATTGGTGTCCTTAAGAAGAATTGTGCCCCATTGTTGGTGTCAGTTGGAGGAACAGTGCCTCATCATCGGTATCAGTGGGAGGAATAGTGCCCCACTCTTGGTGTCAGTGGCAGGAATTGTGCCCCATTGTTAATGGCAGTGGGAGGAATAGCACCCCAAGGGCTGGATAAAGGCAAGCAAAGGGCCACATCCGGCCCCCAGGCCGCAGTTTGGAGACCACTGCTCTAATATTCAGGGTGTTCTATCTTCAGATAAACTATTTTTTATTCATTTATTTGTTTTATGGGTTGATAAAGCCTTGGACTTCTGTCAATGGATTCAGTTTGACATCGGTCTGGGATCATTCATAATTATTTGATAGACATATTTGACCTGCAGTTGGACTCCCTGATTGTACAGTGACATGTACCGGTAGGCAGAGCTGGATCATCCTCTAGGCCAGTGTTTCTCAACCCTTTTTTCAGTCGAGGCACCCTTTAAATTTAGAGACAGTCTCCAGGCACCCTTTAAAATTATGGAAAGTCTTGAGGGACCCCATCCACACACGTAGGACACCCAACGTTAGAGATGCAAATTGGTACTTAGGGGGCAGAGGAGGGTCAAACAAGCATGCTATGCAGGCGACTGACCTCCTCATCAACTGATGATGTCATTGGTTGTTAGCAGGTCAGCAACTAGAATGTCATAATGGTGCACAATGAAAACCTGTGGCTTTGTGTAACTTAAAGGCAGGCTTCACCCACCTTTGGGGAAATGTCCTTTTATTTTCTATCCTGTGGACCAGGAGTCCCAAACTTTCTAAACAAAGGGTGAGTTTACGGTCCTTCAGACTTTAGGGGGGCTGGACTGTGGCCTTTGGGAGAAGAAAATGTCCTGGTGTCAGTGGGAAGTAAGGGAGTAAACAATGCTATTGTTGTTGTCAGTGGGAAGAATATTGCTCCATTTTTGGTTTCATTGGGAGGAATAGTGCCTCTCATTGGAGTCAGTGGGAGGAATTGTGCCCCCATTGTTGGTTTCATTGGGAGGAATAGTGCCCCTCATTGGAGTCAGTGTGAGGACTAGTGCCCCCCATTGTTGGTTTCATTGGGAGGAATAGTGCCCCTCATTGGTGTCAGTGGGAGGAATAGTGCCCCTCATTGGTGTCAGTGGGAGGAATAGTCCCCCTCATTTGTGTCAGTGGGAGGAATTATGCCCCTCACTGGAGTAAGTGGGAACAATAGTGCCCAAGGGCTGGATAAAAGCAAGCAGAGGCAATTTGAAGAAAACTGCTGTAGACCCAACAGAAAGCCAGAGGAAATCTTTCCAAAGGGTAATCATCTCCAGAACTAACGTTTCCATTGGAAAATTTTCCTTCTGTTCCTGTTCTGGTGACAACCTACAAGTATGAATTATCCCTAACTTTTAGCCCCATGGCAAGACAAACAAAATCTATGAGGGTAGAAATGTAGCTTGGCTCATAGAGGAAACTGTGACTTTGATCCATTACACTGCAGGATGGCTTAAGAAGTGATGTTTCGGATCAAGATTGAGAGGAGTAAAGTAATTGATTCATTATGTACTATTTAAATTTCATTTTTGCATAAAGTTGGTCTTTAAAGCAGAGTTCCAGTCATTTTTGTGTTTATTAAAATTCAGAAGCTACAATAACTGTAGCTGATGACTTTTAATAAACACACACTCACCTGTCCCACAATCCAGCAGTTTCTCTCTCTCTCCTCCCTCAGCGGCGCCAGCATCTTACTATGAGCACCCGTCACAGCGGGTGCCCACTGCACATGCGCGAGTGGCACTGCGCTTTGTGATTGGTCCCAAAGTCTTCTAGGACCTGTCATGTGTCCCTGAAGACTTTGGGAGGGGGAAGGAGAACTTCGGCTAAGGCAACCGGAGCGGAAGTGGCAGTGTGTACCTGTCAAAATCGGGTACCTGCTCCCCCCTCCTTCCCAAAAGCTTAATTTCACAAACAGGAGCTGGGGAGGAGGCCTTAAAGTGGAAGTTCCACTTTTGGGTGTAACTCCGCTTTAAAGGCCCAATAAACAATAGACGACTGTTTGTTCATCAGTACATTTTTGTCCAGATTTGGAGACAACTTAATGTCTATGACTCCCATAGACACCCCCAGCTGAGGCCTACTGAAGGTGTGAGAATAGCGAATGGACAGACAGGGAAACTCCCTGTAAAGCTTGCATTGAATGTCTCTGAAGTACAACTCCCCTACCTTTCTTCATAGACTAAACATATATGGTTGCCCCAAGGATCCAGCATGAAATGAAGGTAAAGAGGGACCCTTTGGGGTTGCATTTATTTTAATTTAAGTTATATTTGGGCGTAATCTATACATCCAGTTTTCTCTATAGCACTGTTAGGTTGATTTACTAGAACTGGAGAGTGCCAAATCTGGTGTAGCTCTACAAAGTACAGTTCAGGGTTGCGTTATATGGTAACTGTAGTCTTTTTGATTACTTTTTTATATTCAGGTAAAATATATCAACTTAATGTGTTAAAGAAGAACTCCAGTATCCACCCAAAAATATGAAAGTCAGCAGCTACAAATACTGTAGCTGCTGACTTTTAATATAAGGACACTTACCTGTCCAGGAATCCAGCAATCTTTGCATCCAAGCTGATTCTCCAATCGGCTTTGGGTGCGCCCGCATCTTCAGTAAGGGAAACCGGCAGTGAAGCTTCCAGTCACGCTGCACTTTCTTAATGATCCCGCCATCTTCTGGGACCAGAGTGTGTGGGTGGAGCTCCGCTTTAACATGTGTGAAGTCTTGGTTCTTGAGAAGAAGAGATCTGTACCACTTTCACACTGAGAGTGCCTGCCGTTAATACTAAAGCGCTGCTCGTTTTATCAGAGCATTAGCACTGTTTTAGCGGCACTTTTCGGATGCTAGCGGGACGGTTTTAACCCCAAAATAAAAGGTTAAATACTCACTTTCAAAGCGCTTTTCAGGGGCTTTGAAAGCACTGCCCATTCATTCCAATGGGCAGGGTGTTTTGGAAGCGCTAAATACACCACTCCCAACCCACCCCAAAGATGCTGCTTGCAGAACTTTTCATAATGTTCCGCAAGCGCACAGCCCCAGTGTGAAAAGTCACACTGGAATGAATGAGAGGCGCTTAGCAGAGGCTATTTCCAGCGCTAAAGCACCTGAAAAGCGACCCAGTGTGAAAGGGGTCTAAGGGGGGGATATGATCAAAATGTATAAATATATAAGTGGTCCATCTAGTGAACTTGGTGTTGAATTATTAACTTTAAGGTCATCACTCTTTACTTCTGGAGGAAAAGAGATTTAATTTCCAAATACAGAAAGGCTTCTTCACAGTAAGAGCTATGAAAATGTGGAATAGACTCCCTCTAGAGGTGGTTCTAGCCAGCTCAGTAGATTGCAGAAGTGGTCCATCCATTAAGGGTGCACGGGCACCCCCTCCCAAGTGTCTGGCCCCTTGCAGGACTCCAGATGTATGAATACCAATTGTGGGGGTGTTTTTTGAAGCACATGATTAGAGCCAGAGGCTCTAATAAGCTTCAAAATAGGGTGGGCTCAGGACACAGCCCACCCAGTTGTGTGACAATAGTGAATGAATATTCACTATTTTCACGCTGAATCTCGAGGCGCGCGGTGCGATCTCACTGGTCCCTGCTGTCCTCTGTGACCTGTGTGTCTCCCAGAAGACAGCGGGGGGGACGGAGGAGGGGCCGGACATGGCGTAGATCGCCACGGCTACTGCTGCGATCTATGCCCAGAAGTGGGAGCAAATACCTGTATTATACAGGTATCTGCTCCCCCCTCCCCCCCTGAAAGGTGCCAAATGTGACACCGGAGGGGGGGGGGGGGAATCCGAAAAGTAGAAGTTCCCTTTTTGGGTGTAACTCCGCTTTAAATTGATTTACTAAAACTGGTGAGTTAAAAAATCTGGTGCAGCTGTGCATGGTAGCCAATCAGCTTCTAACTTCAGCTTGTTCAATTAAACTAAAAACAAAAAAAAACAAAAAAATGGAAACTGATTGTGCACTCTCCAGTTTTAGTAAATCAACTAATATGTCTAAATTAGAGCTGCACGATTTTGGCTAAAATGACAATCACGTTTTTTTGCTTAGAATAAAGATCACGATTCTCGCAGAGTAACATCATCTTTCACATTATACAAAAAAATTGGGCTAACTTTACTGTTTAGTTTTTTTAATTCATTAAAGTGTATTTTTTCCAAAAAAATTGCATTTGAAAGACTGCTGCGCAAATACTGTGTGACATAAAATATTGCAACAACCACCATTTTATTCTCTAGGTTCTCTGCTAAATATATAAATATATATATATATATATATATATATATATATATATATATATATATATATATATATATATATAATGTTTGGGGGTTCTGAGTAATTTTCTAGCAATAAATATTGATTTTAACTTGTAAGCAGCAAGTATCAGAAAAAGATTTAGTCTTTAAATGGGTTGTAAAGGTACATATTTTTTTGCATATATCTGATATATATGCTGCAAACATTGGGCATCTATATATTTTTTCCACCAACATTTTTATTTTCCCTGTTTTCTACATACCTATTTTCTGCACTTCTTCCTTTACAGTCCCTTTAGATTGCCGCAGCTTCTGGGTGTTGGAGCGCGCTCCCTACCGCTATGTCATATGTGAATGTGAACTACAATTCCCTTTATGTTTAGCAGCATCGTGCATGCGCATTGCCCCCCCCCCCTCTTTTTTTTATATATATAAAAAATTGATAATGAAGGATGCCAGTAATTGTACACTGCAATTTAAAAAGTTTTCTTAAATTTACCTTATTTTATAAATGTTCCTTTTTTTTTTTGTTGCTGCTGTCATTCTCTGAAAGTCTGCAGCCGACAAACTGCAAACTAGAGTCACTGATCAACGTGGTGATCCCTGCTAAGCAAGTGGAGTCCATGAAAACGGACATTAACCTCCCTGGCGGTATTCCCGAGTCTGGCTCGGGGTGGATTTTCAGTACCAAAAGCGGTAACCCCGAGCCACACTCGGGATCGCATCGCAGGATCCAGGAAGAGGTTACTTACCTTGTCCCCTGCGATGTCCTCCCTGCTCTGTGTGCGAGCCGTCCTCCGTTCCCTGTGCGACGCACCAAATTCAAAAAGTGAAAAACACAATACACATACAGTACAGTGTAATCTTACAGATTACATTACTGTATCAATTTATTTTACATCCCTTTTGTCCCTAGTGGTCCGCCAGTGCCCTGCATGCAGTTTTATATTATATACTGTTCTTTCTGCCTGGAAACTGGAGATTGTCCATAGCAACCAAAAAGTGTCCCTTTACATCAAAAGTAGTTTTAGACCAACTAGAAAACAGCGATAATAAATCAGAATCACTTGCAGAATTGAGCGATAGTGATTTGTGGGGAAATCCGTCATCAAACACTGAAAGTAATGACAGCGACAATTCTGCAACTGAGCAAATTTCAGTGTTTTTTATTTGATTACATTATTTAATAATTTTTATTATTCTTATATTATTATTTGTTATAATTATTTATAGTTATTTATTATATTATAATTTATGATTTTGTGTTTCAAACTTTATCATACTCGGGATATCTACTAGACTCTTGTTTGGACAGATTTAAGTGTGTTATTGTTAAGAATTACAGGCCTACAATATAAAACACCAAATTTCCATGCAAAATAATTGTACCGCTTTCAGCATCAAAAATCTGACATAATCATACCGCCAGGGAGGTTAAAGTGTGAAAGGGGACCTTAGATAGAATCGGGAAATGCTGTTTTCAAGATCGGGAAGGGAAAAGAATCACAGTTTTGATTCTTAACGATTAATCGTGCAGCTCTAGTCTAAATTTAGTATGTATTACATATGTACATTGGGCCACATTTTCTCATTACATATGCAGGTTGTTATTCCTGCTTTACTTCTGCCCAATGCTTTGATTTGTTCTTCACTTACTTCAAGTCTACCAAGATAATTAATAATAAAACCATAGTTTCTCAGCAGTCTCTAATGGTGTGAAACACCCACAATGTCCCAAACAATAGACTGTCTGCACTCTATTGTGATGTGAAACGTCAATCCATGATATCCACAGACCATGGGATGTAAGCTTTAGATCACAATATTAAGCTCAGGAGCAGCAGTCTTCTTTCTATTCATGACGTGCAGTAGGTGTTTTTTTTCCTTCAGAGCACTGCGATTTGGTCATGATGATATATGTTCTGTTGATTCATGTGAACTGTGAACGATAAAGATAGGTCCACATATTTCTAGAGCAGAGTGGATGTTTCTGTATTCTGTGTTTTGCTTTCTGCAGTCAGGCATGTGTCCGGATCATACTCCTTGACCCAAATGCAAATTCCAATTACCAAGCAGTGTAGGTTCTCGGATGGTATTTCACATTGTGGATTCCGGTGGGGTTAGATTACCTCTTACAAGAAGTACGTATAAAAAAAAAAAAAAAAAAATAGTTGTGGCTGAATTAATGGGATTTCTAAAAAAGAAGCTATTGTGTTTTGGAAAAATACCGTCTCCCTATGATAAAGTGCATATGAATATCTTTTTGTATGTGCATTGAGGATTATTAACCTTGTCAGAAGTCACGCAGATGATTAATAGCAGGACATTAGCGGTGCAGAAATGAGCAGGTAACATTACATTAATACACACGGGGCACATGACATAAGTAAGGTTCCTGTAGAACAACTGAAGAGGCTCTTGGCCGGATGGACCAAACTACAAACTGAATGGCCGGGACTGCGCCCAGTTTCCAAAACATGGTATGTGGCTATTTCTTCTGTAGCCACATTTGTTTGGCAGGGTGCAGCGTAGGGGTATGTTACAGTGCCAGTCTTTGTCTATCCCACAGGAAAGGCCTCCAGGCTGCTCTAATGCGTTAATAAGATCATGTCTACAGGCCTGGCGTGTCTCTAAGCTTCTACTGTCCTGGCACTCTCTCTGTCTGCCTTCAATAGGGCAATGCTTTTGCATGACTTTATCTGAATATGCAACTTAAAATGGAACCTAGGCAAGCAGCGAAATGCATAGGTGAATTTGGGGAACTATTTTACTATTTTACAACTATTTTACAATTGGCCTCTTTCGAGCCAATTTTCATATTTACATAGTCTGCCAGACACCACGGCCAGGCTGGTGACCTGACTTTTCTCTAATGCAGTTAAAGCGGTATTAAATCCAAATGCAAACATTTATTATATTGCAGTTTACTATTTCTTAGCCCTCATGCACACTGGATGTTTTTACACTTGCTGTTTTTGGCTTCAGAAGTTTTTTTTCTACAGCCAGTAAACTCCCCAACATGTTATCCTATGTGTCCATGCACACTAGGGCTGCGACTGATTATTTTTATAATCGATTAGTTGGCCCATTATTGTATTGATTAATCAATTAATCGGATAAAATCATTAAAAAAAATGTAATATGCAATTTTTTCGTTTATATACAATAATAATGAAAATTATGGGGCACTATTCCTCCCAGGAACACCAATGATGGTGCAGCACTATTCCTCCTGGGAACACCAATGATGGGGCACGATTCCTCCCAGGAACACCAATGATGGGGCACTGTTCCTCCCAGGAACACCAATGATGGGGCACTATTCCTCCCGGGAACACCAATGATGAAGCAGCACTATTCCTCCTGGGAACACCAATGATGGGGCACTATTCCTCCCGGGAACACCAATCATGGGGCAATATTCCTCCTGGGAACACCAATGATGGAGCAGCATTATTCCTCCCGGGAACACCAATGATGGGGCAATATTCCTCCCGGGAACACCAATGATGGGGCACTATTCCTCCCGGGAACACCAATTATGGGGCACTATTCCTCCCTGGAAAACCAATGATGGAGCAGCACTATTCCTCCCGGGAACACCAATGATGGGGCAATATTCCCCCCCCCTCCCTGGAGCACCGATGATGGGGCAGCACTATTCCTCCCGGGAACACCAATGATGGGGCATCACTAGTCCTCCTGGGAACACCAATGATGGGGCAGCACTATTCCTCCCGGGAACACCAATGATGGGGCACTATTCCTCCCGGGAACACCAATGGTGGGGCACTATTCCTCCTGGGAACACCAATGATGGGGTACTATTCCTCCCAGGAACACCAATGATGGGGCACTATTCTTCCCAGGAACACCAATGATGGGGCACTATTCCCCCTTCCCCTCCCAGGAACACCAATGGGGCACTATTCTCCCCTCACAAGGAACACCAATGGGGCACTATTATCCCCCCCTCCCAGCAACACCAATGGGGCACTATTCCCCCCCAGCAACACCAATGGGACACTATTTGGGACACTATCCCCCCCCCAGGAAAACCAATGATGTGGCACTATTCCACCCACCCCTCAGAACACCAACGATGGGGCACTAACCCCCCCCCCCCCCAGAAATACTTATGATCAAGTCAAGGGGCACTTGTCATCACAATGTATGTACTACTACTAGTATTGTTGTATACAGCCGCAGCGCCACTACCTTATATTACGACTGCTTCTCGCCTCTCTCTCTTCCCTCGAGGCAGCAGCGGGCGGGGCTGTGGGGGGAAGCTGACGTCAGCGGGGAGGAGAGAATCGGACGTGCCTGGTCACATGAGCGCCGCTGTGTTCTCACGAGAATATGGCGCCGCCGCTGCCGCCTTGTACACAGGAACAGGATTCACTGGGGTGGAGGAAGGTGACGTTAGACCAACTAATCGATAATGAAAATCGTTGACAACGATTTCCATTATCAATTATTAACGATTTTATCGATTATTCGTTGCAGCCCTAATGCACACATAGGCTGTTATCAGCGTTTTTTTTTTTTTTAGCAGGGGGTCGTTTTCTGGCTGAAAAAATCCCCAGAACTAGTGGGTTTTAGGCCTCATGCACACTGGACGTTTTTGGACGTTTTTACAGCGGCTGTTTTTGGCTTCAGCATTTTTTTCTACAGTCAATAAACTCTCCAGCATGTTATCCTATGTGTCCGTGCACACATTGGGGTTGTTTTACTAAAGGCAAATCCACTTTGCACTGCAAGTGCACTTGGAAGTGCAGTCGCTTTAGATCTGAGGGGAAGATCTGAAATGAGGGGAAGCTCTGCTGATTGTATTGTCCAATCATGTGCAAGCAAAAATGCAGTTTTTTTATTTTACCTTGCATGACCCCCTCAGATCTACAGTGACTGCACTTCCAAGTGCATTTGTAGTGCAAAGTGGATTTGCCTTTAGTAAATAACCCCCCCGCTGTTATCAACTGTTTTTGACCGGGGTGTGTTTTGGCTGTAAAAGAAAAAAACAAAACTAGTGGGTTCTGAGAGGAGTTTTTCAGCTGTAAAAACGCTCATAGTCAAAAAACGCTGATAAAAAACGCTCAAAAACACAGCTTACCAGCAGTTTTTAACATTTTTGATCCCATTAAAAAAACAAAACAAAACAAAACAAAAAATTAAAAACGCTAACGCTAAAAAACGCTGAAAAAAGCAAAAAGAAACAAAATGTTATTGCAAAAATGCTGAATAATATTGAAAAACTCACTGCAAAGCTACTAGCGTTTTTACAACGTTATTATAACGTCCAGTGTGCATGAGGCCTTAAAAGGAGTTTTTTAGCTGTCAAAACACTCTAGCTGATAAAAGCAGAAAAGTGCTAAAAAAATGCAGCTATTCTGCATTTATCAGCATTTTTGAGCCATAAGCTTTTGTGGAAGTATAGATTTGCTAAGAAACGCTAAAGCTAAAAAACGCTGAAAAACACAGAAAAACTCATTCTACAGCTATAGCTTTCTACAGCTAAGGCTACTGGCGTTTTTATAATGTCCAGTGTGCATGAGATCTTAGATGTGGTAGCTGCATTCTTTTCTTTTTTAGGCTTTTATTTCCTGGTGATCTGACCAATAAGTTTGTTGTTTTTCAAAAGAACAAGAGCTCTTGCAGATGTAGCAGTTAAGTTCGGTTCACACTGCCACGACCTAAAAGTTGTGCGACTTTGCCAGGCGACTTCCTGGCGAATTGAGTACTACTTAATGTAACTTGTTGTTACTTTAAAGTGACTTTGAAGCAACTTTAAGGCAAGTTTCAGGGGAATGCCTGGGTAATCTTCCTGTAATGTTGGATGCAAATCACATCAATATAGATGAGGAACTGACTTGGAGGCAACATACATTAACCTCCCTGGCGGTATGATTATTTCGGATTTTAGGTGCTGAAAGCGGTACCATTATTTTGCATGGAAATTTGGCGTTTTATATTGTAGGTCTGTAAATCTTAACAATAACACACTTAAATCTGTCCAAACCAGAGTCTAGTAGATATCCCGGGTATGATAAAGTTTGAAACACAAAAACATAAATTATAATATAATAAATAAAAATAAATAATTAAAAAAAATGTTAAAAAATAGTAATAAAATAAATTTCCCCACAATTCACTATCGCTCAATTCTGCAAGTGTTCTAATTTATTATCGCTGTTTTCTAGCTGGTCTAAAGCCACTTTTGACGTAAAGGGACACTTTTTGGTTGCTATGGACAATCTCCAGTTTCCAGGCAGAAAGAACAGTGTATATCATGTAAAACTGCATGCAGGGCATGGGCCAGAGCACTGGGGACAAAAGGGATGTGAAATCATTTCATACAGTACTGTAATCTGTAAGATTACAGTACTGTATGTGTTATGATTTTGACATTTTTTTGAATTTGCCGCCAGGCTCCGCCCCCGTGCGTCGCGCCGCTCGCAGGGAACGGAGCCTGGCACGGAGAGGCTTCGGAGGAGGACGGAGCCCTCGGACACTGCGGGGGACATCGCAGGATCCCGGGGACAAGGTAAGTAACGCTGCCCCAGGATCCTACAATGCGATCCCGAGTGTGGCTCGGGGTTACCGCTAATGGTACTGAATTTTAACCCCGAGCCACACTCGGGAAAACCGCCAGGGAGGTTAAAGTCTATGGGTACAAGTCAGATAGAAGTTGCCTTGAAGTAGCACAGGAAACTTTTCTAAAGTTGGAGCGACCTCAGTAGTGCTAATTAAGAAGGCAGCTTTCATTGACTAACATGGAATTTCACACGACTTGAGGTCTCACAATTCAGATCCCAAGTCGCAGCTGTGTGAACCGAGCCTTAGAGGATTGAGGCAAACCATTTACCACTGAGGGGTGCTTATAATGAATAGCTTGTATTTATTTATGTAAAACCATTGTCCCAAAAAGGAAACAAACTGTTAGGCCCCTTTCACACTTGTGCGTCTTGTCCTGCGACTTGGGACTGCAAAGTCGCATGACAAGTCGTACCCCATGATTTCCAATGAGTACCGTTCATATCTGTGCAAATTTAAGTTGCAGCAACTTCAAAGTAGTCCCTGCACTACTTTGGTCCGAATTTAATCCAATTTGAGGTCCATAGACCTCAAGATTTCACAGGCATTGCTTAAAGTCGTGCAAAAATCGTGGCAACAAATTGCGGTAAAATCACTGCAAAATCACGCGACTTTCAGGTCGCACAAGTGTGCAAGGGGCCTTACTGTGTGTGAGCTGGAGTTTGGCTTCAATGAGTTAGTGAATCTAAATCTGCTAGTACATCTAACACTCTCCTCCCTGAAGATTAACAATGCTGCTGTCCAATGATGTCTGTTGCTCCTTCATCCAGAGAGGGGGCACTCTAATACAGGAGTTGTGTTACTGGCCAGATCACTAGGTGAAAACAGAAGGGAAAAAAGCCTAAAAAAAGAAAACTATTGCAGTCCCCACATCTAGGGATCCGTAGGCTGTAATATGTTACATTTTTGTTTTTGGGTTTATTACCAATTTAAGATATACAGTACAGCTTGGCCATTTCCCTGCCTGTAACCTGTGACTGGTCAGAGAAAGAGCAGCAGAGGAATGATAAGCTCATCTTTTTGCTCCTGTCAGCATGTTCCTTTATCAGTACACGTACGTGTATGCAGCCTCTCCCACTCTAATTCTAAATTCTGCTGTAAAGAGCATTACAAGAGGGTAATAACAAGTTTCTGGTACATATTATAGTTGCAATTACAAATATAGTATTTGCAGTTAAAAATTACCTTTCCTTTTCAGTGTGCAGAGCTGTAATTTACTGTAAAATGCAATGCAATATGGTTACCTGGAGGCTTTCCGTACGCAGATGGTGTACAGAACGCCACCAAAATTGTAATTTCCTGCTTGTGTGATTGGCTCACTGATTTTCCCAGAATTCTGCATTTAAAATTAAGTCATATTTTAGGCACCCCCCTGCAATAGAAATGTAAGTTTTGGTGAGATACTTCCCAAGGGTTAATCACTTCTAAATCGATGCAGATCCTACAGCTTTCTTCATTAGAACACAAAAAGCTCATCAGCTGATTATAATAAACCAGACCCTCCCATTGAGAATGAGTATGCAATCAGTCTTGTAAAAACAAAAAGCTATTTTGTCACAGCAACCAAAAGTAGCAGTCTGCTACAAAGCTTGTTAAAATATCTGCAATGTACAGTGATTACCCAGAGGGGTTTGTTTTTTCTCAACAAAAGTGGAGTTACTCTTTAAAGAGAGTTGAGAAAAAAACATTCCCCCTCTGGGTGATCTATGTACTGTACATTGCAAGCATTTTGACAAACTTTGTTGCAGATTCCTACCTTTTGTTATTCTGAAGCAATCCCTGTGTGTTTGTCTCCATATGGAAAGTGAGTTTAGTGGGAGTGGTTTCATAATTACCAATCAGCTGCTGCCCCTGCAAAGCTCTAATTGTAGGGTCTGCATCCCTTAAGGCCGGGTTCACACTTGTACGACAAACGCTTCGACATTGTGAGCTCATGTCGCATGACGTTCCCTACGAGAGCCGTCTTAACTGGTCTGACACAAGTCAGTCCAACTTTGAAAAAGGTTCCTGCACTACTTTGGTCCGACTTTGATCCTACTTCAGCCCATTGAATATCATTGAAGTCGGATCATCCTCTTAACTGATCCAAATTTGGCATGCAACTTGTGCTCTGAGGGTCTTGAAAGGGAGCTTCACGCCAAATAAAAAAAAACAAAAAACGGCATGGGTTCCCCCTACAAGACCGTATGGATTTTAAGGGGAACCCCCACGCCAAAATAAAACGTGGGGTCCCTCCCAAAATCCATACCAGACCGTTATCTGAGCACGCAGCCTGGCAGGTCAGGAAAGGGGGTGGGGACAAGTGAGAGCCGCCCCCCCTCCTGAACCATACCAGGCCACATTCCCTTAACATAGGGGTGCAGGTGCTTTGGGGCAGGGGGGCCCTGCGCCCCCCCACCCCAAAGCACCTTGTCTACATGTTAATGGGGACAAGGGCCTGTTCCCGACAACCCTGGCCGGTGGTTGTCGGGGTCTGCGGGCGGGGGGCTCTTTGGAATCTGGAAGCCCCCTTTACCAAGGGGGCACCCAGATCCAGCCCCCCCCCACACTGTGTGAATAAGTATGGGGTACATTGTACCCCTACCCATTCACCTAAAAAAAAAAGTGTCAAAAATAAAAACATTACACAGGTTTTTGACAAAGTAATTTATTAAATCAGCTCCAGCGTCTCTTCCGATTTCTTCACCCCTCTCCGGCTCTTCTCCCTCCTCTGGAGATGTCTTCTCCCTCTGCTGGTTCTTGTCCCCTCTCCGGTTCTTTTCCGCTCTGCGCTGTCTTCTCCCTCTTCTCCTGCTCTCTCCACTGATGTCCTCTGCCTCTGCCGGGTCTCCTCTCTCCTGTGATCTTCTCACGACGCTCTCTCCCGCTGCAATGCTAGGTCTGCGGTGTGCCATTACTTATATAGGCATGGGGCAGGGCCCATCCGGAGGACCCGCCCCTTGTGACATCACCACCTGGGGCATGATGACGTCACCCGGTGGCCCCGCCCCATGCTAAGCGGGAGAAAGCGTAGAAAGAAGATCGGAGCAAGGACATAGGGAGAAGACAGCGCACAGAGAGGAGACCCGGCAGAGGCAGAAGACATCAGCGGAGAGAGGAGCCCCGGCAGAAGAGGGACAAGAAGCACAGAGAGGAGAAGAACCGGAGAGGGGAGAAGAATCGGCAGAGGGAGAAGACATCTCCGGAGGAGGGAGGAGAGCTGATTTAATAAATTACTTTGTCAAAAACCTGTGTACTGTTTTTATTTTTGACACTTTTTTTAGGTGAATGGGTAGGGGTACAATGTACTCAATACTCTTTCACATAGGGTGGGGGGGCCGGGATCAGGGGGCCCCCTTGTTAAAGGGGACTTCCAGATTCCGATTCCATGTGGCCTGGTTTGGTTCAGGAGGGAGGCGCTCGCTTGTCCCCACCCCCTTTCCTGACCTGCCAGGCTGCATGCTCGGATAAGGGTCTGGTATGGATTTTGGGGGGACCCCCAAGCTGTTTTTTTTTTTTTTCATTTGGCGTGGAGTTTTTCCCTAAAGATTCATTCCAGACACAAAGTGCCTGGTATTGTCGTGATCAAAGTTGGATCCCCGTTCATTGAAGTCAGATGGATGTTGAAATTCAAGTCGCATGGGGCAAAGTCGGATGCACAGTTGTACGACTGTCGTGTTGTACCAGTGTGAACCCGGCCTTAGACGTGATTTCCTTTTGGGAGTATCTGATCATAAATGACATTGCCTGAAATCTGACTTTTATCTTAGGGCAGATTTCTGGGAAAATCAATGCGCCAATCACACAAGCAGGAAATGATGTTTCTGGGGGGTGTTCTGTACACATTCTGTGTACAGACACCTCCAGGTAGCCATATTAATTGCATTGCATTTTTACAGAAAATTACAGAGCTGCAGATTGAAAAGGAAAGGTCATTTTTAATAACATTCAAGTATAATATGACTTGCTAAGCAATTGTATACGTTATAATATTTTATTTTATTTTTTAAAATTTTTTTACCATGAAAGTGGAGTTACCCTCTATTTAAATCAAGACTATGCTGATCATTTTCATAGATGTGTATGTTTTATGTGCAGTTGCTGTATAGAACCTAACCGTACAGAAGTGCCAGAGGCAAAGGCTGTTTATCTGTCATGATGCTTTATATCAAATGATGGTACAAAGGCTCGTCTGCCCTGGAGTGCTGCAAGTAATCTTTGCACATGTTGTACGATATGGTGCATGAGAGAGCTTCCCAGAATGAGAGTGTAACATCCTAAAAACCACCAAAAACTGATACACAGTTAGGTGGTTTATCTCTCCAGCTTCTGCCACTCACTGAAATACCAATTTTGGGTGAGGTGACCCATGGTAAAAAAATGGGAAACCACAGCATTTAGGCAGTAGTCTGGGGACAAGGAGTAACACATTCGCTGTCGGTAAGCAGAAAAACCTGCTACCAAGCCCATAGAGGTTAATGGGACTTTGCTGCAACCATGTCCAATGGCCATGCTAGTTGTGTAGTAAAGAGGGATTTCAATGTGGCCTGTGGGAGGCTTCATATTCCCTCCCGATTTCTCGCTAATGCCGAGCCAGCCAATGCTGAAAAAGTGACCCACCGTGGATCACTAGTTAGCAGCTAGACTCATGTGAAAAGGCCCCATAATAATCAGTATGATGTTTAATCCACATCAATACAGGGAACTTTCATCCCCTTCCTTTCCAGGCCAATTTTCAGCTTTTAGCGCTGTCACATTTTGAATG